>NW_024429206.1:0-600000 GCF_017639785.1 Mesocricetus auratus | reverse complement strand
CTGCGTTGCATCATTGGTTGCCTCAGAACTGAACCTTTTAAGCAAAAACAATCTCCATTTCATGGGATGGGGTGTCTCTGCTTGTAAAACCCATCTCGACTGGCCTTGTGGACAGTTTGCATTTCCTATTAGGAGGTGTTGGGAGGGTCATTGACTCCTCACCGTAGGGAAAAACGCCTCCAATATCAACCACGCTGCTAACTCCTCCTGCAGATCAGGTGGTGGAACTGCTAACTCACATCTGAACTCAACTCAACATGTATCCCAACAAGCAGACTGTCTGCCTAGCAGACCAAGGAGCAGGTAGCAGCCACAAGTGTGTCTTGGGAAATAGTTTCACCCCCAGAATGCTGTATTACCCCCATTTTAGCGGTGAACCATCCACCCACAGCCATGTGCCTTCCTGTTTTAAGTCCGACAGCCCCATCCAGGTATTGCCTTTCTTCTTAGAAGTCTGCTGCAGGAAGCTCTGGAGGAGAAAGGAGAAGCCATGACGGGGCTCTGCTGTCATTCTCTATGTCTGTCCTCCCAGTATCTAGGCCCATAGTTCCGCTTGCAGTCAGACCCTCAGCTCTCTAGTGCTACAGCAAACCCACACGTGTGCTAAGACACCCCACACACGCTTTACACACATGCATTCAGGAGCACAGATATGAAGATCAGGCCAGACCTCACAAAGCTCTCTCTGAGACAGATAATTTAGAAACAGTGGGTGTTGTGACTTGACAGATAATAATTTTTGGCCTCTGGCTCCTTTTTGTCTCATATGTTTGTTAAATTAAATAATGTGATGTGAAATTTGCTAGCAAATTCCTAAACTTATAAAAGTCTGGTGTTTTCTAGGCTGTAAACATTTCTCTAGGGATTGCCTCTTCAGAGTAATAAACTTCATATCTCTCTCTCTCTCCCCCCCCCCACCTCCCGTGTGTGTGTGTGTGTGTGTGTGTGTGTGTGTGTGTGTGTGTGTGTGTGTGTGCATGCGCACATGTTAAGGTATGTAGGTAGGTTAGGGGATAACTTGTAGGAGTTGGTTCTGTTTCTATCATGTAGGTCTCAGAGATTCAATTCAGATCCCTGTGCTTGGTAAAATGCATTTTTGCTCACTGAGTCACCTCACAGGCCCCAGATCGGGACTTTGAACACCAATGAAAGTACTTGTTAAACTGGCCAGCATGTGCCCCCTTCATATTAGGCGTTCCCTAGAGTGTGCGTCCAAGGTACCACTTTGTATTTATCGGGTGCACACTCTGGAACCAGCCCCTCCCTATCCAGAGCTGTGCTCTCTCCACTTTTCATGTGTACTAAAGAATACTGATCTGGAAAAATTTAATCCAGCCAGGTCCATGCCCTCACAAGTGCAAAGCCCCAACTCAGCATACCTGCTCCTCATCACTCTTGATGACAACGAGTTGGGCACCTACTTCCTTGCAGGCAGTGACAGAGTCCTTCCAGGTCTGTTGGAATGTGGAGAAGAAGTAACAGTTTCCTTGGAAGAGGGTCCAGTCCCAGGGGCAGGGGCGGCACAGGCGGTCTGTTGGGGGAATGGGGTTCAAGTTGGACACATAAAGGTATACATGTATCAGCCTTCAGGTCCCAGAGAGCTGGCAACCTCAATTGAAACTGCATATAGGGGTCCATGTTCCTCTATCTTTTGTTATGTGTGTTGTATTCAAGCATGTGCACGTGTGTGAGTGCATTGTTCTGTGTATGTGAAAGTGGAGGCCGGAGTGGATGTTGGAAATCTTTCATTGCTCTATTTTTTAAAAGACCATATATATATATATATATATATATATATATATATATGAAAGAAAAAGACCATCAGTTTCAGAAAGAAGGATGGATGGGAGGGGTTACAAACAAGGGATAGAAATTATGTAACTGTAGCTTAGCTAAAAATTTCAATAAAAACACATATTATATATTTATTTTTGCACGTGTAATACATACAGACATTATCTTTTCTGTATTGCTTTTTAAATTATATAATTCAATTAGAATATTTCTCCCTTCTGTTTCATCCCTCCAAACCTTCCAATGAGTCACTCTCCACTCTTCTTGGAATTTATGACCTTAAAAACTGTTATTGCATGCCTATCTATATGCAGTCAAAATCTTTTCATCAAGCCCACCCATTCCCTCCCTTCAGCCTCCTATCAGAATCACCCAGCCACATATCCCTGCTGACTTCATGCACTGTTGTTTTAGTTCACTGAGTCCAACTAGCTGCCAGCCAGCGTCTCTCCTTCCTTCCTCCGTCTTTCCCTCTTCTTTTTTCCTTCCTTTCTTTTTTCTTTCTTTCTCCCTTCTTTCCTTCCTTTCCCTCTCTCTTACTTTCTTGCTTTCTTTCTATATTTCTGCCTTTCTGTCTCTTTCTCTCTTTCTTTCTTTCCTGTCATACCTTTGAGACCAGTTCTCTTACTGAACATGGAGCTCCCTGTTTTGGTCAGATATCAAGAGAGCCCTGGAATCTTCCTGCCTGCCCAATATCCCTGAGTCACAGGCATGTGTGGCCATGCACAGCTTCTATGTGGGTGTGAGGGACCCGAACTTGGGTCCACATGCTTGTCTAGTGAGTGCCAACGTCAATGTTACCCTGTGTTCCCACTCCACAGGTAGAGAAACCTTTTCACGTTATGGAGATCCATCCTGTGGTCACTTACCTAGTCCAGCCTTCAGCTGGTCCAGGTCCTGGTGGATACGTTGTTTTTCCTTCTCCTGCTCCTGGGAACTGGGAACCTTAGAGCCTAAGTCAAGAAAGTGAAGACAGAAACATTAAGTGTTGATACATGTAGGAAGAAAGGAAGCCATTGGTTCAGGAGAGCAGTTGACACAAAGTCCCCTTCAGGTATTACCTCTGTTGGAAGGACTTCAAGCCTGTAACCAGGCCTCTAGGTTGGAGAGCATTAGAAAAAAACACATCACTAAATGACAAACATTGTAACAGTTCCTTGAAGCAAAAGAGAGGCTTCCCTTTAACACCTGGAAAGAGCTTCAAGTAAGAGTGAGAGAGACTCAAGTAAGAGTGAGACAGACTTCACCGCAGGATGACGGGGAAAGAGGGAAAGATCACAGCAGCCTTCAGAGAAATTTCCCAAGCACTGGAAACACCTGACTTTTCAGGGAGTCACAGGAAGTTTCACCACGTGATTTGTTCAGCCTGGCATAGGTGACAGAGCACAGAGCAGCCGGGTACCAGACCCTGGAAGCTATAAGCCACACACACATGCTTTTCATCTTTTTGACCTGGAGAAGGAGAGCTGCTGGGAGTTAGGTCTGATTGCTCCAGGCTGTGGGATCCAGCCTTTAGAGCAACCAGAAGTTTTCAACACTTGCCAGGGGAGCTCCTGCCAGTAATTGTGATCCACATAGAGACTCCATGGCTCAGTGTGAAAGAATAAGATCCTATGGAGATCGCATCGCACACAGGACATCTCTAACACAAACCCTCCCCAGAAGCTCGGGAATCATCATGGGAGGAAGCAGGAAGCCTGTAATAGGCAGGGGGAGTAGAGGACTGCTGCAAACTGTGTTCTCTGGACCTGACAGGCATGCTGCTCACATGGACAAAGAGTGCTGTGCCTGCAGCTCCAACCTACACATGCTAAACCAGAAACCATCCACAAATAGATGGAGATGAATCCCCAACTCTAGGTGAGTAACTGTCAGCAACTGATGGCTGCTGTGGGAAGGACAGTCAGTTCTCTTCAGCCATGAGACTACTCATAATACAGAGGTTGATCTCGCACCCATGTGTATGGATAGCAGGAAGTGGGTTCAGTGAATTATAAAAATGAAGGAGCACAGGAAGTTGGGAGGGAAAAGTGATGGGGGACAAGGGAGGACCTGGAGTGCAGGCAGGGAGGAGGTAGTGGACTTGATCGAAATATTATATTCATGTGTGAAATTCTCAAATAACATTTAATGGCAGAGCAGAGCAGACCATGGTCTAACTACCATGTGTTGGGCCCACAGGAGCATCATATCCAAGTCCCAGCATCTTATTTGAATTTGTCTCCTTTGAAGATGAGGAATCCTGGTACTCAGGAAGCTCTAACCACAGGAAAAATGGAGTCAGACCATGCCCCTGAAACTACTTCCTTCCTGCCGCACAGGAGTCTTGAGAAGACCGTGACTAGTTCCCAGAAGGCATGGAAGATCACCGTCACAACTTCAGTGTCACCTCCACACCCAAGCTGAAAGGTTAGAGCAAGAAGCCCCAACCTTGAAGTTTCTGACCTTTGACGAGGACAGCCACGAGGAGAGCAGCCAAGAGCACAAGGGAGAGGAGCCGCAGTGCAGTGATGAAGCCATCATGGTCCTGACACCCTGGGGAGAGAAGGTGGAGTGCCCAGCAGGCCACTGTCCCTACCACACCCGGAAGCCAGGACGGCCCAGCCCCACTGTCCCTCTCCGAACACAAATGATGGACTCTCAGTCATCATCCTCCCGCTGCCTGCGTCTTTCTGTCCCTCGTCTGCCGCATGAGCATCAGCAGTCTGTTGCCCGTCTCAGCTATCCCAGGGCCCTGCAGTTCAACCCTCCAGGTTCGAACTCTCAGGCAATAATAGCGAAGATCCTCAGTCCCTACCACTCCATGAACCAGGAGATCAGTTTCCAGGTGCCACTTCCACACAGTCAGGGCTCCAGACCCCAGCTGTGCGTCTTATGATTGGGCCATTTAGTACTCTTGCTTGCCCCACAGGATTGAGAATTCCTGTTTCCCAGCATGCACCTCACCTACACGGTGATCCACCTCCTAGACTCCACTTCCCCAGGACACAGGAGGTCAGACTTGCCCTTCACCTCTCTAAGACCCAGGAATGAAGTATTCCCCCTCCTCTTAAGAAATTAGCAGTGCGGCCTCCAGCCCTCACTTCTTCAGGACATAAGAGTCTAGACCATCAGCTCTACCTTCACAGGTCCCAGGATTCCAGGTTTACAGAATCAGTGTTCTTAGGACTCAGGACTCTAGACCCCAGCCTCCACCTCTGCAGAGTCCAGGACTCAAGCCCTCAAGTGTTCATCTCCTCAAGACCCAGCTTTCCAACTTCACACCCTCTGTTCCCCAGACATGAGAATATAGACCTGCTTCCCAATCATCCCAGGACCCAGGAATCCACAAACCCAGTCTCCCTGCCCCCAGGACTGAAGACTGCATGTTCTGTCCTCTCCTCAGCACCTCCTAAAGCCTTGTCTACTTCACAAACTCTTGAAGCCATGGGGAGGCTGTGGTCCAAAGCTTCTTAGGAATAGCTGGTGCTCCTGGTCACAAGCCCCATCACTGAACGTTGTATCATCTGTCAGAGCCTGGGCAGGCTGAGACCTGAGTTGCCCCTCTCCACTCTCCCCTGAGCTCCCTGAATCCTGCTCAGCCTCACCCAAGGGGCACAGATGTTTCTCCCTCTCTTCCTTGGAGTCGCCCATGGTCACTGCTGTCCACCGTGTGGAAATTCTCGGGAGCACGGTTTCTCTTTGCCACTCCCTTTCCTCACCCCTCTGACCCATTCTCAACCAGGAAGAGAAAAAGAGAAGTGGTGACTGTCACCAGATGAGCGACAGGAAGGAGGCTGAGAATTAAACATAGGATGAAATGGACCAGTTCCAGGGTTTTCAGGGAGATGAGGCACTTTAGAAGCACAGAGTAGAAAGAATTGGTCCATTCTCAGCATGACCAATCTGTTTGATGCCTTTAACAAAAATATCACCATCCGGCTATGGTACTGCTGAGATCTACACAAAGGTCTCTATATCGTACTACAGAGGTATCTAACCACTCATGTCCATTGCTGATGTCTACTCACAATAGCCAGGAAACAGAAGCAGCCAAGATGCTATTGACTAATGGTAATGGTTTTACATGTCCCCATACATGTAGTTATTCCCGTTGAACTTCGTGTTTATTTTAATGTGAGCATAGATGCCTGTGTGTAATTATGTGACTGGAAAATAGAGACAGGAGATCCCTAGAGAAAGCTGCCTAGAAATGCTGGCCATCGTGGTGAGTTTTGGTTTTGATTGAAAGAGCCTCCCTCAGGGAATACAGTGCAAGAGCAGTCAAGGATGATCCCCGACACCAACCTCAGGTGTCCACATGTACCCGGTCCTCACATACCACCACTCAGACGCATGCAAACATCATACACATTCATGCACACCCTCCTTGCCAGCACATACTAAAATGAAAAGAAAAAGTTTAAACTTACATAATCAGGCTGCTTTGCTTTGTTTCCGGAACTGTAGTGATGATTAGCAAGCACTTACCCCAGTGTCTATGTATTTCTACATGGCTTTATCTTATCAGAGAACACCTGGCATATCTTATCCTCCCAGTCTCTACATGGCGTCCCTTCCGGTGCCTCTCTGCCTACCTTTCCCAGAATTCTCCTTGTCTCCTAGCCCTGCCTATCTTTCTGCTTCTATTGGCCAAACAGTGTTTTATTCATCAATCAACAAGAGAAACTTATATGCAGAAGGACATCCCTCATCACTTCTGTATGCTGTGACTATATGATGAATAAAGCTGTTTCAGCCAATGACCAGGCAGGATTTAGCCAGGCAGGAAATCAAAACAGGGATAGAGAAAGGTGGTAGGTGGAGTCAGGGAGATGGCATGTAGCTGCCAAGGAAGCAAGAGACCCGGGCATCACTGGTAAGCCAAGACCATGTGGAGATACATAGATTAATAGAAATAGGTTATTAAGAGAGAGATAGCCAATAAGAAACCTGAGCAATAGATCCAACAGTTCATAATTAGTATAAGCCTTTGAGTGTTTATTTGAATCTGAATGGCTGCAGGACTTGTTGGGACAGAAACTTCTGTCAACAGTCAAGAACTGAAAGAGAATGAGCACATGTGTGATTACTCAGGCACATAGGGAATGGTGTCACTCACAGTGGACTGGGTCTTCCCTCATTGGTTAATGCCTCTAATCAAGACAATCCGCATGAATATAGACAGGCTAATCTGACCAAGATATCGTTAAGACTCTCTCCTAAGGTGATTGTAGATTGGCTCAAGTTGAAAATTAAAAGTAGCCATTCCTATGTCATTGCTTACTGGGAGACAGAGTTCATGTATAAAGAACTATAAACTTCTTTAATGTTTTATGGCAACAAGAATCATGTTAGTAAATAGACTTTCACATCTCTCAGAATTTTACCAGATAATCAAAGATATAAGAGAGGATGCTTATATATTTGGGAAGATTACAAATGGGTGACTCCTACAGTAGGACAATAACTGTAGTCAAATAGCTGTTCTTTGTTGGAAACCAAGAAATCATTCCTTTATTGATTGTAGAAATTTCATTTAAGCTAGGAAGATAGCTCAGTATATAAGAGTGCTTGATATCCAAGCATAGGGACCTAATTAAGGATCCCTAGCACCCACTTACAAAGCCAGGAATGACTATATGTGCCTGTGACCACAACATTCTAGAGGGAGGAAGAGACAGAAAAATCTTGAAAGCATGATGGCCACACAGACCAGTTCAAATGCTGAGCTTGTAGTTCAGTGAGAGACCCTGCCTCAGGACAAAAAAGCAGGAAGCAATAGCAGAGGAGACATGAGGTCTTCTTCTGACCCCTGCATATGTGCATGTAGTGCACACACTTGCACACTCATGTGCATGTATCACACAATCAAATAAAAGTACCTTAATTAATGATTAGATGCTAATCATTCCCCATGATCCAATTCTCCCCATTATGAAACCTACTTGATCATGGTGGATGACTTTTCTGATGTGTTTTTGGATCTGACTTGCCATTATTTTATTGAGTATTTTTGCATATGTTCTTGATTTAATTTTAGCAAGTGATATCTACCCAGAAAATTGTCTATTTCCTTTAAATTTTCAGATTTTGTGGAGTACAGGTTTTCAAAGTATGGCTTGATAGTTCTCTGGATTTACTCAGTGTCCGTCGTTATGTTCCTGTTGTCCCCCTTTTCATTTCTAATTTTGTTAGTTTGCATGCTCACACTCTGCTGTTTGGCAAGTTTGGATAAAGATTTGTCTATCTTGTTGATTTTCTCAAAGAACCAACTCTTTGTTACATTGATTCTTTGTATTTTTTTCTGGTTTCTACTTTATTGATTTCAGCCCTCAATATGATAATTTCCTGGTATCTACTCCTCCCGGGTGTGTTTTCTTCTTTTTGTTCTAGAGCTTCAGTTGTGCTGCTAATTCTCTAGTGTGACTATTCTCTAGTTTCTTCATGTGGACCCTTAGTGCTATGAATTTTCCTTTTAGCACTGCTTTCAAAGTGTTCTATAAGTTTGGGTATGTGTGTCTTCATTCTCATTGAATTCTAGGAAGCCTGTAATTTCTTTATTTATTCCTTCCTTGACCCAGGAATGGTACAATTGCACATTATTAGATTTCCATGAGTTCGTAGAGTTTTTGCAATTTGTGTTATTGTTGAATTCTAAGTTAAAAGCTTGGTGGTCTGATAAGATTCATGGAATTATTCCAAGTTTTTTTGTACCTGTTAATGTTTGCTATGTTGTCAAGTATGTGGTTGATTTTTAAGAATGTTCCATGTGGCGCTGAGAAGAAGGTATATTTTTTTGTGTTTGGATGCAATGTTCTATAGATGTCTGTTCAATCCAGTTGGGTCATAACTTCTATTAGTTCCTTTGTTTCTTTGTTAGGTTTCTGTCTGGTAGTCCTGTCTAGTGGTGAGAGTGGGGTACAGAAGTCTCCCACTATAAGTGTGTGAGGTTTGATGTATGATTTTAGTTTTAGTAATGTTTCTTTTATGAACATGGATACCTTTGTATTTGGGGCATAGAAGTTCAGAATTACGACTTCATCTTAGTGAATTTCTCCTATTATGAGTATGAGATGACCCTTTTCATCTCTTTTGATTAAAGTCTAATTTGTTAGATATTAGGATTGCTATACCAGCTTTTGGGTTCATTTGAATGGAAAATCTTTTCCCAATCATTAACTCTGAGGCAATGTCTGTGTTTGAAGCTGAGGTGTGTTTCTTGTATGCAGCAAAAGGATGGATTCTATCTTTGAATCCATGCTGCTAGCCTGTGTCTTTTTATGGGCGAGTTAAGATCTTTAATATTGAGGGATATTAATGACCATTGATTGCTCGTTCTTGTTTGTTTTGGAATGGCTGTTGTTGGTGGAATTGTGTGTCGATTCCCACACCTTTTTTTTCCTTTGGCTGTTGGTAACCCAGTCACAAAAAGACAAACATGGTATGTACCCACTCATTTATGTATTTTAGACATGGATCAGGGGAGTGCCAGACTACAATCCCTCTGCCAGACAGTCTGGGAAACAGGAAAGATCCTAAGAGAGATATGCATGGTATCCCAGAGAAAGGGAATGGGGTAAGATCTCCTGAGCAGATTTGGAGCATGCTGGGAGGGGAGAGGGAATCTGGAAAAAAATAGATGGGGAGAGGAGGACATGGGGGAGCAGGAAGGTTGAGTCGGGGGAAGAATAGAGGAGAGCAGGATGAGAGATACCACAATAGAGGGAGTCATTATAGGTTTGAGGAGAGATCTGGCACTAGTGAGATTTCCAGAGATCTACAAGGATGACACCAACTGTCAATTTTAGCAATAGTGGGGAGGGTACCATAAATGCCCTTCCCTGATAGTGAGCTTGACCACTATCTTATATGCCATCCTAGAATCTCCATCCAGTAGCTAATGGAAGCAGAGGCAGACACTCACAGCTAAACACTGAACTGAACTCCTGGAACCCAATGGCAGAGAGGGAGGAGTGATGAGAAAAGGGCTCAAGACTGGGTTGGTGAAACCCCCTGAACACGGGGGAGCTCTTGGACCCCTGACTGATGGCTGAGAGACCAGCATGGGACTGATCCAGACCTCCTGAATGTGGGTGTCAGTGAGGAGGCCTAGGCAATCTATGGGGCCTTGAGTAGTAAATCAGTATTTATTCCTGGCACACAAATGGACTCTGGGTGCCCATCCCACAATGAGGGATGCTCTCTCAGCCTGGACTCTTGGGGGAGGACCTAGGCCGTGCCCTGAATGAAATGACAGTCTCCAGACATTCCCCATGTAGGGCCTCTTGCCCCTGGGTTGTGGAATGGGGATTGGAGTGACTGGGGTGATTAGTGAGGAGGTGGGGGAGGAGGGGAGGGATAGGGAGCTGGGATTGACATGTGAAGCAAGCATGTTTCTAATTTAAATAAAGAAATGAAAAAACTGATTTTTGACATACACTATATTCTGGTTATAAGTTTCTGCTCCCTCTGCTCCTCCCATTTCCTCTTCACTATCCCTCCATATGGATCCACACCCTTTCTGTCTCTCATTAGAAAACAAACACAATTCTAGGGTATAATAATAAGATAAAACATAAAATAAGGCGAAAAAACAAAACCTAACACACCAGAGCTGCACAATTAACTTGTGTCTGTCACCTGTATAATGCCACCATGCATTACACTACCTTACTTTAGATCCTTCCTACTTTGCAAATTGACCTTTGAAAATTATTCTTTGTCCTTCCCTTTCAACAAGATTGTAAATTCTAAAGAAACTTGCCTGTGAGTGACAGACATTCTAACTTCTGGTGTGCAGTATTACAGGAAAGGGAAGTAGATAAGCTCTGGTCATAGGACTGCATAGTCACACATGGTTCTTGAGATTTTCAGATCTCAGGACCTGTGATGGTGTTCAGATCACATCAGAAAAACAGGTCAGGGACCTGCTATCTTGATCCTTCCAAGCCCTGTTATAGGGGTTGGGGAGTTGCTCCAGTAGGTAAGGGTGGATCTGAGTTTCCATGAAGGGTGGGACCACATCTATAATCCAGGCACTGTGTGTGTGTGTGTGTGTGTGTGTGTGTGTAATGACAGGAGGATGGACTGGAGCTTATTCAATGCCAAAACACCTTTAAGTTTAGTTAGAGACCCAGTCTCTAGGGAATCAGTGAAAAGTGACAGGACGTGATACCTGACATCCTCTGTTTGCCACCCTGAGCAAGCACTGGTACATGTGTGCATATATTGAACTGCACACACATAGAGTAGAACAATGAAGAACTGTAGGTAATGACCAAGGAAATAAAGGTCAGTTTTGTTAGTCTTAATCGTCAACTTGGCACAATCAGAATCATCAGGGGAGAGTCTCAATGAGGGAGAGTTTAGATCAGGCTGACTTGTGTCTGTGTCTTGACTGTCCCAGTTGCTTTACTTGATGTGGGAAGACCCACCCACTGTGAGTGACACCATTCCCTAAGCAGAGGATTCTGAACTGTGAAAGTAGAAAAACAAGCTGACTATTACCATCCATGTGTTCACTATCCTGTTCCTGATTATGGAACAGATGTGATGAGACCAACCTCTGACAGCTCATGCACTGTAACTTCCCTGCTCTGATGGAATGTGACATGGAACTGTGATCCAAAAGGACCCCTTCTCCCAGGAAGTAGCTTTTGGAGGGTATTTTCCCCCAGGAAGCCAAACTAGGATAAGTTGTTCCAAGAATATTAAAGTAGAAGGGAAAACTAACATAGGAAATGGTGGTAAAGGCATTGAGCAGCGGGTGGGCATCCTACCCACTGTCCCCAGAAGCTCCATTTCTTCCTCCATCTGCCCACCTTAGTTCCCTTAGAAAACCTTTGTCTGAGCATTTATTTTTCAGATAAACAACATCCTCCAAAGAAGCCTATATTGAAGGCTGGTACTCGATGCAGCTGCAGTGATAAGAGGTGCTTCTTAAATTGGTGATTAAATAATAGGGGCTTCAATTTGATAAATACATTGATGCATTGGTTCATTTCTCGATGGATGTTTTGTTATGAGGTGGGACTGACTTGGAGAAAGTGGAACATTGGACACATACGTAGAAGTTATTTGTCACTCCCTTTTCTCTTAATTTGTCTCTTTCTCTTTCTTCTTTTCATCTTCCTCTGTTTCTACTCTACTCCTCCTCTTGCTCATCCTTTAGGTAAACACATGCATGTACTGTGTTTTAATCAAGTCCGTCATTCCTTCCCCTCTAATTCCCCTCTTTCCCTCCCACCGCTTTTCCCTTCCTGCTTCATTTGCTCTCTTTACCTTTTAAAACAAATAGACTCCATTGAGTGCTTGGCTGTATATGCACGGGTTTAGAACCATCTATCAGAACCTAGGTAGCTTCTCAGGGACTACATGAAGAAAAAAGACTCTCCTGCTGTGGGAATTCTTTCAGCCAATAGTCTTTGAGGGACCCGCCTCTCTAGGGCGGGGCTCGGAGGCTGCATGTGGGCCGGGAGCATGTACTGGGTCTCTTTGGTTGTGGTGAGAAGGCATCTAGATGGCAGCATCTGGTAGCTAAGGGCAGAAGACCTTGCTTTGTCATTTGTGAGTGATTCCCCAATAAATGCCTGACTTCCCTTTATTCTGGACTCCTGTGGACTCCCTAAATACATCCTCACTCTTCTTCCCTGGCAGCCATCAATTGCACACACATTCTCAGGTAGCTTTGGGACTTCATGATACACGCCTCGGTCCAAGATGGGGTTTTGGCTGATTCAGTCCTTGCATGCAGTCACAGTTGTTCGAGTTCATATGTGGAACAGTTTTCTCATGTTGAGCAAATGATGTTTGGCTGCAGACATTCGCCGCCTTTCTGCTCCTTCCTTGCTGATGATCCCTGAGCCTTCGGTGGGGGGATGATATAGATGCTCCATTTAGATCTGAGAACAACAGACTCTCACTCTCTGCATGTTTACCTGTTGTGTTTCTCTGTATTAACACAATCTATATGCCATCAAACCTGTTCCCTAGACATGAAGCTTCCAGGGAGTATAAGCTTGATTTCTCCAAGTTGTATGTCTCATAAATGTGGTATCTTCAATAATAGGGTCTTATTTTGGCTGGCTGCTGGTGGTAACTGTAGGCATTACAGCTCAGATGGAAAGGGATCTTGGCAGCTGGGAGCCAAGGAATACCACCAAGTCACACTGTACAAGAAACTTCACACAGAGATTTATATTGGGAGGGAAAAAACCAGAAGGGTGACTGCCTCTGCCCAGGCAAGAAACAGCAGAGAACTGAACAGGATAGAGGGCTTATATAAAGTTTCTTGGGAAGAGGGTGGAACTTTTCAGGGTGGAGTTTTCCCAGGTGGAGATTGGTGAGATTTCACATCCAGAGATTGGGCTTTCTATTCTGTAGAGTAGGGGACCGATCTAGCAGTTAGGGTGGTTATAGTATTTTGTGGGAGAAACCTGGCAGTTAGTTAGAGGTCCTCAAGGGAGGGGCCTGGTCACTGGTGTGGCTCAAGGGGCTTACAGTAACCAAGAACATTGCAAATAGCCTGTGATATTTAGGGACTCTATGAGATTGTGCAGGCCAACAACTCCAACAAAGTTAGTCCATTACTAGAAGGGCTTGTTGCCCCATTATAGAGTAACTCAATTTAAACTTGTTTTGTATGTTCATATGTATGTATTTTAGAATGTCTCTACAGTAGTAGATTCCATTCTAAGAAGAATTGCAACAGAATTTTGGTGGGGATTACACTGAATTTATCCTACCAATCCAGGAGCATCAGAGGTCTTTCCCTCTTTTGGTATCTTCTTCAATTTCTTTCTACAGTGTTAAAGTTTTCATTGTACATGTAGTTTGCTTTTTTGGTTAGATTTATTCTAAGATTTTTTCAAAGTGGTTGTAAATGAAGTTGACTTCTTGATTTGTTTTTCTGTAAGCTTGAATATAAGAAGGTACTGATTTTTGTGCCATGTTTGTATATTGCTGTGTACATAAATGTGTTTAGCAGTTTTGGGGTGTTTTCTATGGAGTCTTTAGGGTTCTTATGTATAGAATCATATCATCTCAAGTATGGGTACTACTACTCTTTCCTTTTTATTTGCATCCAATTTTTCTCCTCTTGTCTTCGTACTCTAGCTGAGAGATGAAACACTATCTGAAACAGGAGTATAGAAAGTGGCATCCTTGTCCTGTTATCTGATTTTAGTGGAAATGCTTTTAAGTTTTTATCCATTATAGGGTTCTATTTACTGTGGGTTTGTTGCATACTGACTATATTATGTTGAGATATATTGCCTCCATTCCTAATCTCTTCAGGGTTTTTATCATGGATGCTGAATTTTGTCAAAGACTTTTTCTGCATCTAACGAGGTGATTGTATGGTATCTATCCTTGAGTATATCTATGTGGTGGATTATGTTTAATGATTTTTTTCATTCCTTTGTTCTTTATTATTCTTTAAATTAAAAAGTTTGTTACATTTCGTTGCTTTAAAAATTATTATACAACATACTGTGATTGTATTCTTTCTCCTTCCTCAAATCACCCAACTTCATAGTCTTTCTATTTCTTTTTTTCTTTATTCTGGAAGAGCAAATCAAGTTCATATTTATATAAACATGAGATTACAAAGTACAGCAACAAGGGGAAGAGAACAACACTATATAAACCTACTACCACTGTCTCCCTAAACACAACAACATGTCCTGTATTCAGTTACTTACACAACAATCTACTCTGGATGATACACTGATACTTTTTGATGGCAGAGAAAAGACCAGCACTTGGCATAGGAGGCTTTATTATTTTGGGAGATCCTCTCAGTCATTATAGATATTTCTTCACTGTTAATATAAATTATAAGTTCCTCTGCAAGGCATTTTTTAAAGTCCAAGGATGGGTTAGTTGAGGACTTAGCTCGAGTATCTCCAAATATACTTCATCCCTCCAAGAGTGGAATGGGTTCCCAAAGTCCATTTGTATGCCAGGGATAAATACTGATCTACTACCCGAGGCCCCATAGATTACCAAGGCCTCCTCACTGACACCCAAATTTAGGAGTCTGTATCTGTCCCTTGCTGGCCTCTCAGCCATCAGTCTGAGGTCCTTGAATTCCCCCTTGTTTAGGTCAGCTGTTTCTGTGGGTTTCACCAGTCCAGTCTTGACCCCTTTGCTCATTACTCGTTCCTCTCTGTCACTGGGTTCCAGCAGTTCAGTTCAGTGCTTAGCTGTGGGTTCTGTCTCTGCTTACATCAGTCACTGGATGAAGGCTCTAGGATGGCATATAAGGTAGTGGTCAAGCTCACTATCAGGGAAGGGCATTTAAGGTACCCTCTCCACTATTTCTTAGATTGCCAGTTGGTATCATCTTTGCAGATCTCTGGAAATCTCACTAGTGCCAGGTCTCTCCTCAAGCCTATAATGACCCCCTCTATTATGGTATCTCTAATCCTGCTCTCCTCTATTCTTCCCCCGACTCAACCTTCCTGCTCCCCCATATCCTCCTCTCCCCTCCTCTTCTCTCCCTCCCTGTCTTTCCCCCAGCTTCCTCTCCCCTCTTCCTATGCTCCCAATCTGCTCAGGAGATCCTGTCTCATTCCCCTTCTCTGGAGTACCATGCATATCTCTCTTAGGGTACTCCTTGTTTCACAGACTCTCTGGCAGTGGGACTGTAGGCTGGTACTCCCTTGATCCATGTCTAAAATCCATAAATGAGTGAGTATATACCATGTTTGTATTTTTGTGACTGGGTTACCACACTCAGGATGGTTTCTTCTAGCGCCATCCATTTGCCTGAAAATTTTGGGATCCCATTGTTTTTTTTTTTTCTGCTGAATAGTATTCCATTGTGTAAATGTACCACATTTTCTCTATCTACTCTTCAGTTGAGGGGCATCTAGGTTGCTTCCAGGTTCTGGCTATTACAATTAATGCTGCTATGAACATGGTAGAACAGACGTCCTTATTGTATGAATATGCATCTTTTTGGTATATGCCTAAGAGAGGAATTGCTGTATCTTTTGGTAGACCGATTCCCATTTTCCTGAGAAATGTCCATACTAATTTCCAAAGTTGCTATATGAGTTGGCACTCCCACCAGCAGTGGAGAAGTATTCCCCTTTCTCCACATCCTCTCCAGTGTAAATTGTCATTGCTGTTTTTGATTTTAGCCATTCTGATAGGAGTAAGATGGTGTCTCAGAGTTGTTTTTATTTGCATTTCCCTAATGGCTAAGGGTGTTGAGCACTTTTTTTTGGTTTTTATGAGACAGGGTTTCTCTGTATTGTTTTGGAGGCTGTCCTGGAACTTCCTCTGTAGACCAGGCTGGCCTCGAACTCACAGAGATCCGCCTGCCTCTCTACCTCCCAAGTGCTGGGATTAAAGGTGTGTACCACCAATGCCTGGTTTGTTGAGCGCTTTCTTAAGTGTCTGTCAGCCATTTTAGACTCCTCTACTGAGAATTCTCTATTTAGTTCTGTACACCACTTTTTAATTGGATTTTTTGGTGTCTTGAAGAGATCAGAAATAACAGGAACATACCTAAACATCATAAAAGCAATATACAGCAAGCCATCAGTCAACATCAAACTAAATGGACAGAAACTCAATGCAATTCCTCTAAAATCAGGAACAAGACAAGGCTGCTCACTCTCTCCTTATCTCTTCGATATTGTATTTGAAGTTTTAGCTAGAGCAATAAGACAACGAAAGGAGATCAAGGGGATACAAATTGGAAAGGAAGAGGTCAAACTTTCACTATTTGCAGATGATATGATAGTTTACATAAGTGACCTGAAAAAGTCTACCAGGGAACTCCTTCAGCTTATAAACACCTTCAACAAAGTGGCAGGATACAAGATTAACTAAAAAAAATCAGTAGCCCTAATATACAGATGATAAATGGGCTGAGAAAGAAACCAAGAATTTGTATTCTTGTGTTGGGTAATTTTATAACAAATTGACATAAGCTAGAGTTATCTGAAAGGAGGGACCATCAACTGAGAAAATGCCTCACTAAGAAGGTAGGCATTTTCATAATTAGTGATTGATGGGGAGAGCCCAGCCCATTGTGGATGCTGCCATCCCTGGACTGATGGTCCTAGGCAAAATGGAAAGATCTCCCATACTCTTGGATTGGTAGGATCAACATAATAAAAATGGCAATCTTGCCAAAAGCAGTCTACAGATTCAATGCAATCCCTATCAAAATTCCATCACAATTCTTCAAGGACCTGGAAAGAACATTAATCAACTTTATATGGAAAAACAAAAGGCCCAGGATAGCTAAAACAACCCTATACAATAAAGGAACTTCAGGAGGCATCACCATACCTGACTTCAAGCTCTATTATAGAGCTATAGTCCTGAAAACAGCTTGGTATTGGCACAAAAATAGGCAGGTAGACCAATGGAACCGAATCAAAAGCTCTAATTTTAACCCACACACCTATGAACACTTGATTTTTGACAAAGAAGCTAAAACTGTACAATGGAAAAAAGAAAGCATCTTCAACAAATGGTGCTGGCATAACTGGGTACTGGTATGCAGAAGACTGCAGATAGGTCCATGTTTATTGCCTTGTACAAAACTTAAGTCCAAATGGATCAAAGATCTCAACATAAATCCAGCCACACTGAAACTTTTAGAAGAGAAAGTGGGAGATACTCTTCAACGAGTTGGTACGGGAGACCACTTCCTAAACATAACAACAGTGGCACAGGCACTGAGATCGACAATTAACAAATGGGACCTTCTGAAACTAAAAAGCTCTGTAAGGCAAAGGACACAGTCAAAAAGACAAAAAGGCAGGCCACAGAATGGGAAAAGATATTCACTAACCCTACATCTGACAGAGGGCTAATCTCCAAAATTTACAAAGAACTCAAGAAACAAGTCTCCAAAACACCAAAGGATCCAATTAAAAGGTGGGGTACAGAGCTAAATAGAGAATTCTCAGTAGAGGAGGCTAAAATGGCCAAGAGACACTTAAGAAAGTGCTCAACATCCTTAGCCATCAGGGAAATGCAAATCAAAACAACTCTGAGATACCATCTTACTCCTGTCAGAATGGCTAAAATCAAAAACACCGAAGACAATTTATGCTGGAGAGGATGTGGAGAGAGAGGAACACTCCTCCACTGCTGGTGGGAGTGCCGATTCATACAGCCTCTTTGGAAATCAGTATGGAGATTCCTCAGGAAAATGGGAATTAATATACCACTAGACCCAGCAATTCCACTCTTAGGCATATATCCAAATGAGGCAAGTTCATACAACAAGGGCATCTGCTCCACTATGTTCATAGCAGCATTATTTGCAATAGCCAGAACCTGGAAGCAACCTAGATGCCCCTCAACTGAAGAGTGGATAGAGAAAATGTGGTACATTTACACAATGGAGTATTACTCAGCAGAAAAAAAACAATGGAATCTTGAAATTCGCAGGGAAATGGATAGCACTGGAAGAAATCATCCTGAGTGAGGTAACCCAGTCGCAAAAAGACAAACATGGTATGTACTCACTCATATATGGATTTTAGACATGGATAGTGCCAGTTTGCACTTCCACTGATAGAGAGTCTGGGAAACAGGAAAGAACCTAAAAGATATGCATATATGCATAGTACCCAAGAGAAGAGGATGGAGACAAGATCCCCTGAATGGATGGGGAACACGGTGAGGGGTGGGGAGGAGTGGGACCTGGGAAGAAGAGAGGGGGTGAAGAGGAAGAGAGTTGGTCATGGGGGAACAGGAAGTTGAGGGGGTGGGGGTAGGATAGGGGGAAGAGGGAATCATAGGATCGAAGACAGATCAGGCACCAGAGTGACCTCGAGTGATCTAAAGGGATAACACCAATTGGCAAGCTAAGCAATAGTGGAGAGACCACCTCGAATGCCCATTCCTGATAATGAACTTGATGTCTATAACCATCCGGGAGCCTTCATCCTGTGACTGATGGGAGCAGAGGCAAACACACAATTAATCACTGAACTGAACCCAAGGAACCCAGTGACAGAGAGAGAGGAGTGATGAGCAAATTGGCAAAGAATGGGCTGGCAAAACCAGCAGAGACAGCTGATCTGAACAGGGGAGAGCTCTTGGACTCCAGACTGACAGTGGGGAGGCCAGCATGGGACTGATCTGGACCCCCCAAATGTGAGTGTCAGCGAGAAGGCCTGGGCAACCTATGGGGCCCTGAGCTGTGGATCAGTGTCTATCCCTGATATACAAACAGTCTTCGTGTGCCTATAGCACAAAGAGGGATGCTCTCTCAGCCTGGACTCTTAGGGGAGTGCCTGGACCCTACCCAGAGTAAAATGACAGACTCTGAAATCCCCTATGTGGAAGGATTTGGCAATAGGGTGGGAGGGTGGGGGGGGAAGGGGAGTGCGGGAGGAGGGGAGGGAGAGGGAACTGGGATTGACATGTAAAACAAGCTATTTAAAATTAAAAAATGATAAAATAAAATAAAAAAGTGAAAAAAAAGAAAGCAGGGTGAGCAAGTCATGATGAACAAACCAGTAATCAGTATTCCTCCATGGCCTCTGCATCAGCTCCTGCCTCCAGGTTCCTGTACTACATGTATTCCCACCTTCACTGCTTCTCATGATGAACTGTGATAAAATAAACCCTTTCCTCTCCAAGTTTCTTTTGGTCATGGTATTTTATTACAGCAATAGTAACCATACCTAAGACTGTTTTTGGTGTTTGGGTAGAATGCTATGCAGATATCAATTATGTCCATTTGATTTATGATTGTTGTGCCAGCTTGGATTTCACTCCATGGTGGGGAAATGAGATCCCAACCAGCCAAAAAGAAAAGCTTTTAAAGGGGCAGACCATAAGGTTGAAGGTCACAAATTTCAGAGCTTCCATGGTTACTTATGGTTATACAAAGTACAGAGTAACTATATATCTTAAGCAAGATATATTTGAGTAAGTTAAGACAGGGCACCGGGTTGCAGGGTTACAGGGACACAGGGTCTGTCAATTATCCTCTGGGCCAAGGGATCTTTCCAACCTTAGGACCAGCAATTAGCAGACATAGGAATGCTGACACGAGTGGTGGACAGTTAATTCCCTTTCTCTGAGAATGGGATGGGGCTCAGGCACCAGCCATGACATTCCCAGTCATTAGAAGTTCCCTTTTCAGGACCCAAATTTTAAAACTTTTATTAATTTTTGATCCTTCAATGATATCATGGAATTCTGTTTCTGTTACATTTAAGCTCTATCTTGAATGTTCCTATTAGATATCGTCCTATGTCAGCTTGTGCCTCCTTCCTTGGTCACAGCTTTTTCTATGTGCTGTGAAACACCCAGCCACCTCCCCCCCACACTGGAGGACCTCACTCATGGTGAGATCCTGTTCCCACCACATGTCTACAGCTTAGGTTGAGGATGCTACAGAATGTGGAATTTCCTACACACCTGTTGGACTAACCCAAAGTCAGATCTGACCCTCCCCTGGGTCCACAGCTTTTAGTGAAGCCTCAGGAAGATTTAAAATTTCTTATGTTCTTGAGAATTTAACTTGGAATCAAATTGGGCCCTCATCTGGGACTGCATCATCCCCCAAAGCTGTTGAGACAGGTGGCACTTCCTGAGTGCCTTGGTCCTATCTTGAGGTAAAATCCAGTCTTCACCTTGTGTCTAGCTCCTCCTCTTCTTCCTCCTCCTCCTCCTCATTATCAGTGTTGTGGTCATCATCATCATCATCATCATCATCATCATCATCATCAGGCACAGCAGCAGCACCACCACCATCACCACCACCACCTCCACCACCACCAGCAGCATTTTCCTTGTAGGCTGACATGAGTTGAGCATCTGTGCTCCACCACATGTTCCTAGTCATAAGGTTTTCCCTCACCACAAGCCAAAAACCATAGCATCACTGGACCATGGACTGAAACTTCTCAAACAACAAGCCAAAATAAAATGTTTCCTCTGCAAGTTGATTTTCTCAGACAGTCAGTCCCATTATCAAAAAGCTAACAAACGTAGAGAACAAACACTTCTCAGATGATTGTTCATTGAACAATTTTTGACTGTTCTACCTAATTTTTTTATTTTACCATGTTTGAGTGAACAATAGCTACATTTCTTTCTTTCTTGTTTCTGAGTCTTTAAATTAGAAATTGTCTTATTTTACACATCAATCCCAGTTCCCTCTCCCTTCCATCCTCCCATGGCCCCCACCCATCCGCCCCACCCTATCCCACCTCCATCCACTCCCCAGGAGGGTGAGGCCTTCTATGAGTGATCATCAAAGTCTGTCATATCATTTGGGACAGGGCCTAGGTCCTCCCCCATGTATCTAGACTGAGAGAGTATCCCTCCATGGGGGAATGGGCCCTCAAAGTCCATTTGTGCACTAGGGATACATCCTGGTTCCACTGCCAGAGGCCCCATAGGCTACCCAGGCCTCCTAATTGTCACCCATGTTCAGGGGGCCTGGTTTGGTACTATGTTGGCTCCCCAGCTGTCTGACTGGGGTCTATGAGCTCCCACTTACTCAGGTCAGCTGTTTCTGTGGGTTTCCCTAATGTGGTCTCGACCCCTTTGCTCATTACTCCTCCCTCTCTACAACTGGATTTCAGGAGTTCAGTTCAGTGCTTAGCTGTGGATCTCTGCTTCTGCTTCCATCAGCTACTGGATGAAGGCTCTAGGATAGCATTTAAGGTAGTCATCAATCTCTTTGTAGGGGAAGGGTTTTTAAGGTAACCTCTCCACTATTGCTTAGATTCTTAGTTGGGGGTCATCCTTGAGAATCTCTGGACATTTCTCTAGTGCCAGATTTCTCTTTAAACCTATAATGGCTCCCTCTATTAAGGTATCTCTTTTCTTGCTCTCCTCATATTCTTCCCCGACTCAATCTTCCTGAACCTTCATGTTCTCCTTCCTCCTCCTTTTTTCCGCTCCTCTTTCTCCTACCTTCCTCCCCCCTCTCCTGTGCTCCCAATTTGTTCAGGATCTCTTATCCCTTTCCCCTTCTCTGGGGACTATGCGTGTCTTTCTTAGGGTCCTCCTTGTTTCCTAGTTTCTCTGGGAGTGTTGATTGTAGATGATAATTCTTTTTCTCTATGTCTAATAGCCATATGTGAATGAGTACACACCATGTTTGTCTTTCTGTGACTGCGTTACTCAGGATGATTTATTCTAGTTCCATCATTTACCGTTGAATTTCAGGATTTCATTGTTTCTTCCCAGTGATGAATTTTTAACCAATTCTCATCTTCCAAGTATTGTTTTAGGAGGAGAGCGCAGCAAACAGACTTGGATGTAATAGTATCATCGTTAAAATTGGGAAATTTCGTTTTCATTTTATAGGCTCACAGTTGGACATTGGGGCTTTTGAGTTGGGGCTGGAACAGCAAGTCCTTGTGTATCCTTGGAATAGAATAATTGCACTTGTGGGAAAGACATGAATTTGAGGGGGTGAATTATAAAAGTGCTGTGGTTTGAATATGGCTTGTGTGCCTCCCTGAAATTCATATTGAAATTTGATCTCCACTTTGGCAGCATTGAAGATAGGTCTTTTAAGGAAAATGCTATACATACTGCTCTTGTCTCTTGGCATTAATTACATTATCCATGTACACCACAATATTCATGATATTTTGTCACTAGTGCATTAGTGTCAGGAAGCTTGCAGGAATAATCAACTGCTTTCTGGCTGGGTCTGAGGCCATCTCTATAGTAGACAATTCACCCATGGCATTGTAAACTTGGTCAAAAGCCCATGTCCCAGGAGGTCATATTCCCAAGCAGGGGAACCTACTACGGTTGATTTGCTAAGGCACCTTTTAAATATCCATGTTTATATACATGGGTCTGTGCTGTTCTCATCCTTGGACAAAAATCCTCTTTGTGTGGTGGGTAGCAATGGCAAAACTCATAACTGGTCAATTTGCTGGGAATAAACTCCTGAGAGTTCAGTTCTAAATGGACCATCTATATCAACTATCCCACAGCCCAGGGAATGTCATATGAGGAAGAGGGGGAGGAGCAGATGTAAGAGCCAGAGTCTGTAGAGGGGCTGTGAATGCTGTCTTCTGGACACAGCATGGCCATGGCACTCAGGAACTCATACAGCATCTGTAGCTTTGTACGTAAGTTGTCGGGGCCCATAGAAATGGCTCCAATTCATCTTGACTTAAAGTCAGAGAATTCAAACCCACTATTGCTCTCTCAAGGTTAAATAACAAGAAGTAACTAACAGATGTCTTACTTTAACAACAGGATGTTTAACATAAGGTATGACTATTGTCTATCTTTTTATTTTTTTAGTATAGAAATAATCTTATTTTAAATATCAATCCTCCATTCCCTCATCCTCCCATCCTCCCATGCTCCCACTGATCCCCCAACCTACCCCACACCCACACCCCAAAGATAGTGAGGCCTTCCACAAAAGATCATCAAAGTCTGTCACATCATTTTGGGGAGGGCCCAGGCCCTCTTGCATGTATCTGGGCTGCAATAGTATCCCTCTCTAGGGAATGGGTTCCCAAAATCCATTTGTGCACTAGGGATGAACACTGCTTCCACTGTTAGAGGTTCCATAGACTGCCCAGACCTCCTAGCTAGCACTCACATTCAGAGGGCTTGGTTCAGTCCATTGCTTTATGACTAGGGTATCTGTGCTCTCACTAGGTCAGGTTAGCTATTTCTGTGGGTTTCTCCAACATAGTCTTGTCTCCTTTGCTCATCCCTCCTAAAATAAGGAACAAGAAAAGGCTGTCCACTCTCTCCATATCTCTTCAATATTGTACTTGAAGTTCTATCTAGAGCAATAAGACAACAAAAGGAGATCAAGGGAATACAAATTGGAAATGAAGAAGTCAAATGTTCACTATTTGCAGATGATATATTAGTTTACATAAATGACCCAAAAAACTCTACCAGGGAACTCCTACAGCTGATAAAAACCTTCAGCAAAGTGGCAGGATACAAGATTAACTCAAAAAATCAGTAGTCCTAATATATAAACAATAAATAATAAATGGGCTGAGAAGGAAATCAGAGAGGCATCACTCTTTGCAGTAAATAAAAACAACATAAAATAGTTTGGAGTAACTCTATCCAAACAAGTGAAAGACCTATATGACAAGAACTTTAACTCTTTAAAGAAAGAAATCTTTAAAGAAGATATCCGAAAATGGAGAGATCTCCCATGCACTTAGATAGGTATGATCAACATAGTAAGCTTACCGAAAGCCTGCAGATTCAATGCAATCCCCTCAAAATCCCAGTAAAACTCTTCACAGACCCCAAAAGGACAATTCTAAATTTCATATGGAAAAATAAAAACCCCAGGATAGCCAAAACAATCCTGTACAATGCAGGAACTTTCCAAGGCATCACCATCCCTGATTTCAGACTCTACTGTAGAGCTATAGTAATGAAAACAGCTTGGTATTGACATAAAAACAGACAGGTGGACCAATGGAATCAAACTGAACACCCTGATATTAATCTACACACCTATGAACACCTGATTTTTGACAAAGAAACTAGAGTTATACAGTGGAAAAAAGAAAGCATCTTCAACAAATGTGCTGGCATAACTGGGTGCTGACATGTAGAAGATTGCAGATAGATCCATATCTATCACCATGCACAAAACTTACGTCCAAATGGATCAAAGACCTCAACATACATCCAAACATACTGAATTCTTAGAAGAGAAAGTGGGAGATACCCTTGGACTATTGTCTATCTTGCCTTGACAACAGGACACTTGTTTTAAGCTGTGGTTACTTCATGTTTTGTGTATTGAGAAGGTAGTTTATGCTTGCATGTTCTTTGCAGCTTGGTAATGCTTTCTTCCACTGTTGATTGGGGTACACGAAGACTGTGGGTAATAAACTTGGGGCTTCCCCCACCCAGTACTCACTGGAGTGCCCTCCCTGCATTCTATCCTGTATCTCTGTCTTTTCTTTCATATCTGTAATTTTTTACCTGCCATTTCTTAATCCACACTCCCCCTCTCAGTCACAACCCCTGGCAGTGATAATAAGTCCCCGACAAGTTCACGCCAGCAGCATCAGTGTTTTCAACAGGTGGAAGCACTAGCTGGAATCAATATGTCATGAGAAAGGAAGAGAAGAACACATGAAAGTTGGAGGGAGGTGTGTTGGGGTGTATCCTGGGGAAGTAAAGAGGGAAGTCAGAGGTGGATATGATAAAGACACATTGTATACATGTATGGAATTGTCAAAGAATGAATAAAAGTTTTCTTTTTCAAAGGGGAGAAACCAAATAAATTCTGAATTTCCCATGAAGGAGCTGTAGACTTGAGAGCCTGAATTCTAACCTACCCTGCTTTGGTTTTCCTTACATGCTAAATAGACAGTGGATTAACTCTCGGTGTGGGGAAATTAAATGAATGAGCAGAGGAAATTGGAATAGCTGGCATTTATGGAAGACTTGGAGAATTGCTTGACCCCCTGCAACAAAGGCTCTTATTTCAGAAGTCATTGAAAATATTATAGGCAACTCACAGTTTGATCATACCATAAGTGCAGTTGTTCTTTCTGTTAGAGATGTCAAATTATCTCAAATAATTTTTCTAGAATATTCAGTAAGGGCCATGCCACGTGAGAAGCTCCCCCTCCACTCTGTCTCTCTCAGTGGAGAGCCCACTTCCTTATCCGTCTTCCTGAGAGCAGATCTGGGGACTCAGCAACAGGGTGTGACAATTGAAAGCTGCTGTCCTGAGTTCTGAACACTATGGGTGAGGGTGGGGTGAAGTGATGGGAACTCCACGGGGCCAGTTAAGATCTCATTCTGGCTCTTACTGACGCTTCTTCCCAATCAAAGCAGGGGCGGAAGACCAGAGGCATCAGACCTTCCTCTAAAGGCTCTGAGCTCCAGCCAGCGTCTGGACTATATAGCTTTCCAGGTACAGAAGGGATAAGAGGCTGAAAAATGGGCAGTTTCTCCCATACGCTTGTTTTCTGTAGGAGTTTTTATAGAGGTTGTTCCTCTAAACCCCTGGGTCTAGGGAGGTAGCATTTGGGACTATGGGCTTCTAATTCCTGGATGGTGAAAGCTTACCCCACCTGACTGAAATTGACTCTGGGTGGAAACAGATGGGTGGGAGGCTGTCTTTGAATTTTATGCACTTAGAAGTGTGTGTGTGTGTGTGTGTGTGTGTGTGTGTGTGTGTGTGTGTGTGTACATGTGAGCATGCACGTGTGTGCTGCACATGGGTGCTATGGTGTATTTGTGCAAACACAGGTACAAACAGGCTGTAGTGCGACTGTGGAAGTCACGGGATAATGTTGTTTGTCAGTGCTCGCCTTCCACCTTGAGACAGGATCTCACTCATTGCTGCATACGACAGGCTAACATACGACAGGCTAGCATATGACAGGATAGCATATGACAGGATAGCATATGACAGGATAGCTGGCCCCGAGCTTTGGAGGATTCTCACGTCTCTACTTCCTCTCTCTTTCATGGAACACTTGCACTGCAGATGTGCATTAGTGTTTCAGGACTGACAGGGGTTCTGGGGATCTAAACCCAATCCCCAATGCTTTCTCAGCAAATGCTTTACCTACTGAAGCTTGTCAGCATCCTATGCATCCATGGGGAGAATGGATGACAGGTCACCCATGAGCTACGTAGAGGCTGTGACTCGGGTGAACCAGAGTGCCGAATCCTTCTCTCCTGAAGGTTAAGTGTTCTGCGGCTGCTCTCCTTTGCCACTTGCTGTATTTATGTTGGACTTCCTTCTTTGAGGTTGGAGTTGACCCACCACAGGGCTGGCTTCTAATCTGTGGCATCTAGTTCAGAAGGAAGGTGGATCTGAAACTAGAATTCAGTCTTAAAGTAGATGTTGGGGGTTAATCATGGCTGATGTAGAAGGCCAGAGGAAGAAGAAACAATACGGAGTGAGAGCTTGATTTAGCCCGTGTTAAAGCCTTTTGTAAAATCAGGCTTTCTCCTGTTTAAAAGGTATTAAACAAGATGTTATCTCAGAAGTCAGGTTCCAGGCACTCAGTGCAGATATGGCTACACACTAGTTGTTTCATAATAGTAATTTCTTTAAAATTAACGTACAAGGCACTGGATATCATTGTGGCATTTTCTGAACAAACGGTATGCTCTTGCTTAATTTCTGTGGCTGTGATAACTACCCAGACAAAAAGCACCGGAAGCAGGAAAGGTTTGATTCAGGTTACAGCCCACTGCTGCATTTAAGTCACAGCGGCAGAACATGAGCCGGCTTACCGAGAGCAGAGAGAAATGGACGCTCCCTCTCTGTGGTCCGGCTTATGCTCCCAGAGCTTTCTTTACTCTTAAAGCCCAGAGCCCAGCTGTGGAGTGGTGCAGCCCACCATAGGCAGGGCCCTCCCTGGTCATTTAACAATCACATTGATTCCCTGTAGGCATGGTCATAGGCCAACCCAATCTGGACAACCCCTCACTGAGACTCTTTTCCCAGGCAGTTGGAGTTGTGTCAAACTGTCAGTTAAAAACTAACATTGCACCATCGTCTCCCTGGCCCGCTCTCCCTGGTTCCCATTCCCTCCTGTAGCCTCCCCTCTCCGTCTTTTTTTCTTCTTTTCTATCATTGCCATCTTGTTATAGGCTAGGGTCCTCTTATGCAGGCTTTGTCTTCCGAGTCTAGATTACCTTATTAAGTATATTTTCCAGATTCATTCATTTCTTACAAATTTCATCCTTCTGTTTTGTTTTCTATTTATTTTTATAATTTTCCAAACAATCGTATTTTATATACCAATCCCAGTTCCCTCTCCCTCTCTTCCTCCCACTTCCCCCCACTATCTCCCCACCCCAGCCCTATCCGCTCCTCAGAGAGGGTGAGGCCTCCCAAGGGGAATCTTCAAAGTGTGTCACAAAACTTGAAGCATGTCCAAGGCTCTCCCCACTGTATCTAGACTGAGAAAGGCGTCCCTCCATAGTGAATGGACTCTAAAAAGCTAGTTTATGCACTAGGGATAAATACTGATTCTACTGCCAGTGGCCCCATGAACTGCCCAAGGACCCCAACTGTCATCCACATTCAGGGACCTAGTTTGTTTTTTTGCAGGTTCCCCAGCTGTCAGTCTGGAATCCGTTGAGTTCCCACTTGCTAGGGTCAGATGTTTCTGTGGGTTTCCCCAACAAGGTCTTGACCCCTCTGCTCATTACTCCTCCCTCCCTCTTTACAATTAGATTCCAGGAGTTTGGCCCAGTGCTTAGCTGTGAATCTTTTTTTTTTTTTACGAGACAGGGTTTCTCTGTATTGTTTGGGAGGCTGTCGGTCCAGCCTGGCCTCGAACTCACAGAGATCCACCTGCCTCTGCCTCCCAAGTGCTGGGATTAAAGGCATGCACCACCACCTCCCGGCTAGCAGTGAATCTTTTCATCTGCTTCCATCAGTTACTGGATGAAGGATCTATGGCAATTAAGGTAGTCATCAATCTGATTATTGGGGAAGGGCAGTTAAGGTACCCTCTCCACTATTGCTTAGATTCTTAACTGGGGTCATCTTTGTGGATCTCTGGACATTTCCCTGGTGCCAGATTTTTCCATAACCACATAATGGCTCCCCCTATCAGGGTATCTCTTTCTTTGTTCTCCTCTCGGTCCTATCCTCTACTCGACTATATATATACAATTTAACTTTTTACACATATTGCTGTAAGTTCCCTTTCCCTCCCCTCTTGCTCTGGCTCCTCCTTTCCTCCCAAGCCCCCATCCCACTCCATCTCCCTTCTGCTCCCCAGGGAGGGTAAGGCCTTCCATGAGGGATTTTTGGGGTCTGTCATATAATCCCGGGCAGGGCCTAGGTCCTCCCTCATGTGTCCAGGCTGAGAGAGCATCCCTCCATGTGGAATGGGCTCCCAAAAGTCTATTTGTGTGCCAGGAATAAATACTGCTCTACTCTCCAAGGTCCCATAAATTGCAGAGGCCTCTTCTCTGACACCCAGGTTTTTGGGGTGTGTGTGTGCCTGGATCAGTCCCATGCTGGCCTTTCAGTCATCAGTCTGGGGTCCATGCATTCCCCCCTGTTTAGGTCAGCTGCCTCTGTGGGTTTTGCCAGCCTGATCTTGATTCCCTTGCTCATCACTCCTCTTTGCAACTTGTTTCCAGCAGTTCAATTTGGTTTTTAGCTGTGGGTGTCCGCCTCTGCTTCTGTCAGCCACTGGATGAGGCTTCTAGGATGGCATATGAGGTAGTCATCAATCTCATTATCATGGGAGGGCATTTAAGGTAGCCTTAATGCCAGTTGGTGTCATTCTTGTAGATCTGTGAAGATCTCACTAGTGCCAGATCTCTCCTCCAACTTATAATGGCTCCCTCTATTATGACATCTCTCATCCTTCTCTCCTCTATTCTTGCACTGGCTCAACCTTCCTGCTCCCCTGTGTCCTCCTCTCCCCTCCTCTTCTCCCCCTCTCTTTCTCCCATCTCCCTCTCCCCTCCACTCCCACCCTGCTCCCAATCCAATTAGGAGATCTCCTCACATAACCCTTCTCCAGTTACCATGCATATCTCTCTTAGAGTCCTCCCTGTTTCCCAGACTCTCTAGCGGTGGGATTGTAGGCTGGCAATTCCCTGCTCCATGTCTAAAATCCATATATGAGTGAGTACATACCATGTTTGTCTTTTGTGACTGGGTTACCTCACTCAGGATGGTTTCTTCTAATGCCATCCATTTGCCTGCAAATTTCAAGATTCTTTTTTTTTCTGCTGAGTAATACTCCATTGTGTAGATGTACCACATTTTCTCTATCCACTTTTCAGTTGAGGGGCATCTAGGTTGCTTCCAGATTCTGGCTATTACAAATAATGCTGCTATGAACATAGCTGAACAAATGTCCTTGTGGTATGAATGTGCATCCTTTGAGTTTATGCACAAGAGTGGTATTGCTGGATCTTGAGGTATTGATTCCCGATTTTCTGAGAAACCACCATACTGATATCCAAAGCAGCTGTACAAGTTTGTACTCCCACCAGCAATGGAGGAGTGTTCCCTTTTCTCCACATCCTTTCCAACATAAGCTTTCATTAGTGTTTTTAATCTTAGACATTCTGACAGGTGTAAGATGGTATCTCAGAGTTGTTTTGATTTGCATTTCCCTGATGGCTAATATGTTAAGCAATTCCATTAAGTGCCTTTCAACCATTTGAGATTCCTTTGTTGAGAATTCTGTTTAGACCTGTACATCATTTTTTAATTGGATCATTTGGTATTTTGGTATCTAGTTTCTTGGGTTCTTTATATATTATGGAGATCAGCCCTCTGTCAGATAAGGGATTGGTGAAGATCTGTTCCCATTCTGTAGGCTGCCATTTTGTTTATTGACTGTGTCCTTTCCATTACAGAAGCTTCTCAGTTTCGGGAGATCCCATTTATTGTCGACCTCAGTGTCTGTGCTACTGGTGTTATGTTCAGGAAGCAGGCTCTTGTGCTAATGCATTCAAGGGTACCTCCCACTTTCTCTTCTAAGAATTCAGTGTGGCTGGGTTTATGTTGAGGTCTTTGATCCATTTGGACTTAAGTTTTGTGCATGGTGATAGATATAGATCTATTTGCATTCTTCTACATGTCAGCATCCAGTTATGCCAGTATCATTAGCTGAAGATGTTTCCTTTTTTCATTGTATAATTTTAGCTTCTTTTTCAAAAATCAGGTGTTCATAGGTGTATGGATTAATAGCAGGGTCTTCAATTTGATTCCATTTGTCCACCCGTCTGTTTTTATGTCAATACCAAGATGTTTTTATTGTTATAGCTCTATAGTAGAGTTTGAAATCAGGGATGGTGATGCCTTGGGAAGTTCCTTTAATGTACAGGATTATTTTGGCTATCCTATTTTTTTATTTTTCCATATGAAATTGAGAATTGTCCTTTTGAGGTTTGTGAAAAGTTTTACTTGGATTTTGAGGGGATTGCATTGAATCTGTAGATTGCTTTTGGTAAGATTACTATGTTGATCCTACCTATCCAAGAGCATGGGGGATCTTTCCATTTTCAGATATCTTCTTTAAATATTTCTTTCTTTAAAGACTTAAAGTTCTTGTCATACAGGTCTTTAAGTTGTTTGGGTAGAGTTACCCTGAGCTATTTTATGTTGTCTGTGGCTATTGTAAAGGGTGATGCTTCTCTGATTTCTTTCTCAGCCCATTATTTATTTATACACAGAAGGACTACTGAATTTTTTGATTTAATCTTGTATCCTGCCACATTACTGAAGGTGTTCATCAGTTGTATGAGTTCCCTGATAGAATTTTTTGGGTCACTTATATATACTATCATATCTGCAAATAGTGAAGGTTTGACTTCTTTTCCAATTTGTATCCCCTTGATTTCCTTTTGTTGTCTTATTGCTCTAGCTAGAACTTCAAGTACTATATTGAATAGTTATGGAGAGGATGAACATCCTTGTCTTGTTTCTGATTTTAGTGGAATTGCTTTGAGTTTCTCTCTATTTAGTTTGATGCTGGCTGTTGGCTTGCTGTGTATTGCCTTTATTATATTTAGGTATGTTCCTTGAATCCCTGCTCTTTCCAAGACCTTTATCTTGAAGGGGAGTTGGATTTTTCAAAGGCTTTTTCAGCATCTAATGAGATGATCATGCGTTTTTTTCAGTTTGTTTTTATGGTGGATTACACTGACAGATTTTCATATGTTGAACCATCCTTGCATGTCTGGGATGAAGCCTACTTGATCATGGTGGTTGATTTTCCTAATATGTTCTTGGGATTCTGTTTGCCAGCATTTTATTGAATATTTTTGCATCAATGTTCATGAGGGAGATTGAACTGTAATTCTCTTTCTTACTTGCGTCTTTGTGTGGTTTGGGTACCAAGGTAATTGTAGTCTCATAAAAAGAATTTGGCAATGTCCCTTCTGTTTCTATTGTGGGGAACAATTTGAGGGTTATTGGTATTAACCCTTCTTTGAGTTTTATTATTCTGTCAAGTTTCTCTCTGGCAGTCGTATCCAGTGGTGAGAGTGGGGTGTTGAAGTTTCCCACTATTATTTTGTCTGGTTTGATGTGTGATTTAAACTTTACTAATGTTTCTTTTACAAATGAGGGTGCCTCAGGAGACCACTTTCTGAACATAACACCAGTAACACAGACACTTAGATTGACAATTAATAAATGGGACCTCCTGAAACTGAGAAGCTTCTGTAAGGCAAAAAGACATAGTCAACAAGACAAAATGGGAAAAGATCTTCACCAACCCCACATCAGACAGAGGGCTGATTTCCAAAATATACAAAGAACTCAAGAAACTAGTCACAAAATCACCAAATAATTCAATTAAAAAGTGGGGAACAGAGCTAAATATAGAATTCTTAATAGGGAAATCTAAAATGGCTGAAAGACACTTAAGAAATTCCTCAACATCCATAGCCATCAGGGAAATGCAAACCAAAACAACTCTGAGAGATCATCTTATACCCATCAGAATGGTTAAAATCAAAAGCACCAATGACAGTTTTTGCTGGAGAAGGTGTAGAGAAAGGGGATCGCTTCTCCATTGCTTGTAGGAGAGCAAACTTGTACAGCCACTTTGAAAATCAATATGGTGGTTTCTCTGGAAAACGGGAACCAGTGTACCTCAAGATCCAGCAATTCCACTCTTAGGCACATACCCAAAGGATGCACATTCATACAACAAGGACATCTGTTCAACTATGTTCATAGCAGCATTATTTGTAATAGCCAGAATCTGGAAGCAACCTAGATGCCCCTCAACTGAAAAATGGATACAGACAATGTGGTACATTTACACAATGGAGTACTAGTCGCGGAAAAAAACAATAGAATCTTGAAATTTGCAGGCAAATGGATGGAACTAAAGGAAACCATCCTAAATGAAGTAACCCAGTCATAGAAAGAGAAACATGGTATGTACTCTCTCATATATGGGTATTAGACATGGAACAAAGGATTACCAGCTTACAATCCACAGCTCCAGATAAACTAGAAAACAAGGAGGACCCTAAGAGAGACACATGCGTTCCCCAGGGAAGCAGAAAGGGACAAGAGCCCCTAAACAAATTTGGAGCATGGGGGAGGAAGGAGGGGAGGGAAGTAGGAGAAAGAGGGGGGGAGAAGAGGGGATGAGAAGAACATGAGGGATCAGGAAGATTGAGTGGGGAGAGTAATAGAGGAGAGCAAGAAAAGACACACATCAGTGGAGGGAGCCACTGTAGGTTTAAAGAGAAATCTGGTACTAGGGAATTCTACAGAGATCCACAAGGATGACTCCAACTAGGAACCTAAGCAATAGTGGAGAGGTTACCTTAAATGCCCTTCCCCTATAGTGAGAATGATGACTACCTTAAATGCTATCCTAGAACCTTCATCCAGTAGCTGATGGAAGCAGAAGCAGAGATCCACAGCTAAGCACTGAGCCAACCTCCTGGAATCCAGTTTCAGAGAGGGAGGAGTGACAAACAAAGGAGTCAAACCCACAGAAACAACTGAACTGAGAAAGTGGGAGCTCATGCACCCCAGTCTGACAGCTGGGAAGCCAACATGGGACCAAACCAGGCCCCCTGAATGTGGGTGTCAGAACACTAGGCTCTGGTAGTGAAACCAGGATGTATCCCTAGTGCACAAACAGACTTTGGGAGCCCATTTCCCAAGGAGAGATACTCTCTTAACTTAGATACATGGGGGGGGGACAGGGGGCTAGGCCCTTCCCCAAACAACTTGACAGATTTTGATGATCCTTCATGCTGGGGAGTGGATAGGGGATGGGATGGGAGGTCGGTGGGGGACATGGGAGGATGGGAGGGAGAGGGACCTGGGATTGATATGTAAAATAAAATTGTTTCTAATTTAAATAAAATTTATAAAAACCAAAAAATGAGAATGCCCTTGTATTTGGGGTGTAGATGTCTAGAATTGGGAATTCCTCTTGATGGAATTTTCCTGTGACAAATATGAAATATCCTTTATCTTTTAGTGTGAAGTCTATTTTGTTAGATACTAGGATAGCTACACCAGCTTGTTTCTTAGGTCCATTTGTGTGGAAAATCTTTTCCCAACCCTTTCCTCTGAAATAATGTCTGTCTTTGAAGTTAAGGTGTATTTCTTTTATTCAGCAGAAGGATGGCTTCTGTCTTTGTATCCATTTTGTTAGCCTCTGTCTTTTTATAGTTGAGTTGAGACCATTAATATTAAGAGATATTAATGACCAGCAATTATTTATTCCTGTTGTTTTGGTTTTGTTGGTGGTGGTGGTATTGTGTATGTGTTTCCCCTTTTTCGGGTTTTGTTAGTGTGGAATTATCTATTGCCTATGTTTTTGTGGGTGTAGTTAACTTCTTGGGACAGAGTTTTCCTTCCTACTTTCTTTCCAGTACTTTCTGGATTTGTAGACATTTATTGCTTAAATCTGGTTTTGCCATGGAATATCTTGTTTTCTCCATCTATAGTGATTGAAAACTTTGCTGGATATAGTAGTCTGGGCTGGCATCTGTGGTCCATTAGTGTCTGTAGAAGTTCTATCCAGGACCAGAGTCTCCATTGAGAAGTCAGGTATAATTCTGATAGGTCTGCCTCAACATGTTACTTGGCCTTTTTCCTTTGCTGCTCTTAATATTCTTTCTTTATTCTCTATATTTAGTGTTTTGATTTTTATGTGACAAGGGAACTTTTTTTGGTCCAGTCTATTTGGTGTTCTGTAAGTTTCTTATACTTTCATAGGCATGTCCTTCTTTAGGTTGGGAAAGTTTTCTTCTATGATTTTGTTTAATTTTTTATTTTTATTTGTTTTATTTTATTTATTTATTTTTCAGTTTAAATTTAGATAAGAAGCAAGGTTGCTTCACAAGTCAGTTCCAGGTCCCTCTCCCTTTCCCTCCCCTCCTCCCGTGCCCTCCCCCCAACCCCCCCAATTATCCCCTCATTTCCCCAGGGAGGGTGAGGCCCTCCATGCGGGTGTCCATAGTCTGTCATTTCATATAGGGCAGGGCCTAGACCCTTCCCCAAGAGTTCAGGGTGAGAGTGCACCTCACATTGTTCTATGGGAGTCCAAAGTCCATGTGTATACTCGGGATGGGTACTGATCTGCTGCCCAAGGCTCAATAGATTACCTAGGCCTCCTCACTGACACTCACATTCAGGGGGGTCTTGATCAGTCCCATGCTGGATTCCCAGGCTGATGCCTGGGATTCAAGAGTTAACCTTTGTCAGGTCAGCTGTTTCTGGGGGTTAAACCAGCCCAGTCTTAATCCCTTTGGTCATCAGTCCTCCCTCTCTGTTACTGGCTATATGGTTTCTGTGACTTAGAGCTGGGCTTCTTCACCTTCTTCTATGCCTAGTTTTCTTAGGTTTGGTATTTTCATTGTGTCCCTGATTTCCTGGATATTTTGTGTTAAGAATGTATTGAATTTACTATTTTCTTTGATCAATGACTCTATTTCCTCTATTGTATCTTCAACACCGGAGATTCTCTCTTCTATGTCTTTTATTCTGTTGGTTATGCTTGCATCTGTAGTTTCTGATCATTTACCCAGATTTTCCATTTCAAGTATTTCCTCCGTTTGTGCTTTCTTTATTGCCTCTATTTCAGTTTTCAAGTCTTGAAATGTGTGAACTGTTTCCTTTACCTGTTTGATTGTTTGTTCTTGGGCTTCCTTGCTTTCTTTAAGGGATTTGTTGACATCTGGTTTTTTATTTGTTTGTTTGTCTTTTCCTCCATTTCTTTAAGGGTGTTTATCATTTCTTCTTTAAGGGCCTCAATCTTCTTAATAAAGTTATTTTAAGGTTGTTTTCTTCTGCTTCATCTGCATTGGGATGTTCAGGACTTGCTCGTGTGGAACCCCTAGTCTCTGGTAATGTTATGTTGCTCTTTGAGTTGTTGAATGTATTCTTACACTGTTGTCTACCCATCTCTTCCTCTAGTGAGTGCTGGTCAGTCTGTGATTCGAGGGTCCCTCTTCCTCCAATTAGTGTAGGTAGGGCATGTGACTTACATGATCACTTTTCCTACAGGTTCAAACGCAGTTCAGTGCCTCTGCTGGATGATGATACAGCTCTGAGGCTCTTCCAGGTGTGGGCAATGCCAAGACTCCAGTGGTCACAGATACCATGGAGATACTTCTAGCTTCTTTGGGTGGAGATATGTCTCTGGGAGTTAGGGCCTTCAGTGGGCAGGGGTGGGACATGGGATGTGCCCCATGTGATTATGGCCTGGAGAGCTGGGTCCTCCAGCTGGATACCCAGACACTCACCTCTTCAAGTGGGTGTGGGACCGAGGCCCTAATGGTCGCAGATGCCATGGGGGATGGTATGGGGTATCAGGAGGCTGCTTCCATGCCTCTGGGGCTTCATCTGGGTATGTGGGAGATGCAGGATGCGTCTCTAGGAGCTAGGGCCTAAATAGTAGGGTCTTCCAGCTGGGGACCCAGACACTCACCTCTACATATGGGGGTGGAGCCAAGGTCATAGATGCCCTGGGGCATGGCCTGGGGTGTGGAAGGCTGCTCCTGGGTCTCTGGGGACATTGGAGGGTGGGTGTGGGGTATGTTCCATGGCCCAAATGATTAGAAAGCAAAGTCCTCTAGCTGGGGACCCTAACATTCACCTCAACTTCATCTTTCTTTACAACTGAATAAAATTCTACTGTGTATTCATTGTATTTTCATTGCCAGTTCTCCAGAGATAAGCATAACTTCTTCATTTCTTGGCATAGTTGTTGATATGTCCTGTTCCCAAGATAACCAGCACATCTATAATGAAATAACAGAAGTGAAAGCTGAAATTGGTAAGTGACTGAAAACCAATTCAGTGCCTGTTGATGTCTCTGTGGTGTGGTCACTTGTGTCCCTGGCCTCCAGTGCAGACAACTCTGTGGTGTGGTCACTTTCACCTCTGGCCTCCAATGTGCTTTACTTGTTTCAACTGTGAGATAGAGACACTGGGTAACATTGAGGATGACGCATGTTCACAGGCATCCATACACAGGGAAAATCTTCTGGATTTCTTCAGAGTTATAAAGCCTTTGCTTTCCCCATTTGTAATAGATGGAACCAAGATTCTTGTATTCTCCTTGAGGTGGGGAGTGGCTGGTAGTAGTGCAGTTTTCTATGGGTTCCCTGTCAAGGGAGGGTCTTAACTCTGAAGTTCTTTTCACTTTTTATAAATTGTTTTATAAAATGTATAATATAGGGAATTTCTTTATGGCTTTTTCTATAGGTATGGTATTGGATTTTTTCTAATATTTGCCATCTTGTCACTCTCTCTGTTTCCCTACATACTAAAGAATATATGCCTCCACAATAGCTTCATTTCTGTTTTATATTATGTACATTTATATATTCCATGTAGAAGAACATACCGTGCGAAATTTTCCTTTCTTGTGTTCTTTGTCGTTGTTTCCATCATCCTTTCTTGTCATCCTCTTCCTCCAATATTTTTTTTTGTTTTTTGAGACCAGGCTAGCCTTGAACTCAGAGATCTACCTGCTTCTGCCTCCTGAATACTGGGACTAAAGGCATATAATTTCCCCTCCTACTATCAGATTTTCAGATAGATAGATAATATACAGGCAGGTAACAGAACATATAGACAGATAGATTGACTAACAGACAGATGGACAGATAGATAAATAGGTAGACAGATAGCACACAGATGGATAGATATATGAGAGAAAATCTAAAATTCTTATTTCTCTCAGTCTGCCTTATTTTGCTTAAAATGATAATTTCCAATTATTCCCATTTCCCTGAAAATCTGCATGGTTGAATAAAACATATATATTCTTTATCCCTTCATGTAAATACAAATCAAAACTATATTTAAATATTTCAAAATGTCTCACTAGAAATCCCCAAACATCTAGTACATGGTTTTCTAAAGCATACTTGAGTCTCTTTTGTAACATTGGTCCAGTATTTGTGTTACCTATTGCCTAGACTGATTTTTTTCCTTTTTTGTTTTGTTTTGGTTTGGTTTGATTTTCAAGACAGAGTTTCTTTGTATGGTCCTGGCTGTCCTGGAACTCACTCTGTAGACCAGGCTAGCCTTGAACTCACAGAGACCCACTGCCTCTGCCTCCTGAGTTCTGGGATTAAAGGTGCATGCCACCACCACTGGACTTAGACTGGATCTAACCTAGGTCCTAGGCATCTTGTTGAAAGTATTGAAGAATTGCATGCAAAAAGCAGTAAAAAAAAAACTATTCGGAAAGGGAAGTACAAGGAAAATACAGTACAAAAGATTGGTGAGCTTCAGGGAGATTACTCAAAACCCCTGGGTTACATCTCTGGGTTTCCATTTATGCATCCTGGCTGAGAAGGAGATAGATCCCAAGGTGTTGTGAGAACTCCTTCCCTGGGATACAAAAACTCCATCCTCATAAGGTCATAACTAAAACCCAAAGAACAGTTCCACTAAAACTTACTCTTGGAATCCAGAGTTTGTTGGTCTTACTTACAGAGCATGCGTGACCCCAGCCAAATACATTGATAGTCTTCCTATAGCCTGGTTGGCAGCTTTTCCATAGCAGCATAGATGGAGCCCTCCTCAATCAACCTCACTCAGTCTAGACACCCAAGAAAGTCCTGAGCCCCCAAGGCTGTGTGAAATTGGGTTAGAATTTCATGGCTGGCTGGGAGGAGCTGCTGGAATCTTGGGTGAGAGTCCAATGACCTGTCTTATCTCCCATGAGAGAATGTCAGTGGTCAACAACCCCCATCTTGATAGAATCTTATAATAGGTACAACTGATTTGATGAAGATGGTGACAGTGGTTTGTTGTGGGTGTGTTTTGTTTGCTTTGTTTTTTTTTTAAACAAGGTCTCTCTATGTTGCCCTGGTTATCCTGGAACTCACTATACAGACCAGACTGGTCTTGCAGTCACAGAGCTTTACCTGCCTCTGCCTCCCGAGGGGACTTACTAGCATGGTTGCTGTTTTGCTCAGTGAACTGCGTTCTACAATATAGGGACAGGGTTTGAATTTGTTCCTGATTTGTTAAACTCCCAATTGGCCAATGGAAATGGGCCTTTTGCACAAGCATGGGTCATATATAAAATGACTGTAGATTCATAGATGCTATGGTCTAAGCCCTCTCATGCCTAGGAATAAAGTGAAAAATAGAATTTTCTCCTAAAAGTGTGCTCAGAGGGCAGAGGTTGCCTTACTGTACATGCATCTAAAAGGGGCTCAGGCTGAATTGTCTTACTTCTTGCTAGTTCCAATGTGTATTCTAGAATGTGTTTAACCACAAGCCAACCATAAGTGGGCAGCTGCTAAAGCAGAGAAAAGTGCTGCTTTGTCTGACAATGGGTGTGTGTAGCTCAAACCACGCAGGGTCCAGGACGGTTAAACTAGCCCTACACTTGCCCACCCCAGCCATGCCGCTTCCCCCTTACCCTTTCTGAGTGGGAGTGAATTCAGGAAGTGAGGGATACAGGGAGGAAAATAAACACATGGCTCTAACAGGAATTGGGATCATGATGTCACAACGAGGGCTCCAAGGAAGTGAGGCTGAAGCAGTTTAGGTCCCTAGGTGAAGCTTCACTGGAACTTTCAAAGCTCAAGAGGGAATTATCTCTGTTTTAGCATGCCAAGGCTCTTTTTAAAAAAACATATTTTTATCAGTTCTTTGATAATTTCATACATGTGCAGAATTTTGATCGTATCCATCCCTCCATCCCCCTCCACTTCTTCTGGATCCTCTAATAACCCCTCCACTTTCATGTCCCTTTTAAAAAACACCCACAGGGAACAATTAGTGGTAGTTTGAGGCCATATACTGGACCCTGAAGAAAACTAACTCTCCATGCCCCAGCAGCCATCAACTGTCCATAGCTCCTCAGCTAAGGGTGTAGGCTCCTGAGTGCCTCCCCTATTCATGCTGGAATGTTGACTGGCTTGATCTTGTGTCCATCTTGTGAAGGAGACCTCAGCTTCTGTGAGTTCATGAGTTCGGGTCCTGTCACATCCAGAAGATTCTATCTCACCCAGTCCCCTGATCTCTCTCTGCCTTGTGGGGAGGATTGTGATATAGACGCCCCATTTATAGCTGAGCACTCCATAGACTCGCATTTTCTGCACTTTAACTAGTTATGAGTCTGTCACCCAAAGAAATCCCTCTGATGAGGACTGGTAGATACACTAATCTATTGAGTACAGAGTATTTAGAAGACAGTTTGATACTATGTCCATTTGGTCACCCCTAGGGCCTCAGATTACTGAGGTACACAGTCTTGGCTAGATTTGCATGGCCAGTCATAAATTCCATTTTGTGGCATAGGCCTTAAATTTAACTAGAAAGTGATTGGTTACCTGTAAAATATTCCTGTCACTTTTGCAGCAGTGGCCATATCCTGCCACATTGGTCATCACTGTACTTCTCAGGGTTCATAGCTGAATGAGACTGTTGGTGACTTTTCTACCCCAGAAGTCTATACAGCACCTTCCAGGACTATAGAAACTAGTCAGCAGGGAAGAGCTTTCCAGACCACTGTCAATTTGATTTTTCCATGTCCTGTGACTAAACTGTGTGGTCTCTTCAGTCATTGGTCTTACCATCAATTTCTAGTGAGCAATCAAAAGCAACCTGACAAGGCTGTTATTTTTTCTCCATGATTTGAGCAGATGAGAAGCTAATGATTATAGCATGAGCCCAGTGTCATGCTCTGGGTTCCAAGTTGCTTCTGGGTCAAATAGTTCTGTAGTCACTGCACAGAGAGGGCCTGAGGAGCCATGGATGCTTCCTAGATATTTGTTCCTGTGAAATGGAAGATGGAATTCTGTACTCATGGGTCCTGGAAAGTTGAGGCCTAGACTTGTGGCTATGGAAACCCAGAAGCTTGAGCCCTAACGTGTGTCTGGGCAGGAGTATGCTGGTGGCTTGTGTGTCCCTGGGCCCAGCTGATGCAGGGCACCTGTGTGCTGAAACCCCATCCTTATCTTCCACAGGGTGTTCAAGACATGGCCTGGTCCCCCTGGTGCTGCAGCTGCTTTTCCTCATCCTCTTCTCTGCGGTCTTTGTGGCATTTCTTCTCCAAGGTCAGATGACTCTGAGTACTTGGGATCTTATTGCTGGTCTCTTGGCCAGTGCAACCAGATCTAGGAGGGAGATAAGACCAAAGCTAGAACCTGATCATTCTGTGACTTCTAAGCATAACTCAGGACTCCTCTAACCTACACAGCAGGGAAAATTGGAGGAGGAATAGGAGAGGGTCTTCACTCTACTTGACCTTGCAATTCAGTCTTTTCTGAGTGGTGAGACACTCTCCCTCTCTCTGGTGTGTGTGTGTGTGTGTGTGTGTGTGTGTGTTTGTGGTGTATTGTGTTTGTCTGTGATGTGTGTGTATGTTTACATGTACATGTATCTCCCTGGATGAACATACACATGTATATGCATGTATGTAGTTGCTGAGGGACAACCTCAGTGGCCATTCCTCAGACTCTGCTCACCTTGTTTTATGAGAAACAGCCTATTATTGGTTCTAAGGTCATCAAATAAGCTGGTCTGTCTGGCCAGTGAACCCAAGGCATCTGCCTGTTCTTGAATCTCCAGAACTGTGACTACCAATGCATACCAACAAATATGCCTGGATTTTAGAATGTGGGTTCTGAACAACTGGGGAGGCTGCATGGGACTGACCTAGGCCCTCTCGACATGTGTGACAGTTGTGTAGCTTGGTCTCCCAGAATCGAGATCAGGACCTGTTCCTGGCACTTAGCTGACTTTTGGGAACCTGTTTCCCATGCTGGCTCAGCGTTTATGCAGTGGGAGGAGTTCAGTCCTACCTAAACTTGATGAGTCATGCTTTGTTCAAGCCCATGGGAGGCCTGCCCCTATCTGAATGGAGATGAAAGGGGAGTAGATAGGGAGGGGGATAGATGGGAGTTGGGAGGAGGGAAAAGGAGGAGAGGAGGGATGGGAAACTGTGGTTGGTGTGTAAAATAAACAAGTAAAACATTAATTAACCAAAAAAATTTAGAAAAAGAACAGGGTTCTGGGAGATTGCATTCAGACCCCCAAGCTTATAGGACAAGCATGTTACCAACTAAGTCATCTCTCCAGCCCAGTATTCCTCATCCTCAAGTGTTATATAACAATAGATGGCTCTCAGACACTGTTCCTACATAAGCAGTGTAGACCATGGCACACTGTAGGTATTTAATGGTTGTAGTTTCTTCTTTTTTTTCTTGACCACAGCTCCAAAGGTTCCTTGCACCCAGGATCAGGCGGAGATCTACCAGGAGCTCATGCAGCTGAAGCTTAGAGTCGGTGTGTGATCAGGAGCTGGCTGTCCACGGGTCTTAATGGGTATCCATATGGGGACACTTTGGTTGAGTTTGACCCTTTTAAGCCTTAATATTCTTGTCAATTGGGAACACAGATAACACCAAAACTGGTTTCTAGTGCACACAAGAAAGTATATATAATAAGGATCCAATTATGCCAGTTTCCTGGGGTCTGTTCTGAGATCTTAGCTCCTACTTCTCATACTGTGAATGAGATAGGACCAGGACTCCTGGGTTCTTTTAGGATGAGGAAGAATTTGGGCAGTGGAGAGGGTGGTGTCTCTCTACTGTGATACTTGGGAGTTCCTGACTCCAGAGGGCTGGAAGGCTAAGCAGATAGGGGATAGGCAACCAAGTATGGGTTTATTCTAACTGGCCTCCCCCAACAGACCTCCTGTGCCGACCCTGCTCCTGGGACTGGATCTTCTTCCGTGGAAACTGCTACTTCTTCTCCATAACTAAACGTAACTGGACTGATTCCCTCATTGCTTGCCAGGAAGTAGGGGCACAACTAATCATAATTGAAAGTTATGAGGAACAGGTATGCCTGATTCTCAAGTGGGATATACATCTTTTTGTTGTTACAGATTTCATTCATCATATCATGTTTCTGACTAAACCTATTCTTATTATTCCCCCTCCAATTCTTTTCTTATTGTCCCAATAATTTTTCCTTCCAACTTCACAGACTTTCTCTTTCTAAACTCATGGAGTCCCCTTAGTACTGCCTACATGTGCGTGTGTATAAGACTATCTACTGGTACGTGAGTAACCAGCCACTCAGGAGCTACATGTCTGAAAACACGGACTTTCTCTCCTTAAAAGCCATCAGCTTTCAATATTCTTCAGCTAAGGGTGGGACTCCATGAGCCCCTCTCATGTCTAGGTCGAAAGTTTGGCTGGCTTGATCTTGTGCAGCCACTGTGAGTTCAAGTGTGCAATTGCCCTGTTCATTTCACCTCAGATGTCCACTTCCTCTGGCTCTAACAATCTTTTTCCCTCTTCTTGATGATTCCTGAGCCTTGGAGGGAGGGAATGTAACACAGATGGGGAGCCTGCATTTTATTACATGATAAGCAGTTGAAGGTACACGGACATATAAGTTTTCAAGGGAAAATGGAAGAGGAGAGGGTTAGGAATTGGGGTGCCACAAATAACATACACACACACACACACACAAAACAAGTTTAAATCATGTGTGTAAGATTTGGGAGAAGACTTGAAAATATAAAGAATGCCTAGTGATAGGTTGCTTTCTGAAGAGAAAAGTCTGCTTTGTGCCATTGACCAATTGCTAGAACAGTTCACACATTCAGTTAGTCATGATTAAATCAAAGTGGGCATGCCCGGAACTCACAAGCCAGAGGAACGTGCAATAAAATAAGTGTGCGCCAACTGTTCCAACTGTGCACTTCTCTGTGCAAGTCATTTACTTATAGGGCACAGAGATTGGAGGACTCAGATCTCCTGAGCATAGTGTGGTGCCCTAGAGGGTCTGACTGCAAACGGGTCTTCCCGTCTAGACTTTATAGGGACACTGGGTGGAAAATCAAATACTCAGCTGTATCTCAACTACTCTTCTCCCTTTTCAGGACTTCCTACTGAAGATGTATAAGATTAAAGGCCGACTCTGGATTGGGCTGTCAGACATGAAACATGAAGGTTCATGGCAGTGGGTTAATGGTTCTTCTTTGTCACCAAGGTAGATTAAAAATCATAGGGCAAAATGAGGGTGAATGGGCTGGTGTCTGAAACACTACTGTGAATTATCTTTGCCTGGGGTTTTTATCCCCTAGACATAAAAAAATGTCACTTACTAAGTGGAAAGGGGGATTCATGTCTGAGTTCAGGTAAGATGGCAAATGCTTTGAAATTCCAGTAGTACAAATGCAGGAGGAGCTTAGAGTCTGGGAAACTGAAATATAGTATATAGTTACAAAGAATCTAAAGGGTTGGAGAGATGGCTCAGTAATTAAGAGCATGCATGTTTCCTGCAAAGGAATGAGTTATGTTCCCAGTAGCCAAGTCAGGCAGTTCACCGCCACCTTCATGCCAACTATAGGGGATTCAAATAATGCTCACACACACACACACACACACACACTCTCTCTCTCTCTCTCTCTCTCTCTCTCTCTCTCTCTCTCTCTCTAAAACAAGCATATGCTATATGATTAAGCCAATAGCTCTGGAGATGCTTGCTACTGAAAAGATTTTACATGCCCAGTTTCCCAGGAAAGGGTACACACCACACCTTGAGTGACCACTGTGTAATGGCTAGGCTCAACCATGACATGAGTAGAGGGAGGGGAGATGTGGCCAAGAGCCTTTGTCATGGTCTGTACAGGCGGGATTCGATTGATTCAGTGAAACAGGGTTTGGTGGCCCATTTAATCATTTCAGTGGGTTCTATTGCCAGCTATCTGCCGCCTGCCCGGTGTGGTTAGAGTGGATGCATTGCAGCCAGAGTACAAAAGCCTGATAATCCGGTTGGGAGGTGAAGTCTCAACTAGCTAATTGGTGTCTAAACGCCACGCCTTCAGCAGGACTTCTCTCTAGGCAGAAGACTCTGGGGTCAAGGACGAGGCACTAAGCAAGTTACCAGACTAAAACAAAAATATGTCTGCCATAAGTGCTCAGGGAAAATATGAAGATATCTAGTTTCCAGGAGCTTGAAACTGTTTATAGATGAGGGGAGGGACACATGTTCACAGTGTGCATGGGCTTTGCAGCTTTAAAAAATATTGGACCTTATGGAAAAATGAAGGCCATTCAGAGAAGGACTGTGCAGAACTGACAGACCATGGCTGGAGTGAAGACAACTGCAAAACGAAGAAATTCTGGGTTTGCAAGAAGTCCTCAGTATCCTGCCCCAACAACTGATGTTCAGGTTCTCCCATGAGCCCTCGAAGCTTCAACCTCCCTGACAGGTGACCAGACTTTATCTACTCTCATGCCGATTCATTTTTCCTGTTAACAATATTGTCTTTGGTAAGGTCCCTCATCTTCTCAGGGGCTGGTCCACTACTGCTGTCCCTCGAATTATCTCCAGACCCCACTTGGTTGTTGTTCCGGCATTTGTTTGTACTTAATACAATGACTAAGTGTGAGACATCCTCAGAGGTGTGTGCTTATCTTTAAAATTCTGTCTTCTTTGCTGATATTAGAGGGCCTGCACTGCCATGTTTAGCTCCACAGTACCAGAGGCTCTACACTATCCCATCCCTGCATGTTTTCCTTCCATCCATTCATCTTCCATCTGTCTCCCCTGTACAAATTTGTTGCTAGCATCAGGGAATTAATCCACCAGTCAATCAATGGTTTGGGGATGGACTTTCTCTTCCACTGGTGGTGGTGTGGAATTCATAATAGTGGAATTCACACTGGTGACCAACAAAGGAAGAATAAAGAAGGGTTTCTATTGCTGTAATAAATACCATGACCAAAGGTAATTCGGGGAGGTCAGGGTTGATTCCATCTTACAACTTTAAAGGAAGTAAGGGCAAGAACTCAAGGCAGGAATTGATACAAAGTCCGTGGGGGAATGCTCTTTACTGGATTGCTATCCATGGCCTACTCACCCTGCTTTCTTATACATCCCAAGATGTATAGCATAAATAGCATTATGGGCTCTCCCACATCAACCACAATAAAAATGTCCTACAGACTTGCCTACAAGCCAATCCGATGGAAGCATTTTCTCAGTTAAGATTCTTTCTTTCCAAATTACCCTAGCTTGTGTCAAATTGACATAAAAAAATCTGGCCAAAACAACAAAATAGAATTTTTCTCAGTCACAAAGAAGAATAAAGTCAACACAATTCGAAGGAAAATGGATACAATTAGAGATAATCACATTAAACTAGCCAGTCTCAGAAAGACAAATACCAGGTATGTTACCCCATCTGTGGTTCCTATATAGTCACATAAATCATGTATGCATATGTTAAGTGAAAGTAGAAATAAAGTTGTCTAGGGGAACAAAGGGAGAAAGTGGGGGGAGAGGGGTAAGGTGGGCAGGATACACTCAACACATGTAAGAAAGTTAAAACTTTTATTAAATTGATTTATTTGTGTGTGGGTATGTGCAGAGGTCAGAGAACAACTTACTGGAGTCAGTCTCTCCTTCGACTATACGAGTCCCAAAGATCAAATGCAGGTCATCAGGTTAACAATGAGTGCCTTTATCCACTAAGCCATCTCATTAAAAGATTGATCTATTTTGGGTGAGAATGTCAATTCCATGACATTTTATCTTTGGAGTGTGTAAACTTTTAAATTCTATTTTACACAGGCTAAATGATTTCCTTGAGTCTAAAGAGACTTTGAACTTTGACCTTTAGAAAGTGTGAACACTTGATGAACATGAAATATATTTGCATTACAAAATGACCATAAGACATTTAGGACGCTTAGATAGTACTTTAATATGCAACTCACCTCCCCCACATTCTCATGTGTTGTGGGATAATCTTTTTATACACTATGAAGATGTGTTACCGGAGATTCTTCACCTGGCAGGCTTCTGCCACCCTTGAACCACAAATAAACATGCAGAGACTTATATTAAGTATAGAACTGTTGGCCAATGACTAGGCCTTCTTATTGGCTAGCTCTGTCTTAATTATTAACCTATTTCTATTAATCTAAGTATTTCTACATGGCCGTATTTTATCGGAGAAGGGTCTGGACCTCTAACTCCTTTGGCAGCTCACATGGCGACTGTTCTCTGCCTATCTTTCCCAGAAATCTCCTCTTCTCCTTGATGGGAAATGTCATTTGGTAAATCTGTCTGTCTTATTGGTTGTTGAATAAAGCACTGTTGGCCAATGGGAAAGCAAGATAGGTAGGACTAGGAATCAAGGAGGATTCTGGGAAAGAGAGGCAGAGTCAGACACAATGTAGGCCGCCAGAGGAGTAAGAGGTCTGGACCCTTTTCTCTGGTAAGAGAAATACTTAGATTAACAATTATGGGTTAAATACTTAAGTCAGAGCTAGCCAGCAAGAAACCAAGCAAACGGCCAACAGCTTCATAGTTAATATAGTGTCTTGTGTGTTATTTGGGGACTGGAACTGTGGCAGGGCCCAGGAGGCTGGCGAAAAACTACATGTTACATCTCCTAGTCTTGCCTATCTTCCTGCTTTCTTGGCCAACAATGTTTAATTCGTTAACCAATAGGAGAAGCATATTTACAGAAGGACAACCCCCATTAAAGATGTGACTTTGCCAAGGTGCTTTCTGATTGGTTTAATAAAGAGCTGGATGACCAATAGCTAGGCAGGAAGAGGTTAGGCAGGACTTCTGGGCAGAGATAAAAGAAGAGGAGATGAATCTAGGCATAGGGGAGACTCCAGAGGAGGCAGAGAGAAGGCAGAACTTGCAGGAGGAGAGGTAAAAGTCATGAGCCATGTGACAGCATGTAGATGAATAGAAATGGGTTAATCCAAGTTAGAAAGATTAATTAGAAACAAGCCTATGCTAAGACCAAGCTTTCATAATTAATATGAAGTCTCAGTGCCATTTTTGTGAGCTGGAAGCCCAAAGGAAAGTCTGATTACATATGGTATCCAATGTGAGAATTCAAATATCCAAACAAAGGGCCTGAGAAAGCTAAGAAAAGATCCAGAGAAGGAGCCAGATGTGGCTTTCTAGTCTTGCAGTCTCTCAGGTGGGCCAGGGCTTGGCACACACAGGCAAGGCTACCAGCCGCTGCCTGTGGGTTTGAGCCAGCCACTAGTGTCATGCGCCAGTTCCATGCACTAATATGAGCCATGTGGCAGCTGACATGGCAGTTTAAGATTTGTTTCATGCAGTCAGAGAATGCTGTAGGTACTCAGTAAAGACAGATCCAGATGGAAAAAAACATCTAAATAGGTCACAGTGTGTTTTTTAAAAATGTGCATAGGCTTAAAACAGAAAAGAAAATGGGTATTGACAATCATAAAAAGTTTATAAAACATAAAATAAAGTCATTAAAGAAAGAATAAAATAATATAAAAGAGACAAGCTGTGTAAAGATGGAAACTGCACAGGGAGTGTGGATCCTGTAAGGTGCCTTGCTGATTTTGAAATTTTTGAATGCCGATCAATGAATGACAACTGCTGAGAGACATGGGGTTATAAAGGGGACTGCTGAATTAAACCAGCCTAGCTACTTTAGGAATGCCTTAAGTGGAAGTTAGAAAATGTATTGGGTTAGGGGCAGAGGTTTTGCTTTTGTTTCCATAGAAAACAAAAGGTTGTGGATCCATTCAAGGTTGATAGAGATCTGGTTTGATTGGGGAAGACCCCTTGAAAATCCTGGCTACAAACATAAAGAAATAAACCTAGAAAAACTGCAAGACAGGTGACATATATTTTACCTGCTTAAACATAAAACAAAAAAATCATCATTGGCTACTGTGCAATACTGTGTCCATACTGTACCGTGTTGATAAAGATATGTATGTTACCTTTGAAACATTGTGTGTTTTCAAGCAAGGAAACCAGACACTGAAAATGGAAGCCCCATGTAATCCAGCCTCTCAGAGTTCCTCTACTGCAGTTTCCTTAGAGTTCTGCATCCAGAACAGTTTCAAGGTTACAAACTCACAGACTATTCTAGACAGGACTGCAGATAAGCCTTGTGCTTTCCCATTGCACAGAAACTGAACAACAAATGTTATGGCTAGCTCTCCCAGGACTTGACAATCATCCTAATTTCTCAGGGTCCCCCAAAGCTGCCATCATCCTCAGACAAGGGAAGCAGTCTAGAGAACATGATGCCCATATTCACAAAATGTGTGATGGGTGATTTTGGTCATTTGATGGGATATGGATGTTTTCACCATTTAAGGTGGTTGGTTACAAATTGTTACTGGTCATGGTCAGGGAGAAAGCTAAACAAAGGAGATTAGAATCAGGGATCTAATTCTGAGGGGAGAAAGGGGAGATATAGTATAGACATGATGGGATAAAGGGGTGGATTATTGACTCTACTTTTGAACAACCACGAGTCTCAAATATTTTAGATTGGTATGGATTTTTGTATATTGATACAAATCTAAGGTTATTTTTGTTTGCGATGAGCAAATTGGCAAAGAATGGACTGGCAAAAGCAGTAGACACAGCTGATCTGAACAAGGGGGAGCTCTTGGACCCCAGACCGACAACTGGGAGGCCAGCATGGGACTGATCCAGACCACCTGAGTGTGAGAGTCAGTGAGGAGGCCTGAGCAACCTATGGGGTCCTGGACAGTGGATCAGTGTTTATCCCTGGCATACAAATGGACTTCGTGTGTCCATAACACAAAGAGGGATGATCTCTCAGCCTGGACTCTTAGGGGAGTGCCTGGACTCTGCCCTGAGCGAAGTGACAGACTCTGGATATCCCTATGTGGAAGGAAGTGGGGATAGGGTGGGAGACTGGGGGGGGATGGTGGGGGGTGAAGCTGGGGGAGGGAGAGGGAACTGGGATTGGCATGTAAAGCAAACTATTTATTTTTTTTCCAGTTTAAATTTAGATAAGAAACAAGGTTGCTTCACAAGTCAGTTCCAGGTCCCTCTCCCTTTCCCTCCCCTCCTCCCGTGCCCTCCCCCCCAACCCCCACCCCGTTATCCCCTCATTCCCCCAGGGAGGGTGAGGCCCTCCATGCGGGTGTCCATAGTCTGTCATTTCATATAGGGCAGGGCCTAGACCCTTCCCCAAGAGTTCAGGGTGAGAGTGCACCTCACATTGTTCTATTGGAGTCCAAAGTCCATGTGTATACTCGGGATGGGTACTGATCTGCTGCCCAAGGCTCAATAGATTCCCTAGGCCTCCTCACTGACACTCACATTCAGGGTGTCTTGATCAGTCCCATGCTGGATTCCCAGGCTGATGCCTGGGATTCAAGAGTAAACCTTTGTCTGGTCAGCTGTTTCTGGGGGTTAAACCAGCCCAGTCTTAATCTCTTTGATCATCAGTCCTCCCTCTCTGTTACTGGCTTTCTTGAGTTCAGCTCAGTACTTAAGCAAGGGAGTCTGCCTCTTCTTCGATCAGCCACTAAATGAAGTTTCTGTTTCCCAGACTCTCTGGCCATAGGATTGTAGGCTGGCACTCCCCAGATCTATGTCTAAAATCCATATATGAGAGAGTACATGCCATGTTTCTCTTTTTGTGACTGGGTTACCTCACTCAGGATGGTTTCTTCTAGTGTCATCCATTTGCCTGCGAATCTCATGATTCAATTATTTTTTTCTGCTGAGTAGTACTCAATTGTGTAGATGTACCACATTTTGTCTATCCACTCTTCGGTTGAGGGACATCTAGGTTGCTTCCAAGTTCTGGCTATTACAAATAAAGCTGCTAGAACATAGTGGAACAGACATCTTTGTTGTATGAATGGGCATCTTTTGGATATATGCCTAAGAGTGGAGTTGCTGGGTCTTGTGGTATGTTTATTCCCATTTTTCTGAGGAATCTCCATACTGATTTCCAAAGTGGCTGAACCAGTTGGCACTCCCACCAGCAATGGAGGAGTGTCCCCCTTTCACCACATCCTCTCCAGCGTAAATTGTCATTGGTGTTTTTGATTTTAGCCATTCTGACAGGAGTGAGATGGTATCTCAGAGTTGTTTTAATTTGCATTTCCCGGATGGCTAAGGATGTTGAGCACTTTCTCAAGTGCCTCTCAGCCATTTTAGACTCCTCTATTGAAAACTCTCTATTTAGTTCTGCAGCCCACTTTTTAATTGGGTCCTTTGATGTTTTGGAGACTTGCTTCTTGAGTTCTTTGTAAATTTTGGAGATCAACCCTCTGTCAGATGTGGGATTAGTGAATATTTTTCCCATTCTGTGGGCTGCCTTTTTGTCTTGCTGACTGTGTCCTTTGCCTTACAGAAGCTTCTCAGTTTCAGTAGGTCCCATTTATTAATTGTTGATCTCACTGTCTGTGCTACTGGTGTTATGTTCAGGAAGCTGTCTCCTGTACCAATTCTTTCAAGGGTACCACCCACTTTCTCTTCTAAGAGGTTCAGTGTGGCTGGATTTATGTTGAGGTCTTTGATCCATTTGGACTTAAGTTTTGTGCATGGCGATAAACATGGATCGATCCGCATTCTTCTACATGCCAGTCTCCATTTATGCCAGCACCATTTGTTGAAGATGCTTTCTTTATTCCATTGTATATTTTTAGCTTCTTTATCAAAGATCAGATGTTCGTACGTGTGTGGGTTAATACCCAGGTTTTCAATTCGATTCCATTGGTCTACCTGTCTATTTTTGTGCCAATACCAAGCTGTTTTCAGGACTATAGCTCTATAATAGAGCTTGGGGTCAGGGATGGTGATGCCTCCAGACGTTGCCTTGTTGAACAGGGTTATTTTGGCTATCCTGGGTCTTTTGTTTTTCCATACAAAATTGATTATTGTTCTTTCAAGGTCTGTGAAGAATTGTGCTAGGATTTTAATGGGGATTGCATTGAATCTGTAGATTGCTTTTGGCAGGATTGCCATTTTTATTACATTGATCCTACCTATCCAAGAGCATGGGAGATCTTTCCATTTTCTGAGGGCTTCTTTAATTTCTTTCTTTAAAGATTCAAAGTTCTTATGATACAGGTCTTTCACTTGTTTGGTTAGCGTTACCCCAAGGTATTTTATGTTGTTTGTGGCAATTGTAAAGGGTGATGTTTCTCTGATTTCTTTTTCAGCCCTTTTATCATCTGTATATAGTAGGGCTACTGATTTTCTTGAGTTGATCTTGTAGCCTGCCACTTTGCTGAAGGTGTTAATCAGCTGTAAGAGTTCCCTGGTAGAGTTCTTTGGGTCATTGATGTAAACTATCATATCGTCTGCAAACAGTGAAAGTTTGACCTCTTCCTTCTCAATTTGTATCCCCTTGATCCCCCTTTGTTGTCCTATGGCAATAGCTAGAACTTCAAGTACCATGTTGAAAAGGTATGGAGAGAGTGGACAGCCTTGTTTTGTTCCTGATTTTAGAGGAATTGCGTTGAGTTTCTGTCCATTTAGTTTGATGTTGGCTGTTGGTTTACTGTATATAGCTTTTATTATGTTTAAGTATGTCCCTGTTATCCCAGATCTCTCCAAGACCTTTATCATGAAGGGGTGTTGGATTTTGTCAAAGGCTTTTTCAGCATCTAGTGAGACGATCATGTGATTTTTGTTTTTCAGCTTGTTTATATGGTGGATTACGTTGATGGATTTTCGTATGTTGAACCATCCCTGCATCCCTGGGATGAAACCTACTTGATCGTGGTGAATGATTGTTTTGATGTGTTCTTGGATCCGATTTGCCAGTATTTTATTGAGTATTTTTGCATCAATGTTCATGAGGGATATTGGTCTGAAGTTCTCTTTCTTAGTTGTATCTTTGTGTGGCTTGGGGATCAAGGTTATTGAAGCCTCATAGAAAGAGTTTGGCAAAGACCCTTCTGCTTCTATTGTGTGGAACACTTTGAGAAGAATTGGTATAAGCTGTTCTTTGAATTTCTGGTAAAATTCTGCACTGAGGCCATCTGGACCTGGACTTTTTTTGGTTGGGAGACTTTTGATGACTGCTTCTATTTCCATAGGGGTTATAGATCTATTTAAATTGCTTATCTGTTCTTGATTTAGTTTTGGCAAGTGAAAGCTATCCAGGAAGTCATCCATTTCCTTTAAATTTTCGATTTTGTGGAGTACAGGTTTTCAAAGTATGACCTAATGATTCTCTGGATTTCTTCAGTGTCTGTTGTTATGTCCCCCTTTTCATTTCTGATTTTGTTAATTTGCGTGTTCACTCTCTGCTGTTTGGTAAGTTTGGACAAAGGTTTGTCTATCTTGTTGATTTTCTCAAAGAACCAACTCTTCGTTGCATTGATTCTTTGTATTGGTTTCCTGGTTTCTACTTTATTGATTTCAGCCCTCAATTTGATTATTTCCTGGTGTCTACTCCTCCTGGGGGAGTTTGCTTCTTTGTGTTCTAGAGCTTTCAGCTGTGATGTTAATTCTCTGGTATAACTGTTCTCCTGTTTTTTCATGCGAGCACTTAGTGCTATGAACTTCCCCCGTAGCACTGCTTTCAAAGTGTTCCATAGGTTTGGGTATGTTGTGTCTTCATTCTCATTGAATTCGAGGAAGTCTTTAATTTCTTTTTTTATTTCCTCTTTGACCCAGGGATGGTGCAGTTGAGCATTATTCAAGTTCCATGAGTTTGTAGGTTTTCTGCAATTTGTGTTGTTGTTGAATTCTAATTTTAAAGCATGGTGGTCTGATAAGATGCATGGAATTATTCCAATTTTTTTGTAGCTGCTGAGGTTTGATATGTTGCCAAGTATGTGGTCGATTTTTGAGAAGGTTCCATGTGGGTAGTGAGAAGAAGGTATATTCTTTTTTATGTGGATGAAATGTTCTATAGATATCTGTTAATCCCAGTTGGGTCATTACTTCTATTAGACCCTTTGCTTCTTTGTTGAGTTTCCGTCTGGTATTCCTGTCTAGTGGTGAGAGTGGTGTATTGAAATCTCCCACTATAACTGTGTGGGGCTTTAGATGAGATTTAAGTTCTAATAATGTTTCTTTAACGAATGTGGATGCCTTTGTATTTGGGGCATAGATGTTCAGGATAGACACTTCATCTTGGTGGGTTTCACCTGTGATGAGTATGTAATGACCTCCTTCATCTCTTTTGATTGATTTTATTTTAAAGTCCAGTTTGTTAGATATTAGGATTGCTACCCCTGCTTGTTTCTTGGGTCCATTTGATTGAAAAATTTTTTCCCAACCTTTAACTCTCAGGTAATGTCTGTCTTTGAGGGTGAGGTGTGTTTCTTGTATGCAGCAGAAGGAAGGGTTCTGTCTTCGAATCCATTCTGCTAGTCTGTGTCTTTTTATGGATGAGTTAAGGCCATTAATATTGAGGGATATTAATGACCATTGATTGCTCATCCTTCTTCGATTTGCAATGGTTGTTGTTGGTGGAATTATGTGTGGAATTTCACCCCTTTGTTATTTTGGCTGTTGGTAGAGAGGGATTCTCTAATGCCTATGTTTTTCTGGTTGTAGTTAGCTTCCTTGGGTTGGAGTTTTCCTTCCAAAATTTTCTGTAGGGCTGGGTTAGTGGACACATATTGCTTGAATCTAGTTTTGTCATGGAATATCTTGTTTTCTCAGTCTATAGTGATTGAGAGCTTTGCCGGGTATAGTAGTCTGGGCTGGCATCCATGGTCTCTTAGTGTAGGTAGAATATCTATCCAGGACCTTCTGGCTTTCAGAGTTTCCATGGAGAAATCAGGTGTAATTCTGATAGGTCTGCCTTTATATGTTACTTGACCTTTTTCCTTAGCTGCTCTTAATATTCTTTCTTTATTCTGTATGTTTGGGGTCTTGATTATTATGTGGCGAGGGGATTTTTTTTTTGTGGTCCACTCTATTTGGTGTTCTGTAGGCTTCTTTTACCTTCATTAGCATGTCTTTCTTAAGGTTGGGAAAGTTTTCTTCTATGATTTTGTTGAATATGCCTTCTGCCCCTTTGAGGTGGATTTCTTCTCCTTCTATACCTATTATTCTTAGGTTTGGTCTTTTCATGGTGTCTCATATTTCCTGGATGTTTTGTGTTAAGGATTTGTTGGATTTAAGGTTTTCTTTGGTTGATAAATCCATTTCTCCTAGTGTATCTTCAACACTTGAGATTCTCTCTTCCATCTCTTCTATTCTGTTGGTAATGCTTGTATCGGTAGTGCCTGACTGTTTGTTCAGCTTTTCTATTTTCTGCCTTTCTTCAGATTGTGTTTTTTTAATGTCTCTATTTCAGTTTTCAACCCTTGCAGTGTTTGCATTGCTTCTTGCAATTTCCTGTTTATCTTTTTGTCCATTTGTTGCCTTTTATAAATTTTTTGGTTTGTTCTTTCTTCCATTTCTTGCATTTTTTGGTTTGCTTTTTGTTCCATTTCTCGCATTTTGTGCTTTGTTTCTTCTTCCATTTCCTGCCTTTTTTGATTTGTTTCTTCTTCCATTTTTTTTATTTTTTGCTTTGTTTTTTCTACCATTTCTTGCATTTTTTGCTTTGTTTCTTCTTCCATTTCCTGCCTTTTTTGGTTTGTTTCTACTTCCAATTCTTGCATTTTGTGCTTTGTTTCTTCTTCCATTTCCTGCCTTTTTTGATTTGTTTCTTCTTCCATTTCTTTGAGGGATTTTCCTATATCCTTTTTTAGGGCCTCTATCATTTTCATGAAAGTGCTTTTAAGGTCGTTCTCTTCTGCTTCGTTCGCATTGGAATGTTGGGGTCTTGCTGGTGTGGAGTCTCTAGAATCTGGCGGTGTCATATTTGTTTTTCTGTTGCTGAGTGTGTTTTTGTATTGTCTCTTTCCCATCTCTTCTTCTAGTGGGTGCAGAGAGAGCCCCTTACTGGTCTGGGGACCAGAGTTCCCTTTTGGTGGGTGCTAGCAAGTCCAATAATCTGGTGGTTCTTCTATTCCTTGTCCAAATGCTGGTCCCGTGGGTGGGGAAGAAGAACAGGAATCTGGGGCTCTTAGCCTCCTACCTGGTCCCTGGACCCTATGCTGGGTCCTGTTGTACCTGATCCGGAACAGCTACTCCCCTGGTCTCCCTGGTTCCTCTAGTTTCCTGGTCTTGTTGGCGGGAGAGAAGATCTGGAGTCTGGGGTGCTTGGCTCCCGCCGGGATTGGGAGCTCTGTGCAGTTCCCAGGCAATCTGCAGGCACTGGAACACAGGCTGGGAAGCCGGCCTGTTTACCGGATGCTGCTAGAGGAACAGCTGCTTCCCTGGACTCTCAGCCTCCTCTGGTTTCCTGGTCTCCTTGGTGGGAGAGAAGATCTGGAGTCTGGGGTGCTTGGCTCCCGCCGGGATTGGGAGCTCTGTGCAGTTCCCAGGTGATCCGCAGGCACTGGAACACAGGCCGGAAGCCGGCCTGTTTACCTGATGCTGCCAGAGGAACAGCTGCTTCCCTGGACTCCCAGCCTCCTCTGGTAAAGCAATCTATTTAAAATTAAAGTAATTTTTAAAAGTTAAAAAACAAAACAAGGCTAAGCTGAGGCTAAGCTTTCATAATTAATAAAATGTCTCCATCTTATTATTTGTGAGCTGGTGAGACAAAAAAAAGACTTGCTACACTCGGGTGTTGCATAGTTAGTCTCCAGACAGTGGCAGTATTTTGGAAGGTTCTAGAAAGTAAGACATGGAGCATAATTAAAGAACAAAAATAACTGGTCAAATGTCCTTGAAGGTTATGCCTGATTTTCACTGAATTCTTTCCTTGCTGTCTGATTCCTGCCCATCATTAAAGTGTTTCCCTGTACTAACTTTAGACACCATGATATTATGACTCACCACTGACCTAGACACAGACAGATCCAAGTGTCCTTGTACTGATCCATCTGAAACAATGAAGCAAAATAAATATTTCCTTCTTTTAATTTGTTCTTTCAGGTATTTTTGTTCACAGTGACAGAAAAATATCTGAATAACATATTTCGTTACCATAAATTCAAACAGGATGAAATTAAAGATAAATATGATGAATAATAAAGGACATTAACAACACTAAGAAACCCACAAAAGACCAAATAACTTATTTTTAAATCAAAATAAAATGTGTGTGTGTGTGTGTGTGTGTATATGCAAGTATCAGAAGAGTGTGTTGGATCTCATGGAGCTAGAGTTACAGGTTGTGAGGTGCTTGAAGTGGGTGCTGGGAACAGAATTCAGGTCCACTGTAAGAGCAACAGGAGCTCCGAGTTCCTGAGCCATCTCTCCAGTTCAAATATATGTATTTCTAAAACATTTTTATTTTTGTTTTTATCTTTTGCTTTCCCATTCAACCCTTCCCGTGTACTCATGCTTTGCTGTGTCTCAAAGTCTCAAAATCTAGTTCCTAGGTTGTTGCTAAATATATGTCAGTGTGTGTGTGCACGTGCGCACATGCGGGTGCATACAATTTGTTCAGTCCGTAAAAGGTTATTTGTGTGTATGTGTTTTCAGTAATGATCAGTTTGGTTATAACCAATTTGGGATCTTCCCTGGGAAAGATTGTCTCACTCACCCTCAGCATTCCTTAGTTGCCTGTAGTTCTTTGTTTAGTCAAGACCTGAGCAAGGGTGATGCCAATAGATGTGCTGAAATGAGAGGGGGAAATTCCAGGTGGCCTCAACCCTAGACAAAGAATAAATGTATTTTTGACATCACAATGAGGAAACACAAACAGAAAGAATGATAGGCATAGCACAGACGTCTGACAGTAGCCGTCACTGACTTCGCGGGATGATCTCAAGCCAAGGCAAAGTATCACAGACTGTCCAGCAGAAACAGGAAGCCAGGCGGTGGTGGCACACACCTTTAATTCCAGAGGCAGAGGTGGAGGATCTCTGTGAGTTCGAGGCCAGCCTGATCTATAGAGTGAGTGCCAGGATAGACTCCAAAGCTACACAGAGAAACCCTGTCTCAAAAAAACAAAAAACAGAAAACAGCAGAAATAGGTGTGACTAACTACACAAGTGTTCTGGAGGTGGTGAATGACTGTAGTAGAGTCTTAACTCTGGGGTCTCATCCTGGAGATAGGATGTAAGTCCAAAGCCTTAACTCTGGGCGTCTGGTCCTGGAGGGGCTGCATGACTGTAGTAGAGTCTTAATTCTGGGCATCTGGTCCCGAAGGTAGGATATGACTCTAGTGTCTTAACTCTGGGGGTCTGGTCCTGGAGGTAGTCCATGACTGAATTAGAGGCTTAACTCTGGGGGTCTGGTCCTGGAGGTGGTACATGACTGTAGAGTTAATTTTGGAGTTCTGATATATTGCCTTTTGGACTTTCTTTCAGACTGTGAATTTGAAAAATAAATCTTTGAAAACTTCATACATGCCTGCAATATATCCTTAATTTTTTAGTATTATTTTAAATATGTGTATGTGTGCAGGGGCTTGTGTGTATGACTACTGTGCCTTTGGAAGCTAGAAGACAACATGTGGTCTCCTGGAGTCGGAGTTACAGGTAATGAGTCCCTAGGTGGGGGCACAGCAAGCACTCTTAGCCCCAGAGGCAGCCCTCCAGCCTCCTGCCCATTTTGGAGTGGGGGTGTTTATCTTGTGCCTGTTTCACTGTAATGTGGATAACGGTGTAGCATTCCCGACACCACCCACCCATCCATTCTAGAACAGTTCTGCTTTAAGAATTTGTCTCTTGTAACACTTTTCTTTACTTTGGCAGCATTGCAAACTTGAAAGCAAATCACTTTGAATGACTGACATACTGTTGTTAGTATATCAGGAAAAGGGAAGTAGATAGCACTGGTCCCATGATGCCTTATCAGCACCACTAGCTTATAGAGCTCAACGTATGTGGTCTTCAGATAACAATATCAGTGCTGATGAATTCCAAGCTCAAAGTATGTGATGATCTATATGTGAAGTTCCATACATGATAGTATACGTGTAGCTGTCTATTTGTAACTGTCTGTGTGTAACTATCTATATGTGACGATCTGTATGTGGCCCTATGTTTGACAGTCTACATGTGATAGTCTATGTGTGACTGTCTATATGTGATGGTCTCAGATAACAACACAGTACCAGAAGGCTTACTAATGTTGTGCTGTAAAAGCAGGAAATGGCTAAGCCTTTTTGTCATTTGTCTTTGTCAGGTTATTTTGTCACAGTAATGAGACAAATTTGGTATAATGTTTGACAATGTGAGGACCTGAGTTTGGCTCCCCAGAACCCATATGAAAAACAGAGTGAAGTGTCCTGCGCCTGTAATTCCTGTAATAATGAGATGGGAAGCAATGATGAGTGGTTTCCTCGATGACCAGCTAGTCTGGCCTGCTAGGCAAAGCTCCAAGCCAGTGAGAGACCTTGTCTCAAATGAAAGCTGAAGGCAACAGGCCTGACACCCAAGGTTATCTTCTGACCACCACATGCACTGTACAACTGGACTCATGTGTGTCCCTGCACACAAACAAGCATAAACACAGACACGCACAAAGATAAATACAAGTAAAAGAGGAATAATGCTTTCTTTGAAGGAAATAATGTTTGAATTGTTACAAGGGCAGACCTAGATGGTGAAGTTTGCTTATTATCACAGATAGCAGAAGAGAAAAGAAACAGATGCAAAGGATGGGATAACCTGCCCCTACGCCCTGCGTCTCCTTTCCTCCTCAGTATCTTAGTTCCCTAAGACTGTCTCTCTTTGGGACATGTTTTATTTGTTTTTATTCTGGCCCTTCTCTTTCTTGTTTTTACAGCTAAATATAATACTGTCTTGAGATTTTCGCAGGTGCATGCAATGTATTCTGAGCATATTCTCTACTCATTCCATTCCTAACTTCCTGTCCTCCTTTTCTAATGACCATTCGCGTTCCCATGTATTCCTAAGTGTGGAGTCATTCATCCACTGGAGTATAGTCAATTCGCCAGGGATCACCCCCTTCAAGCAGCCATCAACTCTCAGTAGCTCCTTAGCTAGGAGTGGGACTCCCAGGCCGCTCCCCCATCCATGCTGGAGTGTTGCCTGCCTTGATCTTACACAAATCCTGGGGAGGCCACCACAACTGCTGTGCGTTCCTACAGCAACAGGCCTGTCATGACCAGAAGATACAGGACCAAAGTCCTCCCTGACCACTGATTCTTAAAATATTTCTTCCCCCCCGGCCCCCGCCACCTTTTCCTCAGCGGCCCCTGAGCCTTGGAGGGGTGTGTTCATGTGATAGATGTCCCATGTGGCTGAAATTGCCATAGTCACTTATTCTCTGCACTTTGATCACTTGTAAGATTCTGTATTAACTGCAATCCACTACACAAAGAAATTTCTGTGATAAGATCTGAGAGCTGCACAATTAATGGGCAAAAATACCCACATTTAGGGGGCAGTTTGATATTATGTCCATTTGGCAGAATAATGGTAGTAGTTTCACTTCTGGGACTCACAACCAATCACTGGTTTTTGGTCAGGTATACAATACCCAGCATGCATGTCTTCCTGTAGAGTGGACCTTAAATCTGACTAGGAAGTAAATGGTTACCCATTTGTGCATTTGTGCAGCTATTGTACCCATGGACATTTCTTGTTGTCATGTACCAGTAGCATAGGCTGAAAAAGTGAAGACAGAGGGATCACAATTTCTGTTGTTCTTTTCTTGTTAAGAGGGAATCTTATGTACCCCAGGCTGGCCTTGAACTCACTGTGTAGCAAAGGATGACACTGAACTTCTGATCCTCCTCCCTCCAATTCCCACATGCTGGAATTATAGGCTTGTGCCACAATGTCTAGTTCATGCTCTCCTGGGTATTGAAGCCAGGACCTCCTGCATGCTACATTCTGACAACTTGAACTATCCCCCAGTTCTTACTTTGCAACCTGAATATGAAATTTCCCACAAAGACCCATGTATTGAATGCCTGATACAAGGTTGGGCCTTAAAAGGTGATTGAATTATGAGGTCTCTAGTAACTTCGTGGAAGGGTTAGTCCCTGAATTCATAGCGAAATGTTAGAATGGGGACCTATTGAGGGACATAGGTCACTGGAAATGATGGGGATTCTCTCTCTCTCTCTCTCTCTCTCTCTCTCACACACACACACACACACACACACACACACACAAGAGCAGACTTAGCTCTAGTAGCACTACCAGTGTGTGTAGAAGTGAATTTTCATCTCACATGATCAGTGTTAGACTTTGTGCTTTGAATTTGGTACTAACAACTTTAGATTGTAAGGTTCCTTGGGATGGGATAATTTTTAAAATTTGAATTGTGGGAAGGACATGAGATTTTGGTAATAGGTCAGGGAGAGGAGGAGAGTGTCTTGGTTTAGATAAGGTTTGTCCCCTCTGAAATTCTTACTGACATTCAGTTTCTACCATGTCATTGATAGAAAGGGGGGTCAGCATTAAGGGGGAAATGCTTTCAATGTTCCTTGTGTCTCTGGCACTTATACCTTGACATCCATCAGAATTGTCCTGTGCCCTATGATAAGAAAATATTGGTGCCTAATGAGTCACTAGGCTGCCTGTCTCCCAGCATCCCTCCCCTGAACAATGAAAGTAAGAGGGAAAACAACCCAACACATAGTCATGCCATCATCTTCAGTTGAACTTATAGAATGAATAAATGTTACAAAGGGAATTTATTCATTGGCTGACATGATATGAATCAGTCCAATAATGGTAGTCTATGCCCTGGGAAGGTGGAGAATCTAGTCCATGAGACTGGATGCCTCAGTGTTCTGATCTGGTACATTCCTGAAGGACTGGCTGTTGGTCTTTAGTATGTGGGAAGGCTACGGAATCAAGTTCTGGTGTCAGGGAAGGATGCCAGCAGCTGTGACAGCAACAGTGTGGATGCACTCACCAGCAGGGACAAAGGCAGTGCCCCAGTCACACTTCTATTACTGTGATAAAATACCCTCTCCCAAAACAATCTGGGGAGAAAGGGTTTATGTGGCTTACAGTTTCAGGTTGGAGTCCATAACTGTAGGGACTTCATCACGCCGGGAGCTTGAGGCAACTGGTCTCGTATTCATAATGCAGAGTAGAAGTGAATGCCTGCACTTTGCCTACTTACTCACCTTCTCTCAGTCAACCCCCTTTGCTCTTTTCATGCCTAGGGAATGATGTCACCCATATGGCTGGGTCCTCTCCCATTAGTCAACACACAAAGCAATCCCTCATAGAATGCCCACAGGCCAATCTCATCTAGGAAATTCCTCACTGAGACACTCTTCCGGGCTGACCCTAGATTGTGTCGTATCGGCAGTTAAAACTAGTCAGCACAGGCAAGCAGGCAAAGGCTGCAGCTTGCACCTTCATTCTTCTTTATATCTGGGCTGCTCCTCACTCAGAGGCAGGGTCTGTCCTCGGGTAATCCTTCCAGGGAACACCCTCCCAGACCCTCCCAGAGACATGCCTCTTAGTTATTCCCAGACCCAGTAAAGTCTACAACCAGGATTAACCACCACACGTGAGTTCCATCACCAGCTTGGAGACAATATAATGGGGCTTGTAGCAGATCTTTCTTTGGACCTTCAGCTCCCAGATAACACCACAGAGACTCTTTATCAATTATGAAAGCTTGTCCTTAGGTTAGGCCTGTTCCCAACTAACTCTTAAAACTTAAATTAACTCTTATATAGTAATCTGTGTTCTGCTATGTAACTGGTTACCTCTCCTCAGTACCATCCATCCAACTTCCTCTGCATCTGGCTGGCAAATTTCCCATGCCTTTCCCAGAGTTTTCATCTCTCCCTGGAAGTCCTGCCTATCCTCTCCTGCCTAGCTATTGGCTGTTCAGATCATTATTAAACCAATCAGAAGGTGCCATAGGCAATGAGGTAAAACAGAGACACATCTTCACACAGTGTGAAAAAAATATTGTCCAAAGAGGGGTGAAATATGACCACACCCAGCCCCTCCCCCTTTGCCTGCTATCTAGTGTGTTAACCACTATGTGAAAAGCTTTCTGAGAAAGAATCTACTTTAGAAAATAATCTACTACTGCACTACTCAACTACATTCTAAATCATATCTTTTTTTTTTAGGTTAGAAACAATCTTGTTTCACATGTCAATCCCAGCTCCCTCTCCATCTCCTCCTCCCCTGCCCTCCCCATCAGGTCCCCCAGTCCCGCACCCAATCTCCAGTCCAAACCCAAGGAGGGTGAGGCACTCACCACATTTTCTCTATCCACTCTTCAGTTGAGGGGCATCTAGGTTGCTTCCAGGTTCTGGCTATTACAAATAATGCTGCTACGAACATAGTGGAACAGACATCCTTGTTGTATGAATGTGCATCTTTTGGGTATATGCCAAAGAGTGGAATTGCTGGGTCTTGTGGTTGACTGATTCCCATTTTCCTGAGGAATCTCCATACTGATTTCCAAAGTGGCTGCACAAGTCGGCACTCCCACCAGCAGTGGAGGAGTGTTCCCTTCTCCACATCCTCTCCAGCATAAACTGTCATTGGAGTTTTTGATTTTAGCCATTCTGACAGAAGTGAGATGGTATCTCAGAGTTGTTTTGTTTTGCATTTCCCAGATGGCTAGGGATGTTGAGCACTTTCTCAAGTGTCTCTCAGCCACTTTAGTCTCCTCTATTGAGAATTCTCTATTTAGTTTTGTACCCCATTTTTTGATTGGATTCTTTGGTGTTTTGGAGACTTGCTTCTTGAGTTCTTTGTAAATTTTGGAGAACAGCCTCTGTCAGATGTGGGGTTAGTGAAGATCTTTTCCCAATCTGTGGGGTGCCTTTTTGTCTTGCTGACTGTTTCCTTTGCCTTACAGAAGCTACTCAGTTTCAGGAGATCCCATTTATTAATTGTTGATCTTAGTTTCTGTGCTACTGGAATTATGTTCAGGAAGCGGTCTCCTGTCCCAATTCGTTCAAGCGTACCACCCACTTTCTCTTCTAACAGGCTCAGTGTGGCTGGATTTATGTTGAGGTCTTTGATCCATTTGGACTTAAGTTTTGGGCATGGCGATAGACATGGATCAATCCGAATTCTTCTACATGCCAGCATCCAGTTATGCCAGCACCGTTTGTTGAAGATGCTTTCTTTTTCCATTGTATATTTTTAGCTTCTTTGTCGAAAATCAGATGTTCATACATGTATGGGTTAATATCAGGGGGTGTTCAATTCGATTCTATTGGTCTACCTTTCTATTTTTGTGCCAATTCCAAGCTGTTTTCAGGACTACAGCTCTATAATAGAGCTTGAAGTCAGGGATGGTGATGCCTCCAGATGTTGCTTTGTTGAATAAGGTTGTTTGGTTATCCTGGGTCTTTTGTTTTTCCATTCAAAGTTGATTATTGTTCTTTCAAGGTCTGTGAAGAATTATGCTGGGATTTTAATGGGAATTGCGTAAATCTGTATATTGCTTTCGGTAAGATTACCATTTTTACTGTGTTGATCCTACCTATCCAAGAGCATGGGAGATCTTTCCACCTTCTGGTGTCTTCTTTGATTTCTTTCTTTAAAGACTCAAAGTTCTTGCTATATAGGTCTTTCACTTGTTTGGTTAGCATTACCCCAAGGTATTTTATGTTGTTTGTGGCTATTGTAAAGGGTGATGCTTCTCTGATTTCTTTTTCAGCCCTTTTATCGTCTGTATATAGTAGGGCTACTGATTTCCTTGAGTTGATCTTGTATCCTGCCACTTTGCTGAAAGTATTTATCAGCTGCAGGAGTTCCCTGGTGGAGTTTTTTGGGTCACTTACGTAAACTATCATATATCTGCAATTAGTGAAAGTTTGAACTCTTCCTTTCCAATTTGTATTCCCTTGATCTCCTTTTGTTGTCATATTGCTCTAGCTAGAACACAACTGAAAGCTCTAGAACACAAAGAAGCAAATTTACCCAGGAGGAGTAGATGCCAGGAAATAATCAAATTGAGGGCTGAAGTCAATAAAGCAGAGACTAGGAAAACAATACAAAAAAATCAATGTAATGAAGAGTTGGTTCTTTGAGAAAATCAACAAGATAGACAAACCTTTACCCAAGCTTACCAAAGGACAGAGTGTGAACATGCAAATTAACAAAATCAGAAACGAAAAGGGGGGCATAACAACAGACACTGAAGAAATCCAGAGAATCATCAGGTCGTACTTTGAAAACCTGTACTCCACACAATTTGAAAATATAAAGGAAATAGACAATTTTCTGGATAGATATCACTTGTCAAAATTAAATCAAGAATAGATAAGCAATTTAAATAGACCTATAACCTCTAAGGAAATAGAAGCAGTCATCAAAAGTCTCCCAACTAAAAAAAAGCCCAGGGCCAGAAGGCCTCAGTGCAGAATTTTACCAGAAATTCAAAGAACAGCTTATACCAATTCTTCTCAAAGTATTCCATGCAATAGAGGCAGAAGGGTCTTTGTCAAACTCTTTCTACAAGGCTTCAATAACCTTGATACCCAAGCCACACAAAGACACAACTAAGAAAGAGAACTTCAGACCAATATCCCTCATGAACATTGATACAAAAATACTCAATAAAATACTGGCAAATCGTATCCAAGAACACATCAGAATACTCATCCACCATGATCAAGCAGGCTTCATCCCAGGCATACAGGGGTGGTTCAACATATGAAAATCCATTAATGTAATCCACCATATAAACAAGCTGAGAAACAAAAATCCCATGATCATCTCACTGGATGCTGAAAAAGCCTTTGACAAAATCCAACACCCCTTCATGATAAAGGTCTTGGAGAGATCTGGGATAACAGGAACATACCTAAACATAATAAAAGCTATATATATAGCAAGCCAACAGCCAGCATCAAACTAAATTGACAGAAACTCAATGCAATTCCTCTAAGATCATGAACAAAACAAGGCTGTCCACTCTCTTCATACCTCTTCAATATTGTACTAAATCATATCCTTACACTCACAGACAAGCATATCCTTACACTCACAGACAAGTATAGCCGTCACTCCTCATCAAAGAATCCTCTCTTTACAGCAAGTGGAGACTCTCACAGAAAACCACAACTGGACACAATACAGAAACAACAGGTCACAGGGAACCCAACCAACAGATACAGTACATTATAGCTCCTGCACTGGTGGCCAAGGAAACATCTCAAGAGAGGAGAAATAAAGATTATAAAAGCCAGAATACCAGGAACTCTGTGGTGCAACAGTCTCTTCTATAAATGGATGCACTGAAAAGACCATAGCAATAGCAATATCATAGACATGGGAATGGGCTGGAGAGATGGCTCAGCCATTAAAGGCTCACAACCAAAAACATAGACATGCTAACGTGGGAGGGGAGGAAATTTAACTGGGTCTCACCCCTAGACAAAGAACTACAAGCAACCATTGACTGGTGGAAGAGGAAGAAATGGCCTCTCACAGAAATGACCCACTCTTTATTGATTGCTCAGTGCAGAGTGGTCAGCCCTGAAACGACATACACACAGCAAAAATGTGCTCATCAGGTTATATTTATATATTTGTGTACATATATACATATTTTTGTATGTAACAATAAAAAGGGAAACGAGACTATGGATTTTTTTGCCAGAAGGAGAGGCTTATGACACCCCACCGTACCTGAGGATTATAGAGTAAGGGGAGAAGGGAATGATGGGTCTCTATTCACCGTGAAGATTTATAGATAGCTAACAATTGCTGGGAGAGAGACATTTTCTGGCTTAGCCACTTGTAAGTTGCCAATGCTTCTGTAAATAACCCCATAATTTAACTCATTGGTTCGCTGAACTAAACATGAGTGGAATTGTTCCTTTTTTATTTCCTATCTGGAGCGAATAGATACGTGTTCATTTCCCTGGGGAAAGTTCACACAGCAATATCCAAAACCACAAATAATTTTCTAAATAAAATGACTAGATAAACTTCTTTCCTTTATGCAATACCCAGTGCATTTTTGTAATAGAAAATGAAATATGAGAAAGTCATCAAATTGCTTGGCTTCTGGAGATGGAGGGAGGGAGGGAAGGAGGAAAGGAAGAAAAAAAAAGAAAAAACAGAAGAAAGCAAAGAAGGTAAATCCTTCAAAATGAAAGAGAAGCATACATCCAGAGGTTCCTCATCACTTAAAGAATCCACTAAAGTAACTCAGTGTTGCTATGTCGACAGAAGAGGGCGACATTAAACCAGGCATTTGATAGAACACCCTATGTGGGTTTTGTTGTTTTAAAGAATACAGGCAAAATGACAGGCTTGGGTGGCTCAGCAGGAGAGTATTTGCCTACTATGCAAAAAATTGTGGGTTCAAGTACCTATCATTTGAGAACAATAACAACAGCTAGGTAAATCAGGAGTAATTTAAAAATTTTAGCAAACGAAAATCTACCTCAAGTAAGGAAAAGTATTCCTTTCCATATACTCTACCATAAAAGGAATCAATGGCTAAGAAATAGAAACAGCCTAGATGCTCACAAACTTATGAATGCTAATGGCATATCTACACAATAGAGTATTGTTCACCTATTAAGAAAAATTAATTTTTCAGGTAAATGGATGTAGTTAGAAACAATCATTGTGAATGAGGTAACCCAGATACAGAAAGACAAGTGTTAAATATTTTCTCTCATTTGTGGATGCCAGTTTTGATTTGAAATACTCATAGAATCCAGAAAATTATTAAGGGGTCATGGAAGGATTTTCAAGGAAGGGGGATTTAAAAAAAAAAAGGGACAAAACAGTGGCGTGAAGGCTTAAAGGGGACTAATTGAACAGGAAGTAATAAATTGGGTGGGGATGAGAGCATAGGATAATGGAGGAAATATGAATAGCGATAAATACTAAAGACCTTTTTGAAAGTGTCATATGGAAACCTACTACTATATGAGTTTCAAAAAGAGATAAAATGGAGTCATTCTATAATGGGGTGACACCACAAACTAACAAAAATCCCCCATGGATTTCCTCTTTGGGGCTTATTGGCCAGTTCTGTAGGCCCCCATATCTTTTTTTAAGATTTTTACTTTTTTCATTTTATTTAAATAATATTTTTTCATTTATTTTGAATACCAACCAGTTTCCCCTCCCTCTTCTCCTCCCAGCCCCTCCCCTTTCCCATCTATCCCCCCTCCCCACCTACCCCTCCTCCATCTCCATCCAGAAAGGGACAGGCTTTCCAAGGGCTTGCACAAAGCATGGCACATCAAATTGAAGCAGGACAGAGTTGCATGGGGGACAGGTTACCAAAAGCCAGCTAAGCGCCAGGGTGAGGGCCTACTCTTACTGTTATAAGCCTCACACACATGCAAAGGGCCTAGGTCGGTCTCATGCAGGTTCCCTGACTGTTGGTCCAGCATCCATGAGCTTCTGAGAGCTCCGGTCAGGGGTCTCTGTGGGCTCCCCCATCACGACCCCCCTGACTGGTGCAATCCCTCCTCCCTTTCTTCTGGAAGACTCTCAGAGCTTATAGAGCTTGTCTGTGGATTTCTGCCTCTGCTTCCATCAGTTACTGGATAGAGTATCTCTGATGACAATTAGGGAAGTCACCAATCTGCTTACAGTAGATGACCAGTGCAGGCACCCTCTCCACCATTGATAGGAGTCTTAGTTGGGGTCATCCTTGTGGGTTACCAGGGTTTTTCCTGGCATCAAGTTTCTCCCTAACCCCAAAATGCCAACTAACTTCCTGCACCCAGCTGACCCAACAGGATCCTCCATCCCACCAACCCCTGCCTCCAGTTTACCCAGGAGATCTTTTCTACTTCACCTATATCTAACTTCTCTGAGGCTGTGTAATGTAGGCTGGTTATCCTATACTTTACTCCCATTAATCACCTATGAGTGAGTACATACCATGTTTGTCTTTTGGGGTCTGGATTACCTCACTCAGAATTTTTTTCTAGTTCCATCCATTTGACTGCAAATTTCATGAAATCATTTTTTTTCAGCTGAGTAGTACTCCATCGTGTAAATGTACCATATTTTCCTTATCCGTTCTTCGGTTGAGGGGCATCTAGGTTGTTTCCATATTCTGGCTGTTACAAATAATGCTGCTATGAACATAGCTGAACAAGTGTCCTTGTGGTATGATTGTGCATCCTTTGGGTATATGTAGACCCCCAAATCTTATAGGTTATTGCCAGTGCTCTTGGTTACCCTCCAGAACTTGACAATATGACCCTGTTGTTGAAGGTGCCAAACATTTGAGTCATAGATTATGGAGAAACCAAGTTGACACTCATCCAGTAGGTGCATCCTTACTGCTTAGGTTTCATGGTAGCATGGGATGCTTTGCATGCTAGTACAGGAGAAAAGTTAATCATCTTACCCAGCTGAGAACTTCCTACCACAATGACTGTCCTGGAAAGCCGTGTTCACTGATGCAATAGTGGGACAAATGTCATGGGAGTTACCAACCACTTTCTATTAGATTTAATGCTCATACCACAAGTTGAAACACATGCCTGGCACTGTGATCAGGGTCAAGAACCTGTGGCTAGACAGTCATAGGCCCTAGAAGATAATCTACTATACTATTACACTGCTAAATGGGCATTGTACTAAACTGACTCCTAATGACTTGTTGCTATACCCACAGATTAGTGTGTCTCTCTATCCTTATCAGAAGCCTCTTTCATTAGCAGGTGGTGAGTAACACAGACCTACAAGTAGTCACGGTGCAGAGAAAAGGAGATTAAAGGACACTCAGTTCTAACTGGGACATCTGCATCCCATTCGTTCTTCCAAGGCTTAGGGATCATTGAAGAAGAGGCACCTGAAAGATTTTAAGAGCCAAAGGCAGGAGCCAGTGTTTTATGGACATAGCTGGGCAGCTAGCTACACACATGAACTCAAAGTAGCTGTGACACGTGCAAAAGACCTGCAAAAGCTCAAGTCAAACAAAATTCCAGCATTAAGAAGGGAAAGGGACATGAAGTCCTACCCCTAGCTAAGGAGGTATTGATAATCGATATCTCTGGGAGAGGAAAAGTCAATTTTCTTTAAAGGTGTAGTCACAGCTAGGTCAACCATGCTCCAGTGTGATACCATACACTTCAAGAGTATATTGGAAGCACAACTTGTGTTAAAGAGGGCACTAAGTTTGGTAAGCAGGGAAAGGAGTTGGATATGGGAGAAGTTGGGGGAAGGGTGAATATGATAAAAATAATTGAGCAAAATTCTCAATTATAAGTTCAATTCAATTTAGTCAAATTTCCAGGATAAGAAAATAATCACATAAGAGAGAAATGAGTAAGTGCCAAAGTCAACAGAAAAGAAAAACATCAAGTAGCTGCAGAGGTGGCTGAATGGGATCAAGAGCCAACTGTGCAAACATGAGGACTTGAGTTAAGAGCCTTGGCTGTTGTGAGACATTTGGTCACGCTGTGTGAAGATGCGTCTCTGACCTTCCTTGCCTGCCTAAGGTACCTTCTGATTGGTTTGATAAGGAGCTGAATGGCGAATAGCTAGGCAGGAGAGGATAGGTGGAACTTCTGGACAGAGATTGGAAACTCTGGGAGGAATTGGAGGTGCAGAAGATTCACCAGCGAGACACAAAGGAGGCCAGGTGTACAGAAAGGAGGAGAGGTAACAAGCCACGTGGCAGAACATAGGTTATTATAAACAGGTCAATTCAAGTTTTAAGAGCTGGTTGGGAACAAGCCTAAGCTAAGGCCAAGCTTTCAGAATTAATTTTTTTTAAAAAAAGTCTCTGTGTCATTATTTGGGAGCTGCCAGTCCAAAGAAAGACCCATAACATTAGGTGTCCAATGGGGAGACACTTATATCCAAGCATAGAGCAGCTGAGTACTATTCTGCAGAGGACTAGATAGAAATGCCTGCTGCAGCTTGGCCCAACAACTTTGCAGAGCCGGAGTGGAGAAACATGGCTCCTGCTGGTGCCCACAGGCATAAGGTTTCACTCTCCAGACCCAATGTAGGCAGAGCCAGCCACCAGCATTGTGTACTAAGCAGAACTGTAGAAGACTAAAGATGCACACAAGGGCTTTGTAACATTTTCCCAGAGCCACAGTGTGCAGAAATCCAGGTCTAGACTGAGAAAACCTCTGAATGTGTACAGTATGATTAGAAAAAACCCAGAGACAGATATTGGGGTGTAAGTTGAAGATTAGAAAAGCAAAGCAGCCAGCCAGTAGATCTTACCTCTACCAAGGCTAAAATGCAGATCCTGATCTCCCTGTGACTGGAAACTAAATCTCACATGAGACCCTTTGCCTCTTCCTTATATACCTCTCTAGTGCTGGGAATAAAGGTATAAGCTCTGTTACTCTTTTAGACTGATTCACTCTCTGGTAGCCCTGGGTGGCCTTGAACTCACAGAGATCCATCTGCCTCTGTCCTCTCTATGACTAACGAGTGACTTAGGTGTGTAGCTAATTAGTGACTTAGTGTGTGTGGCTAACTAATGGCTTAGCTCTGCACTCTGATCTTCAGGCAATCTTTGTTAGATTACAAATAAAATATCACCACAGGAAATTGTTGCTAGAGAGTCAGCACACAGGAGCTGTGTTTGAGAGGCAGCCAAGGCTGTACCTCACAGTAGCAGCTGAGGCAGGTGGCACTGGTTTCGAAGGCATGAAAGGGCCATGGAGAGTAGTTGACCCTTGGCATTGGGAGAGGCCAGGAGAGGCCATTAGTGAAGGGGCAGCCTTGGTTGAAGACCCAGGACTGAAGGATCATGCATAGAAATTGAGACTTGGCACCATGAAGAAAGCCTTGAGAGGCAATTTACAGAAGTGTAGCCCAGGTGCAGCAGAAGACCCCAGAGTTTTGGAGATGCCAGTACCACGGATGACCACAAAGAACAATAGCCATAGTAGTGGAGTGGAGCCAGCCAGACCCTAGAAGGCAAACTCTGTGTGTGTGTGTATGGTGTGTGTGTGTGTGTGTGTGTGTGTGTGTGTGTGTATGTGTGTGTGTTGCACAGGGCAGAGCTGGAGAAGTGACCCAAGCCGCTTGGAGAAGCCCAGAAGGTTGTAAGTTCCAGATGTTTGACATTGAGCTATTTATACTGTTGGAGTTTTGCTTTGTTCAAATTGTGGCTGTGCCCGGATTCTTCTCTCTTGAAGTAAAGACATGTTTAACTTAATTTTGGTTCTTTTACAGAAGCCCACAGTTGAGACATTTTGAATTTTTAAAAGAGACTGTGTAGCAGCACAGGTTAAGATACACAAGACTTGGTTAAATACAGGTTAAATTTATTTGGGGAGAAGTCACTTACATAAGAAACCAATGACCTGCAAGTACCTGCTCCAAGGATCCATACCCAGGCTGCTCTCTGTGACCCAACTGGAACCAAGAAAGAACAAACTGGGGTCCAGGACCCCAGACCTACCCTTCCACTATCACATCCACACCTGTGACCATGCCTAAATGGGTGTGGTCAGTGCAACAGGTGTGGGCGGGGCAGATATCTCACTACAATTGCCCTTTTAGCCTAAAGAAAAGATTTATACTTAATACAGAACTATATACAAAGATAGCAAACATCAAGTATGCTCTAGGAGAAGGAAAAGTAAGAACACACACACTTAAGACCTATTGCCAGCGAAGCAACTAGAGCAAATGGCAAGAACCACATATCCAGTCCTAGGGTAAAGGCATAACTGAGATTGCTATAGAGTTGTTCTAAGCTGGAATGCTTAAGTCTTGTATCTAAAATTTCTATCTAGGAAGAGAGAACAGTAACTGTGACAGTCTAATCTTTAGCCTCATCAAAGACCCGAGAAGGAGGATAACAATACTAGGGCAGGAAGTGCAGGCGAGCAGCTTCCAAAGGTGCAACAAAGACAGAAACAGCAGGGTACCTGGACAGTCACCCAAAGTCTCACAGCAACATTGGGGCAGGCAGCTTTGGCTAAGGCCTAGAGTATCTAATTGACCAACACAGAAGCAGGGAGGTAATAAGGCTGTCTTACCCTGAGTTGGCAAGGTTTAGCAGTCTTATATTACTACAGCTTTGGATTTTTAAAGAGACTGAATGTTTTAAAAGGACTGAATTTTTAATGTGTTTTAATTTGTAAAAACTGTAGGACTATAAAAGTAACTTATGTTTTTAATGTGAGATCTTAGAGATGAATGAGAGAGCAATGGTGGCTTAACAGTAATGTGTTTGATAAGCATCATTTGTGATTAATAGTTTTATGTCAACTTGACACAATCTAAAGTCATCTGAAAGGAGAGAACCTTTCTCAGTTGAGAAAATGACTCCATTGGAGGAGGGCCCAGTTCATTATAGGCAATGCTGGGTTCTATAAGAAAGCAGGCTGGGCAAGCCAGTAAGCAGCTCCCCTCCTTAGCCTGTGCATCAGCTCCTGCCTCCAGGTTCCTGCCCTGTTGGAGTTTCTGTCTTGGCTCCCTTCAGTGATCAAGAGCAACATGGAAGTAGAAGCCAAATAAGCCCTTTCCTCTCCAACTTGCTCTTTGGGTGTGGCATTTGATGAAATGCCAGCAATAGTAATCCTAACAAGACAATATTCAAAATAAAACTGAAATAACGGCCTTCTGGGACATGCAAGAGCAAGGTGAAGAGCGGGGATCTTCTCTTTCCTGCTTAAGGAATGTCTTTGCTTTTGGAATATGCACTGCAAAGTCCTCATCTGCAAAGTTCTCATCTGCATGTCCAGATCTTCGATGAAGTGAGCAGGCCTATTGATTCAAAGTCATGAAAGTGACGAACCTGTTCAGTGAGCTGCCCTTGGCAAAAAAAGAGACTTATGACTGGTATGCAAATCGCAACATGTATTTTGCACTCATGGACACACTTCATCTCCTAGCCTTTATAGAGATGAGCATCAGGGTTTTAAAGATGAGAAAAGACATCTAAAGAAGCTTCATGGAAAGGGGAAACCAAGGAAAGGAGAGGGAAAAGAGCCACAGAAAAGAAATAGTATGAGCTCATCAAGAAATAAAACTCCTTCCTTAATAACTAAGAAATTGGGGGGGGCACACCGGAGAGATGGCTCAGAGGTTAAGAGCACTGCCTGCTCTTTCAGAGGTCCCAGCAATCACATAGTGGCTTACAGCCATCTACAATGAGATTTGGTGCCCTCTACTGACATGCAAGCAGAATACTGTATACATAATAAATAAATAAATCTTTTAAAAAATTCTTTAAAAATAACTAAGGAAGTATATCTCATTATCTTTTCACCTATAAGAGGAGCACGGCCTTCTTCAGTAGACATCAGCCCTGTGCTCACATCCATTTCAGTTAAGCTGTGACTGGTTTCTTGAAGACAGTCTAACTCTTCAAAATTATATGTACCTTGGTTTTGTAATCTGAAGCTTACCTAATTCTCTAATGGAATGAATAAACTGTTCTTTAGTGATTTATTTTTTAAATGGAATAAATAATATATATCATCACATCAACAGAGAATAAAACTTGTAATAAACAAGAGAAATAAGATGGATACTGGAGGGCTGGACAGTGGTGGCACACACCTTTAATCCCAGCACTCAGGAGGCAGAGGCAGGCAGATCTCTGTGAGTTTGAGACCAAACTGGTCTACAAGAGCTAGTTCCAGGACAGCCTCCAAAGCCACAGAGAAACTCTGTCTCAAAAAACCAAAAAAAAAAAAACATGGGTACTGGAGACCACACTAGGAATCTCAGAAACCAAGCAGGTACCAGGACCCCAGAGGTCACATGGATACTTAGAACCTCAGGGCAACATTGGCATCAAAAGCCCCAGAGGTCTTCAGGCCACAAACCCCACTAGAGACACCTTACATGACCTGAAATCTCTCTAGTCACCAGGAACCAAGAAACAAATCACCTATCCAAGAAAGACAAACACAGAAAACAACCCCTAGGTCTATAATCACACAAAATCCAGAGGCCTCAATGCCAGTGTAAAACCACAATCAACAACAGAAAGGACAATGTGGCACCACCAGAGGGCAGCTATTCTATGACAGCAAGAAATACAGGAACAAGGCAACACAGCCAAAATACAAGAAAACTACCTGAAAAATAATTTTATGAAGATGTATCTATGGTGATTGATAGTTTTGCTGGGTATAATAATCTGGGCTGCAATGTGTTATATTTCAAAAACCTGTACTCCACAAAATATGAAAACCTAAAATAGACAAATTTCTTATTAGATACCACTTACCAAAGTTAAATCAACATCAAATAAACAAATAGACCTATAACACCGAAAGAAATAGAAGCAGTCATTGAAAGCCTCCCAACCAAAAGAAGAAGAGTAGGAGGAGGAGAAGAAGAAGAAGAAGAAGAAGAAGAAGAAGAAGAAGAAGAAGAAGAAGAAGAAGAAGAAGAAGAAGAAGAAGAAGAAGAAGAGGAGAAAGAAAAAGAAAAATGTAGAATTTTATCAGACTTTCAAAGAAGAGCTAATATATCAATATTCCTCAAAAATATTCAACAAAATAGGAATGATGGGGGTTGTCCTTCTGTATATATGTTTCTCTTATTGGTTGATGAATAAAACACTGATCAGCTGATTGGCCAGGCAGGAAGTATAGGCAGGGCTAGAAGATGAGGAGAATTCTGAAAAACATAGGCAGATGGAGTTGTCATGTAGAGCCAGGGAAGAGAGGATGTGCAAGTTGTTCTCTGGTAAGCCAAGACCACATGGAAATACATAGGTAACTACAAATGGGTTAATAATTAAGACAGAGCTAGCCAATAAGAAGCCCAAGCCACCAGTCAACAGTTTTATAATTAATATAAGTCTTGTGTGCTTATTTAGGGGTTCTCAAAGGTAATAGGACCCTGCTGGGGCAGAGAACCTCTTGTTACAAAGGAACATTGCCAAATTCTTTCTATGAGGTCCAGTTACCTTGATACTCAAACCATACAAAGACTCAACAAATAAAAACAATTATAGACCAGTTTCCCTCATGAGCATTGATGCAGAATTACTCAATAAAATTATGTCAAACAGAACCCAAGAACACATAAAAAAGATCATCCACCATGACCAGGTAGATGTCATCCCATAGATGTGGGGATGGTTCAACATATGAAAACCTGCCAATGTAATCCACCATAAAAGCAAACTGAAAGAAAAAAATCCACATGATCATCTCATTAGATGCTGAAAAAGTCCTTTGACAAAATGCAACACCCCTTCATGATAAGTCTTGGAGAGATCAGGGATACAAGGATCATACCGAAACATAATTAAAGCAATATACAGCAAGCCAATTGCCAACATTAAATTAAATGGAAACTCACAGTAATTCCCCTACAATCAGGAACAAGACAAAGTTGTCCACTCTCTCCATACCTATTCAATATAGTACTTGAAGTTCTAGCTAGAGCAATAAAACAGCTAAAGGAAATCAAGGGGATACAAATTGGAAAGGAAGAAGCCAAAGTTTCCCTCATATTCAAAATTCTATGAGGGAAAATCCTTTAGTCAAATGTCTGGACACAAGATTAACAAAAAAATCAGTAGCCCTCCTATATACAAATGATAAATAGGCTGAGAAAGAAATCAGGGAGTCAACATGCTTTACCTCTAATAATATAAAATATCTTGTTATAACTCTAATCAAGCAAGTGGAAGACCTGTATGATAAGAACTTCAAATCTTTGAAGAAAGTAATTTGAGAAGATATCAGAAGATGGAAAGATCTCCATGCTCATGGATTTGTAGAATTAACATAGTTAAAATGGCCATTCTACCAAAAGCAATCTACATATTCAATGAAATCCCCATTAAAATCACAGCGCAATTCTTTGCAGACCTTGAATGAACAGTAATTAACTTCATATGGAAAAACAAAAAAAAAATCCAGGATAGCTAAAACAATCCTGCACAACAAAAGAAGTTCTGGAGGCATAACCATTCCTGATTTAAAGCTCTACTACAGAGTTATAGTAATAAAAATCACATGATATTGGCATAAAAACAGGCAAGTAGATCAATCCAATTGAATTGAAGACCAAGATATAAATCCACACACCTATGGACACCTGATTTTTGACAAAGAAGCCAAAATGATGCAATAGAAAAGGAAATATCTTCAACAAATGGTGCTGGTATAACTGTATGTCAACATGTATAAGAATGCAAACAGATCCATGTCTATCACTCTGCACAAAACTTAAGTCCAAGTGGATCAAAGACCTTACTTAACATGAATCTAGATACACTGAACCTGATAAAAGAGAAAGTGGGAAATAGCCTTGATGCATTGGCACAGGAGACAGCTTCCTGAACAGAACACCAATAGCACAGATGCTAAGATCAACACTTAATAAATGGGACCTCATGAAGCAGAAAAGTTTCTGTAAAACAAAGGATACAATCAATAGGACAAAAAAGAAGCCTGCAGAATGAGAAAAGATTTTCACTAAACCCCACAACTTACAGATGGCTGATTTCCAAAGTATATAAAGAACTCAAGAAACTAGACATCAAAAAACCACCAAATGGTCCAATTTAAAAATGGGGTACAGACTTAAAAAGAGAATTCTCAACAGAAGAATCTCAAATGGCAGAGAAGCACTTGAGGAGATATTCAACATCCTTAGCCATCAGGGAAATGCAAATCAAAACAACTCTGAGATTCCATCTTATACCTGTCAGGGTGGCGAAGATCAAAAACACAAGTGACAGCTCATGCTCCACTTGTGGAGCAAGGGGAACTCCATTGCTGGTGGGAGTGCAGACATTTTGGAAATCATTGTGACTCTTTCTCAGAAAATTGGCAATCAACCTACTTCAAATCCAGCTATACCACTCCTGGGTATCCAAAGGATGCTCAATCATACCATAAGGACACTTACTCAACTATGTTCATAGCAGCTTTATCTATAATAGCCAGAACCTGGAAACAGTCTAGATGCCCCTCAGATGATGAATGGATGTGGTACATTTACATGATGGAGTATTACTCAGCTGTTAAAAACAATGAGATCGCCGGGCGGTGGTGGCGCACGCCTTTAATCCCAGCACTCGGGAGGCAGAGACAGGCGGATCTCTGTGAGTTCGAGGCCAGGCTGGACCAACAGCCTCCAAAACAATACAGAGAAACCCTGTCTCGTAAAACCAAAAAAAAACCAAACAAACAAACAAAAAACAACGAGATCATGAAATTTGCAGGCAAATGGATGAAACTAGAAAAAAGTCATTCTGAGTTAGGTAACCCAGATCAAGAGAGACAAACATGGTATGTACTCATTCAATAGTGGATATTAGCTGTAAAATAAAAAATAAACATGCTATAATCCACAGACCCAGAGAAGCTAGTAGACAAGAAGGGTCCAAGGAGGGATGCTCAAATCTCCCTGTGAAGGGGAAATAGAAGAGATCTCATGGGTGAACTGGGGGTGGGTGAGGATGGGAACATCAGTGATCAGGTTGGGGAGATGGAGGGAAGAGGATTGAAAGAGACTACTTGAAAGGGGGGTGCATTTTGGGGTCAGGTTAAAAACCCAGCACCAGGGAATCTCCCAGGAGTCTTCAGGGTGACTCTAGCTAAGACTGCCCGCAATAGTGGATACACAGCCTGAACTGACTGTCTCCTGCAACCAGGCAAGATTTCAAGTGAAGGAAGTGGGAAACCAGCCCAGTCACACAACCTTTGACCTAGAGTCTGTCCTGCCTATGGGATGTGCTGGGGTAAGAGTGGTCTAGAAATTGAGAGAGTGGCCAGTCTATAACTGGTCTAGCCTAAAAGTCACACCAGGACAGGGAGAGGCAGAGGGGAGGTGGTGGGGAGAGAATAGGAGGAGAGAAGGAAGGGGAAACTGTGGTCTGGATGTAACATAAATAAATACATTTAAAATTAAAAGGAAGAGAGAGAGAAGTGAAATGGGGGGAGCTTCTGCTCTTCCAAGTCAAGGCTTGATTGTAAGACCTGCCTAAACATGTCCATATACCCAAAGAGTCTGGAATGTTCTGGTGGAAGTTCCATCCTAAGCCCCCCCCTTCCCAAACCCTGCTGCATTTCCGAAAGCCCACCAAATGATGACCCCTCCCCAGAGACCACTCCCACAGGGTATTTGAACTGTCCCCCAGAGAACAGACTCATGGTTTTCCAGTCTCTCTTTCCCATCTCCTCTCTGAGGGGCTGGAAGACCATCTGGGAAAGTGAATCCGTTAAACGTGGACCTTTTCTAATTTGGCTTGATGTGGTATGATCTGGATTGCTGCACCATCTGGGAGGTTTATTGGGGAGTAGACACGTGCACCAGGGCACAAGCCAGGAGGAACAGGAGGCCTTCTTTAGCACGTCTGAAACAGAGAACCCGACTGTGAGCCTGTGGGATTCACTCTGGCATTCCTTTCTCTCCTTAGCTTCATGCCCTAGCGAAGGCATAATCGCCATAACCACCATAATACGTGGTTAATTTTGTCAACCTGACACAATCTAGAATTGCCAGCATCTCCGTGAGGAGCTGTCTAAGCACTTGGTAATAGGAGCCTTAGTGCTTATTTTATTTTACAGATCTAAAATGCAATGTATTGGGGCTTTACCAGATCTCTTGTCTTCTGCTGTTTACTGTTGCACTGCGGAGCCACCCGTCCCTCTCCGAAGTCGTGCAGCTGATGATTTGCTTCAAATTCATCAGGGTACAGAGAAGCAATGACTGTCTCTGATCCACACAGTCTCTTCTCTCCCCCCTGAGTACGTATTCTTTATGAGTATGCATAAGGGGGTGGAGGGGGGATGTAATGTGTGTGTGTGTGTGTGTGTGTGTGTGTGTGTGTGTGTGTGTGTAAGGGCGTGGGGTGTGCATGAATGTGTATGCAAGCTCTGGAGTGTGCATGTGTTCTCAGTAGCCCCTTAGTATAGTTTCTCTATGTCTCAATGTTTCCATTGGTTCAGCTTTAATCCCATAAACCCGTGTAAGAAAGCCAGGCATGGTGACACGTGGTGAACCCTAGCCAGCAAGAAGCCCTTTCTCAAAACTAGCAGTCACACACACACACACACACACACACACACACACACACCACTCGCTATACAGGCCACACACAAACACACACTCACACACTCACCACTCACTATACACACCACACACACATACACCATTCACTATACACACCACACACACACCCACTAATGATGATTGTGATGATATTAAGCAAGATGGAAGCACTGGAGAAATGGCAGCCCAGGTTGACCCCTTCACATTTGCTCACCCCCACCAGCCCCTTGTACCCCCCCAAAAATCTTTTTATTGTGTCACAGTCTTTCCTCTGGAAAAAAGCTACTCTTTTCTATTCATCTAGTGCTGACCACTTGACCAGCGTGGAACAATTCTGCACCAAGCTGTTAAGAACCATTTTGTTTCCTCCTGAACCTCTGTGACTGTTTTTGGACCACAGTGTGACCTGTAGGAGACACTGTTTAGGCTCCGTTTCCAGCTCCACTAATTAAGAACTGTGTGACCTTGGGCCTGCTACATGACCATTCTGTGCTTCAAAGAGACCTAATTGTTAAATTGCAATCGCAGCGGCTACTACAGGCTGGGTGGTTGAATGGATGAGCACATAAATCATTTAGAAAAGTGCCTGGCTACACTGTGTATCAACTATGATTGAAGCCCATCCTAGTTTCATTTCTGTTGCTGGGATAAAATGCTCTGAAGAAAAAAAAAGCAGCTTGGGGAAAGTATGTGTATTTCTGTCCACAGTTCCAGGCTTTAGCCCATCAATGTAGGGAAGTCACAGCAGCGAAAGCTTAAGACAACTGGTCACGTTCACAGTCAAGAGCAGAAAGAAGTGAATTCACACTTGGCTGCATCTTCCACACTTACACAGTGCTTAACCCCCTGTCTAGGGGTTGGCTCAGGCTGGGTCTCCCATGTCAGTTAACTTAACCCAGTGTACACAACCCTTCGCCGGGACTCTGTGTCAGGGGGTTCTAGGCTAAGTTGACAGTTAAAGCTAAGCATTACAAAGCCCCTCTCCCGAGTCAGCAGAAACGGATTGGAAGTGATGACATCTTTACGTCAAGACAGCAAGTCGTCGGATCAGAGAGGGCCATGTTTCTGGGAACGCTAGAGCAGCTGCTTTTCCTTCCATTCCAGGAATGGTAGTTATATGGAATGGTGTGTCAGGGGCTCGTCCCTCCAGCATCTTCCTGTCTCACAGTTCCTTGTTTCACTTCCTGACTCAGAATAGATGCAAGGAGTGAACAGCAGTGGGTGGTAAATAGATGCCACTGTCCCCAGCAGTCTCCGGCACAGAAGGACAGTAGAGAAACATGGATGAGTCCGAGGAAGGGAGGGCGCAGAAGCTGGGTCCCCAGGGTAAGACTGGGTCTGGATTCTGGGGACTTACAGATGGGTTTTGTGGGGCCACCTTGAGTCTCATTTTGCCAAGGATGTGACTGATGCTCTGTCCACTCAGATGAGGAACAGCTGATAACCAGCGGCACCAGATACTCCATGAAAGGCTTCAGATTCCAACCACCCTACGTCCTCAAAAGGGCTACAGGTAAAAGGGGTGGGGGAAAGACAGGCTTCCTCAGCTGCCTGTGTCCCCGGGGGTGGGGATGGGGATGAATGCCTGGATCTCACAGGCTGAGGGAGGAGGAGGATGCAGACTGAACTTCCAGGTACTGTGGAGGTAGAGGCTGAGGACTGGACTCCCGGGTCCTGCAGGGTGGAGGTTGAGGACTGCACTCAAGTCTTAGGGAGGGGAGCACTGGGGGCACTATGGAGATGGAGGCTGAAACTAGACCTCTCCATCCCATAGAGACAGGAGCTGACAACTGGGTCCTGGCTGCTGAGGATGCGGGCCCTAAGGGCTGGACTCCCGGGTCCTGTAGACGTAGAGGCTAGAACTAGACTCCTTGGTTCTCCTAAGCAGAGATTATGTATTCTACAAGTGAAAGCTGAGTTCTTAGAGTCCTGGGCCCTTAGGTGGCCATCTTGAGACTGAACTCCTGGGTCCAAGGGAGACAGAGGCTCAAATGGGCCCTGGAATGTTCAAGGATGGAAATCTGGGCTCTTACATCCTGAAGTGGTTGGGTCTGGAGGAATTGAACTATACTCTGGAAAAGTCTGTCCTCCTGGGTCCTGGAAAGATAGAATACAAGTCTCTGGACTCCTGGGTCCTGGGGGTGATGATGGCTGAAAACCTAGAGTAGTCAAGTCTGAGGGCTGAACTCCTGGTCCTGAAGAAGGGCATACTGGGACGTTCCTTAGAGATGGTGGAGAGGAGTTCTGGGATTCTAGAGAGATGACACGGGTTTTGGAATCTTGAGTCCTAGGAAGAAGAAAAATGAAGACTGGATTATTATGGAATGGTTGAGTCAGAAAAGAGTCTTGGATCCCAGGGAAGTGAGGGCTGGACCACAAACACAGTGGATCCAGGGAGACGGAAGCTGTGTCTCCGGGAGGAGGATGCTGACGTCTGTGGGTTGAGTGTGTCGGGGACACTGTTGTGATGAAGCTTCCACTTTCTCTCCTGCAGAGCACCTGTGCCATGGTCACGTCCCCTTCGTTCTGCAGCTGCTCTGCCTCACACTTTCTGCTATTCTCCTTCTGACTGTCCTTGTCAAAGGTCAGGCAGGTCTGAGGGCTGGGGGCTCCCTGATAAGGCCTTCCAGTTGGGTGGAAGGCCCATGGGAGAGATAGGCTAAAGGCTAGGAACGTCCAGTAATTTCTCAGAGTCCATCTCACCCCGGCATAGATGAGGGTCCCAGATCCACTTATCCTGGCCATTCAGTCTTCTCTAAATATCAGATTTCTTCATCCTCAAGACCAGCAGCTAGATAGATGGCTTACCATATAAAGCACTTGTCAAAGAAACACGAGGACCTGAGTTTTGATCCCAGAACACATGTGAAGCAGGACATGGTAGGAATGTTTCTGTAACCCTAGCTATGGTGAGATGGGCAGCAGAGACAGGAGAACCCTGGAAGCTTGCAGGCCAGCAAACCCGGTATACACAGTGGTAGATAAGAGACCAAACAAGGTGGGCAGTGAGGACAGACACCTAGAGTTGTCTATCCTGACTCCTCAGGTGTATGCCAGCATGTCCACAGTCACAAGATGCATGCACATGCACACCCACTTGCAATTTTTAAAAAGAGGTATTAAGCAAGATACTTTGTTTTAAAAAGAAAAGTCCCTGGGGGATGAGTGCAGGCCATGACGTCTAATAAGTGTTTAATAATTGCAGATCCTTTTTCTCGTCACAGTCTCCATTATTGCCAGCTCCTGGGGACAAGAACAGGCAAAGAAGGAGAAAGTATACCAGGAGATGAGTCAACTGAAGCCTCAAATAAGTGAGTGACTGGAGGCAGGAGGTCCCAGGAACTCAAAGGGTCTCCATGTTACATGGTTTGGCTTCAGCCACCACCCATCTCTGAGCTTCCACTTCCCATTGGTCTGACAACTTTATGTAAATGAGGCAATGAGGAGGGGTGTATGACTCAGCAGTTAAAACCACTTGTCATCAAGTCTAATGTCCTAAGTTTAGTTCCTGGGAGTCCCAAAGTGGAAGGAGAGAACCTGCTCCCTCAGTTTGTCATCTGACCTCCACGTACATGCCATGGCATAGGCATACTCACATAAATTAGTTTATTCACTGAATGGTTAGTGGAAATTAGGCCCAATGAGTTATGCACTTGGTTGAAACTCACTTAGCCCGTCTGAACTCTAAGTTCACTCTTCTCCCAGGCTTGAAGAGATGCCAGGACTTCCAGGTTGTCTTGGGGTGAACTATACTCTCAGGGACTAGAGAGGAATGACTTCCCAGCTGTGTCTCAGAGATCCTGCTGGACTTGAAGGCTGGACAGACACAGGAACACGGGCAGCCAAGTGCATGCCCACCTAACCAACCTCCCCCAACAGACCGCCTGTGCCGCCCTTGCCCCTGGGACTGGACATTCTTCCAAGGAAGCTGTTACTTCTTCTCCACGTTCCAACAGAACTGGCACGAGTCTGTCACTGCCTGCAAGGAAGTGGGAGCCCAACTAGTTGTCATCAAAAGTGACGATGAGCAGGTACATGTGGTGAGATCCAAACTGTTTGTGTGGTACACGTGTCTGACCACAGGAATCTGAGGAGACATAGTTTGCTAGTTTAGATTATGAATGAGTAGTGCTTGCTCCCCTGGGGAAAGGAAGAAGAGTAGAAATAAAAAGGTACCAAGCACCACACACACACACACACACACACACACACACACACACACACACACACACACCAACCACTATCACCACTACCATCACCACCACCACCACCATGATACAGCATCTAAATATCAGTGGGTGCTTTAGGCAACACAAATGTAGGTTGTTTCTTTTGGTACACTGGGAAGCACTGAATAACTTCCTTTACTGGACTTTTAAAGAAAGTCTAGTGTCTACCATTTGCCAGTCCCCCTGTTGTAAATGCTGCCATCCTGACTGAATCCAAGCTACCAATGGGACATCCCTCAATGCACAGCTCAGAAGAGGTCGTGTGCATGACCAGAAATGAAGAACTGGTACAATCTGGCTTTAGCACTTATACCCGGTGGTGAGTTAATCCATCTGAGCATGCTCAGAACTCCTCGTAAGGCAGGTAGACAGGCAGTTTAGCATGTGTCATGAGAGGCCATTCAGAGAAAACAGGATGCAGGTGTGGGAGCCATGAGACCTTGTGGCACCCTGGGGAGACGAGTACCAGACTGCAAGCAGAACCTCCTGCTAAGAGCTGGGGCAGGAGAACAGCAGGTGTGATACAAGGTGTGCGGCCTCTCCCTCACTGCTCCTCTGCCCCTCCAGAGCTTCCTGCAGCGGACTTCTAAAGAGAAAGGCTATGCCTGGATGGGGCTGTCGGACCTGAAGCGTGAGGGCGTGTGGCACTGGGTGGATGGCTCACATCTGCTCTTCAGGTAAATCTGGGAGGAGAGAGACAACCCATAGCTTCACATGGTTTGTTACTTACTTCTGTTGCTGTGATAAAGAGAGAAAGGGTTTACCTGGTGCACACATCCAGGGGATTGCTGCATCGTGGTGGGGATGGCATTGCAGCAGGAGCTGGAGGTGGCTGGTCACAGGGCAGTGGCAGTCAGGAAGCTGAAAGTAAGCGTGTGAGTCCCATGCCAGTGACCTGCTTCTCCCAGTGCCTAAGGGTCCCACAACCTTCTCAGAGAGTGACAGCTGGGGACCGGGTTGTTCAAACACTCAAACCACAGTGGCATCAGCAAATGGTGCCTAGAGTTCTCCTTTGGATGTCTCCATACCCTAGGCTGTCTTCATAACCATGTGCTCATAAGACTCCAGGTTCCTGGAAATCTACCAGCAGATATGGAGATGGGGTTTGTAGCCTGCACGAGTCACTTAAATGAAGTATACTAATGGAAAATCTATGGGATAGTGTGTTCTCACTGTTGTAACTAAATGCCTGACAAAGATCAATGTTGAGAATGATTGATTTGCCTCACAGTTTGAGGGTACAGTCCACCATAATGGTGAAGGCATGCTGGCAGGAGCTTGGGAGAACTGGTTCCATGCCATCCATAACCAGGAAGCAGAGGGAGCTATGGATGCTGGTTAAAAACCAACAAGCAAAGCAAAGCCAACCCCTGACTACTCTCTCCATTGTGTGTGCACACGTGTGGGGCAGGCACACGTGCACATGTGTGGGGAGAGGTTGCAGGGAAGGCAAGAGCTCTTATTTTGGTGCTGTAAACCAGGCTTAGGACTGGCCAGTGTGGAGTGTCCACTGGTTCTGGAATGTAGATGCCGTTCCCAGAACTATGGTCTTTGACCCTGGATAGGTATATAGGAGCCAAAAGCACAAAATCTTGGGAATGGAGATGGTTAAGTCTGTGGAATATGAGTTGGTTGGTTATATTTGAAGAAGAAACCTTCAGTACCATGATCCCCTTTGATCATGGGAGATCACAAGGTTCATGGGTCAAGGCCAACGGTATCTCTTTGAGCCCAGAACTGGTCACATCTGCTGCAATGCATGCAGGGCAGATGTGAAAAGAACCCATTTCACTGATAGAAACATGGATGAGGGGCCAGGTAATAGATGAGTTGATAAATTGCTTGTCATGTGTTCTAGTTTTATTTCTGTTGCTCTAATAAAATACACTGACCTAAAAACAAGTTAGAGGAGAAAAATGGCTTAGTTCATCTTTTATAATTTCAGGTTCCAATTCTGTCATTGTGGAGAAGTTGAGGCAGCTAGTAACATTACACACACAGTCAAGAGGAGAAAAGAAATGAACACATACATGCTCACTCACCGGCTTGGGTTTCCACTCTTACACAGTTCAGGGCCCCCTACCTAGGTAGTGTGCTGCCCACAGTGGACTTGGTCTTCCCACACCTCTTAACATAATTAAGAAAATCCTCCACGGATACCCCCACAGGCCAACCCAAGATAGACAATCCCTGAGGCTGTCTTTGCAGATGACTCTAAGTTGTGTCAAGTTGACAACAAAAGCTAGCCATCACATGGAGCAAGTATGACGACCTGAATTCCATCCCCTGAACCCACATTAAAAAAACAAGTATTTTGGCACATGCTTGTCATTTAAGCACTGGAAAGGCAGAAACAGTGGATCCCTGATGCTCACTAAACAGTCTAGCTGAATTAGTGAATTCTAGGCCAGCGAGAGACCCTGCCTCAAAACTCAAGGTGGAGAGCAACTAAAGATATCTCGGGTAGACCCATGTACAACCATAAATGTGTACATGTTTCTGCACACACACACACACACACACACACACACACACACACAGAGGAGAGAAAAGTGGAGGGAGAAACATGGTTGATAAAGGGGAGGTGAGACTAATTCTCATACTTTGATGAGTGTTGGCCAAGTAGATTTACGAAAAAAATCATTTAATTGGGGTCCATGGGTTTAGAGACCATGACCGTCATGTCAGGAAGCATGGCACCAGGGAAGCAGGCAAGGTGCTAGAGAAGTAACTAAGAGTCCACATCTCAGTCCACAAGCACAAGACAGAGAGAGATAAGTAGGAATGCTGTGGGCTTTTAAAAGTCAAGGCCGACCCTCAGTGACACTCCGTCCTCCAACAAGGCCGCATCTCCTAATCCTTCCCCAGCAGTTCCACCTACTGGAGACCAAGCCTGTGGGAGCCATTCTCATTCAAACCACTACAATTGGTTTTGCAGTTTCATGAAATATTGGAACAAAGGAGAGCCCAACAATGAAGGGGAAGAAGACTGTGCAGAATTTAGAGATGACGGCTGGAATGATGTCCCGTGTACAGTTCAGAAATACTGGATCTGCAAGAAGCCTGCTATGTCCTGCACCAAAAAATGATGTCTCATCTGTCTGGAACACCTGTTGCCAAAATTACCCTGCAGGGTGACTGAACTTAACCCACAATGTATGCCAGTTCCTTCTTCTGTGAACATGAAGATCTTAATTGCAGCTGTTTCCTCGTTTGCCCTGCCCTGGGTGTGTGTGTGTGTGTGTGTGTGTGTGTGTGTGTGTGTGTGTGTGTGTGTGTGTGTGTGTGTGTTTGTGTATGCATACCAATGGTCAGTCTCAGGTGTTTTCACTGACCATCTTGTATTTTTGAGACAGAGTCTCCCATTTTTACCTTGTTGGTACTGGCCACTTTGGCTAGGCTAGCTGGCCAGCACACTCTAGGAATCCTCCTGCCTCTGCCTTTTCCGAGCTTGCATTGGAAACATACAGCAGCATTCCAAGCCTTTAAAAATAGGGGTGGGGAGTGATTCACAGACTGGAACTGAAGAGACAGCGATGGTGAGGTACTGTATAGCAGGAGGGATCACCAGAAGTAGGGTACTATTGAGCTGCTAGGCGTGGGGGTAGGGGAGTCTTTCAAAGGACTTATGGCAGAAACTGGAGTGGGGCATAAGTAGGGGCTGAGCTGGTCAGTCCCACTAGACATCAGGTGCCTCTCAGTGTTAGCATGCCCTCATAGCTTCCAGATAAGGGTAAGAGACAAGAAGGAACCAGGTTCCAGAATTCCCTTCTGGCATTTCTGGCCTCCATCAAGGGCATCCTGGAAACTTCGGCACTGGCGGTCCCTGCCCCCAATTGGCCAGTTTTTATCCCTCCTCAGAACAAAATTAAAATTGTACCTATTAAAGAACAGCTCACACAACCCCCAGGACATCTCCAGTCCCTTTCCTGTCTCCTGCAAACAAAGTTCTGCCACAGCTTTCTTTCTACAGCTAAGTTGTTTTACTTGGCATGGAATCCCTAAGGCCCGCAGTATGGAGTCCATCATAACTTTTTCCTATTCACTCACAAATACTATTCCAATAAGCTTGATTGCCAACTAAAGATCTCCAGTCAACTAAGAGACAGGCCTGTGAGCACAACCATGAGGGTGCTTTTGGAAGAAAGGACACTCTGACTGGTATGGGAGTGGAGGGGGGCAGACATACTCTCTGTTCCGGTCAAGTTCCAGCAATGAAGGACTAACGTTGAATTGTAGGCTAAATAAACCCTTTCTCCCCAAAATGTTTTTGTTGGAGTAGTCTGTCACAATTAAGACCTAGCATCTCTCACTGAATGTGGAACTTGTTACATAGGCTTTGTAAGCTTCATAAGGCTGGCCAGAGTGCTACAGCCATCCTCCTGTCTCTGCCTTCCCAAGTCTGGGATCACAAGCATGAACTACTGTAGCACCAATAATAAAAACCCAGAGACAGATATTGGGGTTAAAGCTGAAAATCAGAGAAGCAAAGTGGCCAGCCACTAGCTCTTAACCTTTACCAAGGCTGGGGCGATCCTGTCCTCAACGAGACTAGAAGCTGAAGACTGAATGCTGAATACCCGAATGAGACCGTCTTATATACCTGTCTAGTACTGGGATTAAAGGCAGGCACCACCACAGCCCAGCTTCGATGGCTAACAAGTGTGGCTGCTGGGATTAAAGGTGTGTACCACCACTGCCTGGCCTCTATGGCTGTGGCTAGCTTTGCACTCTGATCTTCAGGCGAGCTTTATTAGATCATAAACAATGTACCACCACAAACTACCATGCCTGGCTTTTCACATGCTCCTCGTGCTCACATGGCAAGCACTTTACCAGCTAAGCAGTGTCCCCAGCCTGAGGACATGGGTCGCTACAGAATTCACGACGTGTAAGCACTTTCTCCCATCTGTGAGTTTCTCTTTATTCCTCTTCCCGATTTCAAGGAGAATGCTGGTAACTTTTTAGAAATATGAATGAAGCTCTCTATGGTTTCTGGGGTGGAGGTGGGTGCGATAACTGTCTTCTAACCTTTGAGGGCATGCTGTGACACACTGGACCCACGATCAACAATATTATTATCGGTGACACTAAGAGTGGCAGTCGACCTGGGAGTGTGTTCTCTGACTTTTATCCATCCCAGGTAAGGCAACAGCAATTCTGCTGAAGTCTAGCCCAGTGATCCAGGAGTTTATTGGGATTAATCCTAAGAATGTATGTAGGCTCAAGGGCACCTCGACATTTCTTTTTCATTTAAATTAACATACTAGGCATTAGAAATTTCCTAACAGAGTATTTTCTACTAGACTTTCCTTTCCAGGGTAGCCAACGCTCTCTTCTGACCTCTGCAGACACCAGGCAGCTCTCCCTTAGCTAAATTCTGCATTGTGTGACTTAGTGTCTCCTAGCCAAATCTACCGGTAAATTCTTTATAACATCAATCACTTCGGGTTTCATTCCCACCTGTTAAAGGTGTTAAAATTCTGTAACATAAAGAACTGAACACTCAGGGTCCTCCTGTTTTCCCACCAAACTGACCCTGAGGTCAGAACCATTTGTAGCTTCTCAGCCTCTATCCAGGAAGTGATAAACTAGCCTAAACAGCCCAGAATGCATGGTCCACATGAGCATCCTAATACAATCAGAAGGAAGGGTTCTCTTAAAGACGTAGCCAAGCTTTTTAAATCCAGCAGCCTTCCCAAGAATAGCAGGAACTCTCAAGGCTTCCCTTTCCTTTAGCTGCTTCACCATGCTTCTAACAATTCCTGAATTGTTAGCACAGAAACCGCACTCATCCTTCAAACAGGCACTTAAACCCTTTTGCAGGGTTGTTAGGCTGTATTCAGTTTCCAGAAATGTATATCATCTGCAAGGACCACCTGTTATTTGGATTTGTAGCCAGGCATAGCTTGTTAACAGAATCAGATAATAATTGTTTTGTAAACCTATTATCTCCAGTTATATTAGAGTTAGTAAAATTCATGTCACAGTCCAATCCTGGGGAGTACCGTGGCTAGCCCTGTAGGAAGCATTATGACCAACATTACCAAAGGGAGGATGGGCTATCATGACCCGCATCTCCAAATGTCCCCTGCTGAACTCTTAGCCTTCTGTAGTGATTAGACCTGTTGGGATTCAGGCTTATAAATTGAGCAGGCCTGAAGATCTGGTTCCCATATCTCTGGAAGGTGACTCATATAGGCTGGTCTAGGTGAACTTCCAGAATCCAGGTCTCCATATAGCTAGGGAGGAAGTTTTCCTGATCTGATCTACACAGCAGAAGACAGAGCAGCAGACTCTAGCCATCTTATTTCCCATGTATCATTGACCTGTATACATGCAAACACTCTGATCATATCTGTGCCCCATCCAACAGAGCCTGGGGATGTCCTGCCATGTACGTGTATTGTAAACTTAACCCATTTTCTTGACCATTTAACTGTTCATACTATTGTTTATACACCTGACTTTGAATATTATCTTACATTGAACAAACTTCAAGTTTACTTTTACACTTGATCAAGTTGTTTTAGGCTTAATTTTGACAACATATCCAGAATGACTAAATAAATTGAGACATAAACTGGTCTCTGTCTCTCTCCAATCTGTCTCTGTAAGTTACATGTACACTTAACATGGCTACAAACACAATTCTGGGACATTATGCCTTAATTACATTTGTTTCAACGGTTTGCTATAAACTAGCAACTCTCACAAGGTTAGAATTTGTAAACCAAGGAAGTTTATCCCTGTTAAGATTTTAAGCCTTAAAAACAATTTTGAAATGAAGATTTATTTTTAGTATCAAAGTATATTTTAAACAATAAATATATTTCATGGAGGATCTGGGCACCTCACTCTCCCGATCTTTTTATTGTATACTTTTGCAAAATCTAAACCAACATATTTTTATGCGGTGGCTCATTTTAGCACCAATAACACAATTACAGGAGAACAGAGTAAGATTGGTTCTCATACATGGATACCTATAAGAACAAAAGGTGTACAATTAATTTTTACCACAGTTCTTACAAGACTCAGTTTCTCCAAACAGCTAAAGCTTAACAAAGCTAGCAAAGACATACATGACTAGACATTCATCTTTAAGGCAGTTTATATTCACAGGAACATTTAAAAAATTTCAGCATTAGGTACATTATGTTTGCATATGACATATTCAGACCTTCACTGGCTTGGCTTCAACTTTTTATGATTTTTATTCATTCTATGTCCATAAAATGCTAACCTGGATGAGAATAAGACTGATACCACAACTTTTGAGTCAAACTTGAAGCAAGCTTTATTAAATACTGGACAAGAAGATGGACACTGGCCAGCTTCATACCCAGGATTCCCAGAAAATGGTCACAAGCTACGCTGGCCAAGTGCTTATAAAGGCAGACCCACAAGGCTATGCATTCTTTGCCTTCATCCAGTCAGGAACAAGCATACACCCTGACTTACTTTCTGCCTACATAATCTCCTGCTCACGTGTGATCAAGCACAGCCAGTGCAGTTGGGTCAACCAAACTTGTCTAGGGAAGTGAAATCGCATGGCTTGTTATTTTACATCAGCAAGAGCCTCTGGAAGGGTCTGTCCTTGGGCAAGTGGGTCTTATAAGCTAGAGGCATATAGGTTTGTTTTATGGATCTCTTGGGCACAGTAACTAAGAGCATAGCTTTGGCTCTCACGTAAGGTGCTGTCTTGTCCTGATTCCATTATGTGTCTACTTAGATACTTCCCAGTCCTCTAACTCCAGCAGCCACGCCCACTTTGGCAACACATTTGGAATTTCCATGACCCTGACGGTGGTCCAAATGCACTAACCAAAATAACCGATGTTTCTATGAACTAAAATAACTGAAAGGGGTATAGAGCGAAACTAATTGTCTTGCTGTGTCTGAAATAACTGCTATTTTCTGTCAAAACAAGTGTTGTGGTTCCTCTGCCCCTCGTCTAACACGGATGCAGTTGTCGGCTGTACCTCTGAAAGCCTTGTATCCTTGAGCTTTGACAGCAAGAGATCCTGAGACCTGAGTCTGCACATGGCCTCCAGTGGGGATGAAAAGACTCAACACTCTCCTGCTGTTGTTTCAGTGCTTTTTGTTTGGGTTTTTTGTTTGTGTGGGGGGGGTATTTCTGTTTGGTTTTGTTTTTGTCTTTGTTTTGAGACAGAGTCTTTCTACATATCTCAGGCTGGTGTAAAACTCACTATGTAGACCAAGCTGCCCTCAAATTCACAGAGACCTGTCTGCCTTTGCTTCCAGACTGTTGGGATTAAAGGTTTGAGACTCATATGCTCTTACTTTAGCTTAATCGGTGTGTTGTTTGCATATCTCTCACATGAATTGTTTCAAGATGAAAAACCATGATTTAGATTGAAAGCATTCAGCATCTATATCTTTACATACAAATCCTCTTGCTCAAACAATCTAACATTTTTAAACACCATAAGGTACATTAATAATAAATCTGCTATTCACTGAGAGAAATTTCCCCTAAAGGAGACGAGGTGCTAGCCTTGCCTTTTTCGTTAGGACCTTTACCCAGTATTATAACAGCCTTCCCATTGCTGCACAGGTAGATTCCTTTCCCTTTAGATATTGCCCAGGAGTCCCTCCTCCTTATGGAGGGGCTCCAGACCTTAATTGGACCTTTTGTGTCAGAGAGAGAGAGAGAGAGAGAGAGAGAGAGAGAGAGAGAGAGAGAGAGAGAGATCTATGTGCCAGAAGCTCAGCCATGGAGGGCAGATGGAGCAGGCTCAGGGTGAAAGCGAGTTTACAATTTAGTTTATCTGTCTCAATCCGGAGCAAAAAAAAAAAAAAGGAAGTGACTGATCTTCTCCCACAAATTCTTCACAAACAGCGTGCACAGAAGGATCTTCCCACATACCCCAAATACCGAGTTACCTGACAAGCAAGCCTCCAGCCACAGTCATTTGAGGTTTACTGCACATTCCCTCCTACTGTCTTCCTAATGGGAAGCCTTCCTACTGATCAGCAAGCAGCCTTCCTAGACATCCAGCCCTACCCAACCTGCTGGCTGTACAAGGAACCCTTGGGGCTGGATCAGAGCCCTCTTCTACCCTATAGGATAGACTGGCTATGACCTGGAGGTCTCTGCAGCTCACCTTAGCCTGCAGGTTCCCTGTTCAATTTTTCCTTTTCTCTCTGGAAGAGTCTGTGCTGGTGACCAGCAGTCAGGAGAGTCCAGAGTGCCCTGCCGAGGAAATCCTGTCTTCCCAGACTCCTGCTCCCCTGCAGCTGAGCAGCCTTCCCAGGAGGAGCTACTTTACACCCTTGGTGTTAATAAAGGAAGGGTACTTCAATAGCATTTGTCCAGCTCCAGCTAATGCTCCAAGAGAAGACTCTTACTAACTTACACACACCGAAGACACATGCAGCCCACACCCACCATCATCCTTAAATGTCTTTTAAGGTTCTGGACCCCGGTTACACTTTGCACATTTTAAACAGAGACAGTGTGGGAGCCAAAGCCATGTGGCTGGCAGCCATCTTTGCTAGGATGGAGAGTGTGGATGTCCTGTGACTTCACCACCTTTGGGCATGGAGAAGACAGATGTCATATGGTTTCACCACCATCATGACTAAAGGTGACCATGTAAAGTGGACCTACCAAGTAGGCAACAACAGGTCTTCAAGATATTTTGGATTAGGATGGATTTTTGTATGACAATTCCTGTATTAGCCTGAAAACAAAGTTTGTAAATGATAGGATTTAAAAACAAGGCTTGTTTAATAATGTATTAAAGACGTACCTCCATGCCTTTATATGCAAGAATGCACCTTGCCCTGGCAGCTAAGCTTTATAATTTAAGAGTCACCCAGGTGACAGTGGTTTTAAAGGCAGGAAGGGATCACGGGGAACAGCTGAGGTCTGCAAACGTGTGGCAGGTCTCAGTTCTTAAAGAGTTGCAATGGTGGACCTTAGCAGTTTTGGAAATGCTAGTGCTATGAGGTAGTCACTGGAAACACCAGCCACAGTGAAATGGAGCAGGTTGAGCTCTAGAAGGCAGGCTGAGTATACACTGCTGAGGGTGGGGCCAAAGACGTGATCCAAGCCCCTGGAGAAAACACAAAGGATTATGAATGAGGTGGGTTGGTAGCACACGCCTTTAATCCCAGCACTTGGGAGGCAGAGGCAGGTGGATCTCTGTGAGTTCGAGGCCAGCCTGGTCTACAGAGCGAGTTCCAGGACAGCCTCTAAAACAATACAGAGAAACCCTGTCTCGAAAAACCAAAAAAAAAAAAAGGATTATGAATGAATCCCAGATATTGAGATTTCCATTGTTTGCACTGTTGGAGCTTGGTTTTGCCTTATGCAGATTGTGGTTACGCCCTGTTTAATCTCTACTGAAGTAAAATGAAAAAGGGGGAACTTTAATTTTTTTATATTGTAGGAACACACAGTTGAGAGATTTTAAACTTCTTTTTTAATGATGTTCAGCATGTCCTTTATTAATGGAGCTCTTTTTCTTTTTTTCTTTTATCATTTTTTATTTTAATTTTAAATAGCTTGTTTTACATGTCAATCCCAGTACCCTCTCCCTCCCCTCCTCCCACACTCCCCTCCCCCCCCAGCCTCCCACCCTGTTGCCAAATCCTTCCACATAGGGGATATCTAGAGTCTGTCATTTTACTCTGGGTAGGGTCCAGGCACTCTCCTAAGAGTCCAGGCTGAGAGAGCATCCCTCTTTGTGCTATAGGCACGCGAAGACTGTTTGTATACCAGGGATAGACACTGATCCACAGCTCAGGGCCCCATAGGTTGCCCAGGCCTTCTCTCTGACACTCACATTTGGGGGGTCCAGATCAGTCCCATGCTGGCCTCCCCACTGTCAGTCTGGGGTCCAAGAGCTCTCCTCTGTTCAGATCAGCTGTCTCTGCTGGTTTTGCCAGCCCATTCTTTGCCAATTTGCTCATCACTCCTCTCTCTCTGTCACTGGGTTCCTTGAGTTCAGTTCAGTGATTAATTGTGTGTTTGCCTCTGCTTCCATCAGTCATAGGATGAAGGCTCCCGGATGGTTATAGACATCAAGTTCATTATCAGGAATGGGCATTCGAGGTGGTCTCTCCACTATTGCTTAGCTTGCCAGTTGGTGTTATCTCTTTAGATCACTCGAGGTCGCTCTGGTGCCTGATCTGTATTCGATCCTCTGATTCCCTCTTCCCCCTATTCTACCCCCCACCCCCTCAACTTCCTGTTCCCCCATGACCAACTCTCTTCCTCTTCACCCCCTCTCTTCTTCCCAGGTCCCACTCCCCCCCACCCCTCGCCGTGTTCCCCATCCATTCAGGGGATCTTGTTTTTTAAAAACAGCTTTTAAGATATTTAAATGACTATGAGCCATTTTAAATTTATAAAATGTTTTATATTATTAGTATTCAAACTTATATATACATAAATGACTAAAAATTAAGATCACAGTTATGAGCACCAAATATTAAATACCAGAAACTGGGACGTTCCTATCTTATGAAGCAACCCTTTGGGAGTTGAAAGACCTTCTTAAAAGGGTAGCCTAAGGCCACCTGCATGTCGGATGTTTGCACTGAGATTTATAACATTGTCAAAATTGTAGTGGTGAAGCAGAAACAGGAATGATTTTCTAATGGGGGGGTCACCACAACATGGGGAAATGTATTGAAGGGTTGAAACATTGGGAAAGCTGAGAAACACTGGCTTAGAAAATGTCTCCTCAGCTGACCTGAACTCATGGAAGCTCACAGACTCTAGACCAATAGCTAGGAGCTTATATGGGACCCACCTAGGCCCTCTGCATGTGACACTTGTGTATCTTGGTCTGTTTATGGGGCCCCTGGCAGCAGAACCAGGATCTGTCCCTGGTGCATGAGCTGGCCTTTGGAACCTATTCCCTATGGTGGGATGCCTTGCTCAGCATTGATGCATGTGGGAGGGGCTTGGTCCTGCCTAACTTAATATGCCAGGCTTTGTTGACTCCCATGGGAGGCCTCATCCTTTCTGAGGAGTGGATGGGAGAAGCATGAAGCAGGTGAGGGGAAGGAAAGGGGAGGGAGGGGAAACTGTGGTTGGTAAGTAAAATAAATTATAACAATTTAATTTTTAAAAAGGAAAGAAAATGTCTCCTCACCTAAGGTCTATTGGTGCTTGAGAATGGTCTAGCCTCCTTTGTTAAGCTCCCATTGTTTTAATAAACTGAGTCATATAAAAACTGTTCTAGTCTGTAATGGTGTAAAGGGTCAGGAAATTTCTCAGTCTCTCTGTGGACTGTGTCTATGAGTTAAAGGTTTTATTCTGATCTTAAAAAGAACTTCGGCTGAAAAATTGTTATATGCTTAAGGCTCAGACTTAACAGAGAAAAAGCTATAAAGTTCTTTTCTCAGGGTCAGGCATCTAGATAAGTTCCTGTTCCCTCAGAGGCTTGGACAAAGTTCCTGCTTGCTAAAAAGGAACTGTGCCCCTCCCATTAACACATGGCTATGGTGACTTGGAACTTGTCAAGGGCAATGCTAGCCTCTGGGCTCCCTCAGTCCTTGCTCACAAGCCCTACTCCAGAAAGTTCTATTCTTATGAAAGCTAATAAATTATTCTAAACTATTAAATATGATTAAGAAAAATCTGACTACACTCTTTAAAGAAAAAATAAAATAATATTAAAAATTAAGCCATGTAAGGATTGGAAGTACAAAGGGCATCTGGATCCTATATGTTGATTTGCTGAGTTTGAATATTTTAAATCCTGATGAACAAAAGGCAGTTGTTGAGAAAGACTGGATTACAAAAGGAACTGCTAAAATTAAAACAGCCTATATACTCTAGGGATGTTTTGGTTTCAGAACAGAAGTTGAAAAATGTATTGCATTGGGGAAGATATTATGCTTTTGTTGTGCAGGAAACAAAAGTCTGTGGATTCCTTTTTCTTTTTTGAAATCTTATTTTATTTAAATTAGAAACAAACTTGCTTCACATGTCAATCCCAGCTCCCTCTCCCTCCTCTCCTCCCCTGCCACCCTTCAACCCTCCTCCCAACCCCCCAACCAATCCCCACTCCACTCTCCAAGGAGGGTGAGGCCCATCATGGGAGATCTCCAAAGTCTGTCATATCATCCAGAGCAGGGCTTAGGTCCTCCACCATGTGTCCAGGCTGAGATAGCATCCCTCCACATGGAATGGGTTCCCAAAATCGATCTGGATGCGAGGGATAAATGCTGATCTATTGCCGGAGGCCCCAAACAATGCCGAGGCCTCCTCACTGACACTAACATTCAGAGGTCTAGATCAGTCCCACGCTGGCCTCTCAGCTATCAGTCTGGGGTCCATGAGCTCCCCCTTGTTCGGGTCAGCTGTTTCTGTGGGTTTCATCCGCCTAGTCTTGACCCCTTTGCTCATCACTCCTCCATCTCTGCAACTGGTTTCCAGGAGTTCAGTTCAGTAGTCCTCAATCTTATTATCAGGGAAGGGCATTTAAGGTAGCCTCTCCACTATTGGTTAGATTGCAAGTTGGTGTCGTCCTTGTAGATCTCTGGACATCTCACTAGTGCCAGATCTCTCTTCAAACCTGTAATGGTATTTCTCATCCTGTTCACTTCTATTCTTCCCCTGAGTCAACCTTCCTGCTACCCCATGTCCTCCTCTCCCCTCCTCTTTAACCTCTCTCTTTCTCCCAGCTTCCTCTCCCCTCCCTCAGGGCTCCCAATACCTTCAGGAGATCCTGTCCCATTCCCCTTCTCTGGTGTACCATTCATATCTCTCTTAGGGCCATCCCTGTTTCCCAGACTCTCTGGCGGTGGGATTGTAGGCTGGCAATCCCCTGTTTCATGCCTAAAATTCATATATGAGTGAGTACATACCATGCTTGTCTTTTTGCGACTGTGTTACCTCACTCAGGATGCCATCCATTTGCCTGCAAATATCAAGATTCCAGTATTTTTTTCCAATGAGTAGTACCCCATTGTGTAAATGTACCACATTTTCTCTATCCACTCTTCAATTCAGGGACATCTAGGTTGCTTCCAGGTTCTGGTTATTACAAATAATACTGCTATGAACGTAGTGGAACAGATGTCCTCGTTGTATGAATGTGCATCTTTTGGGTATATGCCTAAGAGTGGAATTGCTCGATCTTGCGGTAGACTGATTCCCATTTTCCTGAGGAATCTCCATACTGATTTCCAAAGTGGCTGCACAAGTCGGCACTCCCACTAGCAGTGTAGGAGTGTTCCCCTTTCTCCACATCCTCTGCAGCATAAACTGTCATTGGATTTTTTTTTATTTTAGCCATTCTGACAGGAGTGAGATGGTATCTCAGAGTTATTTTGATTTGCACTTTCCTGATGGCTAAGGATGTTGAGCACTTTCTCAAGTGTTGCTCAGCCATTTTAGACTCCTCTAATGAGAATTCTCTAGTTAGTTCTTATCCCACTTTTTAATTGGATCCTTTGGTGTTTTGGAGACTTGCTTCTTGAGTTCTTTGTAAATTTTGGAGATCAGCCCTCTGTCAGATGGGGGGTTAGTGAATATCTTTTCCCATTCTCTGGGCTGCCTTTTTGTCTTGTTGACTGTGTCCTTTGCCTTACAGAAGCCTCTCAGTTTTAGGAGGTCTCATTTGTTAATTGTCAATCTCAGTATCTGTGCTACTGGAGTTATGTTCAGGAAGCAGTGTCCTGTACCAATTCATTCAAGAGTACCTCCCACTTTCTCTTCTAAGAGGTTAAGTGTGACTGGATTTATATTCAGGTCTTTAATCCATTTGAACTTAAGTTTTGTGCAAGGCGATAGACATGAATCTATCTGCAGTCTTCTACATGCCAATATCCAGTTATGCCAGCACCACTTGTTGAAGATGCTTTCTTTTTCCATTGTATAATTTTAGCTTCTTTGTCAAAAATCAAGTGTTCATATGTGTGTGGGTTAATATCAGGGTTTTCAATTTGATTCCATTGGTCTGTTTTCAGGACTATAGCTCTGTAATAGAGCTTGAAGTCAGGGATGGTGATGCCTCTGAAATTTCCCTTATTGTACAGGGTTGTTTTGGCTATCCTGAGTCTTTTGTTTTTCCATACAAAGTTGATTATTGTTCTTTCAAGGTCTGTGAAGAATTGTGTTGGTATTTTGATGGGGATGGTGCTGAATCTGTAGATTGCTTTTGGCAAGATTGCCATTTTTACTATGATGATCCTACCAATATAAGAGCATGGGAGATTTTTCCATTTTCTAGTATCTTCTTTAATTTCTTTCTTTAAAGACTCAAAATTCTTGCTATACAGGTCTTTCACTTGTTTGGTTAGCATTATCCCCAGATATTTTATGTTGTTTGTGGCTATTATAAAGGGTAATGTTTCTCTGATTTCTTCCTCAGGTGATTTATCGTCTGTATATAATAGGGCTACTGATTTTTTTTTTAGTTGATCTTGTATCCTGACACTTTGCTGAAGGTGTTTATCAGCTGTAAGAGTTCCCTGGTAGAGTTTTTCAGGTCACTTGTGTAAACTACCCTGTCATCAGCAAATAGTGAAAGTTTGACTTCTTCCTTTCCAATCTGTGTCCCTTTGATCTCCTTTTCTTGTCTTATGGCTTTAGGTAGAACTTCAAGTACAATATTGAGAAGATATGGAGAGAGTGGACAGCCTTTTCTTGTTCCTGATTTTAGAGGAATTGCATTGAGGTTCTCTCCATTTAGTTTGATGCTGGCTGTTGGTTTGCTGTATATTGCTTTTATTATGTTCAGGTGTGTACCTGTTAACCCTGATATCTCCAGGACCTTTATCATGAAGGGGTTTTGGATTTTGTCAAAGGCTTTTTCAGTATCAAGTGAGATGATCATGTGGTTTTTCTTTTTCAGTTTGTTTATATGGTGGATTACATTGATGAATTTTCATATGTTGAACCATCCCTACATCCCTGGGATGAAGCCTACTTGATCATGGTGTATGATTTTTCTGATGTGTTCTTGGATTCGATTTGCTAATATTTTATTGAGTATTTTTGCATCAATGTTCATGAGGGATATTGGTCTGTAGTTTTCTTTCTTAGCTGTGTCATTATGTGGCTTGGGCACCAAGGTAATTGTAGCCTCGTAAAAAGAGTTTGGCAATGAGCCTCCTGTTTCTATTATGTGGAACACTTTGAGAAGTTTTGGAATTAGCTCTTCTTTACATTTCTGGTAGAATTCTGCACTGAAACCATCTGGGCCTGGGCTTTTTCTTTTGTTAGGAGACTTTTAATGATTGCTTCTATTTCATTATGGTTTATAGGTCTGTTTAGATTGCTTGTCTGTTCTTAATTTAATTTTGGTAACGGATATCTATCCAGAGAATTGTTCATTTCCTTTAAATTTTCAAATTTTGTGGAGTACAGGTTTTCAAAGTATGACCTGGAGATTCTCTGGATTTCCTCAGTGCCCGTTGTTATGTCCCCCTTTTCATTCCTGATTTTGTTCATTTGCATGTTCTCTCTGCCTTTTGACACATTTGGATAAAGGTTTATCTATCTTGTTGATTTTTTCCAAGAAACAACTCTTTGTTACATTGATTCTTTGTATTGTTCTTACTTTATTGATTTCAGCCCTCAATTTGATTATTTCCTGGCATCTACACCTCCTGGGTGAGTTTGCATCTTTTTGTTCTAGAGCTTTCAATTGTGCTGTTAATTCTCTAGTGTGACTATTCTCCAGTTTCTTCACATGAGCATTTAGTGCTATGAACTTTCCTCTTAGTACTGCTTTCAAAGTGTCCCATAAGTTTGGATATGTTGTGTCTTCATTCTCATTGAATTCTAGGAAATCTTTAATTTCTTTCTTTATTTCTTCCTTGACCCATGTATGGTGCAATTGTGTGTTGTTCAATTTCCATGAGTTTGTAGGGTTTCTGCAGTTTGTGCTGTTGTTGAATTCTAACTTTAACGCTTGGTAGTCTGATAAGATACAGCTGGTTATTCTAATTTTTTGTACCTGTTGAGGTTTGCTATATTGCCAAGTATATGGTCGATTTTAGAGAAGGTCCCATGTGGTGCTGAGAAGAAGGTATATTCTTTTGTGTTTGGATGGAATGTTCTATAGATGTCTGTTAAACCCATCTGGGTCATAACTTCTGTTAGTTCCTTTGTTTCTTTGTTAAGTTTCTGTCTGGTGATCCTGTCTAGTGGTGAGAGTGGGGTGTTGAAGTCTCCCACTATAAGTGTGTGAGGTCTTATGTGTGATTTGAGTTTTAGTAATTTTTCTTTTACAAATGTGGACGCCTTTGTATTTGGGGCATAGATGTTCAGAACTGAGACTTCATCCTGATGGTTTTTTCTTGTGATGAATATGAAATGCCCTTCTTCATCTCTTTTGATTGATTTTAGTTTGAAGTCTAATTTGTTTGATACTAGGATAGGTACATCAACTTGTTTTTTGGATCCATTTTATTGGAAAATCTTATCCCAACCCTTTACTCTGAGGTAATGTCTGTCTTTGAAGTTGAGTTGTGTTTCTTGTATGCAGCAGAAGAATGGATTCTCTCTTCGTATCCATTCTGTTAGCCTGTGTCTTTTTATAGGCAAACTAAGACCATTAATATTGAGGGAGAATAAGGACCATTGAGTGTTAGTTCTTGTTTGTTTTTGATTTGGTGGTGGTGGTGTTATTGTTTGTGGAATTGTAACGCTTTTTCTTTTGGCTTTTGGTAAAGTTGGATTATCTATTGCCTATGTTTTTGTGAGCGTAGTTACCTTCCTTAGGTTGAAGTTTTCCTTCCAGTACTTTCTTGTGGGAACACCAGACCTTGAGTAGAGACCCACTTTCTCTTTTGTCTGGGAGTAGGCAGCTGTAAGACAATGTTTAGTAAAAACATGTTTACTAAAAACGATATAATAAGTTTTTGGCCACTTTCCCTTTTGTCTGGGAGTAGGTAGCTGTAAGACAATATTTAGTAAAAACATGTTTACTAAAAACGATATAATAAGTTTTTGGGAAAGGCCTTCCCATGGAAACCGCCCTGACCTCGACCTTGTCCAAAGACTAATCGCACCTTTAAAAACCCATACACATCCACCTCTGGTCAGAGCAGAACCAGCGAGGGTAAAGGAGAGAGCAGAAGCTTCTCTGGTGGGAGCTTTTCTTAGGAGGTTTTCTTGAACCTTTTTGGAGCCTGTTTAAAGTTTTCTTTATATCGTTAAAAAAAAAAATACACTGGCCTAGTCGTGATTCCAAAAACAAAAACCATCAAGTCTAATATTTTAAGTGACCATGTCCTGTTTAAATACTAAAAAGAGGCTTTTGCCACTTATCATAGTCCATACCAATGTCCAAATGCTTTAAATGGGTCCTTTTTTCTCTGTTGGCTTCACGATGAAAACTCATGGGTCCGGAAGGTTGATGCAGCAGGTCTGTTGAGAAACTGGAAATCTCGAACCGACTGTTTTCTTTTTTTCTTGGGCTCTAGATTCGATGACATCAAGGGTCAGGAACACTGATTTAGGAGATCTCACTCAAACTGGCTTAGGTAGGCTCCCATGGTCTCAGGAGAATAATGTCCCCAGTCCCCACATGACTCATCAAATAATATACTCCTCATTTAAAAATTTTATAATGTGAATGCCAGTGAGCTTCAGACAGATTCTGGCATGATGGAACTTGAGCAACCATTGCTCAGGTCAAATGGAGACATCCATACATTAGACAGTGGAGAAGACCCTAATTTGGGGTCGAGGGCATGTTTGTGTTTTCTTGTAGGAAAAGAATAAAGCTTTGGCAACTGTCAGACCATTTAGTGAGATGCATGGAGCAGAGAAAAACTGGACCTGAGACCATGGGAGCCTACCTAAGCCAGTTTGAGTGAGATCTCCTAAATCAGTGTTCCTGACCCTTGATGTCATCGAATCTAGAGCCCAAGAAAAAAAAGAAAACAGTCGGTTCGAGATTTCCAGTTTCTCAACAGACCTGCTGCATCAACCTTCCGGACCCATGAGTTTTCATCGTGAAGCCAACAGAGAAAAAAGGACCCATTTAAAGCATTTGGACATTGGTATGGACTATGATGAGTGGCAAAAGCCTCTTTTCAGTATTTAAACAGGACATGGTCACTTAAAATATCAGACTTGATGGTTTCTGTTTCTGGAATCATGACTAGGCCAGTGTATTTTTCTGGAGAAATGCAACGTGTCCTAATGAGACAACTATTGTTCATATTTTTCGTAATGCTACATGTGTAACATCAATGATTGTACCTAATGTATCTGTGCAATTGCACTTTCTAAATGCTTTCCTGAGCAGATCTTAAAACGATTGGAAACTTTATCAAATTGTAAATGTAAATCACATGCGGGTTACCCTTGTAACAGACGAAGGCTGGTAGAATGTTATGGCCCAGATCTGGTGATGGGTATGGTAATGGAGAGGCGCTATGTCAATGGGGGTCCTGGAAATGGTGGCAGTGGCGGTAGGCATTCTGGCTTTATGCCGAGCTCAAACGTGCCTTGTTCCAGAGACAAGAGATCCGTAACCAAGTATTGCTTAGCTTAGCCCATGGCAATTCCGATAGCCATGAAGGTTGGTTACAGATGATTTAAGGTTGGGGTATCTCCGATGACGGGCAACCTGTGGGGAAGACCCCTCCCACCTAAAACAGGGGTTCAAGGTCCCCCAAAGATGGGAAAGGGAGGGTGACCCTACTTGACCTAAGCCAGGAGTGCCTCATTTGAAAATAAAAAGGGGTGAATTGTGGGAACACCAGACCTTGAGCAGAGACCCACTTCCCCTTCTGCCTGGGAGTAGGCAGCTGTAAGACAATGTTTAGTAAAAACATGTTTACTAAAAACGATACAATAAGTTCCTGGCCACTTCCCCTTCTGCCTGGGAGTAGGCAGCTGTAAGACAATGTTTAGTAAAAACATGTTTACTAAAAACGATACAATAAGTTCCTGGGAAAGGCCTTCCCATGGAAACCGCCCTGACCTCGACCTTGTCCAAAGACTAACCGCACCTTCAAAAACCCACACACATCCACCTCTGGTGTCAGAGCAGAACCAGCCAGGGTAGAGGAGAGAGCAGAAGCTTCTCTGGCCGCGCAGCAGACGTGACACTTTCTATAGGGCTGTATTAGTGGATATGTATTATTTAAATCTGATTTTGTTATGAAATACCTTGTTTTCTCCATCTATATTGATTGAAAGCTTTGCTGGGTGTAGTAGTCTGGGCTGGCATCCATGGTCTCTTAGTGTTGATAGAATATCCGGTGCTTACAGGGTTTTTCTTGTAACATTTGTAAGTGCTGCTTACATCACTCAACAACAAAACATGGTAATGGAGTAGCTGTTGCCCTTCTCCGGTTGTGTGTACAGTATGTGTGGAATAAAAAAGGGAAACTGTTTTCACACGCTGTTCTTTGTTTCATAATTGGATCAGTCTGTAGCTACCCGTATTGCACTGAGCTTGCCAGTGGTGACTGCCAGGAATGTCCTAGGATCCACTTTGGTGGTTGTTGTTGCAGAAGACTGAACTGTTTTGGAATATTTAACGATTACATAACAGTCGAGTGTTTTCCCATGTGGTTGTCCAGTTTTTATGGCCTTGCTGTGTACTTTTCCCTCTTTTTGACAGTAAACTTTCGCCTATGGCTTACAGTTTGACATTTAATTTATTAGTGCTGCTCTGCACCCCTCCCTCAAGAGGGAGGACTTCCTGTGGTTTATTGCCAGTTTTTTGTTTACTTTTCAGGTTTGTACTACAAGGTTTAATAATAAAAACAAGTTTTTTGGGAAAAAAAAAAGAATATCTATCCGGGACTTTCTAGCATTCAGAGTTTCCATGAAGAAGTCAGGTGTGATTCTGATAGGTTTGCCTTTATATGTTACTTGGCCTTTTTCCTTAGCTGCTCTTAATATTCTTTCTTTATTCTGTATATTTGGGGTCTTGATTATTATGTGGTGAGGAGACTTAAGTGGTCCATTCTATTTGGTGTTCTGTAAGCTTTTATGCTTTCTTTGGCATGTCTTTCTTTAGGTTAGGAAAGTTTTCTTCCATGATTTTTTGAATATGTTTTCTTCACCTTTGAGCTATTATTCTTAGATTTGGCCTTTTCACGGTGTCCCATATTTTGTGTTAGGGATTTGTTGGACTGAAGATTTTCTTTGGTCGATGAATCTATTTCTCCTAGTGAATTTTCAATACCTGAGATTCTCTCTTCTAACTCCTGTATTCTGTTAGTTATGCTTGCATCTGTAGTTCCTGATCAGAGTCTAAGTGCTGTTCTTTTTAAACAGTTGTTACATGGGATCATCTTGCCCACCTGGCAGAATATGCTTTTCTCAAGAAGAGGGCAAGGGGCTTTAGGCAGGTCAGGACTTAACAATGGCTGTCACCTTGTGCTTCCTCCTTGAGCTGCCATAGAGGCTTTGAGGTACAGATGGGCTTAATGGCTGCTGTAAGTCAGGGCTGTCTCCCTTGTTCTTGGAATGGACTCTGTGGCTCCACTCTAGCTTTACTAAAGGTCAGAGAGTTCAAAACTGTCCTTATAAGTAAGTCTATAGGTTGCCTGCTGGCCGCAGGACGTGTTGGCCTTGGTAGCCGATGTCTTTATCTAAATAACAACAGACTTGGGCTCAGGTGTGTTTACTCTTTTTTTTTTTTTCTTTTTTTTTTTACTTTTTTTAATCATTTTTTATTTTAATTTTAAATAGCCTGTTTTACATGTCAATCCCAGTTCCCTCTCCCTCCCCTCTTCCCGCACTCCCCTTCCCCCCCCCTCCCACCCTATTGTGTTTACTCTTGACCCTGAAGGCTGGATGGCAGGTGTGGCTACCAAATACCTGGAGGACTAAGGGAAGCAAGTCTTTCGCCCCTTATGCAAGGCAACAGAAGTCTTCTGTCATTGTCCCCACTTTTGGTTGGGTACCTAAGTATGCTGAGGAATAAACTCGGGGCGTTCAGCATTCAGTATGGACTGAATGGTCCTCCTGACATCTCTCCTGTCTCTCTGTCTTTTCCTTTAATGTCCTTACCTAGCCTTTCTTTATATGGGCAAGTTGGATGGCTCTGACTACAGCCCCACAAGTCTAATGGCTGGTTATCCTGGTGAACAAACATGTTCAAATCCTAGAATCACGAATTTAACTGATGTCTAGCAGGCCTGGTTAGCTTGTTACTCATCTCTGAGGCATTTTCTGGAGTTGGCTTTCCTTAGCCATATTCTGTTTTATAGATTTAAAGTAAATCTATTAGTAAAACCTCAATAATCAATTCTATTACTTAGAGTTTCTTCTACACCACCCTCACCTTTCCAACTCCCTCAATAACCCTTATCCTCCATGGAAACTTCTCAGTCTCTTTTTGTTTTAGCTATAGTTACAGTGTGTGTGTAAGGATTCAGGCATTACGCTGACCTGCCCATGTCACCTGGCAGAACGCATTCAGGCAGTACCCTGCTCAGTCCAGGGTTCCATGGTCATGTAGTCTGTGCTCAGGTGCAAAGGGCCCCCACCCACTTATGATCTCTTTCCTGCTCTCTCTCCCTTTCCTGCTGTTCCCCTGAGGCAGACAGAACTTTTCCTGTCTCCCTCTTCTCTTCTGTCCTCTCTCTGTCTCTGTGTCTCTTTACCTCTGTTCTCTTTTTAATAAAACTCCTCACTAAGCTCCGTCTGCCTGGTATGTTTGTCCCTCTGCCTCAGTCACCCTCGCCTGCCATGGAATCTGCCAAGGTTCCCCTCGCACTGTGTCATCACAATGTGTGTGTGTGTGTGTGTGTGTGTGTGTGTGTGTGTGTGTGTGTGTGTGTGTGTGTGTGTGTTGGTATAAGGCTTATATCAATGTCAACTTCCACCCCTCGTCCGTCTTATGTTTTGAGATAGGGTCTCTCAGCTGACCTGGAACTCACCAGTTTGACTAGGTTTGTGGAACAATGAGCTCCATGCTCATCCTGCCTCCACGCCCCCACAATACTGGAGTTACAGGTGTGAGCTGCCACTTGTGGCCTTTTACTTGAGTGCTGAGATCTGCACTCAGATCGTCTTGCTTGGAAAGCAAGCGCTTTACCCAGTGAGCCTCCTGGCCAGCTTGCTTTTTCAAAATTCTACAATTCTGAAGTATGTAGTGAACTTTTCATTTCCTCCTTGGGACTGTTGGAGTCTCCTTGGTTCACAACACAGAGGTGGATTACCCCTGTTCAAATCCCAGCTTCCCCATGAACCAGCTGTGTGACTATTATTAGACAGTTACCTAATCTGGTTATGCGGCTTCTCAGCTCCCACTGTGTGAGAAGGTTTGAGGAATGAGTCCACCCAGCAGTCAGATGTCCTGACAGCAGCAGGCACTCAACTGACAGGAGCATGAGGACAGCAAAGTCAGCAGAGATGGCCATGAATCAGAAGCTAGCAAAGCAAGAAAGCCTGGAGTTGGAGAGAAACTTGGAAGATGGGGGTTCCCCTATACTCAGCGTAGGTGGAAAGGGTTTAACAAAGTGGATTTATTGTATAAGCTATTGACTTTGAAACGGCACCCATAATTTGGCCATACCATGAACACACCAGAGTTTTCTGTTATGGAACCCCAAACTTTCCGATCCCTCCCTAAAAAAAATAACTCTCAACCTTTAGTTATCTGGCACAAGATAGGCCATGTGAAGGTGCAGTCCCTCCCTCAGGCTCTTCCGCAATTCGGGGCTTCCTTTTTTCCCCTTCCTGAATGAAAGGACACTTAGAGAACACCAGGAGATAAAAACTGTGGTCTCCAGAAGTCCCCAGCTCCAGGGCACAGCGGTGACGATGAGTGACTCCACAGGAACCAGGATGCAGCAGCTGGGTTCTGTGGGTGAGGCTGGGCGGCATTGTTCGAGCATGGTGAGGGAAACCAGAGGGGGTGGCTAGGAGTTGAGACTGCCCAGGCTCTGACTGGCGTTGTGTTCCCTCAGAGGACGAAGAGTGGATGGTCAGTGACACCAAGTGTTCTAGTAAAATCTCCAGACTACGACCAAATTCTGGAATCAAGAGTTTGGCAGGTACAGCAGGGCAAGGGGCTGCAGAAAAGCGGAGAGCCTTCCTCAGAATGGGTCTTAGAGAGAGAAGGCTAGGGCTGTAAACTTCTGTTTCCTGGGGAGAGAGAGAGTGGGGCAGGGAATCCTGGGCCACTGTGAAGGCTGTGGCAGGTGGCCAGGGGAGAGACGGCAGGCTGTGGAAAGAGAAGGCGAGGGAAGGGAATCATGGGCCACGGGGAGGTGGAGGCTGGGATGAAGAAACCTGGGCCGTGGCAAGGGGATTGGGCGTCCTGAGAAGATGGACAGAACAGCAAGAAATTGAGGGTCTTGGGGAAGTGGAGGCTGGCATAGGGAGTCAGGGGTGTGGGGAGTGGAGAATGAAGCAGGAAGTCACACACAGGCTATGAGGAGACTGAGGCAAGGGAATGAAATCATGGGCCATGTGGAGGTAGACTCTGAAAGTCGGATTCACCGGCTGGTGGCAGAAAGGTGCTGATCACCTGCTGTGGAATCAGCATAAGGTAAGGACATCATCATACTTAAAAGTCCACTTTTTCTCTAGCAGGACGCCTGGGACGCGACCAAATCCCCTGGGTCCTGCAGCTGCTCTCCTTCCTGTTCCTGGCTGGGCTCCTGCTGATCATTCTTGTCCAAGGTCAGGAACATGGAGGCCTCAGCTCTCTGACCTGGCTCTTCAGCCAGGGCCTTCTTTGGGTCTAGAAGGGATGTGGGGTGTACAAGTGAATGGCACGTCCTCTAAGTTTGCCCCCATGAATGACATGTCCTCTAAGGATGCCCCCATGGACAGCATGTCCTCTAAGGATGTCCCCATGGACGGCATGTCCTCTAAGGATGTCCCCATGGACAGCAGTCCTCTAAGGATGTCCCCATGGACAGCACGTCCTCTAAGGATGTCCCCATGGACAGCAGTCCTCTAAGGATGTCCCCATGGACGGCATGTCCTCTAAGGATATCCCCATGGACAGCAGTCCTCTAAGGATGTCCCCATGGACAGCACGTCCTCTAAGGATGTCCCCATGGACAGCAGTCCTCTAAGGATGCCCCCATGGATGACACGTCCTCTAAGGATGCCCCCATGAATGACACGTCCTCTAAGGATGCCCCCATGGACAGCATGTCCTCTAAGGATGTCCCCATGGACGGCATGTCCTCTAAGGATGTCCCCATGGACAGCAGTCCTCTAAGGATGTCCCCATGGACAGCAGTCCTCTAAGGATGTCCCCATGGACAGCACGTCCTCTAAGGATGCCCCCATGGATGACACGTCCTCTAAGGATGCCCCCATGGATGACACGTCCTCTAAGGATGTCCCCATGGACAGCAGTCCTCTAAGGATGTCCCCATGGACAGCAGTCCTCTAAGGATGTCCCCATGGACAGCACGTCCTCTAAGGATGCCCCCATGGATGACACGTCCTCTAAGGATGTCCCCATGGACAGCAGTCCTCTAAGGATGTCCCCATGGATGACATGTCCTCTAAGGATGTCCCCATGGACAGCAGTCCTCTAAGGATGCCCCCATGGATGACACGTCCTCTAAGGATGTCCCCATGGACAGCACGTCCTCTAAGGATGTCCCCATGGATGACATGTCCTCTAAGGATGTCCCCATGGACAGCAGTCCTCTAAGGATGCCCCCATGGATGACACGTCCTTTAAGAATGTCCCCATGGACGGCAGTCCTCTAAGGGTGCCCCCATCTCCAGAATGAGGAAAGAGACATGGGTGGATCCGAGATCCTGGATCCATTTCTTCTTATGTCTCAGCTTTTCTGAGTGCTAGGTTTTCTAGTCTTCTAACAGGGTTAAGGAAGACATTAGTGAGAAACTGTCCTAGACTCTGGGGTGCTGATGTGCCTATACTCCCGTCTCAAAAAAAAATTAAAAAATGACACAATGTCTCAGAGAATCCAGTGCTGGACTTGGCACACAGAGGGTATTTAATAATGAAACTTTTTTCCTTCATTATAGTTTCCAAAACCCCAAACACCCAGGGACAGGAAGAATCCAAATATGAAGATATCTACCAGGAACTGACCCAGCTGACTAATAAAATCTGTGAGTGACCAAAAACCAGAAGTACCAGCACCTCAGGAGGGCTCCGTGGGAAAGGGATCAACTTTCTTCAATTGTCAGATCTCTTTGAGCTTCAGTTTTCTCCTCTGTGAATTGAGACCACAGGGTAACAATAAAAAGTGATATTCGGTACTTACCAGGATTGTGCACACAGTAGGAACTCAGAGTCCACAGAGGCAGTGTACACAGTAAGCACTCAGTGTTCACAAGGGCATGTACATAGTAGGTATTCAGTGTCCCCAGAGGACATGCATGTACTTGGCATGCACACAACAGACACTATATGTTCACTGTTCACAGGGGCCATGGACACAGTGAATAGTCAATTAAACAGTTCTCTCGGTCTTTGCCCTGATTGCTAAGCCCCAATTCTCCTAGTCTGGAGGATAATGCATGGGACTCCTGGGATTGAGGAAGGGGAGGGAGTGTGGAGAGAAGAATCATTGCCCAGGATTCTCTGTCACCCTGGAGGGCCTGAAGGTTGAGCAGACAGAGAACATGGGCATCAACCTGAGCTGCCCCCTCCCTGGGACCAGACTCTTCTGGGTGTTCCGCTTCCCTGTCTGCAAAGCAGATTAAACAAGACATCAGTCAGAAACTGTCCTAGGTGCTGGAGTAGCAGCACCTACCTGCAGTCTGAGCTACCAGGAAGCTAAGGGGGGATGGTCATTTACCCACGGGAGTTTGAGAGAAGCACTGACAGCAAGCGAGACTTGTGTCCAAAAAAAATGGCACATGGCTAGTTCAGTAGCTGAGCAGGTAAAAGTGTTTGCTTCCAAGACTGGTGATGGAAATTCCCTGCAGATCGTGGCATACAGTATGTATTTAATAATAGCAGTTTTTTTTCTTGGCACAGTGTCCAAGATCCCCACCTCCAAGGGGCAGAATGAGTCCATGCAGGAGATCTCTGCACAGCTGACACAGCTGAAGACTGAACTCCGTGAGTGAGAAACCAGCGGTCCAAGGCCTTGGGTATCCGTAGGTGGTCAATCTTCTTGAGCCATCAGACCTCTCTGAGTCTCAGTTTCCTCAAATGTGGACTGAGACCACAGAGTAGCAACAAGGATGATGTGTGCTGGCTACAGGGACTGTGCACACAGTGGGCACCTGAGTTAAAGGGGTTGTACACAGGGTAGGCACTCAACGCTCACAAGTGCCACACATACATCTGGCTCTTAATGTTCATATACGCAGTGTGAAGTCAATATTCGAAGTGCTGTAGATACTCAACCAAGCCAACCTCTTAGTGTTTGAATGTCCTGAGCTCTAAATCTGTTCCTTCTAGTCAGAGGAGATGGACAGGGACTCCTGGGCTTTCCTGGGGTTGGGAGGGATCTGGGAAACAGAGAAGGGAATGTTAGAATAAAGCTGGTGCCGTCCGGAATCTTGGAAGATTCCATGACACGAGAGGTTGGCTGAGGCAGAGGGACAAACATGCCAGGCAGACAGAGCTTAGTGACAAGTTGTATTAGAAAAGGAAGTGGGGGGGGGGGCAGGTGTCGGTGGCGCACGCCTTTAATCCCAGCACTTGGGAGGCAGAGGCAGTTGCATCTCTGTGAGTTCAAGGCCAGCCTGGTCTACAGAACGAGTTCCAGGACAACCTCCAAAACAATACAGAGAAACCCTGTCTCATAAAGCCAAAAAAAGAATGAAAGAAAGAAAGGAAAGCAGAGAAGAAAGAGGAAAGAGGTAAACAGACACAGAGACAGAGAGAGGACAGGAAAGAAGATGGAGACAGGAAAAGTCCTGTCTACTCCAGGTGAACAGCAGTAAAGAGAGTAGGAAAGGGAGCATAAGTGGGTCGGGGGGGGGGGCGGTCTGTCATTTTAAAGGGGTCCTTTACACCTGTGTCCACACTAGTACTCATGGAACCCTGGGCTGACCAGAGTATTGCCTGAGTGCATTCTGCCAGGTGACACAGGCAGGCCAGCATAATGCCTGAATCCCTACAGGGAATAGTTCCCCAGAGTGCTGTGTCAAGGGAAGATCTTCACTCTGGAGAGCTTGAAGGTTGAACAGAAAAGGGACTTGGGCTTCCAAGTGTGGGTTCATCCTGACCCATCCCCTCCCTGGGACTAGACCCCTTCTAGGTGTTTAGTTTCTCAGTCTTCAAAGGAGATTAAACAAGACACCAATCAGAAACCATCCCAGAAGCTCGGGCAGTGACCTATGCCTGCAGTCCTAGCCACTTGGGAACTGGAAAGGGAATGCTCATTTGTGCCAGGGAATTTGTGACAATCTGTGACACAGTGCGTTCCATAAAACACAACTTAAGATCCCCAGGGACACAGTGCAGGTTGTGGCACACAGTAGGTATTTGATAATGACAGTACTTTATTTTTCTTGGCACAGACTCCAGGATCCCCATCTCCCAGGGGTGGAATGAATCCATGAAGGAGATCTCTGAACAAGTGACACAGCTGAAGACTGAACTACGTGAGTGACTAGAAACCAGGTTCTGAGGCCTCTGGTCCCTACAGGTGTCAGTTTTCTTGAGCAATCAGAGCATTCCTGGCTCTTATTTCCTCACATGTGAATCTAGGTCACAGGCACTTAATGTTTACAGAGGCAAGCACCCAGGGGGTATTCAGTGCTGAGAGTAACCATATACACACTATGTACTCATTGTTCATAAGGGCTATGCATACAGTAGGTACTCAGTGTTCACAGGGATATGCACACAGTAGGAATTCAGTGTTTTAAGGATCATGCACATACTAGGTACTCTATGTTCACAGGAACTTTGTGCACACACTAGGCAGTCAATGTTTGGGAAACCACATACACAATAAGTACTCAATGTTCACAGGGGCCAGGCTCACAGTAGGCACTTAATGTTCATAGGGACCATATGTACAGTAGGCACTCAACGTTCACAAAGCCTGCATTGGTCAGGTTCTCTGAATGAACAGACTCTATAGAAGGAATAATCAAAAGGCTGAGAATCCAGTAGCCATTCAGTCCACAAGTCTGGGTGCCTCAGAGTTCCAGTCTGGGGACCTGGAGGATTCCTGGAGAGACACAGATCTTCAAGTCACAATGAAAAGCTGAAGGACCTATTGTCGACAATAGCAAAACACCAGAGACAACAACAGGATAGATGGGAAGATGGACTGACAGCAGCACCCCTACTTTTCCCTTGGCTTCTGTATGTCTGGGCTGGCACTGGGAAATACTGCCCACTAGGTACAGGTCCTCCCTATCCTGTGACTCTTTCTTGCAAATACCCTCACCTCCCCGTTCCTAGCCGTGTCTCTTGGTCCATTCCAGATCCAATCCCATTAAACATCAAAATATGCCATGAGCACAGGAGGGACTCCATCTTTACTGAATTTGTATACTCAGTAGACAGTCAATGATCACAGAGTTATGCACAGAGTAGGCATTCAGTTTTCACAGGTATCGTCCACACAGTAGGCACTCAGTGTTCACAGGGGCATGCACACAGTAGGCACTCAGTTAAACCAGTCTACTGGCTCTGTTCTGAGCTCTAAGCCGCTATCTCTCACCATATAGAAGAGAAAGTGGGGTCGAGACTCCTGGGTGTTAGGTGTCTTAATCTTCACCCCGACGTTGGGTTGTGGCACATGCCCCAAGTCCAAGCTTCTCGGGAAGCTGGGGGCTGGTGCATCCTTCTGCCCCGGAGTTTGAGAGGCTTTGGCCACAGAGTGAGATGCATTTCAAAAGAAAATGGCATAATGTCCCTGGGGACCCAGCTCAAGTCAATGCACACCGTAGTTGTTTAATAACCGCAGTACCCCCCTTTTTATCTTGGCCCAGTTTCCAGGATCCCCAGCTTCCAGGTGCAGAATGATTCCAAGCAGGAGAAGATCTACCAGCAAGTGGTGCAGATGAAGGCTGAACTCTGTGAGTGAAGAGAGACCAGAGGCCTCGGGGCCTCAGGCAGTCTTTCCTGTGGGGCAATTTGCTGGAGTCCTCAGACTTCTCTGAACCTCAGTTCCCTCCTCCGTATTAGCACTTAGAGTTTACAAGGATCACGCAAGCAGCACTAAATGTTCACAGGACCACTGATAAAGCAGGCACTCACGCTCACAGGGGCTTGCACAGTGGACACTGAGCATTCATAGCAGTTATGCACACAACAGGCACTTGGTGTTCACAAAGGCCACGAGCCCATCTCTGGCCTCTGTTCTGAGTTCTAAGCCCCTACTTCTTCCAGTCTGGAGGTTGTGGGGCTAGGACTTCTGGCTTTGCAAAGGGGCATAGGAAGTGGGAAGGAAATGGTTCACCATGGTGCTGTGTCAAGGGATGGCCCTGGCTGTGGAGAGCTTGGAGGCCAAGCGGGAGCACAGCCATCCAGGTGTGAGTCCATCCTGACACACTTCCCCAACAGTCCGCCTGTGTCGCCCCTGCCCCTGGGACTGGACGTACCTCCTAGGAAACTGTTACTTCATCTCCAAGTCCCAGCGGAACTGGAGCAATGCTGTCAAGGCTTGCCAGGAAGTGGAGGCTCAACTGGTCATCATCCAAAGCGATGAGGAGCAGGTATGTCTGGTGGGACGGCCTTCCTGGTCTGGTCTGTGCAGCCGGCTCCTGATCGCAGGGATTAAGAAAATTTGCCAGAGTTATGTGGGGGAAACAAGAGTAGGAATGGGGGGATGGATCCCAAGCTCTTAGCATAGAATCGTGTACTGAAGATTTGCGAGTGCTTGGGGGCACCTGGAGTGCCGTAGACGCCAGCCTCTGCTGGTCAGTGTCTAGCCACCTGCTCTCTGAGAGACAAAGTCTTGGTGTGCAGCCTAATTAGATAGCTCAGGAGACAGGGGTGCTTGCCACTAAGCCTCACAGCCTGAGTTCAATCCCTAGGATCCACATAGTAAAAGGAGACCAGTGCCTCTTTTAAGTTGTCCTCTGGCAGACATAGCTGCACTGTGGCATATGCATGGCCCATCCAAACAGACATCTAAGTAGATGCAATTCAAAGAAGGCCTTGTGTGGGGCTGCATCACAAGCTTGAGGACCTGAGTTCAAATCCAAGGAAGAAGGAGGAATGAGATGAGATGGTTCAGCAGGTGCTTGCTGCCAAGTTTGGCAACCTGAGTTCGATCCCCTATGGTGGAAAGAGGGAATTAAACCCCACAAGTTGCCCCCTGACCTCTAAATACATGCAGTGGCATGCATACCCACATATCCATATGCACACAGACACACATATTCATACATATAGGTATACACACACATGCATACACACACACACACACACACACACAATGTGCTTGCCAATTGCCTGGGTGTAAATATTCTCACTGTGGGTAATATCAAATTTATAATGGGATGTCACTGAAGAGCAGAAAAGAAGCAGCATACATCTTAAGCAACCCTGAATTAGTTTGATCTGCTTCCAGCACATTAAAGGCAATCACCAGGAAATTCTATAGACTTACTCAGAGTTTATGAGAGAGATCATGCAACGTTAGCAGGCGTGTGTGGCAAGGCCAGCTGTGTGTTTCCTTTTTTGAAAAGATGGTGTTGTTATTTTTTAGACAGTGTCTTACTCTGTAGCCCTGGCTGGCCTGGGACTCACAGCCACCCTGTGGCGTTCTGAGACTAAAGGCGTGTGCCTCTGTGTCCAACCAGCAGGGTACCACCCTGTGCCACAGTGCATGTGCCCACAGTTCCCAGATGTAAAAAGAGCTGACATCATCTAAGCACACGTGAATGCTCACGGCCTACGAGAGGAAGGGGAAAGATCAGACAGCAAATAGGACTTCCTTCAAGAGTGTGGGCATTCACGAGCTGAGAGTACGGGGGGGGGGGGGGAGGAAGAGATCTCCCCTGACTTTCCTCTTCCCCTCCAGACCTTCCTGCGGCAGACTTCTAAGGCTAAAGGACCAACCTGGATGGGGCTGTCAGACCTGAACAAGGAAGCCACATGGCTCTGGGTAGATGGCTCACCTCTGTCATCCAGGTAGATCCAGGAAAAGGGGCAGAACCTGTAGAGTGGAGTGTAGACAGGTCTTTGATGCTCTGACTTGAACCATCTTTGGGACTCACCACCCCCTCCCTGGCCCCTTAGGAACAAGAGCTGCCACATTTGCTGATGGAAGGAGGTCTTCCTACCCATGCATAGACAGAATAGCAGCAAATCCCACCATCAAAGCAGCGAGAAGCTTCCCCCTGAGGGGTGTGGATTTTAATGTAGGATATAAATAGAAAATATCAAATAAAGTAAGGCCAGGGTGTAAGGACTATTATCATGGGAATATGGCATGTTGGTTTGGGTATATAAGTGTGTTTATACAGTAGCATGATGGAGTCACGGGTTTGATCCCCAGCCCTGCATCATCTGGGATGGTGCTCCATGCCTGTAACCCCAGCACTTGGGAGGTATCAGGAGAAAGATCATAAGCTCAGTGCTACCTTGGGCTACACACTGAGTTCTGAGCCAGCCCAGCCTGGGATGCATGAGATGCTGTCTCAAAAAGGAAAAAGGGAAGAAGGAGGGAAGGAAAGAAGGAAGGAAGGAAGGAAGGAAGGAAGGAGGGAGGAAGGAGGGAGGGAGGAGAGATGGAGGAAGGGAGGGAGGGGGGGAGGGAGGGAAGGAGGAAGGGAGGACAGTAGAGAAAAGAGGATGGGGGAATGACATGGGAGAAGGACAAAGATCACTTAAAGGGAGTTTATAAAGATGCTCCCAGATCCCACAGCACAAAACAGGGAGCATGGGGAGGAGCCACAGTAATTCCGTATATACGGGAAGGACACACAGTAGAAAGAACATTATTTTGGTACCCACACATAGGAACAGGAGGGACAGGCTTAGCACCTATTTTCTTGCCCTCAGGGTTCTGATCCCTAGCTGACTGGTACTTGGCATGGGACAGGTGCATTGTGGTCCAGAGTACAAGGACCCAGAAAGGAAGGTGGAGTCCATATTGGTGGGTTTACATCTGAAAACCACTCTCTCAATATAAAACATAACTAGAGTCTGAATCCAAAGCTACCTGACTCAGGCATGTCTCTGAATTCATAGCAAGGCCTGCCCACCATATGCATGCTGGGAGGAGGTGAGTTCCAGGAAGCTAAGAACGTGGTTCCCAGCAGATTACTGGAGCAGACTAATGTTTTGTTGACTATCCAGATTCCAGAAGTATTGGAATAAAGGGGAGCCCAACAACGTTGGGGAAGAAGACTGTGTGGAATTCGCTGGGGATGGCTGGAACGACTCCAAATGTGAGCTCCAGAAGTTCTGGATCTGCAAGAAGCCTGCAACGCCGTGCACTGCCAGCTGAGAGCCAGCTCGTCTCGGCTGCTGCTCCCAAACCGTTCTGCCACGTTCGCGCCGGCTCCTCCCCCTGCCTGTATGTTGACAAAAGCACTGAGATTCTTTTTTATTTTCATAAGAGTCTTCATCCTCTGTGTGAATCCTGCTTTCATTTCTGTTGTTGTGATAAAGATGCTCTGACAAAAAGCACTTACATTTCAGATGACACTCCATCACCAAAGGGCGGTCAGGATGGTGGCAGCTTGAGACAACTGGTCACATCACACCAACAATCAGGAACATACAGAAATACATGCACGTATGTTCACTCACTTGCTTGAGCTCAACTCAGTTTCCCCATTCATACAGTTTAGGACCCCTGCCTAGGGAATGGTGCCATCCACAGTGGGCTGGATGTTGTCTAATTAACACACACACACACACACACACACACACACACACACACACACTCACAGGCCAACCCGATGTAAGAAACCCCTCATTGAGACTCTCCAAGTGACTCTAGGTTCTGTCAGGTTGACAGGTAAAGCTAACTGCCACAATGGGACTGTATCTCCGGCTTTCAGGTGTCACTGGGCTTACGGCTCCTGGTTGTCCCCCACCTGAATGCTTCAGCGTAATTACCAAATGTGGGATGCATTCAGAACCTGTGTGTTTTCCATTAATTGTTTTGTCTTCCTTGCTGAGATCAGAGGGAGGGGTGTGTGTGTGTGTGTGTGTGTGTGTGTGTTTGTGTGTGTGTGTACATGTGTTGATACATACATTTGGAGACCAGAGGAAGACGTTGGTACTCTCCTTCATAGCCTTTCATTTTATTCCCTTGAGATGGGACTTGGAGGTCATTGTTTTTCAGCAAGGCAGGCAACCTGAAAGATCAGGCATCCTCCTGTCTCCAATTACTTCCTAAAGTGGGGCTCCAGGCACAGGTGGCCATACCCTGCCTTTTGCTTGCACAGCTGTACTCCTATCCACCGAGCTTCTCTCCAGCCCTTGGTTCCTTGTCAGGTGTTTTTTCCTGCTTCCTGTTGTTGTAATAAAACATCCTGACAAAAATGCAAGTTGGGGAAAAGGGGTTATTTGGCTTACAATTCTGGGTTATAGCTCATCACTGAAGGGAAAACAAGGCAGGAACTTGAGGCAACTAATAACAAAGCATCCTAAAGCAGAGAGAATAAATAAATGCATGTATTTATTCCCAACCCTAGAGATCAGTGCTGCCCACGTTAGGACGGGCCTCTCCTCAGTTGACTTAAGACAATGACCCTCAGATATCCCTGCAAGCCCACCCAAAATAAATAATCCCTTGATAAAGCTCTTCTATCTTGTGTCAAATCGACAGCTAACGCTAACCATTGCATCATATCACCTCTGCCTTGTCCCCTGAGACTTGATCCTGTCCCTGTATACTTTCATTGCATCTGCTCAATATCCATCAACTTGCCTTTTGAAACCCTTTGGCTGGGAGCCTTCCCTGTCTCTGTTGCTCATCATGCAAACTGAAGCATAAAGTAGATAATTCTTCCTACCCACCCCTGACTTCCAGGCATTGGCATACAAATATATCAGCTCAGGAGCTGGAGAAATGGCTCAGCAGCTAAGAGCACTCTCTCCAGCTCCTGGGGAATCTGTCACCCTCAAATAGCCTCTGTGGGCATTGCAGTTACATAGGGGTGCACCTACACACACACACTAAAATTTTTTTTTAAAGTAATAAACACATCAGCTCTCTCCTCTCTTAGAGATGTCATAGTGGATCATGGGAAGATCTCCCACATTTCTCCTCAGAGAACATGTTTCCCTTGCCGCTAGACAGTCTGTTGGAGGCAGCTGTTGCCTGTCAGCCAGGCAATGCTTACACTTTGATGTGAGGAGCTGCCTTCTTCAATTTGAGATTCCCGCCTGGGACAGTGCAGGGGTGCGCAAGAACGCTGTAGTCTTTTCTGCTCCTCTTTTTCATAACAAATGTGTTCGTGTTACTTTTTCCATGTGCTATCTTGGATGTACTTCTCTTTCTCGTCATTCCCAACTAGTCTGGTATCACCCATGGGGTTGGCTGTGTTAGATGATGAATCTGCTTTTAAGATGTCTCAAGGTCTAACAGCCTGAGGAAACCAGGCCCCTCCCCCTCTTAGCTGACCAGCTCTGCTGGGAAGAGTGAAACTCTCAGAGGGAAAAAGCAATCCCAAAACAGAGGAGACCCAGTCTCCTTAGGGGTGTCTGTCTGTCCCTAAGGACTCTGGGACTGTCAGAGCCTATAAACAAAGTCCCTCCCTACCTCTACATCCCTGACCTTGAGTAAAGATGAAACTTCCAGTGCCAGCAAGCCATGGATCAGCCACCCCTGAAGCTCGTCCCAGAATCTCCACACCTCTCTCCCCACCCAACTTTATATTCTCCCACTCTCTCTTCCTCCCTCCCTCCAAACACAAAAATGAAAATCAGAACACATGAGCAAAAGACCAATAGGACAAAATAATTATAAAATGAAACTGTTTTGTGTTGATCATCCATTTCTGGGCAAGGAGCCTGCCCGGAAGTGCAGCTGAGAGACCTAGTAACACTCTATTGGAGAAAACTGATTTTCCCCGTTGCCAGTGGGTGACAGTTGCAAACACCTTCTCAGTTAGGGGCAGGACCCTGTGTGCACTATCCCCCCTTAATCCTGGGACCCCCATCTGGTTTGAACCCGAGGGACTCTCCTGCAAACCTTCCCACCAGCTCGTTTGAGTCACATAGGTCCCTTCCTATACACACATGTGAATACAACAATCTGATTGCACCACAAATCAGCCTCAGTGCCCGTGTCTTCTCCTCCATGTCCCCTGCCTCCGGAGGCATCATGACAGCTTTTTCTGTTTAACAGCTGAGCAGTCAGACACTTCCTTCGCCTGTTTTTTTAATGGGCTGTTCCTTTCTCTCCTGCAATTATGACAGGAAGCTTTGTGTTGTGTCCACGCTATTCGTCATCTGTATTAACATGACATTCCACAGAAAGCAATCTGTTTATCATAGTGTAATCACAGTCGTCCTATCCCCAGTGTATTCCCAGTATATCACCAATGTAGCCAGCACATCCCCCAACACCCCCGCTATGTCCCCAACGCCCAGTCTTTGGTTCCAGATTAGGTCTGAGCGTCTCTGCCATCCTTCGTCTGTTGAGGCCCTGAGCCCACTTCTCCAAAGCCCCTTTCGTGTATTTCAGCTTTGTGGTTGTAGTCAAGTATCCGGGGCTAGTGAGATGACTCACTGGATAACATCACTTGCCACCAAAACTGAGGCCCCTTCTGTAAGATCACTATTGACAAGCTCTGTAATTTTCCCAGATGTCCTTAAAGCTGGTCTGCCAGCGTCTCACACAATCTGTACAGGCCTACAGCTGTGGCTGTGGCGACTGTGGCTGCGGATGTGGCCGTGGCAGCATTGGTTGCAGTGTCTGTAACCAGTCCCTTAAAACTGTTGAAAACTATATTTAGAAGTTAGTTTGACAATATGGCCATTTAGAAAAACAGCAATAGTAGGTTTTCCCCGGTGTCTGTGACCTCCCCAGCTATGGATTTTGAGCAAGGTTTACAGTACCAGTCATGAATTCCTTCCTGAAGAGGTCTCAGTTCAGTAGGAAAGAGTTGGTTACTCTCATAAAAGTCATGTAGCTATTATACCAGTGGGCACATCTTTTAAAAAGAGAGCATTTATTTCATTTTTAATTTTGGGGTTGTGTGCAGGTGAGTTCAGGTGCTGTGGTGGCCAGAAGTATCAGATCCCCAGGAGCTGGGGTCACAGGCAATTGGGAGCTGTCTGGCATGGGAGCTGAATTCAGATCCTCCAAAAGAACAGCCCGCATTCTTCACCACTGGCCATCTCTCTAGCCCCAAGACACAGCTACCTTTTAAGAAGTCGACACTGACACATTTGACACTGTTACCACAGTTTACTATGTAGGAGATCAGCATTAGAGGACCCTGAGTCAAGGGCAAATAAGAAATCTGTATTTTACCTTGACATGATGCTATAAATCTATAACTAGTACAAAATGGCAACTGAAACTCTCAGAAAGGAAACAGCTGTGCTTTTCTTAAAGATCATACAAGGCTACGACATTTGGATTTAACTGTTACCTTGACAGACCTAGGAGCGCCTAGGAAGAAAATCTCAGCAAGGGGGTTGTCTGCCGTGCACTTATCTGTGGGCAATTATCTTAAGAAATTGATATGGAAAAACCCAGCTCACTGTGGCTGGCGCATTCCCTAGTCTGTGAGAACTGAGCTGTGTACAGACAAGCAATCCAGCATGGCTAGTTCACCTCCCCTCTTGACCATGAATGTGATGTGTCAGCTGTCTCCAGCCCCTGCCCAGTGAGTTTTTTGAGACAATGAGTTGTAACCTGGAAGTGTAAGGTGAAATTAGCCCTTTCCTCCCCATACTGCTTTTTGTCCAGGTCTTTTTTTATCAGAACAATACAATTAAGACTACAGCAAATGATAAATAACTGAGCTCTGAGATTGTGGAGAGCAAAAATGTTATAGACCAGAGCCACAAAAACCTGAGCCGTGTTTAGTTCCTCTGAGACCATTGTTGCCCACTCTGTATCTGCCCTACCATAGCTATGACTACAAAAGCTTCCCTCAGTCCAAGAGCTAAGAGCATCACCAGATAGCTTCTTATATTTGCAGCAGAGGTTTCCCTGTTTCCGCTGGAACCCACCTACCTGTGGTCCCTACCTTGTCTTTGTTCTATAACTAGTAGCATCTCGCATGACCACTGCTACAGTAGAACATGGTATGTAGAGCAACTTTGAGTGTGTGCTCTTGCGACCTGGTCATTCATATTTGGCTCCAGATAAATAGTTTATTCTATTTCCCATTCCCTTCCAGGTGCAACAAAAGTGAACATAAAATTTTGTTTTGAGTTCATAAAACAAATGCAAGGCCAGGAAATATACTCATTCATGTGCATGCTATCTGGGGCTGAGATTACATCACATGGGTAGTACAGTGGGGGGGAGGCTTTCATGCATGCATGGTCTACATACATCACTCCAATAAAAATGTCAAATGTTCCCATAATATTATAGGCTTTTTATACCTCAGACATCTGGCCAATCTCTGTCCTTACCCATTAAAGTCATCTTCATTTCAGATTAGTAGTGAAGATCAGAGGCTGGGAAGATTGCTTAGTCAGCAGTGCTTACCACACAGCATGATAAACTGAGTTTGGACCCCAGTGTAAAATTCCAGGCATGACAGGATTACATCTGTAATCCCAATACTGGGGAGGCAGAATTCTCTTAGGCAGTCTAAGTGAGTCAGTGAGTTCAAGGTTCTGTGACAGCCTGTGAAATGGGTTAGCACAATGGCTCAGTGGATAAAGGCACTTGCCTCTAATCCTACTGGCCTGAATTTGGCCCCTCCCTTCATCCCACATGACGAGAGGAGAGAACCATCTCCCAGTCTCCATGGGTTTCTTTGCTACCCATGAAGACTATTCCAGTTTGTGAGAACCACAAAATTATGAAGCCTTTTCCACTCAGTATGTGTTGACCACTGGGAAACACCCCCCCGGACTATTTTATTCCCCTGGGTTTACAGTGAGGACTGTAGAGTCAGATCACCTATGTTCCAATGCCAGACCGCCATTAAATAGCCGTGTAGCAATGGGCCTGTTACATAACCTGACTGTGCAGAAATGGAAAGCAGATCATGTGCTACAACATAATGGGGTGAAATGGGTACATCTGCAGCAGGCGTTACACTAATAGGAGAAGGTTGATTCCACCAGGGCATCAAAGTCAGCAGAGACCACAGTGAGTCAGGACGCCAGCAAAGCATCAAAGAAAGTGCAAGTTATCAGGTAGAGCGACCGCCAATGTGGGTGAAGGCTCTCAGCACAAGTGGGAAGGGAATAGCAAAGTAGGTGCTCTCTGCGGGCTACTGGCTTTGATAGGAGCACCCCATAATTTGTCACAACAATTGAATAGACCAGATCTTTCTGCTACGCACCCCAAACTTCCCAGACCTCTCCCTAAAAATCCCTGGGTTGTCATGCACTGGCGGTGCTGTGTCAGGAGGGCAGCCCCTCCCTCTAGTTTTCCACACTCAAGCTCAGTTCCTTTTTCTCTTCCCATCAGCGTGTCCAGGAAGCAGGCATCAGCGGGCAGCAAGTGAAAGCTGTGGTCTCTGGCAGTTCCAGACACGAGGCGAGAGCAATGACGATGAGCGACCCCACAGAACCAAGGCTATAGCAACTGGGCACTCTGGGTGAGAATGGGCTGGGACTGTGGCATCTCAAGCAAGGGAGTCCTGAGGGGCAGCTAGCTCATGGCTGAGCCTGCCCAGGCCCTGACTGGTGCTCTGTTCCCCCAGAGGATGGAGAGAGCCTGATCAGTGGCACCAGGTACTCTGTGGTCAGCTCTGGGCTACGACCAGATTTTGGAATCAAAAGTTTGGCAGGTACTGCAATGGTGAGGGGCTGAGGAAAAGCGGACAGCCCTTCCTGGAAGCGGGTCCTGGGAAACTGGAGTCAGGACCCTAAACTTCTCAGTCCCGGAGAGACGGATGCTGGGGGTGGAATCCTGGGACATAAGAAGGTGGAGGCTGAGAGTCTTACATGCTCCTGCAGAAGGACGATGGTGGCCTAAGTCTGTCCTGGGCCAGGCTGAAGCAGGGGCGCTATGACTCTCACACCGCTACCTTCTCTCCTGCAGAGTGTCTGAAGCACAGTCACAAGCCCTCGGTCCTTCATCTGCTCTCCTTCCTGTTCCTGGCTGGGCTCCTGCTGATCATTCTTGTCCAAGGTCAGGCACGATGCAGGCCTCAGCTCTCTGACCTGACCCGACAGCCTGCATGGGGAAAATGGGACTCAAGTTGGTAACACAGCTTGTGGTGGCTTCTAGGAACTTCTCAGAGACACCTCCCTCATCTCTGGTGTAAGAGAGCGGAGAACAGGGACACGAAGAAGAGCTGTGAGACTCCGTTTTCCTAGTGTTTCACCCTACTCTGGTTGTCTAGTTTCCTGGCCTTTAAAGGTTATTAACCAAGGACTGGAGGGTTAGCTCGGAAGTCGTTCCAGAGGACCTGAGTCTGGTTCCCAGCATAAGCGTGGTGGCTCACAATCATCTAGAACTCCAGTTCCAGGGAATCCAACACCCTCTTCTGATCACCTCAGACTCTAGACAAGCACACCTGGTGTATATACATACACAGATGCAGGCAAAGCACTCACATACATAGAATAAAAAATCAAAAACTGTTTAAAGACATCAGGCAGAAGTTATTCTAGCTACTTATGAAGCAGAACTAGTGTGAAAACATATACCCAGGGGAAATCAGTGACAACATAGTGAGGCAGCTCTTTAAAAATTGACACAAAGTCCCAAGGGACTCAGGGTAGGCCATGGCAAAAAGAAGGATTTAATAACTGCAGGGATTTTTCTTTCTTTCTTGGTTAAGTCTCAAAGGTCCCCAGCTCCCAGGTTCAGAACAAAATCTACCAGGAGCTCATGCAGCTGAAGACTGACGTGCATGGTGAGTGACCAGAGACAAGGGATCCAGGGCCTCACGTCTCTAAGGGAGAGGTGCACATTCCCTTTAGCCATTCAACCTGTCTGGGCCTCGACTTCCTCCTCTGTGAACTGAGATCACAACAGAGCACCGAGAACGAGATTAGTATTTCCAGGGCGTGTGCACAGTAGGCACTCAGCATTCAAAGGAATTGTGTGCGGAACAGTGTTCACAGGAAGCACCCACACCACAGACACTCAGTGTTCAAAGGGGCTGTGTGCACAGTAGGAGTACAATGTTCACGGGGACCGTTCACTCAGCAAGCACTTGATGTTCACAAGAGTCTTGCACACAGGGGGCACTCAGTGTGCACAAGGACCATATGCATTGTGGGCCCTCTAAGTTCACAGAGGCTGTGCACACAGTAGGTACTCAGTCAAACTAATCCGGGCCTCTGTTCTGAACTATAAGTCCCTACTTCTCCATGTGTGGAGAAGACGGACTCGGGACTCCCAGATTCACCTGGGTGAAGAAGAGGGAAAGGAAAGAGAAGGGAAGTGCTCCTCAGAGTGCCATGGTGAGGAAGAGTCCTGGCTCTGGCGACCTTAAAGGCTGAAGAGAAATGGGAGCGTTTGCTTCTAAGTATGTTCATCTGATCTGCTTCCCCCAACAGACGGATTCTGTCAGCCCTGCCCCAGGGACTGGGTGTTCTTCCATGGAAACTGTTACTCTTCTCCAAGCCCCAACGGAGCTGGCACAACTCCATCACTGCCTGCCAGGAAGTGGGGGCCCAGCTGGTCATCATAGAGACTAATGAGGAGCAGGTATACTGGGGGGCACCACCCCTGTCTGGAACACACATCTGGCTGTGGTCACCTGAGAGTGAGACCATTTGCCGGACAAGATGCAGTTTTTTCTACTTGAAGAGAGAAGGGTAGGAATGAGGGTCCCATGTCCTCTCCAGGGAACCACACACAAGACTTCAACATCTCTGAATGTTTTGCAGAATGCCTAAAATCTAATTTCTATCCTGTGTGCTGGGCAGTATTGAACCCCTTCCTCACCAAGGGATAGATGTTCTGCTAGAGTAGAAACTGGGAAGGTGCCTGCCTGCCTTGCAAACACAAGGACTTGAGTTTGAGGCAACACCTCAGTGGGTAAAAGTGATTGCTGCTTAGGCATGAAGGCCTGAGTCGGGAGACTCAGCATCCATGGGAGGAAACTGGTCACGTGTGCCTCTAAGGCTAATGTTGGGCATGAGACCTGCAGACAGGAGGATCCCTGGGGCTTGCTGACTGCCAGCCTAGTTCCAAGCCCAGTAAGGAATCCTCACTCAAAAGAACTAAGCGGAAAACAGTACAGCATGGTGCTTAATATCTTTCTGTGGCTCTGCATGCATACTCACAGTTGCAAACGTGCAGACATATGTGCACATAAACTACAGATAGAGAGACAGAAAGAGACAGATAGGAGAGAGAGAGAGAGAGGTATCGTGCCCACATTTTTAAAATATATAATATTTTATTATTTGGTATTTTCATACATGCTTACAATGCATTTTGATTCTGTTTACACACATACCCACTTCTCCCTTTAACTCCTCTTGAATCCATCTCCCACCCCCTTCCAACTTCATGTCCCCTCCCTTTTGTATATCCCACTGGATACAATCATGTTGCCCAGATACTCGTGCACATGGAACCATTCACTAGAGCTTGGCCAGCCTATCAGTTTTAAGAAAACTGACTTTCCCTCCTTGCCCCGAAGACATCAGCTGTCCCAGGATCTCATGAACACCTCTCCTCTCCATACTGCAATGTTTGCAATCTTGACCTTGTGCAGGCAACCGTAGCTGCTCAGAGTTCATGAGTGCAGCAGTCTGTTATGCCCGGAAGTCTTCTCCAGCCTCTGGCTCTCACAATCTTTCTCCCCCCTCTTCCTTGATGCTCCCAGAACCTTGAGGGTAGGTATCATAGAGATGTCCCTATGCTTTGATCAGTTGTGAGAGTCTGTCTTAGCTTCACTTGTCTGACGAGGGTTGAGAATTGTACTAATCTGTAGGTACAGAGACATGAATTTAAAGGAAAGTTTGACAGTATTTCCCCTTAGCAAAATAATAGCATTAGGTTTACCCCCTGGGGGGCATATAAGCTCCCCACCCATGGGCTCTTGGTCAGATTTTGAGTGCCAATCATGTGTTCCCTCTTGTGGAGTGGGCCCTAAATCCAAGCAGAAAGCAGGTGGTCACCCCCACAGCATTCATGCTGATGCTGCACCCATAGGCATGTCTTGCCAGGCTGGCCATTACTGCAGCAGTGGTGTTCATTGATGAGTAAGATTCATTGATGAGTAAGTTCATTGATGCTTCTCCCGTAGCAGCTACGCAGCACTACCGGGTACTTTGAAAGCCATTAGGCCCACCTATATGATGCCTGTATGGGGAGGCAGAGACGGCATATTCACGAGTCTTACTGAGCAGCTAGGCAACCTGACTTGGTGAGCTACAGGTCCAATGAGAAATTTATCTCAAAAGATTGTAGAGGGCAATTGAAGAAGACACCAAATGCTGACCTCTGACCTCTATACCCATTTGCACATGCACTCACACTCATATATGTCACAAATATGGACACACACACAGAGACACTACACATATACACACATGCAAAAAAATGAATCTTAATGTATAACGTTGCCTGTTCCTTGGTGTTTATCCTCATCAACGAGATATCACCCAGTGCAGAGCTGGACAGAGCTGGTACGCATCTTTAGCAATCATGAACTGGTATGAACCAGTCATGAGTGAATTCCTACAGATGTTCTCAGAACTCTCAAAACAGACAACATTGTAGCAGTGTTTGAAGGAAAATCAGCTATGTATGTCTATGTGACACAGTCTGTCTGCCTGTAAGGTGTGTGTGTGTGTGTGTGTGTGTGTGTGTGTGTGTGTGTGTGTGTGTGTATGTAAACAGCTGGAACCACTTAGGTACCCATGAGTGCACAGAAGGTAGAAAGTCAGATTGCAAGTAGAACTTTCTTCAAGAGTTCAGGGAGATAAACGCTCTCCTCCTCCTGCCCCACTCCAGACCTTCTAAGGCTAAAGGACCAACCTAGATGGGGCTGTCAGACCTGCATAGTGAAGCCACACGGCTCTGGGTAGATGACTCATCTCTGTCACCCAGGTAGGTCAAGAATGAATGGTACACTCCGTACAGTGGTATGGGTGTCTCCAACACTCTTGCTTGAGCTGCTTTGAGGCCCCGCCCCCACCCCAGCCCCTTAGGAACAAGAGCTGCCACATTTGCTGATGGACCACCAGTCCAGGGGTGTTCCTACCCACAGGCCCTTCCCTATCAATCACAGGAAACTGTCTCACAGGCTTGCCCATAGCCTATTTCATGAGACATTTTTCTCAATTTAGGCTCCCTCCTCTCCAAAGACTCTAGCCTGTGCCTAGTTGACATAAAACTAGCCAGCACACAATCCATTCTTGCAGGGGAGCCAAGGCAGGAACCGAGGCTGGTCACACCCAGTCAGGAGCAGAGAGAGAGGATGGCTACACTCCTTGACTCATTTCAGGCACCAGCCTGTGAAATGATGACACCATAGTCGTGTGTTCTCTCATCTCAATTAACCTAGCTTTTTAAATCCCACATAGATATTTCTACAGGCCAGTCTAATCTCACAGTGTCTCACTGAGACTCTATTCTCCAGTTATTCTGGAATGAGTCATCCAGAATAATTAAAACTAACTGTCACAATTGACTTCGCAGCTTTGGGCAGTATTGGAATAAAGGAGAACCCAACAATGTGGGAGATGAAGATTGCACAGAGTTCTCCAGGGATGGCTGGAATGATCTCAAATGTGATGCCCTGAATTTCTGGATCTGTAAGAAAGCTTCAACCTCATCATGCACCACCAAGTGAAGGCCAATCCATCTCAGCCTCTGCATCCCAAACTCCAATACCAGGTGGATGAACTCAACTTGTGTCTGTGCCCCCTCTCCTTGTCTGTTGGCATCAGGATGTTAATAAAAATGCCTATTCTCAGTCAGATTCCTCATCCTCTACGGGCTTGGCCCACTGCTTCCTTCCAATATTTTTTCCAGGGTGGAGAGTGGTTCAGGCTTCCTATGGCTCAGTTTTCATGGTTGTTCCCTATCTTGGCAACTTAATATTGTAACCTGACATAGGATACATTCAGGACCTGGATGCTTCCCCTTAATCAATTCTGCTCTCCTTGCAAAAATCAGAACATTTTCATTGTGTTGTCACAGCTGCATTTGTTGTTCTGATGTCACAATTGCATCTTTCATTTTGATGTCACAGCTGCATCTTCATTGTGATGTCATAGTTTCATTTTTTGTTCTGATGTCACAGCTGCATCTTCATTGTGATGTCACAGCTGCATCTTCACTGTGATGTCACAGCTGCATCTTCATTGTGATGTCACAGCTGCCACATCCCCTGAGCCTCAGTCACATCCCTACACACTTCATATACATCTGCTTAGTTCCTCCCTACCTCCCCTGAGTCCTTTGGCTGGTATCTTACTTTTCTTGCTCTGACAAAACACCTGTCAAAAACTGCTTCAGGAGGGAGGCTCTCGGTTTGAAGGTGCAAATCCATCGCAGATGTGAAGACAGTGGCATGGGGGTACAAGGCAGCTCACACTACAACTGTATTCAGACAGCAGAGCTGGATGCTGGTGCTCTGCTCACTTTCTCCTTTCTCCTCAGTCTGGGACTACAGATCCTAAAATGGTGCTGTCTCTAGGATGTGTCTTGCCACCACCAAATCTAGAAGCTTCCTTCCAGAAAGCCATTTCCTCCATGATTTTTTAGATTTTCCCTAGTTGGTGTAGCTGATTCTTCAGACTGAGGAACCCAGGAAATAATTCCCCCAGTCATTCAGTGACTGTTGAACGCTGGGATACAAATACCCCATTCCCTTTAGCCATGTGAGATTCCCCATGCTGGGTCCTGAGGAGGGACTCACCAGCTCTTTGCTCAGGCAGGAGCATGTCTCTCAGCTTCTGGGAGTTCCTTTTAAGCAGCTGTCACCTTCGGCCTAAGTGTGCCTTGATCTGAGGAGTTGTCATCTCCATGTTCAGACTTCTTCCTGGTTCAGCACTCATGATCAGAACATCAAGGATCTAGGTTGCTGTGCCCTCATGGGATGGTGCTAAAGACTGTTCAGATGCTGTAGGGACATGCTAGTCTAGACTGGACTGCCTCCCAGGCCAAGCCACAGCCCCTTTACCAGCCATCAGTGAGTTCCTAAGCCCAGGTGCCTGGACCTTGGGAGAATCACAGGTTCCATCCTCACTTCCCCAAGGAAGTTCACAGATCTTGTGTTGCCAAGATTCCTAAGACATCACCGGGGTTAATGATGGAGACACATCCTCCTACCCCAGAATTCCCTTCTTCCTATCTCCCTTGTCACTGGCTGGGGAATCAGAGACAACTACTAAATCATCCGCCTTCCTCTGAGATCTGTAAGAAATGACCACACACACACACACACACACACACACACACACACACACACACACACACACACACACACAACCCCTACCATGTTGTCTGCCTATCTGTGGATTTCACAACTCCAGCTTTCCTCACAGCCCCTGCTATTCTGTCATCTGTCTGCCTTCTCTTGGCATTAATCACTCTGCTAACAAACTTCTTACTCAAAAAGGCAATCCACCTCTGTGTTCTCCTTGACCCCCACACGAGAGACCTTTCAGAAAGTAAGGACTAAAGGAAGCAGCCTCAAGATTGCCACATAAAACTAGCCGCTGGCAGAGAAAGACTGGATGCCCTTCCCCACATGGGCTACAGGTGCCAAACAGAGCACACCTAAGAAAAGCCCAGATGCAAGTGACAGAGTGGCAGCTGGGTAATGACCTATAAAGGACCATGAGCTATTCAAGGGCTTTTCCCTCAGCTCACTGGTCACTCCCACTCTCAGGAGCAATTTCCACTCCTCCTTCAAGCCTGTGTCCCTGGTCCAATTCTCCGCCTTGGTGCACAAGAACCTTACTACTTAGACATGGCCACGAAACCTTGACAGGCTAACTAACAAGCCCCAGGGATCTACTTGTCCGTGTCTCCCTAGCACCCGGACTGTAAATACTCACCACCATGTCAGGCTTTTTATAAAACAAAGGTTGTGAGGCTTGAACTTGGGTACTTGTGTTTGCACAGCAAGCACGTTACTGGTCGAGTCACCTCTCAGCCCCTGGAGTACTTATATTCGAAAGTGTCACTCTTCTGGAGACCTGCATGTGCTGTTGCCTTCATTAGCATCTTGTCCTCATTCTGTCAAGGGAGAACTCTTTCTTCCCTCAGCTTACTGATGGCCACATGGGGTGTTCTAACATGGGACCATCCTAAATGCACCTGGATAGCTTTTGTTTCCTCCTTAAGATGTGTGACTTTCTTTGACTCAGATGCGCTCTGTGGAAACAAACTAAGATATTTTTCCTGGGATTTCCAAACATTTTTGGTGCAGCATAGTAACTGTAAAATAAGAGTTATCATTGCATGGTGCAGTTTTCAAAGAGTCATTTCTAGCAGCAAGTTTTTTTCTTTTTTTTATATTTTTTATTTAACTTTTTACACATGTCACTCTCAGTTACCTCTCCCTCCTCTCCTCCTCCTCCCCCCAACTCTCCCAACCCCTCACCCCCACTCCATCCCCCCTGTTCTCCCCAGGGAGGGCAAGAGCTTCCATGAGGGATTTTCAGAGTCTGTCACATCATCCCAGGCAGGGTCTAGGTCCTCCCCAATGTGTTCAGGCTGAGAGAGCATACCTCCACATGGAATGGGTTCCCAGAGTCCATCTGTATGCCAGGAATAAATACTGATCTACTCTCCAAGGTCCCACAGATTGCCAACGCCTCCTCTCTGACACCCAGGTTTGGGGGGGGTGTCTGGATCAGTCCTATACTGGTCCCTCAGTCATCAGTCTGAGTCAGCTGCCTCTAAGGGTTTTGCCAGCCTGATCTTGACTCCTTTGGTCATCACTCCTCTTTGCAACTGGGTTCCAGGAGTTCAATTCGGTTCCCAGCTGTGGGTGTCTGCCTCTGCCTCCATCAGCCACTGGATGAGAGTTCTAGGATGGCATATAAGGTAGTCATCAATCTTATTATCATGGGAGGGCATTTAAGGTAGGCTTAGTGCCAGTTGGTGTCATTGTTGTAGATCTGTGAAGATCTCACTTGTGCCAGATCTCTCCTCCAACTTATAATGCCTCCCTCTTTTATGGTATCTCCCATCCTTCTCTCCTCTATTCTTACCCTGGCTCAACCTTCCTGCTCTCCCATGTCCTCCTCTCCGTTCCTCTTTTCCCTCTCTCTTTCTCCCATCTCCTTCTGCCCTCCCTCCCCCCCCAATCCAATTAGGAGATCTTGTCCTATAACCCTTCTCCGGGTTACCATGCATATCTCGTAGGGTCTTCCCTGCACCCTAGACTCTCTGGCAGTGGTGTTGTAGGCTGGCAATGCCCTGCTCCATGTCTAAAACCCATATATGAGAGAGTACGTACCATTTTTGTCTTTTTGTGACTGGGTTACCTCACTCAGGATGGTTTCTTCTAGTGCCATCCATTTCTAGCAGCAATTTTTAAATTGTATATCACTACCCCCACAGATAAGTGGCAAGACCTACTGTATCTGTGCCAGAGCAGGGACAACGCTGGAGTCCTGGGAGCCACTGTACCAGTTCATACCACAGCTGAATCCTTGTTGCAAGCCCTGTACAATGCACTCAGACTCCAGCTGAAAGATGTCCCCTTCCATGTCCCTAACCTTGTGATCTTTAGAAACAGAAATTCATCCCCCTTAAAACATTTTTCCTTTTAAACACTCTACTAGAATATATTAACTATGCACAATAATGGGTTTTATCAGGGCCTTGTCATATACGTAAACAATGCATTTTGTGATTGGTTCTTCTTGAGACAAGGTCTCACTAAGTAACCCTGGCTGTTCTGGAATTCATTATATAGACCAGGCTGTCTCTGCCTCCCAAGCACTGGTGTTAAAGGTGTGAGCCACCGCTCCCTGCTATGTATTACAGATCCCTTGTTTCCTCAAGGAGTCTCCCGTTCATTCTCAAGTACTTTTCTGTGTAACACAACCAGTAGGGATTATTTACAAGAACATTTACAGGATCTTGGGCACCTAAGTAAAGGCTATACCTCTGAAGAGAACGTTTCTCCATCCCCAGCAGTCACTGTCTGTAAACCTTCAGGGAGGGAGGAGCATTATGAGCCCCTCCCCCTGGCAACTGCTAACTGTCTATCAATCCTCAGGGAGGGAGGGGCATTGGGAGCCCTAGCAACTATTAACAGTCTCCTCCTAGAGGGACGGGGCCTCTTGAGCCCCTCCTTACTCTACCACTTCCAACTTTAACCTGAGGACCATTACCTGGCCATGCTGCCCCTCGAAACGACCCCACTGTAAACTTGGTGGGCAGACCAGTTAAATGAATGAGAATACGAAGTGTTGATATCCTGGCTTCTCCCTCTTCCGGGGTCCTGGAAGCACTTTAAAAAGGGCCTGTTGGGAATTCTCACACATTCATTGCTACACTACTCACAGGAGCAAGGACACACGGAATTGGCCTAAACGCCCATCAGCAGATGAATGTACAGTGAAAACATACTCTTATATATGCAGTGGGTTTTATTCTGCTGTAAGAAATGAAATCTGCAGAATAATGCATGGGTCTGGGAAGGGCTAAGGTTACTCAGGCTCAGGCACACAAACCCTGCATGCTCTCTGGTGCAGCACATGCGAATCCCAACACTGAATGTGCATATGTGGCTATGTGTGTGGGGTGGACTGTGAAACTGGGAGTGGAGCAGGGGAGGAGAGAGAGAGAGCTGGAGCATGTGACCCGAGATCAGCGCCCACCAGGGGCACAAGAGCCTCAGGGGTGGGAGTGCGGGAGAAGGGGTGGGAGGGGAGGGGGAAGAGGGATGGAGGGAAGGGGGAGGAAGAGGTGAGAGGGGAGGGGGTGAGGGGGTGTAGGGGAGAAGGGGTGGGAGGGAAGGGGATGTGGGAAAGAAGGGGTGGGAGGGGAAGGGGAGGAGGGGAGAAGGGGTGGGAGGGTCAATAAAAACTAATTGTGTTTCAAAATATCATAATGAATCCTAATAATTTGTATGCTATGGTAATGTTTTAATAGTGGTCGAAAGACAACTTCCAGGAATTGGTTCTCTCCTTCCACCATATGGGTTTCCGAAATTGAAAACAAGTCCTCACTCAGGCTTGGTGGCAAGCCCCTTTACCCACTGAGCCATCTTGCTGACCCACTGATAGAGAGTTAATAAAACACAGTGATGACTCAGTCCCGCTCCCCAGTCAGCAGAAATCACCATGGTTTGTGGCACCAGCATAGCCTGGTGTCAGAGGACACGGTTTTCCTGGAAGACTGCGGACATTGCAAACCCCATCTTTTACCTCTGGTGAAGAGGAAATTAAAAGGAACTTTAGGACTGGAGAGAAGGCTGAGTTAGAAAAGAAAAAAAGTGCTTCCCTCAGAAGCATAAAATCCTAAATTCAGTTCCCAGAACCACATGAAAAAAAAAGCCAGGCCTGGTGGCACCGGTTTGTAATTCCGGCATCGAAGGGGAAGAGACCAGTAGATCCCTGGGATTTGCTAGTAGCCTACTTAGTGATCTCCAGGCCATGAGAGGTCATTCATGCTACTGACTGGGGAGCTAGGGCTGACACCAGTGTGTGTGTGTGTGTGTGTGTGTGTGTGTGTGTGTGTGTGTGTGTGTATGTGTGTGTGTGTGTGTGTCCATGAGGATGCAGTTAATGTTGGTAAGGGAGACATGTTTTCTTCAGTGGTGTAGCCACTGGTAAGATTTCCCATGCTCCTGTAAATAAACCCTCCCCATTGCTTCTTCTGCAAGCAAAGTCCAATGAAATTTTCTGGGACATGTGAAATTAGAATGTGCTAATAAAACATTTTAAAAGATTTTTAATTTTTATTAGTGTGGGGTGTGTGTGTGTGTGTGTGTGTGTGTGTGTGTTACTTGAATACAACGCCTTAAGAAGTCAGAAGAGGGCATCAAATCCCCTAGACCTGTAGTTCCAGGCAGTTGTGAGCTGCCCGACATTTGGTGATGGTAACTGAACTCAGCACTCTTATTTGCTGAGCCATCTCTCTAGCCCCCATGAAAAAAATGTTTTTAAGGATGAACAGTACTTGAAGAATTATATCCAAAATTATCATCTGGCCACCACATGGTATGCATATACATCACATTGGTGCACACATATGTGCACTCACATACATGCATCCACATACAAGAGCATGTACATACACACAAACTTAAAATAAAATAATTTTGTGTTACAAGTTATTTCCGTGGAAATCATCCTACAGCTTTGCAATACCATGAGTAAGCCAGATGGTTTTGCTATGAAGGCCAGAACAGGCCTATCCCCTCTCTGAAATTCTTGGAATTTGAAGCCCCTGCTACTTTGTGTCTGTCTTCCTCCTCCTCTACCCTCTTCCGGTGCTGGAACCTAGTTCCTCCTTTCTCTTCCTACGAAAGAGTAGCTGCAAGGGGTAGGGCACAGTGAGAGGCAGATAATAGCCGTTGCTGCCAGCATTACCAGGCACCAAGGAAAGCAATGACTGTGAGCGACTCCAAAGCAAGGGTGCAGCAGATGGGCTCTCTGGGTAAGACTATGCTAGAAGCCTGGGAACTCGGGGAGGTAACCTGTGCCAAGCGAGGGCTTCTGCACTCCTAGGCTCTGGCCAACACTGCCCATTTGGATGAGCAACAGCTTGTAAGTCACAGCTGAGACCTGGTTCTAATAGATACGTGATAGACAGCTTTTGGATTTCTACCGACTCTAGATTCAGTAGTTTTCTAGGGTCATGGGATGAGGAAGAATAGATATCTGGCAGCAGAAATTTGGTCCTGGGAGATAAGACCGAGGGTCTGGATCCCTGGGTCCCTGAAAAGTGGCATTTCTAGCTGCGCCCCTGGCTGAAAACTGTCTTCCGAAACCCCAGGCCCCAGGGAAGTGGAGGTTGTGGATCTGGGTCCTGAGAAGGTAGAGGGTTGGGACTAAACACCTGGATCCCAGGGAGCCAGAGCTGCAGATCTGGACACTGGGGTCCTGGAGAGGTACGGGTTGTGGATGTGGACCTCTGATTGGAAACTGGCTTCGGGGCTTCTTCCTGGGGAGGTGGAGGCTAAGGGTCTGGACTCGGACCTGAAGAGGCTACGTCTGGGTTCCCTGGGCCAAGCATACCACCATCCATCCATCCTTCTCCCTGAAGGGTTTCTGGACCGAGGTCACATTGCCCTGGTGCTGCAGTTGCTGTTACTCGTTCTCTTCGCTGGACTCCTGGCCGCCATCATCATCCAAGGTCAGGATCATCTTGGAGGTTGGGGTTCTCTTGGGGCTTTCAGCTCAGGTATTCGGGTCTAAGAAAAGGAGGTGCTGACAACAGCAACGGGTCCTTCAGCAGCTGCTAACAGCTTCTTGGGACCCCTCCACATTTACTGCAATTTGGGGAGGGAATAGAAGCAGTAGAGGGTTCGTGGGTATCAGCGTTCCTTTTCTTTAAATGAGATAAGATAGCACACTGTGTACCAAATATGGTGTCTGTGTGATCCATGGCACACGGTGAGTTTCAATGACTGGCGGTATCTTTTTTTCTGTCAAGTTTCCAAGATCCCCAGCTCAGAGGAAATGCAATGGGAAAAAACAAAGCAGGAGAAAATGTACCAGGACCTGAGCCAACTGAAGTCTGAAGTTGGTGAGTGAGCAAAAACCAAGTGTCCTGGGACTGAGAGGGCCTTCATGTGGGGTCACTTCATTTTAGCCATCCCTGGGCTTCCACTTCCTTATCTGTGAATTGGGAGTAGTGATTTAAAAGAATGAGGAAGGCATGTGTGGCCAGTGGAAGCCATGTACACAGTAGAACTCAGTTAAACCAGTCTTCTGTCGTCTGTGGAGAAGATGGGTCCTGGGTTCTCTTGGAATGGAGAATGGGCTTAGGAAGTAGAGAGGGAAATGACTCGACCAGGTACTATGTTAAGAGGGAAGCCTCATTCTGGAGGTCTTGAAGCTGGGCAAACATAGGAACAAAAAGACTCAAATATGAGTCCAACCTGATTTGCCTTCACCAACAGATAGCCTCTGTCGCCACTGCCCTTGGGATTGGACATTCTTCAATGGAAACTGTTACTTCTTCTCCAAGTCGCAACGGAACTGGCATGACTCCATCACTGCCTGCCAGGAGGTGGGGGCCCAGTTGGTCGTCGTCAAAAGTCACGAGGAGCAGGTGTGACTGGCTAAGTGCTCTGGTGAATTCTTCTGAATACTGGCAAACAAGGGTAGACATGCTTGTTTATGTGACGTCTTCTGGAGAACAGGCTACGTGCTCTACTTGGAAAGGGTGAAGAGAAGAGTACGAACAGGTGTCCCCACGCACTTTTCAAGTAGGCATACATCAGTTTGAATGCTGCAGGGAGCATTTAAAATGAAAGGGGTTTTGTGAGTGTGCTGGCCAGTGCATAACAGGTTGTTTGACAGGTTTTTAGTTTCCTTGGTGTAACTATTCTCACAAGGGTTGGTTTCAAGTGACCAATGAGGTGTCACTCAATGAAGACCTAAAAAGATGTCACCATTGCATGACCCACAGTCACAAACTGTTGCCGTCTGGCTCCACGATGTTAAAACTGGCCATGAGTACATGCATGTGGACATATTCAGAACACATAAGACAGAAAAGCATGCAGTGTTATCAAGTGCATGTGATGGGTGGCCAGCTGTGCACAACATCTGTGGAAGTCTAAGCACATCTGCCCATATGACACATGTATGCAAAGGATGCAGAACTGAGAACATGAGGCTGGGGGCGGAGCTCAAATGGTAGGATGCTTGCCTAATGTACATGACGCCCTGGACTCACTTCTCAATGTCACATAAGCCAGGTAGTAATGCATGCATGTCATCCCAGCCTGGGGGGAGGGGGGGTGACAGCAGGGGGATCAGGAGTTTAAAGCCACCCTCAACTACATGAGTTTTTTAGGCAACGAGGTCTGTGTCAAAGAAAAAGATGCGAACTGCTGTAGACATATGGGGTCTCCTGACCTGGGGTACCAGAAATTTGACAGGGTTAAATGATTCCAAGCAGACCCTGCTGCCAAGAGAGATTGTAGGAGCATGTCAGCTTTTCCGTTGCTGTGACAAAACATCTGGGAACAGCTCTGGGGAGGAAAATGATGTCTCCTAGTTCAGAGGCTTCAGTCTGTGATCAGATGGATCCATTGCCAAGGCAAGGCAGAAATGTAGTATGAAGACATAGCTGCCTTGTGGCAGCCAGGAGCAGAAAGACAGAGAGGGAGGACCAGGCACAAGACTCTCCTCCAAAGACACTACCAGTGTGCCCTAGCCCCTCCATCTAAGCCACACTTTGCAGCTTCCGTAGGCTACAAATAATGCTGTCAAATGCTGAATCCAGGCCCCCTCTCCCTGAGGATTGATAGGCAGTTAGTAGGGGTAAGGTGAGAGGTTACCAAGGCCCCACCCCTCCCTAAGGATCTATAGGCAGTTAACAGTGGCTGAGGGGTGGAGAGACACTTTCTTCAGTGGTGTAGCCACTGCCATGGTGCCCATGCTCAGGGAAGGAACCCGTCTCCTGTTACAAGTCCTAACTTAACTCATTGATTCATGAAAAATGCAAATGCTTTGTAATCCATTGATGAACATGAGGCCTTGGGGGAAGAGACGCAAGCTGGGAAACAGGGGGGATGCTACCGCCTAACTCTCTCTCCCCCTCCAGAGCTTCCTGCAGCAGACTTCCAAGAAAAATGGCTACACCTGGATGGGGCTGTCAGACCTGAACAAGGAAGGTGCATGGTATTGGCTGGATGACTCACCTCTGTCAGACAGGTAGTCCCAGGAAGGGAACACGTTGAACAGTGGGAGGGAGGGGGTTATCCCTATATGTACTGCCCTTCCAGTTTCCCCCACACTCGGCCACCACATCCTTTGGCCTCAAGGTAAAAGAGTCTGTAACGTTTGCTGATGGAGAAGGAAGGGCGTGACAATCAGATATGACAGAAGCTGCCTAAGTCCTACCATGAGGAGTTTGTAGCCTTCGTGGGTAATCCACGTGTATAATCATAGACACCTTGATAAGGAAGGTCACCAGGCCATGGGATTACATCCTTCAAAGGTAGAATGTTGGGCTACAGAGATGGCTCCGCTGTCAATTGCTTGGAGCACAAGCATGAGAAAGGATCAGAGTTTGATCTCTAGAATTCATGTCTGTTTGCTTTTAAAAAGCTGAACATGGTAGTGTGTGCTTGTAATCCCAACTCAGGGGAGGCAGAGAAAGGTAAATTGTTGGGACTCATGGGAAAGCCAGCCTAGCCTGGTGGGTCCAAGCCAGTAGGAGACCCTGCCTTAGAAAAAGGATGGATGGCTCCTGAACAATGACACCTAAGACACACACACACACACACACACACACCCCACATACATCACACATGCGTGTACACATACACACATCACACACATGTACACATTCATGCATGTGCATAGACACACACAGACACATCACACATGCATGCACTCATGCATATATACACATCACACACATGCACACACACATGAAAAGATAGCATGTCATACTCACAGATCCTCCTAAAAGAAGGAACATTCATCACGTACGGGGAACATCGGCCAGGACCAGGGCTAGCGGGGACGCAGAGTGAAGAGGAGCTGAGGGCAAGAGCCTCTATTGGATGTCAAGGGAAGGAATAGGCAAGGCTGGGTGAGCAGATGTACATGTGGCAAGTCCTTGAGTGTAGACACTGTCCCTGGTTGTTTGGTATTTAGCCCTGGACTCGTGTATTTTGACCCAGAGTATAAGAGCCCAGTGCAGGAGAAGACTGGGTGTGTGAAGTTTACACTGGATAGTTGTGTCTTACAGCCGTGTGCATGGGGAACAATAGTAAAGGTCAAAGTGACCTAAGAATATCATGAGGTTAGGTACAGGGCATGTCTGCCACACACATATAGGGAATCTATGAAGGCACCCAGTTTCCAGGAGCTATGAAAGAGGGTTCCTAAGCGCAGGTAACATTGTGGAAGCAATCTTTCTCCTTTGTGCATTTTTTGCCTTGTTATAAAAAATATCAGGTGACTTAGAAGGAAGGACTTACATCTGGATCTTCAGTTCAGTTCCACCAGTCAGCATGTCTGTTTTCATGCTAGTACTGTACTGTTTCTATTACCACCTCCCTGTGGTATGACTTGGAATGAAGCGTGCTGATACCGCCAGCAGTGTTTCCAACATTCAGGGTTGTTTGGTCTGCACCTGCTTCCATGTGAAATTTAAAATTTTCATTCCTGTGAAGAATTGCATTAGCATTTTGGTGGGGATTGCACCGAATCTGTAGGTTGCTTTTTAATACGGTGGCCGTTTTCATAAAGGTCTCCTGAGTGTGGGAGATCTCTTCATCATTTAATGTCTTCTCCAATTTTTTCTGGGTTTTAAGGTTTTCATTGTAGAAGTGTTTTAACTTCCTTGGTTAGGTTTGTCCCAAGGTATGTTTAGACTACTGTGAATGGGGCTGTTTCCCTGATTTCTTTCTGAGGGAAACGTGTATACTCCTGTGTGTCTCTCATATATGGGAATGCTGCTGTTTTCTCGTGTGTCTGTTTTGTATAATTGTGAATGCTCTTCGCAGATTTGGGAAGTATTGGAATAGAGGACAGCCCAACAACATTGGGGGACAAGACTGTGTGGAATTCAGAGATGAAGGCTGGAATGATGCCAACTGCAACGACATGAAATTGTGGATCTGCAAAAAATCTGCAACTACCTGTTCCAGCAAGTGATGGCCAGACCCCCTCTGCAGTTTCCGCAGCCTAAACATCCCTGTTGGACAGTGGACTTGTACTTTTCCCAGTTCTTTTCCCTATCTATGGGCGTGGAGATCTTAGTATTACATACTCTGGGACGTCTTCAGTCTCCTTTGCTAGTCACTATGGTGCTGGACCATTGATGGCCTTCCTTGGATGTCTCCAAAATCCTGCTGGCACAGCTGTGGTTCTACCGTTGGGTTTATTCGCATTAAAGTTGTGTGGGATACACTGATGGACTTGCTGGGTCCCTCTCATCTCCTCGTCTTCCTTGCTGAGTGCAGAGGCTCTGCATAGCCACACCATTCTAACATGCGTTGCATTAGTAAGTTGCCACATACCATTTGAGCTCTGCTCTTCTCAGGACTGTCTTTATTGGAAACTCCAGCCAGTGACTCAAAGGGGCTTCTCTCATTGGTTTCTGCTGGATTCTGCAAGCAGTTAATTTGATGATGTTTTGGTATCTATTTACCTACACATCGCTTGCTATTATTCTTTTATTTTGGTTTGCTATATACTTAAAAAATTCATTCAAAACTAAAAGTATGGAGGCTGAAAAGATGACCCAATAGTTAAGCACACTGGCTGCCTTTGCACAGGACCTGGGTTCAATTCCCAGAACTCACATGACCTCTCACAACTGTCTGTAACTCCAGTTCCTGTGACTCTGATGCCCTATTTTAGCCTCTGAGGGTACCAGGCATACAATGCTGCACAGATATGCATGGAAGCAAAACAACCCATACACATAAGTGGGCTGTGAATGCTAGTTCCCAAGGAATTGCACGCAATTCCTGCATATTTTCTTCCACCCACCTCCCCTGTGTACTTACTTAGAGGTCTGTCTCTAGCTGTTATAGCACATCCTATAAGCCAAAGCGCCAAGAAGCCTCCTCAGTCGTCCAATGATGGGCGGCAGTTAGTATGTGAATTTCCTACTTCTGCTCTCCTTTGTTTGGTTGGTTGTTTGGTTGTTTGGTTTTTCCAGACAGGTTTTCTCTGGGTAGCCTTGGCTGTCCTGGAACTCACTCTGTAGATCAAGCTGGCTTTGAACTCACAGAGATCCACCTGCCTCGGCCTCCCAAATACTGGGGCTAAATATTCGTGCCACCACCACCTGGCTTATTTATTATTTTTATTGAAAAATTTTCATACTACCTATTTTGATCACAGTTTCCCCTCCCCCAACTTCTCCCTACTCACCCAACTCCTCACCCTTTTTCTCTTTCTCTCTCTCTCCCCCTCTCTTTTTCTCTCTCTCTCAAACAGACAAACAACACAATAAACCATAATAAAAAGAAAAAACACAAGAAATACATACACATAAACACACAGCCATCAAAATCCATAAAAACACACAATCAGAAATCATAATGTATAAGCAAAAGGCCAGTAAGACCAAAAAAAATGCCCAAACAAAGCAAGATGAGGCAAAAAGTCTGCAAAAATACAACTGAGTTTGTTCTGCATTAGTCATCTACTGGAGGGCCTAGGGCCTACCCTTAAGTGGGTTAATTTACCTAGTGAGACTTCACTGGAGAGAATTAATTTTTCCTTTGCAAGTGTCAGTTGCAGATAGCTTCTTGGTTAGGAGCCACTTTTCACCTCTTGGGGCTAGGGCCCCATCTGGCTTGAACAGGCCCCGTGCCTGCTGCCCATGTTAGGGAGTTTACATGTGCATCAGTCCTGTTGTAGCTAGAAGACACTGTTTCCATGGAGTCATCCATTTCCTCTGACTCTTCAATCTTCCTGCCTCCTCTTCTGCACAGCTCCCGGAGCCCTGAGAGGAAGGGCTAGATGTGGATGTTCCCTATATAACAACTGAGAGTTCCAATCTCTCACGCTCTGCACACTGTCCGGTTGTATATCTATTTTAGGTTCCATCTGCTATGATAGGAAGCTTCTCTGACAATGGGCATAACAGAATGCTGTTAGGAGTCAGTTTACTGGTAAGTTCCTTTAAACAGAACAATAGCATTTGGTTTTCTCCTAGGTCCACGGCCTATCTAGCCTCAGGTTCTTAGCTACCCAGCCAGTGTCAGACTTGGGTTCCATTTCATGGAGTGGGCCTTGTGCCACGACGACAGCCCTGTGTCGTGTCCGCAGGTCACTGTTGCAAATCCCAGAGTTTCTAGCTGGGTTCGTGTTTATCTTTTTCCTCCAGTGGCATGCAAGTGTCTTCCAATACTGTGAACGCTGGTCAGTAGAGGTGAAGGCTCTAGGCAGTCACCAGCTCAGCTTCTCCGTGTTCAGTGAGATGTGTAGGTGTTGTCTTCGTCAATGGGCGTTACCATCAGTTTGAGGAGAGCAGACAACAGCCTTGGAAATAGCCTGAGATGTTTGAGAGCTTCCTGTTATTTAATCTGCACTTGAGCTTTGTGTGTATATTGCGCAATTAGTTTTTATGTTGCGGTGAGTGTGTTTCCACCCACTCTAGTCTAACGCATTCTTTTTTCTCTCTTTTTTTATTGATTGATTTTTCACATTCCAATCCCAGTTCCCCCTCCCTCCTTTCCTCCCACTCCTTCCACTCCCCCCACCTCCCATCTGCTCCTCGGAGAGGATAAGGCCTCCCCTAGGAAGTCAACTAAGTCTGTCCCGTCGTCTAGTTGAGGCAGGACCAAGGCACCTCTCCACCCCACACCCCTGTGTCTAGACTGGGCGAGGTATCTCTCCATATAGAATGGGCTCCACTAAGTCAGTGTGTGCATTAGTGTTAGACTTGGACTCACTGCCAGTGGCCTCACATATTGTCCCAGCCACACCATTGTCACCTGTATTAATGGAGTCTAGTTTGGTCTCATGCAGGTTCCCCATTTGTTAGTCTATTGGCATTCTTTACCACACCTTTCACCCACGTGCCTCCCCTAGTATTCCTACAGCTTGTCTTCTTTCTGCCATCCTATCCTCTTTTCACTTCTTAATTACAACTTTCCATAGCTTTAACCATTTCTAAAGTCTCAACTTATCCCTCTCCGATGTTTTACCTACCCTATTTCTTCAACTTTTCAAAGTCAGACTAATACTTAGCCTTATTCTCACTCACTTCGACTTTTTAAATTTAGTTTATCCACTAAAATCTGAGTATATCCCATACTACCCTTGGTTGTTTCCTCCAACAGCACTGTTGTTAATTGAGTACTATAAAATCTGCAGGGCGAGAATATCCAGCAACTGTGATTACTATTCTTCTCGGGGCATAAGGCAGAGTTTACACCAGGCGCCTTGAACTCCTGGACTGAGAATCTATTCTGTGAACTGCACACCTCACCTCTACCACATCCATGCCCCACTTGATCATTACACAAATTTCAAATAGAAGAATATAGGGTTTTTAATCCACAAGCAACCAAACAACTCAGATGTATAAACCCCAAAGCTGTAACATAAGAAATGCAGAAAACCAGAGCAACGTAACTGCTCCAAAACTTCCTCATCTGTGGTCATCTAAGGAGAGCAAATGAGATGAAATCCCAGTCAGAGAACTCCAACGAATAATTGTAGTAACCATGTAAAGAGATGAGCCAGGGAGTGCAAACCTATGCACAGCATTCCTGTCACCTGTGCTTCAGTTTGTGTCCTCGGGTCTCTGTCTGGACTTCTTCAGTGACAGACTATAATCTGCAACTGTAAGACAACCCTTCTGTCCAAAAGAAAAACGTACATCCAAAGAAACCAAAGAAGAAAAAACCATCAAGAAATCAAGCAGCTGAGTGAAATAAGGAAGCTGTGCAGGATGTGAAAGAGGAATTTGATAGCAGATGAAAATACTGGAGAAGAGCTTGTTGGAAATGCTAAAAATGAAATATGGAGTCCAATAAAATGTGTAGAAAGTCTCGCCAATAGAAGGGATCAAGGGGAAGACAGAATATCTGTGCCTAAAGAGAAAATGGAGTAATTGGAACAGTCTAGCAAGGACAAAATTCAAATACTAATAAATTATAAGAACTCCAGAATTCTGACGGCATTACTGATGGCATTACAGAACCTGTGAATTCTGCCCACAGAACACTGTTTTAAAGGCATAAAAATTGTTTTTTAAATGATCACAACAGAAACTTTCCACAAGTTTGGAAAAGAAATGTCAATCCAGCCTCAGGAGCCTTCAGACACCAAACAGGAGCAGAAGAACCTCCTCTTGTCATATCATAACTAAAACACAAATATACAGAACAAAGAAAATGTCTTGAAAGTAGCAAGAGAGAAATACCAGGTCATCAAATTTATAGGCAAATGGATGGAACCAGAAAAATCATCCTGAGTGAGGTAACCCAGACCCAGTAAGATAAATAAGATATCTATTAACTTGAAGTGTGTATTATCTGTTAAGTGAATGATAATCAAACTATAATCTGTAGACCCAAGAGCTGGGTAAAGAGGAGGGCTCTGGGGGGTACCAATGAACCTCCCTGAGAGAGGGAAATAGAGCAGACTCTGCAGGTTGACTGAGAATGGGAGGAATCAGGTAGGGGTGTGGGGAGAATGCAGGAAGAGACAGCTGGAATTGGGGGTGCACTGGGGGTGTGGAAACCTGGTGCAATGGAAACTTCCTGTAATCTGTGAGGGTCAGCCTACTGAGGACTCCTAATAATGGAGAATACAGAATTTGAACTGGCTATCTTTCATAGCCAGGCAAGGCTTCCAGTGCCAGGACTGGGTTGTATCTGGTTAAGTTGTTGGTCAAGTGGGTCCCGTGGAGATCCCTAAACAACCCAGATTGGTACTAGGATAGAAGGTCGCTCTATGAAAACTAATGGAGGGGTCTCACTGCCAAGGACAACATCTGCACAGTTCATTCCATGAAGAGAGGTCGAGCTGGTGCCTGCATGGAGCCTTCTCCCCTATGCATGAGTCTCTTTAGCATGAGAAAGTACTCTTCAGGCTTTAGAAAGAGAAACCTGGGCACTAACCCATCCACAAAATCCTCAATCTACAATCTGTCCTGCCTACAAGATCTTCTAGGGCAATGGTGGCACAGAACTTGTGGGAGTTGCCAACCAGTGTTTGGTTTAACTTCAGGCCCACTTCATGAGAGGGAGTTGATGCTCTACTCTGCCTGGATGGCCCAGAACTGAAGACTGTATAGCCCAGAGACCTAGGGTAGAATGAAACACAACTGATAAACAAACAAACAAAGATCAGTGAAACAATTCTTAATGATACTCTACTATACTCAGATTGGTGTTATGCCCAGTCATCATCAGAGAGGCTTCCTCTGGCAGGGGATGGGCGTGGGTTTAGAGACTGACAGTCAGCCATTATGTAAAGAGAGAATCTTAATTGGAGATCTCCATCATATCCTTCCCCTCAGAGATAGGGGAACCCTGTAGAGAGGGAAGAAAGATTGTACCAGTCATAGGGGATGAAGGACACCAGAAGAACATGGCCCATACAGGTTCACAGAGACTGAAGCAGGGATCATGGGGTCTGCACTAGGCCCTCTGTATGTTATGGTTTGTTAGTTTGATGTTTTGTGGTACTCATAACAATGTGAGTGGGTGTATCTTTGACTCATTTGCCTGTTCTTGGAACTCTTTTCCTCCTGTTGTGTTACCTTGCTCAACCTCAATATGAAGTCTGCCTTGTCTTGTCGTATCTTGTTTTGTCCCATTTGACTGTCATCTCTTGGAGGCCTGCTCTCTTCTGAAGAGGAGGGGTGGGGGACTTGGGCTAGATCTTGTGTGCTAGGGAGAAAGCCTAGGTGGGAAGAGGGGTGCAGGGAGACTTACTGACCTAGGCCATAGAGTAGGAATTCTCTGCATTGTTCTTCCCATATGTCTGTTAATTCTGAACAGGTTGAACAGACTATGAATCCTAGACCTTTAAGAAATCGTAGTAGAAAATAGTGACTGTTTTCTATGACTTACAGATTGTTTTTCTGAAGTTTTCTATCCGTTGCATGACTTTGGTTGCAAAACTATCCAGGTCCTGAATTATTGGGATCTTCAAACAATACACAATAAGGACTAAAAGTTACTGGAATGTGATGGTTTCCTTAAGAGAACTACAGAATAGATCAAAGGGGCTTGGGTATGAGGAACCTGTGCCCCAAACACATTTGTGTAACATCAATAAATATACATCTGAATGGAGATTCAAGGTTCAGTTCACAGAAACTGTTCCTCCCTGCTGCCAGAGAGTATAAAACTACATTCTGGAGTGGCTTTCCTTCTTTGGATGGCCCATGCAACACAGAACACCCAACAAAAGAAAATGCAAACTGAGGGGAAATCTACAAAGGAAAAACCTCAGAATTCAGACAGAAACTACACAGGCAAAGCTTCACAAACAGAATACAAGAGATGGGTGAGAAAATCTCAGATGTTAAAGATACTATAGAAGAAATGGACACATCAGCCAAAGAAAATGTTAAATCTAAAAAATTCCTGACACAAATAATCAGGAAATCTGGGACACTCTGAAAAGAACAAACCTAAGAATAATAGTTATAGAGGAAGGAGAAGAAATCCTGAAGGTGGGGTTTAAATGAGACCATTAGACCCAAGATAAATGATAAATAGGTATTTATTAGGGAAGCACTTACACAAATAATAGTAAATATCCAAAAAAAAAAAAAACACGGAGCTTTTCCTGCTCCAGAAGATGCAGTCTTTGCCTTTTGGATGCTCTCAGAGCAACCCAAGAGAGCTAGCCAGCCCCTCCTCTACTTTAGAAGGAGTCATATTTGCACACCTGAAGCCACGCCCACAAGGTGTGGCCAAACCACAAATTCACTGACAAAACAATATGCCACTACAAAACCCAGCTCTAAAGCCCAGAAAATGTTTTCAGCAAAACCAGAGAAGACAATTTTCCGACCTTAAGAAGGAGATGTCTTTAAAGGTACAAGAAGCTTACAGAGCACCAAATAGATTGGACCAGAAAACAAATTCCCCTCACCATATAATGATCAAAACAATAAACATACTGAGCAAAGAAAGAGCATTAAAAGCTACAAGCTAAAAAACCAAGTAACATAGAAGTAGACCTATTAGAATTATACGTAACTTCTCAATGAAGACTCTAAAAACCAGAAGGACCTGGTATGTGCTGTGGACTCTAAGAGACCATGGATTCTAGCCCAGACTACTACACAGAAAATTTTTCAATAACCATAGATGGGGAAAATAAGTTATTCAATGCCAAAGTCAAATTTAAGTAATGTTTATCTACAAATTGAGCCCTACAAAAAGTGCTAGAACAGTGGATCACAACCTTCCTAATGTTGTGACATTTTAATACAGTTTCTCCTGTTGTGGTGACCCCCAACCATAAAATTATTTTTGTTTGCTGCTGTTATGAATCACATTGTAAATATGATTCCTGTTTAATGTAGATGAGATCCCTGAGAAAGGGACATTTGACCACCAAAGGGATCATGAACCACAGGTTAAGAACCACTGTGCTAAAAAGAAAACTCCAACTTCAGGGGATTAACTACATACATGGAAACACAGGGACTAAATAATCTCAACCAGCAAAATCAAAAGACAGGAAACACACACACATCAACAAAAAAATAACAAAAATCAACAATCATTTATCATTGATAACTCTCAATATCAATTATATCAATTAACACATAGGAAAACACAGACTAACAGAATGGATGCAAAAGTGGAATCCTTCTGCAGCATCCAAGAAACACACCACAGCATCAAGGATAGATATAATTTCATGGTAAAGGGTTGAAAAAAGATACTCCAAGCAAATGGAGCTAAAAGGCAAGCTGGTGTAGCCATTATAATATCTACCAAAAGTAGACTTCAAACCAAAATTAATCAAAAGAGACTGGGAAGGACACTACAGATTCAGCAAAGTAAGAATCCACCTAGATGGCATTACAGTTCTTAATAGCTATGTCCCAAACACAAGAATACCCAAATTTGTAAAAGAAACATTACTATACCTTAAATCACATTACTGACCCTCACACACTGATAGTAGGAGACTTCAATACTCCATTCTTGCCATTATACAGGCCTTCCAGACAAAAACTAAACAGAGAAAGACTAAAGCTAAAAGACATTATAAATCAAATAGATCTAATAGATATTTACAAAACATTTCACTCAAACACAAAAGAATATACCTACTAGTCTGCCCCTCTAAATTTGACTATATACTCAGACACAAAGCAAGTCTCCATAGATAAAGGAAAATTGAAATAACTCCCTGGATCCTGTGGGATCACCACTGAGTAAAGCTGAAGATCATCAACAGAAACAAAGGCATTAGAGACTTTCTGGAATTCAATGAAAATGAATACACAGCATACCCAAACTTACAGGACGTGATGAAAGCAGTGCTAAGAGAAAAGTGAATAAAAGTCTACCAACCAAAAAGAGCCCAGGGTCATATGATTATAGCACACAACACTGCCAGACTTTCAAAGAAGAGTTAACAACTTTACTCCTCAAATTATTCCACAAAATAGAAACAGAGGGAACATTACCCAATTCATTTTATGTAGCCACAGTTACCTTGTACCCAAACCACATATTCAGCAACAACAACAAAATTACACACCAGTTTCTCTTATGAACATAGATGTAAAAATACTCAATAAAATATCGGTGAACTGCATCCAAGAACACATCAAAATATTCACCATGATAAAGTAGGTTCCATCCCAAAGATTCAATAATGGTTCAAATACAAAAGTCAATTAATGTAATCCACCATTCTTTCCATATCTATTCAATAAAAGACTTGAAGTTTAGCTAGAGTAATAAGATAACTGAAGTAGATCAAGGGGATAAAAATAGGAAAGGAAGAAGTCAAAGTATCACTATTTGCAGGTGATATGATAGTATACATAAGTGACCCTAAAAATTCCCCAAGGAAACTTCCACAGCTGACAAACACTTTCCGCAAAGTGGCAAAATACAAAAGCAGAAAAATGAATGAGCATAGCACAGAGACTGGAAAGAAATCCAAAGCTATGATTATTAAAACACAACATACCACAGAGGGGAGGGAAAGGGAGAGGGACATGAGATTGACATGTGAAGAAACCTTGTTTCTAGTTTGAATTTAAATTTAAAAATAAAATTTTTAATAAAAAAATATTTGAATTATTATAGACCATTGAAGATTTTAAAAAACACTATGACCACAATTAACACACACATTTCAACAATAACTTTAAATATCTATGTCCTCAATCATAAGATCAAAGGTAGACAGACTGTTGGCCCAACTAGCCAACACTTTAAAGAAGTGGATGACTTTTCAATTCAGGCAAATCACCAAAATTAGACGAAGAGAAAAGTCAACAGTGCAAGCAGACCTTTAACAAGAGGCAGAGTAGTGATAAAAGCCTCCAACTGAAAACAGTTCAGGCTCGGATGTGGTAACAACAGAATTCTACCAGAATTCTACAGCCAGTCCTTCTTAAGCTGTTTTTTAAATGTAAACAGAAGGAGCACTCCCAAACTTGGTCTATAAAAGCAGTACCATCCTAATACCAAACCAGGTAAAGACACACACTAATAAAAAAACTACTGGCTGAAAGAGCTGTTAAACATACATTCAAAATACTTGCAAACAGTTCATAGACACACATCAAAAATATTATCCACCATGACCAAGTTGGCTTTATTCCTGAGCTGTATGGGTATTCAACATACATAAGTCAATAAATGTAATAAATCACATAAATTGACCTAAAGACAAAAATCATATAATCATCTCAATAGATGAAGAAAAATCTTTTGACAAAATCCAACATACTTTGATGATAAAGGCTCCAGAGAATGAAGGTGTAGAAGGTACATATTTATACACAATAAAACCTGTATTTGAGATACCCACAGTCAACATCACCCTAAATGGAGAAGAACTTGAATGAATTCCCCTGAAGTCAGGATTGAGACAAGAGTGTCCACTCTCCCCAACCCTTTGTCAACACTGTGCTCAAAGCACACTATCTGGAGCAATAAGACAAAAGAATTCAAGGGAAACAAATAGGGAAAGAAGTCATGTGTCCCCATTTGCAGAAACATGATACTATACATTGGAGAATTATACCAAAATTCTACCAGAAAACTTGTAGAAATGGTAAGTTCAACAATGCAGCATGATACAGAATCAGCTTACACAAGTCAATACCTTTTTCATACATTAGCAACATACAGAGACATGCAACATACAACATATGTCAGCAGCATACAACAAAAATAGGCACAATCCAGTTCACAAAAGTCTCAGAGAAAATAAAATGTCCAGGAATAAACCTAACCAAGGAAGTGATGGACACTGTACACTGGAAATGTTAAACCTCTGAAGAAAGAGACAGTAAAAATGGAAAGGCATCCCATGTTCATGGACTGATAGAATTAATATTATGAAAATGACCTTTTATCAAAAGCTATTTAAAGATTCAATGCACTTCCAATCAAAATCACCATCTCATTTTTCACAGAAATAGAAAAACCCTATCCCCAGATAGCTGAAACAATCTTCAGTTCTAAGAACAGTGCTGGAGAGATTATCACTCCATATCTTAAGATAGAATACAGAGCAATAGCATTTAAAACATTATAGGGCTGGACATGGTGATGGCTTTAATTCTAGCACTAGGAAGGCAGACGCAGGAGGATCTCTGTGAACTTAAGGCCATCCTGGCATAGCAAGCTTTAGGACAGCCAAACAGCCAGGACTGTATAGACCCTGTCTCAAAACACAAAAATAAAAAAAATAAATATAAACCCAATGGGTACTGGCACAAAAGAGACATGTAGACCATTAGAATAAAATTAAAGACCCAAACAAGAGTACATATCACTTAATATTTGACAAAGACGACAAACATAAGCTGGAGAAACGAAAACATCTTCAACAGATGGTGCTGGGAATTCACAAGTGAAACAATGAAATCAGACCCATATTTATCACCTTGCACAAAACCTACTCCAGAAAACTTGAGTGAAGTTGAATTTAAAGATAAACTAATCTATTTTAAGGAAGAAAGTTGTACAAAAAACTTAGTTTTGGCCGGGCGGTGGTGGCGCACGCCTTTAATCCCAGCACTCGGGAGGCAGAGGCAGGCGGATCACTGTGAGTTCGAGGCTGGGCTGGACCGATAGCCTCCAAAACAATACAGAGAAACCCTGTCTCGAAAAACCAAAAAAAAAAAAAAAAAAAAAAAAAAAACCTTAGTTTTGGACATGGAGAGTGCAGAAAACAAAACAACTTTCACTAGTAAAGAGATTAACACATTAAGAAGAAACTTGGCATCCTGAATGAGGCAACAGGAATGTGTTTGTTTCCTCCCAGTCAACACACACAAGCTGATCTAGTGGCGGTCAAACGGCCTGGGCTGTCTTGAGCTAGCAAATACTGTGAGCATCATTCACTCGGGGGCCGCTTTTGGAAACAAGAAAGATGAGAGACTTGAAGGGGCGTTGTCATGGAGAACACCTGAGGAAGGGTTAGCACTGAGTGGCAGGATCAGCGTCTCTGCCAAGAAGCCCTGAGATGCCATTGTGTGAGGTCGTGACGGTGGAGCCTAAGTTGCTGTGGAGATCCCAAGATACTGGAACTGTCAGGGCGGTGGGACATCTGCTGAGGAACTTGAAGGCATGGAGTGGAGCCAGCCTAAGAATCTGTCTGTGCTGCAGGCAGCAGATCTGGAGGGACAGAGCTGCCTAAGCATTTTGGAGCCCAGCCAGTTTCATCACAAGCTCCAGACACTGCACATGGACCTACAGGGTTTGGAGTTTTCCCTGCTCGATTTTGGTCTTGCCTTGCTTCTTACTGTGCCTCAGTTCTCCCATTTTAGAATGAAGATGTTTACTCTTATAAAAACGAACATATCTTGGTTTGTCTCATAGAAGCTCAGAGTGAAGAGGCTTCGTGCTTTTAAATCTGGACTGAATGTGCTTTACATGATAAGATGGCCAGTCTTGCCTGGAACTCAAAACTGAATGAGTGGCTCTCCTCCTAAGACCTGTGGTTCAATCATGCATCACCAATATCTGGATCCTATGGGGATTTCCTACATTAAATTAATACAGTACAATAGATTTTCTGATCATAAAAAATATTCATGTGTTCATCATAAAAAACAAATATGGTCATTGGTGCAATAGAGGCATGAATATTATGGAAGTAACCAATCTTTCTGATTGTATTTAAGGCCCACTCCAAAGAACTTTCATCTAATACTGCAAACCTGGGCAAAGATCCTAAGGAAGAACTACTTCTATTTGTATTTTATTTTGTACTTTTATTATGATATAGTATCAAACTGCCTTCTGAATACTTACCTTTATACCCATGGATTAGAGCAGCTCCTCAGCCCTCATCGGAGAAGCTTCGTTTTTGAAAGGGCCGGTGGTTAATACAGACTGGTCATAACTGGTCAGAATGTAGTGGAGAAGTGATGGTGACGTGCTCAGCCATAATGGTCCATAACTACCACACCACATGGTGAAGTGCTCAGCCATAATGGTCCATAACTACCACACCACATGGTGAAGTGCTCAGCCATAAATGGTCCATAACTACCACACCACATGGTGAAGTGCTCAGCCGTAAATGGACCATAACTACCACACCACATCCCCCAAGGGCTCTTGGAACATCATAGGAAAGGTGGTAGAGATGTTGTAAGAGCTAGTTATTGAAAGGGACTGCTGCAAAACAGTGTCTTCAGACACGACAAAGCTAATGCACTCATGAACACACAGCAGCGTGGTTGCCTGAGGAAGATCAAACCAGTAAACATTACAGTAAGTAAGGGAGAGAGACTCTCAAAGTCCCATCCCGGTCTGAAGAGGTATTGGTAGATGCTTGTTGTGGGGGAGAGCATTTTTCTTTGTGATTATGCCCCTTGGCAGAGGCTATTCATGCTCCAGTGTATGGTCCCAAACATATTAGCAGCACAACCTGAACTCCATGGGCTATAAAAAGAAAAAAAACAAGTACATGGAGTTTGTAGAGGAGCATGATCAGGGTGTCTGGGACAAGTCAGATGTGAGGGAGTGAAGAGGTAAAAATGATCAAAATACATTGCATACATCCATGAAATTCCCAAAGAATAAGTAAAAACTTTATAAAATGTGTTTGATTATGCTGTGCACGGGGCATGATGATCTCACCTCTGTGAAGTCACCTAACTCCACCTGCTCAAGGACAGGTCACCTTATTGCTTTACCCTAAGTCACAGGAAGTAACAAGAGTGGGTCTTATCCATGGGTAAACACCATGACCAAAAAACAACTTGGAGAGAAAAGGATTTATTTATTTGTGGGAAACCAAGGCAGGAACTCAAAGAGGAACCTGGAGACAGGAACTGAAGAAACAGACCATGAAAGAATAGTGCTTACTGGTCTACTCTCTATGGCTTGCTCAACCTGGTCTCTTATACCCCAGGCCCAGCTGCCCAGGGGTGGCACCACCCACGGTTGCCTGGGCCCTCCCATACCAATCATTACTCAAGAAATTTCCAGACAGACAGGCCCACGGGACAATCTGATGAAGGCAATTCTTCTGTGGGGGTCCTTCTTCTTAGATGAATCTAGTTCATGTCAAGTTGACAGAAACCAACCAGCTTGGGTGTGGTAACCTGCATGAGAATGTCCCACATAGATTCACGATGTTTGAATACTTGATTCCTTGTTAATGATGTTGTTTGGGTAGATTCAGGACATGAAGCCTTGCTGAAGGAAGAGTAACACTAGAAGAAGGCTTTGAAAGTTAAAAGACCTGTGTTATCTCTAATTGGCTTTCTGTTTCTTGCCTGCGTACAAGATGTGACCCCTCAGTTTCCTGCTCCCGTGGCCCTACCTCCACTCCACCATTATGAATTCTAACCCTCTGGAAGCATAAGCCTAATCAACTCCTCCTTCTGTAAGTTCCCTTGGTCATGGTGTTTTATCACAGCAACAGAAGAGGAGCTAACAGAGAAGTTGGTACGAGGAGTGTGGTCCGGCTGTGACAGACCTGACCACGCTGGCTTTTGGAGGGATGTGGAAGAGTCTGGACTAGAAAGGTGGATGAACTGTGTACGTGAAGTACAATGGGCCATCCTACATGGAAGACAGCAGTGCTGAGGACTATGTGGACTGTGGGGGCCCCGCTCAAGGGGTTTCTGAGGGGAGCAATATTAGCAGTGGGGCTAGAGACAGTGTGGCTGCTTTCTGTCCTTGACCTCACAACTCACCTGACGCTGGATGCAAAGTAATGGACCAACTTCTTCTGTACAGGAGATTTCAAAACAGCTCAATAGTGACCCTGACAAGTGGTTATTAGTAATCACTCCTACACACACCTGCAGTGAAAAAGAACAAACGAGGCAAAAAAGAATTACAAAATGCAAAGTTCCGAAAGAAAAGGGGCACTGGCAAGCTTAATGTTACAGCCAAGGCTTGTTCTGGAAGAGAGATTACAACTGCTAAAGAGATTAAGAGCCCACCTAGCTAAGCTTCCAGCTTGTAAAAGTGTCTTAAACCCCTTAACACTTGTCAGTGGGGGGTCTGAGCAGAATTCAAAAACATGCACAAATAGAAGATTCTAGGACCCTAAATCTCACTCTGGTGCCCAAAGTGCAAAGAATGCAAGAGTCAGAGGATGGAGCGGAAGGGACTGGAGGGGTGGGGGAGCGGTGCTGTGACTCAGTCTTCTGGACTTGACTCAGCTGTCACCATGATGAACTCACAGCAGCTGTGATCACCTACATAATACTAGCACACCAAAAAGAAGACATAAAAGAGCCGGGCAGTGGTGGCACACTCCTTTAATCCCAGCACTCAGGAGGCAGAGGCAGGCGGATCTCTGTGAGTTTGAAGCCAGCCTGGTCTACAGAGTGAGTTACAGGACAGCCTCCAAAGCTGCACAGAGAAACCTTGTCTCGAAAAACAAAAAGCATAAAAGCGGGAAGAAGACTGACTGGGAAAAAGAAGGGATCAACAGCATGGGAGGGATATAAGAAAAGGACATGGCAGAGGCGAATACGATCACAATGTATCTGTACAATTAAGAAATGGTCAAAGCGGCGGTGGGGGGGGCTGAAGAAATAGCTCAGGGGTTAAGAACACTGGCTGCTCTCCCAGAGGTCCTGAGTTCAATTCCCAGCAACCACATGGTGACTCATGACCATCTGGAATGAGATCTGGCACCTTCTTCTGGCCTGCAGGCATACATGCAGGCAGAACACTGTACACATAATAAATAAAGATCTTTTAAAAAAAAAAGGAAGGAAGAAATGGTCAAAGCCTTTTAAAAGGCATTAAGTAAAACGTAATGAAATCCAGATAGTTTGTAGAATCTAATGAATGCACAGGAATCAACAATGGGGGTGGGGATGTGGCTCAGCTAGTCCCAGCTCTCCAGAGGTGAAGGGACAAGGCTGTTCATCCCCTGACACTGTGGAGTTTCAGGCCAGCCTGAACAACTTAAACCCTGTCTCAAAAAGAGAGAGAGAAAAAAGAAAGAAAGAAAGTGCATGAGTAAAGCCATCAGTGAACCAAGACTACAATGTGTGGCAGTGTTTCTGGGGAGATATGGTGTTGCTAGCCCACACCCCATCATAAGTGAAAAAGACACAATGGTGCCACTTTATCTTACAAGCTACTGGTGTTTATGGAAGACAGTTCCGAACTGACCATTCTGGCTATGAATCGGCTCTTTCCGCTGTGAAGCTCAGGCCCTGTCACCCCTCTCTGAAATTCCTGGAACATGTATCTCCTGCCTGGTGTGTCAGATGCTCGAGCCCCCCCCAACTCTTCCGGTGCCAGTACCCACTTCCCAATTTCTCTTGCTAAGTAAGACTGCCTTCGGGGAGGTGGTGAATAAAAGCTGCTGTCCCCACCAGCTTCTGCCACTGAGAAGCGGCTGTGAAACATGAGTGATCCCAAGGACACGGGGAAGAAGCAGCTCGGCCCCCTGGGTGAGACTGGGCTGGTACTCTGGGAGCTTGGGGAAGGGTACCAATGGGGCAGCACGTGTCTCAGCCTGCCCTGTATGTGACTGATGCTCTGTTCACTCAGACGAGGAGCAGCTGATAAGCAGCCACTCCAGGTACTCCACCAAAGGCTTTGACTTCCAACCAAATTCTGGATTCAGTAGCTTCACAGGTAAAACAAGATGAGGGACTGTGGAGTGCATGGCTCCTGGCAGAAACCTGGGTCCCTGGGGAGGTGAAGGGTGGGATTCTGGCCTCTGAGGTCCAGAGAGTTGGAAGCTCAGATCCTGCATCTGGGCCCTGGACTCCCAGGAACTGTAGAGGATGGGATCTGGAATCCTGTACCTTGGGAATGAGGCTGATGTATTGTCCGTCTGGAGTCACATTGAGTCAGGGACGCCAAGGGGTTAAAATGCCATCCTTCCATCCCACAGGGCACCTGGGCCTCAGCCATGTCCCCTTGGCACTGCAGGTCCTCTTCCTCATTGTCTTCTCTGTGCTGCTGGTGGTCGTGCTTGCCAAAGGTCGGTCAGGACTGAGGTTTGGGGACCCCAAGTCTGGCTCTTCAGCCAAAGGGACCCAGGAGGGAGGAGCAACTGACTGGGACTGTGTCTGTCGTCACGGCCTTCTGAGTAGGGGTTCTGCCTGGGAGACACTGGCTGCACCTGCCTTAGAAACCCAGTCTCCCTTGGGTGTTAGATCTCTTCATCACGAAACAGGACTAGATAAGACCTTGGGCCTTGGAAACGATGGTCCCTGGACTGGAGCCAGAGAATGCTATCATAGCAGGCTCAAAACTGGGTGTGACAATGCATTCCTAGAACCCCAATATGCAGGAGGCAGAGGCGGAGAATCAGGAGGCCAAGGTCAACCTCAGCTACATGGAAGTTTTTATGCAGCCTGAGCTGTGTGAGACTTTGTCTAGGAAAGGAAAGAAGGCGGGAAGGGAGGGAGGGAGGGAGGGAGGGAGGGAGGGAGGGAGGGAGAAGGAAAGCAGGGAGAGAAAAAAGGATGACTTGGTCATCAGGGTCCAGTACAGGCCAAGAAACACAGTAAGCATTTAATAATTGCAGTGACCCTTTCTTTTGGCCCAGTCTTCAGCATTCCTAGCTTTCGGGGTCAGGAGCAGTCCAGCCAGGAGAAGATCTACCAGGAGCTGACCCAGCTGAAGGCTGGAGTAGGTGAGTGACTGGGAACGAGGGATCTCACAGCCTGAGAAAGTTTCCACAGAGTCACTTTGCTTAAATAACTGTTCTTCACTGAGTCTCAGTTTCCTCACCTGTGGAATGGGCACGCAGGATAATACTAAGGAAGGCATCTCGTTGGTGTTGACTAGAATCTGTGCACAAAATAGGCACTCAAGATCCACAGGGCCTGGACAGATTAGACACTCGATGTTTACAAAAGTATGTACACAGTAAAATGCTCAGGGGTGTGCACACATTAGACATTCAGTGTTCACAGGTATGTGTACACAATAGGTACTCGTTGACAAGAGTATGTATGCAGTAAACGCTCAATGTTTACAGGATGTGCACACATTAGACACTCGGTGTCACAGAGCTTGTGTACACAGTAGGCAGTCAGTGTTCACAAGGGCGTGCACACAGTAGGTATTCAGTTAAACCTGTCTAGTGGCCTCCATTCTGAGCTCTAAGCCTCAACTTCTTTCAGTCAAGAAAAAAAATCGGGCTAGGACTCCTGGGTTCTGGGAATAGAAGGGACACAATAATTGGGGTAGGAAACGGCTCCGCATGGTGCAGCGTCAAGGGAGGGGCTGACTCTGGAGGGCTTGAAGGTTGAAGTCACAGAAGCATGGGTGCATCCTGACCTGCCTCCCCGAACAGACCGCCTGTGTCGCTCCTGTCCCTGGGACTGGACGCCCTTCCAAGAAAGCTGCTACTTTTTCTCTGTGGCCCAGAAGACCTGGAATGACTCTGCCACAGCCTGCCAGAAGGTGGGGGCGCAACTTGTGGTTATCAAGAGTGATGAAGAGCAGGTATGCCTGGCAGGGCCCAGTCCGCATCTGGGGGTGCATCTGGAGGGAGGAGGAGTTTGGCTGCATACAGTGTTCTAGGATAGGGCCTGCTTGCCTGGAGAGGGGATAAAATGGGTATGAAAGGGGCCAGAGCAGTTGCAAAAAAGACACTCTAGGACTGCAGAGAGAAGGCTCCGTGGGTTAAGCACTTGCCAGGCAAATCCGAGGACCTGAGCGTGGACTCCTCAAACCCACACGAAGTCCATCTTGAGGACACACATCTGTAACCCCAGTGTTCCTGCAGTAATATGGGGAGCAGGGGGAAGAGATCTCATGGAAGCTGGTGGCCAGCTCTCCTGGTGTACACAGTGGTAAACAACAAGAGACCCGTCTCAAACAAGGTGAGAATCTGTGGTGACATCTGTAAAGACCTCCAGACAGGCCTTATTTATACAAGCAAGGTATCACCACAAGGATACACACCTAAGGTTGTCCTCTGATGCACACACACTCATGCATGTGTGTGCGTGTGGAGGCCAGAGGTCAGCCTTGAGTGGCATCCCCCAGGTGCTCACATTGTTTAGGCTGAGCTGGCTGGCCAGCAAGTCCCAGGCATCCTCCTGTCTCTGCCTCCCCAGTGCTGGGATTGGTGCACACAACCACAGTGGGCTTTCACATGCTTGCTAGGGGTCCACCTCAGGTCCTCACACTTGTGTGGCACACTTAACTGGCCGAGCCACTTCCTCAGCCCCACTACTATTGCTTTCAACGTGATTGATGCTTTGGGGGAACTCCTGAAATCTGTGGCCAGCACTTAACAACAATTTCCTCTGTTGGGTTAAATCCTGGTGTGTGCCTTTTGCTAAATCCCCTGGTACAAATATCACCAGCCTTGCTGATTTGAAGCACCAGGGAGAGACAGCTTGATTCAGAACTGAATAGGGGTCACCAACACATGCAGTAACCGTGAACCTGTTTGATCCGCAGCCATTTAAACCTGGCCTTGAGTAAATTCGTGTGGATGTGTGCATAGCCTCCAGACAGATAAGCGTATGGCATCACTAGGCATGCACGGCCTGTGTGCGAGCGAGAACAAGCTGCCCATGGCACACAGGTGTGGAGACATTCAGAACTCATGGTACAAAGCCGAACGTCGGATTGCAGGCAGAACTTCCCACCAGGAGTTTTTGGAGACACGTGTTAAAAAGAAGAGGGAGGCAGAGTCCTTTCTGATGCTTCCTTTTCTGCCTTTCTAGAACTTTCTGCAACAGTCTTCTAAGAAGAGAGGCAACACTTGGATGGGGCTCATCGACCTGAACAAGGAATCCACATGGCACTGGGTGGATGGCTCGCCTCTGACACTCAGGTAGACACCAGAGGAAGGGAGCACATTACAGAGGGGATGGAGTGTTAAGGCTCTGACTTGAGGCATCCTTGGGGTTCATGTCCTCCACCCGGTCACCTGGGCATTAGAGCTTGGAACACTTGTTGAATGGCAGGAAATGAGGTTCAGATGGGATGGCAGGTGCCTGAGATTACATCATCAGAACTTCAGGAACGGCTGCAGCCAGAGGGACATTAAATAGGAATAATTGTGTAGGAAATCCAAGACCGGGAAATGACTCCAGTGGTAAAGTCATGCCCACAGCCCACGTAAAGACAGCTGGTGTTGTGGTGGCACGCACTTGTAATCTCTGAACTTGGAAAGCAGAAACAGAAGGGTTCCTGGAGTTTCCTGGCCAGCCAGCCTAGCCAACTAGCAAGTTCCAAGGTAGCGAGAGACCCTGTCTCAAAAATCAAGGTGGAGAATGTCCTGAGGAACAACAACTGAAATTGTTACCTGAGTCTACATGCATATATATGAATGTACACACACACATGCACATAACCACACACACATGAACACACAGAGACTGAAAATGACCATTGCCAATAACAATATAACTTGTAGATGGAGAGATGGCTCAGTGGTTAAAAACCTAGGAGTTCTTAATTCTGCATCTGTAAAAATCCTAAAACTTCCAGAGGCCCCAAGTTTGGTTCCCCGTGCCCACATGAATTGGCTCACAACCACCTGTAACTCCAGCCCCAGGGGATCTGATGATCTTTGCAGATGTCCACACTCACATCCACAAATGTGCACATGCGCCAGCATACTCAGGAACACACATGCACACACCACACACGAAAGAAAAGAATGTGCATACAGATTGTTGTACTCTAAGGTCCAAAAAGAGAGCATCTACAACACCACCGGATGTGACAGGAGGGCAAAGACCTGGGCAAGTCAGGATGTAGAAGGGGCGGGAGACTCAGGTAATGGCCTTGGTTGTGCTGTCAAGGAACGAAGTAGACCATGTGGGTCAAGCAGGTTTGGGCGGGGGTGTTTTGAAGTGTGTGATGGGTTCTAGATGCTCTCTTTCCTAGCTAGCCTTCTGTCGATGTGATGGACACTGTGACTAAGGCAGTGCAGGGAGGAAAGGGTTTATTCCATCCAACAACTCCCAGGTCACACTCAGTCACTGAGGGAAGTCAGGGAGGAACGCAAGGCAGGAACCAAAGCAGAGGCCACGGAGGAACACTACTCACTGGCTTGTTTTCACGGCTTGCTCAGCCTGCTTCCTTAACTACCCAGGACCACCTGCTCAGAGGTAGCGCTGCCCACTGTGGGTGAGGCCACATCCTATCAATCGTTAATGATGAAAATGCCCCCATAAGCCGGCTGGGCTACAGGGTAGTCTGATGGAGGCATATTCTCAGTTAAGGTTTCCTCTTCCCAGATGACCCTAGCTGTATCATTAGTTGTCTGGTGTTTAGTCCTGCACATGTTGTATTAACTCAGTGAGGGAGCTGTGTGTGTGTGGAGTTTCTATTATTTGGTTGCATCTGACAACTGTACCCTCCTTGGAACAAGTCCTCTCAATCATGGGAGACATGGATGAGGTGCAAAGCTCAGAGTGACTCAGGCCTGCCATGTCATGTGCAAGGCAAGTCTGCCATCACACCCTAGAAAGGGGCTTACAGGGTTTTCCTGGGGCAGAATCTCATGTCTTACGGTCTTTGCAGTTTCATGAAGTATTGGAATAAAGGGGAACCCAACAACCTGGGGGAGGAAGACTGTGCGGAGTTCAAAGGTGATGGCTGGAATGACCACCAATGTGACGACAAGAAATTCTGGATCTGCAAAAAACCCAAAACTTCCTGCCCTAGCAAGTGATGGCCAACCTCTGTCCCCCACCCCCACAGCCTAAACACCACAGCAATCCCGTTCATTATACCTGTCTGTGGCTGCTGATGCCCTGACAAGATCTCGGGGACTTTTCTCCACCAGGTAGCCTGTCTTCTGCATGGCTGGACCACTTTTGTATAATCCTCTGGTGTCTGCGGGTTCTCTTTGGGTTAGTCGTTATGGCTCTGCTTCACCTTTCCTTCTAAGGGAGTGACCAGGTATGAGATGTATCCAGGTCCTTACTGGGTTCCTTTCATCTCCTCTGTCTTCCTTTCTGAGTTCACAGCATGTGTTGCCATGGCAACTGATGACACATCCTATGTGATTTCATAGCATCTCACAGTACTTTCCTCCCACCTACTAAGTTTTTAATCCACCTACCCTGCATGCCCTTCTATGGACGCCTTCCCTGATCTCAGGAGCTCAGTCTGTAGGCTAGAAGCACAAGAGAATCAATTCCTCATCCATTAGTCATGATCAGAGATTCTTGTGTTAATACCCTGGCGCTCTCTCCACCTCTTGTTGGACATGGTGAGCCTCAACGTTTTAGAGCCTAAAAATGAACTCCCAAATATTTGGAAGATTTATAATTTTTATTGAATTTGTTCATTGACAATTTCATATATATTCTATTATTCTGATTACTGTCATCCTCTACCCAACCTGAAATTTCTCTCTTTTTACCTCTTCTTTCCCCCATTCATGACTTTTTGCTTGGTTTTGTGACCCATTGACACTAACAATGGCATGTATATGATCATGAGTTTGAAACTATCCAGTGGAGTCTGACAGGCTCATCATCAACTGAAGACAATGACTGTCCCTCTCTCAAAATCCATCAGTAGCCAGTCATTCAGCAGGGAGAGGTAGGGCCCTGTGAGCTCTTACTATAACCAAGTGATGAGAGGCCCACTTTTGGTCAGCCTTCTCCATCCTCAGCTGCTGGGAGCTCTGCTGTCACCTGTCAGCCCTTCCTGTCCTAGGTCACTACAGCACTCTGCCTTCACCAACGTCAGGCTTCTGGTAAAGCACACGCAGATGCAGGGTGATGAAGATGTAGCCAGGTTTGGGTCAGTACCCGCCAGGAAGTCACCTGTGGCTGCATCAGGTCTGTCCCTTCGCTATCCTTGCTTCTTGTATGACATAATTAAAAAGTTGGTCTTTTCTGCGTTGCTAAGTGACAGGTTTCTTGTTTACAATATGTACCTTTGACCACTGTTGAGTCATGCGAATGGAGGTGACTTGGTGCAGAGCATAAAACCTCACCTCAGGCACCAAGAGGACCAAAGATGTGATTAAAATCTGGAATGTTCACCTATATCCGCTGCCATCCATTCATATGGAGACTGAACTTTGTTAGTCCCCAAGACCACATGAAAAACACATTCCTATCAAATGCCATCCACTGGGGTTGACCACAAGAACTGTCCACCATGAACATGCTACATTTTATCTCACTTAAGTCAACCTTTAAACGTGCAGGATAACTCAAAGATACATCCACAGTACCTCCCGGGGATGCAGGGTAACTCAAAGATACATCCACAGTACCTCCCGGGGGCTCTTGGCTATTCGGGTCCTAGCTGCCCACATCAATCATAAGCCCACACGTGTTCTGGCCGTGGTGTCCTTCCTTCCCTTCACGGCCCACATGGTTTCCTTCCACTTCCGCTGTCACATTATACGCTCTCCCCTCAGGTAAATTACTCAGATCGTTCCTGTCTTGGGCTCCACTTCTGAGAGTCCAAACCAGATTTGCAGCACGTTTTCATCAGTGGTCACCACACATGGTTCTCCACCTCATCCGGTCTTGTGAAGTTTTTCTTCTAGTGAGGTGTGCGCACCTGTGTGTGTGTTCAGCGGGCTGTCTGTACATGCATATATGTGTGTGATGTGTGTATATGTGCTATGTGTATGTATGTGCGCTGTGTATATCCTGGGTTGTGTGTGTGTGTGTGTGTACTGTGTGTGGGTCGTGTGATACATGTGTGGGTATGTACATGTGTTTGCTTGGTGTGAGTGAGTGTTCTGTATGCACACATGTGTTCATGTGTGTGTGTACTATATGGGTATGTTGTATTATATGGTATATGTTCCATATGTGTATATGCTTATGTGTGTGAAAGGTATATGTATGTATCTGTGTGTGTGCATGTGTGTATTTGTACGATGGGGGTCTGTGTGTGTATCTGTTTGTGTGTATGTGTGCTGTGAATGTACATCAGTTTTTGTGTAGATGCGTGCAGGTGTGCAGGTTGGTATGTGGAGGCCGGAGGTTAAAATCAGTTCTTTCTCAGCTGCACTCCATCTTGCTTTTTGAGAAGAGCTCAATGAACCTGGAGCTCCTGAGATGGCCAGGCTGTCGGACAATAAGCTCCTGAGCTCCACCTGTCTCTGCTCCCCGGGGCTGGGCGCACTCCAGCAGCGCCCGGCTTTGACCTGGGAACTGAGGGTCCAAACTGAAGTCCTCATGTTTGCTCAGCAAGTGCCTTAGCATCTGAACCATCCCCAGTCATGCATGCTTCTGTTTGGTTTGTCTATAGTCATTTCTCTTTTTGGAGATTAGAACTGTGCCCTTTCCCCTTCCCTTAAGATCCCTCCCAAATTCCCCTCCTTGGTCTCTTCCAAATCCATGGTCTCCATTTAGCTTTCAAGGAAAAATGTATTTTTGTGTCAAATATCCCAGTATGTGGAACCAAAACAAACCAATCAATCACTCCAGGGAGACTAAAGCCCCACCCACCTGGGGAGCTAGAGAGTTGATTCCATGGTGATGAACCCTTGCTACACTTGCAGAGGATGGTTCCCATCACCCATGTCCATCAGCTTACAACTACCAATAACTCCAGTCCCGGGGAATCCTACGCCCTCCTTTGGAATCTGAAGGCACCTATGCTTACACATACATATAATTTAAAAATGAAAATAAACTCTTTTTAAAGAGAATTTATGCACAAAAGAAAAAAACGAGGAAAAGACCTGAAGAGGCTGTTTTGCAAAAGCATGTGTGGGAAGGGAAGTGAAAAAGCTGTCCTTTTAGATCAGTCCTGCAGGACTTTAGTGAACTCAAACATTAACTCCGTAAGTTAGGACTATCTTAGCTGGATGATGGGGGCTTTGACCTTTCCACGTCTATAGGATTTCTCTTTTTGTTTTTTATTTCATGAGGAAAAGAGCAAGAGGGATGTTATGTTTTTTCTGTATGTGTCCATCTTCATATATGAGTGCAGGTGCATCATGTATGTGTGCATATGGAAGCCAGAGGTCAAGATAAGATGTCATCTATAACACTTCACCTATGTTTCAATTTATAAAATATTATTAGTTATTAGTGTGTGTGTGTGCATGTGTGTGTGTGTGCATGTGTGTCTGTCACTGGTACACATATAAAAACCACAAGAACTGGAATCACAGATGACTCTGAGCCACAGTGTGGGAGCTGGTTCCTCTGCAGGAGTAGCAAGGGCCATCTCTCCAACCTTGCTTTTGGAGACAGAATCTCACTGAACATGGAGCTTGCTGCCTGGGATGTCTGCGTGTCTAGCAACACCCTGGAATCTACTATTCTTTGCTCATCCCCAGCACTGGGGTTACAGATGCCCAGCAACCTGAGAAGTCAAGTCCAGGACCTCATGGTGTGTGTGTGTGTGTGTGTGTGTGTGTGTGTGTGTGTGTGTGTGTACATGAGCCACCATACAGTTGTGGAGACTGAAGGCTAACTAGGTGAAGTCTGTTCTCTCCTTTGATATTTACATGGGCTCCAGGGATTAAACTCAAGTCACCAGGCTTTAGAGGCAAGTACATTTAGGTGTTGAGCCTTTTCATTGGCCCTATTTAGTTTTTGAAATGGGGCCTCATACTATAGCCCAAACTTGCCTGAAACTTACTGGGTAGCACAGGCTGATTACAGCCTTCTTCTAGCTCAGTTTCACCAGCACTGGGATAACAAATCTGAGTCAACACACCCAGCTCCTGCCACAATTTAATCACACCTGCAAAACTCCTTCTAAACGAGGTACCATTCGCAGATCCTAACTTAAGGCATCAGTGTTTCTTTTTTAGAGAAACTTAAATTTTCCTATACTAGAGATACCTTTATTTTCTGCTTAAATTTATTTTTAAAATGTTGTTTTCATATCTCGTGATTAAGTAAAAACATTCCTGTAACTGACCCTTTATCTAACTAAGGAAGCTTCCTCTTATCTGTTGTTTGCGAAGAATTTATTTTTGCATGTTTATGGTGTTGCATAGATGCTCCTCTTAACTGTAACGAGGAAGAGACAAAAACAAGATCGGGAAGGATGTGGGCCACGTGGTCACCTGTTTATGAATCCTCCAAATGTACAAAACAACTCAATAGACTGCCAATGGGTCAACATAGGATGTATTTTTAAAATCATGAGCACCAACTTTGGAAAGAAAACTCCTTGGAGACAGAAACAGGAGACTAAGACCAGACAGGGACTGGGTGTCATCTAGATGTCCACTGTATTTGTTTTGTTTTCTTTACTTTTAAGAATATCTAGGAACTAGAGAGTTGCTCAGTGGCTAAGAGTACATTCAACACATGGGGTGCCTGTGTTCAGTTCCCAGCACCAGTGTCTGGCAGCTCACTAAAGCCTGTAACTCCAGCTGCAGGGGACCCAGCACCCTCTTGTGTCCTCCAAAGATACCTGCACTCCCATGGCAGACACAATCACACACACACACACACACACACACACACACACAAACTAACACAAACACACACACCACACATGCAAAACCTTATAAACTAAAAATCATAGGTAAGGTCTTTTTTTAACTTTTTATTGTTTTTTTGTGAATTGCACCTCATGTACCTCAATTGTACCCATCTCCTAGTCCCTCCATACCCACCCTCCATCCTTATAACCACCAAAGAAAAGCAAAAAAATTAAAATTAAAAGCAATCAAAAGCGAGAAAAGAAAAGAACCTTGCCGCGGAGGCTGCAGGGCGTCGCGGTGTGTCCCACAGCACATGCTTCTGCCCAAACCGCTTTGTGCAGTCTGGCCGCAGCTGACACCCGGCCTCAGATGATTTCCCTCTGTTCATCTCTGCATCCCCAGAGCGAGCGCTTCTTTTCATCCTCCACGCCTGCAGTAGTTGGTACTGAGCTTGGTAGGATCTGCACTCACCTAGTGGACAAGGCTCTGCGCATGCCTGTGGGTTTTCTTCATTAGACTGAAGCTGAAATGCTCACCCTAAGAGGGGGTGTCACCATTCCGTGGGGTGGGGTCCTGGACTACATGACAAGGAGAAAGCTGGGGGCCAGCAAGATGTCTCAGTGGTTACATACACCTGCTGTCAAGCCCGATGACCTGGCTGCACTCCCTGAGATCCACAGGGTAGGAGAAAACCGACATCCAGAAGTTGTACTTGACCTCCACACATGCAACATGGCACACAAGTACACACACACACACACACACACACACACACACAAAACAACAACAACAATAACAACTAAATAAAATTGTAAAGCAATAGATAGCCCAGTGTTTGGGAGGCGGAGGCAGGTGGGACTCCGTGAGGACTAGGACAGCCAAGGCTAAGTGGTGAAACTCTGTGCATGTGTCCTTGAAGGCAGTGTGCCAACAGTATCTCTTTCAGAAAACGTCCTCTGGCCCTGTCAAGTGCATTAACACATTCCCCTTCAGGGCTGAAGAAGCCGTGCCATAGGAACCCTCTCCTAAGTGTGTCCAGAAGGTGTTGAGCAGTTCTCCTCTCTCTCTCTCTCTGTCTCTCTGTCTCTCTGTCTCTCTCTGTCTCTCCCTCCCTCCCTCCCTCCCTCCTCCCTCTGTCCCTCTCTCTCTCTCTCTCTCTCTCTCTCTCTCTCTCTCTCTCTCTCTCTCTCTCTCTCTCTCTCTCTCTCTCTCTCTCTCTCTCTCTCTCTCTCTCTCTCTCTCTCTCTCTCTCTCTCTCTCTCTCTCTCTCTCTCTCTCTCTCTCTCTCTCTCTCTCTCTCTCTCTCTCTCTCTCTCTCTCTCTCTCTCTCTCTCTCTCTCTCTCTCTCTCTCTCTCTCTCTCTCTCTCTCTCTCTCTCTCTCTCTCTCTCTCTCTCTCTCTCTCTCTCTCTCTCTCTCTCTCTCTCTCTCTCTCTCTCTCTCTCTCTCTCTCTCTCTCTCTCTCTCTCTCTCTCTCTCTCTCTCTCTCTCTTCCTCTTGTGAAGAACTACTTGGGGTGTGCCCTGCCTGGAAGCTCTGACCCAGTCATCATGCCTCTCGTTTCCTGATGAGGAGCGGAAAGGAAAGTGTCCTGCTGGAGGAGAAGCCTTCTGAGAAGAAGGGGTGGGGCCTTCTGTTTTCTTGGAAAACAACTCCCTACAGGACATCACTCCTCTAAGCACTGTCCACCCGATCACCCACACAGCTTAGCTCTTTATCCCAGAGGTCCATGCTGAGGTGTTTGATGCAGGTGCTTACAGCTCGTGCACCATTGTGTGTGCACACGCTCATGTGTGCGTGTGCCTGTGTGCACGTGTGACTACATCTCTAGTCATCTCTGTAATGGATGGGAGGTGCCCCCTGCAGTCACCAGATCTCAGCTGCAGCAGTGTCTTCAGCTCCTGAGGGGGGAGAATTTAGGATGGGGCACATGTAGAGTGACCAAGAGGCTGAGATTTACTTTTAGGAGACACAGAAAGGAAAGCACAGTCAGCCTTCCAGAGCAGGCGGCTCCCTCAGCCAGGAAGGGCTGCTGGCCTCTGTACGTAAATGTCTTACTCTCCATTTTCCCTCCCCAACTTGGCCATGGGAAGGTCTGTGGTGGTCTCCTTCACCGAGCAGGTGGAGGAGTCCTCAGAGCCTTCCTTACCCACAATTCAGTCTGGTGCAGTTAACGTATTTGACCCAAGGGTGCATATAAAGATGTAACTATGAACAAAACCAAGAAGTTAACTGGAGGAAAGGGCAATGGTGCCTTGCACGTGCTCCTGGGGAGGGGTGAGGGCTTTTAGGAGCCTGCTGGACCCAGATGGCCCTGTTTGTTTCAACAGAGCCAGGTCTTAGGCTGGCTGGCTATCTCCCCCAGCTGCAAGCCTTCTTATTTATCTTCCCTTGTGCCCAACCTCACCATTTTAGCCCACACTTTTTTTTAACCCTACAGGGTTTTTTGTTTGTTCATTTGCTTTTTGTTTGATGGTTTGGTTTTGGGGTTTTGTTGTTGTTGTTGTTTTAGGGTTTTGGTGGGGTGGTTTTGTTTGTTTATTTTCCAGACAGGGTTTCTCTGTGTAACAGTCCTAACTGTGCTGGAATTCACTTTGTAGACCAAGCTGGCCTGAAACTCACAGAGATTTGCCTGCCTCTGCCTCCTGAGTGCTGGAATTAAACGTGTGCACCACCACTCCAGGCTACCCTGACAGCTTTTTTACTAGCAATTTCCATTCCTTCCAACCCTAGCTTTTTGAGATCTGGAAATATTACAACTGAATGACTAAGTTATGACTGGTCTGTTGTGAGTATGTCCTCATTAAACGCTGTGGACCTATTCACTGCTCAGGGACAAGGGGGACAAGGGGACTACCCTAACTCTGGTGCCATAAACAATTCAGGATAAACCTGTAGGCATTTTGGAAGGATCGGGTGGGACAGGTATTCTGGCACTGGGAAGTCACAGAATACTGAGTGTTACACAGCTCAGATGGAAAGGTATCCTAGAGCTCGGGAGCCAAGGACTACCACAGGCTGCAGTAAGCTTAGCAGTTTACAGCTTTGCCTCAGGGAAAGGCTTCCCAGTGTATCCGCTCTGCTCTGGCAGGAGAGGGTCTTCCAGCTGGGGTTGTTTGCCCAGTGTAGCAGTTTTGTTCCGGCAGGAGAAGGTTTCCTGGGCTACAGTTCAGCTCTCCTCGGGGAGAGTGGAGAACTGAGTGTAACAACTCCGCTCTGCCAAGGGAAGGTCCCCCTCCCCCGTTCCCCCTCCCCCCCGAAAGTGTTACAGCCCTGCTCACGCCCCTCTGCCCAGGGTCATGTCTGCTCCAGCGCAAAACAAGGTCTTCACCCAAAGCTCATCCAAGGGGTTTATTGGGAGGGAAGAATCCAGGAGAGTGGCTGCCAGCCGGGTAACACAAACAGCCACAAGCTAAACAGACACATATATATATAGGGATTCCAGGGTAAAGATTGGTCAGATTTCAATGCAGAGCTCAGATTGGCTAGACCTCCTACCCAAAGATTGGTTATTTTTCTCCACAGGATTAGGGTCAGAATGGCTATGGTTTCAGGGCCAAAGTGTGTTTATTTCTCTGGCCCATTTTAGCCTTTTGGCTCTAATTTTAGGGCCAGGGTGTATTTCTTTCACTGACTTTGATTCCAGGGACAAAGTGTGTTTCTTTGGCACTGGTTTCAGGGTCAGGGTACATTTCTTTGGTTCTGATTGCAGGGCCAAAGTGTGTTTCTTTGGCTCTGCTCAGGGTGTGTTTCTTTGGCTGGTCCCTTTTCCATACAGAGCCTCCTAGGAAGTATGTGTTCCCTTGGCATGACCTCTTTTTAAGAATTCATGCTTTCTAAATATCAGGGTTAGGGAGATGATTGCATTAATAAGGAACCTGGTTTGACAGCGTGAGGACCTAATTCAGATTCCCAGCACCCTCGTAAAAAGGATTGGTTCAGTAGCCAGCACCTATCACCCCAGCCCTGAGTGGAGACAGGAGGATCCCTAGAATTCACTGGCCAGCCAGTTATTGGAAGCAGTAGTTCTAGGTTCAATGAGAGATCCTTTTTCAAAAAATAAACCATAGTCAAAACTGGTGGAGTGGGTCGATGGCTAAAGGAGCTTGCCTTGCAAGCCTGGTGGCCAGCATTTATGTGATCCTTGTAGCTCTCAAGAATGTGGAAGGAGACAGCCAACACCCGGAGTTGTCTTCTGACCTCCACACGTATGCGCACACACATACACACATGCACACACACATACATCATACACATACACACACATTTATCAGAGGACACAATTTTACTACATACTTCCATCTTCTGAACTGCTTTCCCAAGTGACTGAATTTATACTCCAGTCAGCAGTGAAGGAGTATCCCTTCTCCCACATCCTCAGCAACTGTAACGAGTATCCACCTTTCATCTGGCTGTCATGCTGCACGCCTGTAATCCTAGAGTGCAGGAGGCTGAAACAGAAGGACTGTGGATACAAAACCAGCCTGGGCTACAAACAGATGAAAATTACCCGATTGTTTCTAATATTTTTAAACATGTGTATGTATATATATATATATATATATATATATATATATATATCCGTATGTGTATGAATGCAAGCACCTGAGGAAGCCAGAAAGAGGCGTTGGATTCCATCAGCTGGAGTCACAAGAGACTATGATGTGGAGGTTGAGAAATGGACTCTAATCTTTGACAAACGCAGCACACAGGCTTCACCACTGGGCCATCTCGCCTCCCTCTACTTTTTTCCTGTTTGCTACTTTACTTAGTACACATGACACAGCGTTACTTATGCTTCCACTCCTAATGAACTTAAGCTTTCCTTAAACACATGCTCGGCATTCTGTTTTGGTTTTGTTTGCTTCTGTGAAGAGGGTCTTGTGTGATCCAGACGGGCCTTGAACTTGCCTTCTTCTGTGTGAGCCCTGAGTGCTGGGATCGCAGCATGAGCCACCATGAAGCCACACACATTCATGTCGGGTTTCCCCCTCTAGGTCTTGCTACTTCTTACCCGTGGCTTGCTTTTCTGCTAATGTCTGTGGGTTGTTTTAATTTGCAGAAGTATTTTTGCAGATTCCAGAAAGCAAGTAATTGTTAGTTTTAGATGTGGCAGTGAAGCCTCCCCACCCCATGCAAACGCACCGTGTAGACCCCTTCCTCCTTCCATGGAATCCACTTCTACTTTCGTGTCAGCTTTTTTTCCTAAGTCCAGATTCTGCAAAAGAGAAAAACCATGTGATATTTGTCTTTCCAGCTTATTTTGCATAAAATGACGCTCTTTGGCTCCACCCTCTTCCTTGCACGTAACACTGTTTCCTTCCTTCTGATGACAGAATAAAACTGCACTGTGTTTTCTTTACCCATCTGTCTGTAGATGGACACCTAGGCTGTTCCATGCCTCGGCTGTTGTGGACAGTGCTGGAATGAGTATGGACGGCGGTGTGTGAACTACCGCAGGGTGGTACAGCCGACAGAGTGAGTCATACACTAGCTCTAGTTTCAGAGGCTGTCCTGGCTTTGTTCCCTGTTGTTGTGTAAAAACACCTGGTGAAAGCAAGTTGGAGGAGAAAAAATAACTCTGCTCACAATTCCAGGTTACAAAGGTCTTCACATCGAGGAAGCCAAGATGGTGGCAGGTCAAAGCAACTGGACACATCACGTCACAATAAAGAGCAGAGAGAAATCATCCCCGTGCTTCCTGCTCAGCTCGCCTCCTCACAAAGCCAATACAACTAAGACTGCTCTGTGATCCAGCATCCGTGTCGCCCCTGGTCACACACTCAAAACATCAAGCAGCATCCATGTTTATTACTTTACAACCCGCAGTAGCCAATTAAAGAATCGGAGTGTCCATCAACAGATAAACGAGTGAACATATGTATACTTACTTAAAGAAAATGTGACATATTTACATCAGAATCTTGTTCATCCACAACAAAGAGTGAAATTGTGTTATGTGCTGTGGACAGATGCACTGCGGATTGTTAAACAAAATAAGTTAGAAAACAGAGAGACAAATATCACATTTCTCTCATTTACAGGTCCTAGATTATATATAGATATATAAAGCTCTGCGTGTGTGTGTGTGTGTGTGTGTGCGCGCGCGTGCGCGCAAGCGTGTTTGCTGTGACACTATTCCTGGAGAGAGGTGAACAAGCATATGCTCACCTGGACAGGAAACCAATGAAAAACCAAAGTAAAGATAGATACCTCCACCCAAGTGCAATGAGATGAAGCCATGAATGTACTCTCAGGAAGGTGTGTGAGGGTCCCTTACAGGAGCGTGTGCAACCCAAATGCAGCCACGTCTCTGAAATCCCATCCCAGCCCGCGTGCGTCTCACCATGTCTGAGATCCCACTGAAATCAGGAACAAGACAAGGACGTCCACTATCCCACTCCTTTCCAATATTGTGCTATCTAGAATAATAAGGAAACTAAAGGGATCCAAACAGGGAGAGAAGTCAAGCTACCCCTACTTGATAAGATACTAGATATTAGAAACCCCAAAAATTCTACCAGGAAACTTCTAGAAACAATGAGCAAACTCAGCATTGAAGCCAGATACAGAATCAGCTCTCACAAATGGGTAACTTTAACAACAGTCACAAAGAAGGAGATCTTGGGCACACACCCGGTCATAACAGCCTGAAGGAAAAAAAAACATCTAGGAAGAGAGTGAAAGACCTCTACAGTGAGAATATTAAACCTCTGAGGAAAAACGTAGACACTAGAAAATAGAGAGACATACCATGTTCGTGGATTGATAATATTGTGAAAATGACCATTTTACCAAAAGCTACTTACAAATTCAAAAAAATCTCAATCAAATCCCTCATCTCATTCTTCACAGAAATAGAAAAAATATTCTAAAATTCATATGGAATCACAAAAGACCCCAGAGAGCCAAAACAATCATGAGCATAAAGAATCAGGCTAGAGGGAGGACCATTCCAGTTCTTAAACATACTACAGAGCCATAGTGATAAAAATAGTATGGCACTGCCACAGAAACAGACATGCAGACCACCAGAAGCTCAAAGACCCAGACATGAGCACACGTAACTTCAGCCACTTAATATTTGACAAAGGGGGCCAGAAAGTAAGCTGGAAAAGGAAAGTGCCTCCAACCAACAGTGATAAAAAAAAATGGGACATCCACACACAGAACAACAAAATCAGAGCCATGTTTACCACCTTGCATAAAAACTAACTCCACATGGATCAAAAATGTAAACCTGAAACCTGAAACTTCTGGAAGAAAACAGATTTAGCATCATGCATGATACAGGTGTCGGAAAGGACTTCCTGGATAGGGCTCCTTTTGTCTAAAAATGAAGGCCAATAATTGATAAAAACCAACAAATACTGCTCCTATGAGTCCACAGCTGTCATGCATTTCAAATATGAGGCCAACCTGGTTGAGACGTCCATCACCTCCCTGATAGCCAGGGCTGATTCGGGTGATGGGACTGGTTAGGTGGGTGTCTCCCTCACCGCTCCACATGCTTCCTTCCTGAAGCTTCACCTCCCGCTGAAGAGGACAGCCTTCCCCATAACAGACCGGTCTTAAGTCAGGGGTGGGAAAGTAGCCACGCTCCCCTGCTGGAGGCCTTAAACAGTCTCTCAAGAACGTGACGCATGCCAGTCCTGCTCTTACTCTCTTCTTGCCCCCTTACCACGATGCTTCCGGGCCCTAAGGAAGGGCTGTAAATATCTTCTTTGGGGGTGAGCGCTCAACTCTGCTTGATTTTCAGCATCTTTGTAGCCACCGGACTCTGCATTCACATCTGTCCACTGAAAGAGAGGCTTCTCTGGTTCAAGCTGGTGGCAGCCTTTCTCTGTGGCTATAAACATAGATGCCAAGAAGGCGGCTTGATGACCGTGTCAGTGTGTGTGTAAGCAGCAGTGGTGGGTTCTCCCCCACAGTGCCTAAGGCCTCCTTGGTTACGTCTTGTTGCTATGTGCTTGTTGGTTTGGGTTTTTAAGTGTGTTTAGAGTACTGGGTATGCATATTTGTTTTTTGACTCAGAGTCTTTCGTTGGCTTGGACCACACCCCTGGGATCCACCATCCCTCTGCGCTAGGACTGCAACTGAACCACTGCACTTGGCTTTTTTTTTCCAAATGCATTTATTTTTGTGTATTAGTGTGAGTGTGTCTTTCTGTGAAAGTTGCTGGGTGCCACGGCATGAACTCACAAGTCAGAGGACTTGTGGGATCAGTGAGTGCCATGATCAAACTCAGGTGGTCGGAATTGTCAGCACGTGTTTCCACCAGCTGAGCCGTCTCCTAGTCTCCGTCTTCTTCCCTCATTCCCCTTTCTCTTTCCCACACCTGGTAATGTTTCATGCCTGTCTTTCTTTTATTTATGCTTGCTTGTTGAGAAAGTGTCTCACTGTGTGTAGTTTAGACGGTCCCAGATATCCACAACGTGGACCAGGCTGGGCTTGAACCCTTGACAGTCTCTCAACACTGGGATTCCAGAAGGTCATCGCTACTCCCAGCTTTGAGGTTGTTTGTTTGTTTGTTTTGTTTTGCTTTCAATTTTAGATTTCCATTGCACAGATGATGCGTTTTGTGAGCACATTTTCGTGCAAGTACAAACTGTGCGCTGAACGCGTCCCTTTGCCCCCCCCTTCTCACACACCCCCCTTCGTCCCTTTCTTCCCCCGGGGCGGTTTCACTTCTACTTCCTCGTCATGTATGCATTCGTGATTTTTATGTAACTATACATAGTCTAGGAACCACAAAAAAGAAAGAGCATTCAACATTTGTCTTTCTAAAACTGACTTAACTCATTGACTAGGGTTGTCTCCAGGCACGTTCATTTTCTGCCAACCGCGTAAGTTTATCCTTTATGACTTCATAAACCACGTTGTCTCCATCTAGTCCTCTGTCGCTGGACACCAAATTTGGTTTTATAACTTAGCAAATTGTGGTAAAGGTTTTTCTTTTAGCTTGCTCTTAAGTTTTTTCCTGCCTATTTTGATTATTTTTAATTATGTCTATGGGGGGAGGGTGTGTGCACTTGGCTGCAGGTGCCAAAGAGAACCGAGGCATCGGAGCCCTGGAGCTGCAGTTTCAGGCGGTTGTGAGCCACCCGACTTGGGTGCTGGGACTGAACTGGAGTCCTCTGCAAGAAGAGGCCCCCGTAACCACTGAGCCACCTCTTGAGTCTCCCAACATGTTTTTTAAAAATTGTGTTTATTGTTTGAAAGCTTGGTACATTTATATAATGTATTTCAGCTATCTCCATCTCCCCATCAGTCTCCCTGTCCCATCGGAAGCCTTCTCCTCGGCGAGCCCCCCTCCTGTAGTCGTGTCTTCTTTCGGAGTGTGGCCCACTGAGTCCAACTACGGTGGCTTCCCTGAGTGCAGGTGGAAGGTTATTTATTTATAGGAGCAGGGAAAGTAACCAGTGGCCACAGCACTCAAGAAAGTGACACTCCCTCTCCCAGCAACTGTTCCCGGTGGAGACATGTGTCCCTCTTGGCCCCTTTCCCACCCGTGATAAACTTAATGTAGTGTTTCTCTACCCATCCCCAAGAAATATTAACACCCAGGGAAAGAATGTGTTCATTGATTTAGCCCAATTCTCAGAGAAAGTTCTGTCAAATATCAGATACCCAATATTTGCTTAAAGGATACATTACATTTAGAGACTGGGGAGAGGCTTGGTGTTGATTTGGGCTTGGACGTGAATTTGTTGTTTCTTATATTTCTGGTTGTGAGCCTAGCCTTTAACGGCTGAGCCATCTCTCCAGCCCAGAGTTTGTTGTTTCTTTGTCACAGGGTCTCGGGTAGCCTGGGCAGGCCTCAGACTCATCTTGGTAGCCAGATCGTTTAGACTCACCCTCCAAAGGCTGGGTTACAGGTGCACCACCATGTCCAGTGTGTTCCATGTTGGGGATCCTTTCCAGGGTTTTGTGCACGACAAGCAGACATCCTACAGGCTTTGTTACAGCCCTGGGTTCATCAGTTTCTGTTTGAGTTTTGGGGGGGGGGAGGTTTCACTGGGTTTTGGTTTGGTTTTGAAACTGGGGCTCATTACATTATAATCCACGTTGACCCTTAATCTCTGAACTCCAGATCTTCCTGCCTCAGCACGTGTATGTGGAAGCCAGAGGTCAGCCTAGGGTGTTCTTCCCCAGGAGTTCTCTCTCTCTCTCTGTCTCTCTCTCTCTCTCTGCCTCTCTCTCTCTCTCTCTGTGTGTGTGTGTGTGTGTGTGTGTGAGAGAGAGAGAGAGAGAGACAGAGAGACAGAGACAGAGACAGAGAGACAGAGACAGAGAGAATTTGCCACCACATTATTTATTTACTTTGTGTAAAGATTCCTATATGCATGTGTGCTCATACGGGTCATGGAACGTGTGTGGAGGCCAGAGGACAACTTTCGGGAGTTGGCACTCTTTCCATGCATGTCCTAGAATCAAGCCCAAGTCATCAAGCATGGTGGCAAGCACCTTTGCCAGCTGAGCCATCTCAGGACCCAACCTCGTTCTGAGACACAGTCTCTCACAGGACGGGGAACTTGGCTGTGTCCATTTCCCCGGAACTGGCACTACAGGCACATTCGGCCTCCCCCGGCTATCTTATTTGAGTACTAGGAATCAGATTCACGCCCTCATGTTTCCACAGCAGCGTTTACGGACTGAGCCCTGACACTGTTCCCCTTTTCACAAAGGAAAAAGCTTCTCAGCCACATACCACCTCTAGTCCTACCCGCTTTCCCTCATAGGAACACCACAAGCTTAGTCAACAGTTCCCACAGTTATCCACCCCCTTCTGACCAATGTCAGCTGAATTCATATCAAGGTCAAGTAATGTCTGACCAAGACCTTCAGGTCAAGGTCAAACCTAAGGAGCTTTTGCAGGAGCCATCAAGGGCCCTGAGACACTTGGCTGGGTTCAGTGTTTTCCCCTCAGGAGAAATCTCAGCCCTGAGCCCATTAGAGACAGAGACCAGAGTTGAGGGGAGAGGACAGCTCAGTCAGGAAACTGTCTGCCTTGCAAACATGGGGGCCTAAATTTGATTCCTGTAACTACCCTGACAGAGACAATTGGTGCTGCACAACCCCTAGGCTGAGGTGATAGACACAGGCGGGGCTTTGGGGCTATGTGACCAGGCAATAGTACTTAGCAAGTTCCTAGCCATTGAGAGACCCCGTTTCACAAAATAAATAAAGGGTGGACAGGCACCAACAAGACAGCTCAGTAGATAAAGGAGCTTGGACCCACATGGTAGAGAGAGAGAGAGAACCAACTCTCACAGGTTGTCCTGTGAGTGGGCACGGGGATTTCTACTCCTGTGCCAGCACCCCAAACTCACACCATAACTAAATAAAATGTTTTTTAAAAAGATAGATGGTGCCTGGATAACAGCACCCTAAGCTGTCCTCTGGCTTCTGAAGGCACACACACACACACACACACACACACACACACACACACACACACACACACAGAAAGTGAAAGAGATAGAGAGACAGAGAGGCAGAGAAAGAGAGAGGAGGGGGGGAGCACAAGTTCTAAAGAGAAGCTCCCAGCACCTAGGAAACAGCCACAGAGGCTGGAGCTGCCCCTCCCCGCCCCAGTGTTACCTAGCAATGTGGCTGGCCATTGGCTGGCTTTCTCCACACAGGAATTGAAACCACAGAAATGGAAAGGGAGGAAGGAAAGGAGATAGGATAGGGATAGGGTGGGGACTTAAATTTATATCTCTGTCCAGGGCTGGATGCCCCCCCACCAACATGGACACTGGTGGATACAGCAAGCTGGGTAGCGCCATCGAGGAGGTTCCCCGAGGTATCGTCCCCCATGAGTCCCTCTGTTCTAACGTCTGGGGGGGGGTGTGGGTTTGGGGAGGAGAAGAGACAAGACCATGCAGGAGACACCAGTGCGTGGACGGGACTGAGGAATGGTGAATCTGGGTGTGAGGAGGAGTGGATCCTGGGTGAGCACTCCCGAGGATCCAAAGGCTGGGTCCTGGGTTGGGGAAAGACATCCCTTGAGTCTCCCCCAGGAAACCTGGGGGGAGGGGCAGGTGTCATTCCTGTCATAGACCCAGTTACATTGGCATGAGAACTAACTCTGATACCACTTAGGAACCATGTGGTGGAGGGAGGGTACTTAAGCTGTCTGTACGTCCATCCTGGAAGAATCAAGAAGCCATCGGTGTTCTACTAGGGCAGTTGGGACGCTGGGAGCACTACAAACAAAGGCTTTTCTTCCTGGTCTTGGCTTTCCTGGTGGCCACAGTGCTATGGGCCCTCATTCTGAGCACCCTGTTGTCCAAGGGTGAGTGATTCTTTTTATGTGTATGTTTGTGCCAGTGTGTGGCTGTGACGCGCGTGTATAAGTGCCCACAGAGGCCAGACAGCATCAGCTCCCCTAGACCTGGGGTTACAGGCAGTCGTGACCCATCGCATGTGGGTGGTGGGACCAAACTCAGGTTCTCTGGAAGAGCGGCTCCTTCTAACCCTATGAACCGTGTCTCCAGGCCACGGGAATGATCCTTTAACCGGGACAAGTTGTACGCCACCTGGCGGGGAAGGCATAAACCTGTTCCCTCTGTGATGCGCCAGATGGGGTCCTGGATACATATACTTACATTATGGTTCATAACCGTAACAAAACTACAGTAATGAAGCAGCAAAGGAAATAGTTTTATGGTTGGATGACCACAACATGAGGAACTGTGTTTATTAAAGGACTGCAGCATTTGGAAGGTTGAGAAGCACTGGTGTAAACCAAGCATCTGCTTGGCGTTGCGTGTATGCATTATGTATGCTTCCTATCCGTGCCTGGGTGCTGTATTCCGGGCCTGTGCCTCTGTGGATACCAAAGCACGGGTCCTCACACCCTCTGGGAAGGCGGAGGGTTTCCAATTCCTGCTTACTTCTCTCTGTAGCCTCCAGCGAGCGCAGGGCACTGCTGAGCCACCAGGACCTGCTGAAGACAAACGGTGAGTGCCGAGCTACATAGAGCAGGGCATCTGCGCCTCCTGGCGGTCAGAAGTGGGACTGCCAGGGATTCAGAGCCTGGGTAGTGAAGAGCTGAGGCCCCTGGAGATGGGTTGAACCTGGATAGGAGAAGGGTGTCCCCTGGCCTAATGGGAGGTGGACATGTCATTTCAGCCTCAGAGCAAAAGATGATGTTGAGTTCCCTGAAAGAGGATGTCGGAGGCTGCAGGAACTGCTGTAAGAAACGGGCTTGGTGGAGGCTTGAGAGCTTTGGGGCTGGAAGTTGGGACCCGTGGGTTGGGAGAGGCAATGGGGGAGGGGCTGGCTGGCCTCCAAAGATCTCCCTGTCCCCACACAGGCTCCGGGATAAAAGCGCAGTTGCAAACCACACTCGCTGAGTTTAAGGACACGCGGGCAAAGCTGATGGAGCAGGAGAGCGCCCTTAAAGAACTGCAAGAGCGTGGTGAGCGAAAGCCCTGACCTCTAAGCACAGCCACGCTACCTCTCGGTAGTATAGTCCTGGACCCTCAGGTTCCCAGTAACTGAGCCTAGGAATTCACCTTCGAGGCAGGCTTTCCACCGCTGAGCCACGCCCTGCGTCCTCACTGCAGGATCCTAAGCAAGTCTTCTACCTTTGAACCACACCCCAAACCCATCACTGGGAGATTCTAGGCAGGTGCTATAATACCAAGCTTATCACCAGCACTCATTTTACGTTTGATTTCTTTTGTTTTATTTGTTTTGTTTTTTGAGACAGGGTCTCACTAAATTGCCTAGGATGAACCTAATCTCTTTAGCCCAATTTAGCTTTGAATTTACAATCCTCCCCTCCTCGGCCTTCTGGAGTAACTGAAACCACCACACGGAGACTGAAGTTATTCTTGACCCTGATACGAACCATAAACTGACAATGGACGTAGATCTTGACCTATACGTAAGTCCCAATCTTCACCCCAGCGCTAAATGTCCACCCTTACGACCCGCAGTGACCCAGGGCCTGGCTAAAGCAGGCAGAGATCGTGAGGACATCCGCAGTGAGCTGCTCCAGGCACTGGAAGCTGTCAAACAACAGAACAGTGAGCCGGAGAGGACACTGGGGATGGGGGAGGAGCAGACCCTGCCTGGGGCTTTCAAGGCTTCGCCTTCCACCTGACATGCCCTTTTGATCTGAGCTTTGTTTCTTGGCATGCCACACCCTCCACGGCGTTCCAATGGCCCCATTCCGTAAGAAGCCATCTCCCTGTCCTCCCCTCCCCAACAGGATCCTGCGAGCAGTGCCCCACATCATGGCTGCTCTTCCAAGGCTCCTGCTACTATTTCTCTGAGACGCAGGCTGTGTGGGACACAGCGCAGAGCTACTGCTCAGCCCGCGGTGCCCACTTGGTGATTGTCAAAGGCCCAGAGGAGCAGGTATGCAGCTGGGACTTGGCAAAGCAGAACAGAGTTCGCCTGAGTTGGCGTGGCTCAGGATGTCAGGCAGATCGCCCCCACCCACCCCCTACCCCCACCACCACCCCCCCTCCCGCTGACATCTCCACTCCCTTCCAGGGTTTCCTGAGTCAGCATACACGTGGCCGAGGCTACTGGTTGGGTCTGAGGGCAGTTCGCCGCCTTGGCAAGATTCAAGGCTACCAGTGGGTAGATGGAGTCTCACTCACCTTCAGGTAAGGAGAAGGCTCCAAGAGAGAATTGAAAGGGGGTTAAGTTAGACCCTAGGGGGAAAGCTTTTGGATATGTCTGAAGACTAGATTCCTGGCTGGGGATTGTTGCTGATGCTTTGGGGCAGTGTATATGGTGCATGTGAAGCTGTGCACACCCATGCATGTTCATGCAAAAGCTAGGGGGAGAGCTCTGGGTATTCTATTCTACCATTCCTTGCTTTACTCCATTAAGACAGGGTCTCTCAGTGAACTTAGATCTGGTTTGACTAACAGCCAGAAAACCCCAGAGACCCTCCCATCTCCGAAGCCCACCCTACTAGGCTCACCAGCACATACACAGCCACACACAGAGAAGTTTTTTGTAACTACTTGGGATTGAGCTCAAGTCCTTACGTTTGTACAAGTATTCTTATCTACTGAGCAATCTCCACAGTCCCTGAACTAACCTTCTAAGAATGGAAAAGCAACCCTGGGAATTTACTAAGAGTTAAATTCTGAGCCCTTACAAATGTACACTGCAGATATAAACTCAAATTAGACATTCAGGGTGTCTATGCCAGAGCCAAGCAACAAGGGAAGGAAGGCTGGACCCTATTGTCAGCCCAGTCTCACAGTAACACCCACCACTGAACCACCACAGCCACTGGAACTCTGGAGAGCCCAATGACTCCAGAGGGCAGGAGGACTGTGTCATGATGCTACACTCGGGGCTGTGGAATGATGCGCCATGTACCAATGAGAGGGATGGCTGGGTCTGTGAGAAGAGGAGCAGCTGCTGATCCTGGCCAATGTCCCAGTGCCATGCCCATTGCCTCAGGGTGGATCAGAAGTCTGGCTCACGTTCCTCGGGCCCACTATCTGAGGATTTTTCTTCTAATGCACCATTACTAAGAGTCACTCAGCCTGACCTTCGGAGACCCCAGCTCCAACCCACAAAACCTCCCAGCTAACCTGACTTTGGTCAGTTTCAAAATCTCTGCTCTAAAGTCCTGGTCATCTGCTCCCCCACGTGCCCGCCTAGACACAGGGTTAGAGCTGTTCTATCTTCCTGCATCCCCCTATCCCATCCCTCTGAGTTGGAACTATCTCCACAGAGTGAAGAAGCACCAATAAATGTTTAAAAGATGAACCTAGGCTCTGGGTCTGTGTTGGAAAAGAGTGATCTTGGTATCCCACAAGGAACATAAAAAGTAAAACTAATTTATTTTCCTAGGAAAGGTGTGCCAAAACCGAAACTTGGCTAGCAAGCAGCACACTTGGCCAAAATGGTCTATGTCTTCCATCATTGATATAAGTGATGGCTGCATCTCATCCCATTGGTGGAAGCTCAACTTTAGAGTCTTTTATATAGGACCATTGGAGGGGCACTCTGACTGCTGTGCCCAATGACCAAGCTGAAAAAAAAAAACAGATCAATCATTGTCCCGATTTCATAATAGCAGTTAAGTTACCTCTTCAAAAATGGGGGGAGTGATTAAAAATTGTATAATGGCTGGGCAGTGATGATGCACGTCTTTAATCCCAATACTCAGGGAGCAGGCAACTCTGAGATACCATCTTACATCTGTCAGAATGGTCAAGATCAAAAACACTGATGACAGCTTATGTTGGAGAGGATGTGGAGTAAGGGGAACACTCCTCCATCCATTGCTGGTGGGAGTGAAAACATGTATAGCTGCTTTGGAAATCAGTATGGTGGTTTCTAAGAAATTTGGGAATCGCAGGGCGGTAGTTGTGCACATCTTTAATCCCAGCACTCGGGAGGCAGAGGCAGGTGGATTGCTGTGAGTTCGAGGCCGGGCTGGACTGACAGCCTCCAAAACAATACAGAGAAACCCTGTCTCGTAAAACCAAAAGAAAAAAGAAAAAAAGAAATTTGGGAATCAATCCACCTCAAGACGCAGCAATACCACTCTTGGGCATATACCCAAAGGATGCATACTCACACCACAAGGACATTTGCTCAACCATGTTCATAGACGTATTATTCATAATAGCCAGAACCTGGAAACAATCTAGATGCCCCTCAACTGAAGAATGGGCAAAGAAAATGTGGTATATTTACACAATGGAGAACTACTTAGTGATTAAACAAACAAAAACAATGACATCTTGAAATTTGCACAAAAACGGACAGACCTAGAAAAAAACCATCCTGAGTGAGGTAACCCAGACCCAGAAAGACAAATATAATATATAATATGTACTCACTCATAAGTGAATATTAGACATAAAACAAAGGATAGCCAGCATACAGTCCACAACCCCGGAGAACCTAGGTAACAAAGAGGACCCTAAGAGAGATGCCCACAGATCTGCCTAAGAGGGAAAAGACAAGACCTCCCGAGTAAATTGGGAGTGTGGGGGGTAAAGGGGAGGGTGGAATTGGAGAGGGGAGGAGGGAAGAGGAGTGGGGGAAAGATATATAGCTCAATTTAAACAAAGCCCCCAAGTGTGTTGGTGGTTTCATTTGTATAGCACGTGAGGGTAGGAGGAAAGGAGATCCTTGTCTGGTGCCTGGGCAGAGACGTGAAGTGAAAGCAGAGTTCTCAGCATTAAAAGTTGGATGAGGCAGGCCAGACGTTGGTGGCACAAGCCCTTAATCCCAGCACTCAGGAGGCAGAGGCAGGCGGATCTCTGTAAGTTCAAGGCCAGCCTGGTCTACAGAGTGAGTGCCAGGACAACCTCCAAAGCAATGCAGAGAAACCCTGTCTCAAAAAAAAAAGTTTGAGGCAGGGCCTGGTGGTGGTACACGCCTTTAATCCCAGCACTCAGGAGCCAGAGGCAAGCAGATCTCTCTGAGTTCCAGGCCAGCCAGGGTTACACAGAGAAAGCCTGTAATAAAATATTTTAAAAATAAATAAAGTCTGAGGCAGGAAACCAGGAGAAACCACAACAGAGATATTTTCAAATGTCCAAGTCATAGTCCATTAAAATAGTTTGATAGGCTCACACGTGCCTCCATCTATTGGGCCCACTATTGTGTTTCTTTGGCCTCTAAAACCGATCTCCAGAGTGCTGAACCTCGGGTCTGCTTCCAGACGCTGTGATAGCTGTTGGAGTTACTAGAATCACAGTTGAGCTCCCTCTCAGAGGGCTTCTAGAACGGGAGAGAGGAGACATCTAAGCATCATTTAGTTTTTAGGTTAAAACAATAGTGGACCTGACTGTCTGGGTCCCAGATAGTCACTGCAGTGTTGACTTGAGCCGAGGTCTGACGTCTCCTATCGGGGCAGCATTTCCCTGTGAAGCAGGAGGTCATTAGTGATGTACAGTTGTCTAAACAGCATCTCACATGGATTTAAGTCTAATTAGTCTAGCGAGTCCAGTCTCTCAGACTGTAACAGCCACACCAGTCACTTCAGTCTTTGGTTGTGTTTTCCTGCCAGGTGTTTAAGACCATGGAGTTGACCAAAACTAACGGCTTTTATTTAACCGTCGAGGCCAGCTAAGGATCTTGTCCTCGGGAGTCACTGAGGCTTGAGACACACCTCTAGGCTCATCTAGACTTCATTTTATCAGCTGCCCCACCTATGTGATGATACATCAGAGGCCTTGCTTGACCACAGCTTCACTTGGAAGCATGATTCTCTCTGTGCTGATCATCCTCTTTATAAACTAGTTAGAGCCACTGGATGGGGTCTCCATGGCCTCCATGAACATGAGTTACAGAACTTTTCGAGGGACCTAGCTGATTTTTGAGGGCAAGGGGAGCAATAGTATCCCTTTAATACTTCTGATCACATGGGTGTAGCCTTCTAGTATGGTTACTGAACACTCAGCAGGGGCTTTTAATTACTGTGTAACATTTAGGTAAAGCTTAGGCAAAAACCAGTGTCTCCATTGATTTAGGCAAGCTTCAACGTATTGAACTTGGATGTCAATGCAGTGAACTTTAACCCTAGAAATTTTGACATCATACATATCATGTCTACCTCTCATGTTTAACATACCTTAAATAACTTACTCAGACCTTCATAACTCAGATAAACTCTAGTCATTTTTAATATCATGAGACATAGTAACAGACAACAAGCACTGGGAAAAGGAGTGTCAAGAAGGGAAGACTATGCCGGGTATGGTGGCGCACACCTTTACTCCCAGCATTTGGGATGCTGAGTCAGGCAGATCTCTGTGAGTTGGGGGCCAGCCTGGTCTACAGAGGGAGTTCCAGGACAGCCAGGGCTACACAGAGAAATCCTGTCTCAAAAAAAATCAAAACAAACAAACAAAAAGAGGAGGAGGAGGAGGAGAAAAGAACATTGTATCTCAATGAGATAAACCAGGCCTGGAGACGCTGGACAGAAAGATCAGGCAGGAAGCCCAGCACAGCCAGCGTCTCTATCTCTAGCCCGAGCAGGCTGATTTCTCTTTGCCTCCAGCTGTTGTAGTCGCCCACTGGCAGCAGCTTGTCTAGTACCTGGCAGTGTATCCTCAGGCTTCTGGTTAGATCTTGGTGCCTTCCCAGCTTCTCTCTGGGCTATTGTAAATTCCCATGGGCTTTCCAAGTGTAGCTCTCTCAAAGCGTCAGCTCCCTTTAGTAGCTACCTAGTGGTGGAGGTACATGGCTAAGAAATCTCACAAGTCCCACACACACACACACACACAAAAAAATCCAGTAAATACACCATGCAGAACAATGTGTGCTGAGAGACTTTATCATTTATTACAGAAGACACAATTAATATTCTAGGTATCAACCTACCAGAATTAACCAAAGTCTGCAAGAAATGCAGACTCTGGAATATCTGTTGCTATGAATTTGACTGTATAACCTTGATATATAGAATATAAAAACTGTAAAACCCACCATGAAGCCTGGTATTGCCTCCTTAATCTGATATAAAAATGCATTGACCTTATCACTTGGAAATACAGCTCATGCTGGTGTCTCCTCTGGGTCTCTCATTTCTGAGAGAGTCAATTATGCATCAGAAAAATCAAGAACAAAACAGAAAAAAATGGGAGATTAGGACAGGTGAGAGGATGCCTGTGATTCAAGACACTTGAAGGCTGCACGGCTTTCCTGAGAGCTCAGTGGTATGGGGAAGTTTCATGAATGGTGCGATTTTGATTCATAAAATGTGATGCATTAACCAACATGGTGGTGAAGTCACATGGTTTTCACAACTTGATGAGGTCACTAACCAGATGGAGACCAAGTCACATGGCTGTCTCCATCTTAATGAGGCCACCAGCCATAGTGGTAACTAAACATGATTCCTTTTTGCTTATGGAGAGTTCCGCTCCGAGATAAAGTGAGTCCCTCCCCCAGGGACCAAGTTCTTACGAGATTGATACATCTCACAGATTCAATGCAGGGAGTTGCCTCTTTTCTTAATAAATATATAAAAGAAGCACCAAGTTAGGGTAAGACCACGCATGTGGCCTAGGACTATGGACCAAAAAAGCAAAGCAAAGAAATAGAGTAAGGATACCGTGACCATGGCACTGTTTTGCCCCACCTGAGCATGCCATGGCTGAGATGGGGAACACTGTCTCCTGAAGAAAATTTTTACCTAAGTTATTTCCCATCTGGCTTTGTGAGAACTAAGCTATCAGAGGTTCAACTTCCCTTATCCAAGGTTTCTTGGGCTCTGATAACCACCAGAGTCTCAGCTGCTCACAACAGAAGTTTTTTGTTGTTGTTGTTGTTGTTGTCTGATTTCAAGTGCTTTATCTATTGCCATTCATTCCCGACATGGGGTGCTGCCCTGTGTTAGATGTTTCTTAGCAATCAGAGGTCACCGAGGACACCCACAGAGCTGTGGATCAGGACTCCACTTCCAGGATGATTTGACCAACCAAGAAGTACTGTACATGTCCTAGTCTTCTGCAGAAGAGTTAACTGGCTGTCACAGTATTGTCTCGAATCCTCTCTCATTGCCAAGAGACTTCCTATCCTAGAATCCTTATTGGTCTTGCTGATTGTCATTCACCCGTGTTCCTGGAGACCACAGCCACAGGAATGGCACCTTCCCCAATGGAGGGAATCAGAACACTGTTTAGGATGGATTTGAAATCCTGACCAAGCCCAAAATTGTCAGAAAAGAAATTACTATTTATTTCAATTTATTCTCAGTGTCTCCAGAAGGAACACACAAACACACAAAAAGAAGTAACTTTCCAAGGCAATTTCTATTCTTAAAAAGAAAGTACCAGAACCCAAGCCAGGCTAACCAGCAGCATGCTTGGCCAAATGACCTCTGTCTTTCCTCACAAATAAAAATAGTAACTATATCTTAACCTATTAGTGGGAAGCTGACTTACAATAGGATATGCCTGGTTAATCAATGCCAAGGGGAAGGGAGAGGCATTTGTCTATCTAACTACCTTTAGATAGAAAACCAAACCAGACAAACAAATAAAAATCTGTTAAAAGCTTTATTCCAGAGCCTTTGTTGCGACCCATTCAGATGATTCCTGACCCCTATAGATATTCTGTGATAGGCAGCAAATTCAGTGGGTAGCCCACACTATACCACTGTTTCCTCCTTGACCCTGGCACAGTACAAAACCTCATTCAGAGAATGTGGGGAACATAAATGGATCTTAGATTGTCTATATCCTGATTTCATCCTAAGTGGTTACAGCTGGACATAGAAACATGACCAGGAATATAATGGAGGAATGCAAGGAAAAAAAACCCAATGAGGGCATGCACTCACCCTTGAAGGCATGTGGTGGTCAGAGCTCCACATAGGTTGTCTTCTGAAATTACCCTCAACCTCAGTTTTTGAGACAGTCTCTCATTAAACCTATAGGTCTCCAATTCAAAGGACTGGCCAGCCAGCCAACCTCTGGGATCTACGAGTCTCTGCCTCCGCAGTGCCAGTATTATAGGTGCACACTACCATGACTGGTTTATATACAGGTTCTTACCTGCTAAGTGTCCTTAACAACCTTTGATGTCTTCCCAGGGACCTCTGAGCTGCAGCATGGTGGTGCACACTCATAGTCCCAGCACTCCAGAGGCAGAGGCAAGACGTTTGTGGGTTTGAAGGCAGCCTGGATCACATAGTATGAGGCCATCCTGGGGCGTAGATGAGACCCTGTCTTACAGAAATAAAAAAAACAAAACAGAACAAAACCAAAACCGCAGAAGGAATTGCATTCCACAAAAACACACGCAATCAAACACATGTCACCACCACTTCCTGCCTCTCTCCATTATCTGCCACAACTTCTGGTTTCACTTCCTGCCTTTCTTCTTTACTTCAAACTAAACATCTCCACCTGGGCTGCAGAATTACACAGACTCTGGGGTAAAAGGAAATTCCTCCTGGAGTATCCAGGTGCCCATGCTCTGCTGGTGGGAGGGTTTGTTTGCCCTCCCTCATTCTTTTCTCTACTTTTTTTTTTTTTTTTTGGTTTTACCAGACAGGGTTTCTCTGTATTGTTTTGGAGGCTGTCAGTCCAGCCCGGTCTTGAACTCACAGAGATCCGCCTGCCTCTGCCTCCCGAGTGCTGGGATTAAAGGCGTATGCCACCACCGCCCAGCTCTTTTCTCTACTTTCATTGCGTTTGTTTCTCCGGGTCGACAAGATGGCTCAGCAGATAAAGGTGCTTTGCCACCAAGCCTGATGACCTTGGATCTTACATAGTGGAAGGAGAGAATGGACTCCAAAGACTTATCCTCCGACTTTCCACAGTGTGCCCCCCCCCTCTTCCAGGATAAATAAATGATTAGAGATTGATTTTGTTCATTGACACTTTCAAACATGTACACAGTGTGTTTCGGTTACTGTCACCTCTCTGAATTCCTTAAGCCTCTTTTAGCCTCCTCTCCTCCCTCAAGTCCCTTTCCCCCATGCATGGCTTTTGTTTTGTTTTGTGACCTGCTGAGTTTAACCAAGACCATCTGTGTGACCATGGTTTTGGAGCCATTAATTGCTGGGGCCTGATGACCTCAGAGGTGGGTATGTCACTGAAGAGGATGTCTTCCTCTCCCCCAGAATTTGACCATAGCCAATAATTCAGCAGGAGTGGTAGGGCTCTGTAAGTGTCCCCTTGATCCATAATTGACCACTGTGAGGCCCAGCCCTGATGTTTGCAAGACAAGCACTTCACCCATAGAACAATCTCCCTGGCTGGAGGCTTCAGTTTCTTAGTGTCAGAATTGATGGGAAGTTTTACATTATAAAAAGTTATAAGTAATCTACTTGCTATGTGCACATATGTGTATATGTGCATGAGTGCATGTGTGTGTGGTGTTTGTTCAGATAATGTATGCCAGTGCACACATCTGTGCTTATGATGTGTGTGGAGGTCAGAGGATGACATTGAGCTCCCTGCTCTGTCACTTTCTACAATGTGACTTTGAGATAGGATCCCTCCCTGAGCCTAGAGCTAGACTAGGGACCAGAAACCTCCAGAGATTCCTCCATGTATCCACCCCTCAAAGGGCTGTGTATTTAGGCACACATGTGAATATGTCCACTATCTATGTGGGTGCTGGGGACTTGAACTCAGGTCTTTATGCCTTTGTAGCAAGTGTTTTTACCCACTGAACCATCTCTCCTTCCCTAGCAGCATGGGTTTTATTATTTTATTTTTTAATTGAAAAAAAAAACTTCAAACAACATGTTCTGTTTTACAAAGAAACTGCCAAACAGTTTCCCAGAGAGGAAACAGAAACCAAGGGGAGGAAAAAAACAGTCAACAACATCCATCCAACAAAGATAAACTCATAAATCAACATCTAAACTGGTAATAATAACCCCAAACCCTGATGATTGGTGCCAGTGTATGAACACAATCAACAATAGCCAGGGCAACATGGCACCACCAGAGCCCAGTTATCCTACTACAACAAGCCCTGCATATTCCAACACACCTGAAACAAGAAAATAACCGTAAATACAATCTTCTAAGATGATAGAGGCCCTTAAGGACGATGGGTAAATCCCTTAAAGAAATCCAGGAAAATATAAACAAGCAGGTGAAGGAAATGAGCCCAAGGCCAACAGCTTTATAATTAATATAGCCTCCTGTGTGTTTATTTGGGACTGATGCAGCTCTAGAACCAGGCTGTCGGGAAGGCTTCTCTCAAGGAAAAGCTTCCCTTTACAACTTAGCAGGTTATCTCCCCTGCTTCTGTGAAGAGAGCAGTTAACTAACATGAATATGGAGTAGGATACATGCCCAGGAGTGGTTTCAGTGGATCCTATGGTAGACTGTGCAACTTTGCTTTCTATTGCTGTGATAAAACGCTTAACAAGAGCAACTTGAGAAAGAAAGAGTTCACTTGGCTTGCAGATCCCAATCAGTTGAGCATTAAGGGAAGTCGGGCAGGAACTCAAGCAGAAGCAAAAGCAGAAACCATGGAGGAACACTGCTTCCTGTTTGCTCTCAGGTTCATGTTCATCTTCCTTTATTATACCTCCAAGACAAAATGCCCAGTAGGGCACCACCCACAATAGACTGTGCCCACTCCTATCCACAAGGAATCAGGAAAATGCCACACAGACTTGCCCCAGATCAATCTGATAGAGGCAATTCCTCAGTTGAGGTTCAGCTGAGGATGTCAGGTTGATAAAAGCTAACCAGTACAACTAACCTCTTGTCAACTTGACACATAGATGTAACAGTTAACCTATAACCTTTCCTTTCTTGTTTATCCCCAAGAACCTCATGTTAATGTCACAACATAAAAATTAATATAACTTTAAAAGTCTCACGGTATTTAAATTTTTCCAACACTTTAAAAGTCCAAAGTCTCTTTTAAAATCCAAAGATTCTTAATTGTGGGATCCTGTAAAGTTCAAAATAGATTAAATATTGTCTTAGTCCAAGAGGGAAGAATCAGGTCACAATTACAATTTGATCAAAGAGGATCAGTGCCCAGTGTTTAGTAATCATGATCATCTGGGCTCCAAAGGACTTGGATTGCCCCACTTTCCAGTTCCATCATTTGCAACACCCACAACCTGTCTTGTAGGCTCGGGCCAACTCTACTCCATACTTGCCCCTGTACTAGGTAGTTATCCCACAGTTCTGGCATTTCCAGCCGTGTGCTGGGCTTGCACCTTCCCCAGTGGCCTCTCTGGCCTCTCACAGAGCCAAGCTCCAGCCCTCTCCATCACTCTGCAGTCTTACTGCCTTCCTATGACTGAAACCAATATATATAATGGAAGCCTACACATTACCAAGTGCAGCTGCCAGCTTGAGATACAACCTGGTCCTGTCTGGACCACAGCTTCTGTGTGCTGACCCTCAAGAAATTTCACCTCAACGATGCTGGGCTCTTGTTAGTTACAGATGGTTTTTTGTTTGTTTGTTTGTTTTATTTTGTCTTTCAGCCCCAGCTAACCAGCATCAAAGTAAAGCAAAGGTTTCACTTCAGTATTTCTGGTCTCTTCTTTGTCACAGCTGACTCCACCCTAATTGACCAGAAACCACAGAGTCTTCATTCAAAGCATCACACAAACACCCTAGATAGAGTCTTTGAAGACTGTCCTCCTAACACTTCACTGCCTGGCCTCTATCAGCTGTGTTTCTCTCAGCATCCTCCAGTCTCCAACAGTATAGCCCTTTAAATTCTAAGCATTCAGTTGTAGACGGAAGTTTCTGTCCTGCCTGTCCCAAATAAACACAGAGAGGCTTATATTAATTATAAACTGTTTGGTCAATGGATCATACTTCTTACTGGCTAGCTCTCTAGTCCCAAATAAACACGCACAGGCTTGTATTAATTATAAACTATTTGGTCAATGGATGATGCTTCTTATTGGCTAGCTCTCTCTTAATTATTAGCCCATTTCTAATAATCTATGTATCTCCACATGGTCTTGGCTTACTGGAGAATGCCCAGACCTCTTTCTTCCTCGGCAGCTATGCGGTGTATCCCTCACAACTCACTCTCCGCGCCTCTTCCCAGAATTCTCCTAGTGTGGTAGTCCCACTTATATTTCCTGCCTGGCTACATCCTGCCTGTTCATTGGCCGAAACAGCTTTATTAATCAACCAATAAGGGAAACATATATTCACAGCATACAGAAGGACATTCCCCCATCACTCAATGGCTTTTCCTGCCCAAAGTTCCAGAGTATTTATACAAGCCTCCCAAAAGAACACCATAGTCAGATCCATTACAACAAGATCTCATTTTCTGGTGTCAATTTCTGTCCTACTTTGATTTCTACTGTTGTAATTAAAATGCTTACCAAAAGCAACTTGGGCCAGGAGGTGGTGGTGCATGCCTCTAATCCCAGCACTCGGGAGGCAGAGGCAGGTGGATCTCTGTGAGTTCGAAGCCACCCTGGTCTCCAGAGCGAGTTCCAGGACAGCCTACAAAGCCATACAGAGAAACCCTGTCTCGAAAAACAAACAAACGAACAAAACAAAAAACAAAAAAAGCAGCTTGGAGAGAAGAGTGTTGGTTTGACTTGCACATTCTGGGCAAAGTTGACCACTGAGAAAGTTGGTCAGGAGCTCAAGTAGGAGCAGAGTCAGGGACCACAAAAGAACGATGCTTACTGGCTTACTCTCAGCCCATATTCAGCTACCTTCCTTATACCTTTCAGGCCCCCCTCCCTCAAAGAGATGAGCCCTCCCACATCAATCAGCAATCAAGAAAAACACCATGCAGTCATGCTCACACACCAGTCCTGCAGAAGCAACTCATCAACTGGGGTTTCCTCTTCTCAAGTGACTCTGACTTGTGTCAAACCGACAGAAGCTAATGAACACACAGATCTGATTTTAAGTTTTCAGAAACCGCCACATCGATTTCCATAATGGATGAACGAGATCACATTTTCCCTCCCATCCTACTAGCAAGAGTTTGTCGTCAGAACTCTTCTTTTAAGTTTGTAAGTGACATTCATTTGTTTATTTAGTATAGGGGAGCATACACCACAGCGGGACATGAAAGTCAGCTTACACAGCTCAGTTTTCTCATTGTGCCACATGAGGCCTGTGTCTGGGATTCAGGTCGTCAGATTCGGCAGCTGATGCCCTTGCCCACAGGGCCTTTCCCAATGCCCTTGGCGGTCTTTCTGACTGGGCTGAGATGTCAATCACTAGATGAGTGGATAATGAAAATGTGATACATATGCACAATAGAAATGTATTCAGCTGTAAGGAAATATAAAATCCTGAAGTTTGCAGAAAAATGGATGGATCTGGAAAGTATATCAAGTAGGGTGAATCAGACTTCAAAAGACAAAAACGACATGTTCTGTCTAATGTGTAGATCCCAGCTTACAATGTTTATTTATATTCATGTGAGGGAGGTTGGGTGTGGTTACAGGCTATGAAACAAAAATGAAAACCACAAAAGGGTGAAAGAGGTGTTCAGGAATGGAAGAAAGGAAAAGGACACATGATGTATGGAATAGGAAAAGATGGGATGGTAGGGTACAAAGTAGGCAGTAAGACGGGAGACAAACCGGGCAGTGGTGGTGCACGCCTTTAACCCCAGCACTCGGGCAGCAGAAGCAGGTGGATCTCTGTGAGTTCTAGGCCAGCCTGGGCTACAGAGAGAGTTCCAGGAGAGGCTCCAAAGCTACACAGAGAAACCCTGTCCCAAACCAAAAACAAACAAACAAACAAGCAAACAGGAGACCAGAGGAGGGAAGAGAATCAGCAAAACCAGCTCTAGTGTGGGGATGAAAACACCTTCCAGGGAGCAGAGGTTGAAAAATGTCATGATGAAAACGGAACTTCATGTGCTCCTTTTAAAAAGAGGGGGGGGCTGCGAGGGAAGACTCAGCTGTGTAAGTTAGAGGACCCAAGTTTAGACCCCCAGCATCTAGAGAGCACCTGGTGGGCGTGTGGCCTGCCTGTAGTTCTGAAAGACCCCGAATTTATAGAAATAAAATATAAGCTTAAACAGGGAGGGCACCCCACTAGAGAACTTGGGAAGTGAACAAAGGACCCCATCCCAGGAACCGGCCTTACCACAGAATGGAATGTATGGTTTAGAGACCTTAATTGCAGAAGGGCTGTAAATCCACAAAAGGCCAATTACGAGCTGCTGACCATCTGTGAAGAACTGACCAGGGCGTCAGAGATGGGCAAACAAGACTAGTGGGAAACAAGGAGATAACACTATTTACTTAGGGAGAGATAATTAACTCATGCCAAGGTTTGAGGAATTTACAACATTGTAGGTCAGAAAGACATCTACGTCCCTGGGTCGGGAGTTACGTACCCCTTTCCCCCCGTCACGAGATAGGGACCCCTCCCAAAAGCTTGTGGTCTTTAAAAGCTGATTGTAACTGAACCTCGGGGCCCATCTGCAGATGCCTAATTAAAGCCTCTTGCGTGTTGCATCAATTGGCGCGTGGACTCTTGATTCTTGGGGTGACGAATCCAGCTTGGGGACCCCACCTCAATTCAGGGTACCCCAACAGTTCCAGCCTGGAAGGGAGTTGGGATCCCCGCAACAAGTAGGCTGGTGAGGTTTGTAGTGTGTGTGTGGGGGGGAATGGCTTCCTAGGATGCTCTTTTGTGTGTTTTTAAGTTTAGGTTACAAGATTCACAACTGGAAGAAATTTTGTTTGTGTGCTTCATTCCTGGCAATAATTTAAGCTGTTTTTATTTAACACATAAAATTTGTATTGCAAGTATTTACAAGGATGGGAGATAAAAGTTCTTGCTGCACTAGCATGAGAAGCAAATAAATTTGTGGTAAGATAAATTCGAAGCTATGAATTACAGAATCTAGCAAAAAGTCTGATCATTGCAAAATTCAGACTTTCTAGACTCTTGAAAGTTGTGTCCTTATGAAATTCTGGGGTTCTGCTCTTCCAGGGCAGGCCACACAATTCGGGAACCACTAGAAATGGTGTGCTTGTGTGCTAAGGTTGTAAATGGAAACTTCTAGAAAAGCAAACTCCCATTGCCAGCATTTCTGGTTGAGGGCAGAGAGATGGGGAGTGGGGAGGCAGGGGCCGGGTCAAGGAGACCACCCGAAGTTATCCCCATCCCTTTGCAGAAAGTGATCCCACAGCAGTTCCCAGAGTGGGGCTGAGTTAGCAAATCCTGGAGCCCTCGGAAGGCAGATGGGGCTTCCTGAATGTGCCATCACAGCATTGTCCCAGGACATGGCCTAGAGATAGGGCAGTGTGACCTTCCTAGTCTCTGCACTCCGCTCCAACCTCCTGATCCCAGGAAACTCCCTCACATCCCTGATTCTTCTTCCTAGGAAGGCTGAAGCACCTGGGGAAGCATCAAGGGGCTTTCCAAACGGGGGACTCGCTACTCTCCTCAAGCTCTCAGTCGCCCTTTCCCTCATCAGACTCATCCCTCTGTCGCCCACACAGCCCAGACTCCGGAGCCCTGGCACAGAGGCTGGGAGTTAGGAACATGTGCTGGCTGCTGGCCGTGTGAGCTTGGACTCATGGCTTTGCTTTCTGAGCCTCTTTGCTCATATTCACCCAATGAGTATAACAGTAGCATTTACCTCCCCAGTGTGACCTAAAGTGCCCCCTTCTTCCTTCCCTCTGGACCCTGTGAGTGCTACAGGCATTCCCTAAGCATCCTTAGCATTCCCTAAGGATGGCAGCAGATGCTAGGGGAGGAGCTGATGTGGTGCTCCCAGGAGGGAGAGCCACTTTCTCCAGTGGTGTAGCCATTGGCAAGATGCCTGCGCTCCTGGAAATAACCCTCATTCATGCTCCTGTAGGATCCCCCAGGGACCTACTGCATAGAGAGTAGATAGAAGGGGGAGTTGTCTGGAAGGAGAGGAGGCTGAAGAGGGAGTAGGAGGGAGATGAAAGGGTTACGGGGTGACTGTGACCAAATACATACATACATGTATGGAAATGCCATAATGAAACATGATATCATACAGAACTGATATATACTAATAAAATCCCCTTAAAGGCCTGGGCATGTGGCTCAGCTGGTAAAGTGCTGACCCAGAATCCAAAAAGTCCTGGATTCTGTCCCCAGCACCACATAAACCAGAGATAGTGGCCCACGCCTCTACCCTAGCACTAGGGAGATGGAGGCAGGAGGATCAGAAGTTTGGGGCCAGTCAGGGTTGTGTGAGATTTAAAAAAACTCTTAAGGAAAAATACATAGAACAAATTAATAAAGTATACATTTGCATACATGTGAAATGCTTCAGATAATGTAACTTCTGTGTGTCTGTCTGAACCCAATAAAAAGGAGAAAGTGTGTGAGCTGAGCCACAGCCATCCTCCCTCTCTGCTCCTGACAGTGGATACAATGTGACGGCTGCCTCAGCTGACAGGACTTGTGTGTGTGTGTGTGTGTGTGTGTGTGTGTGTGTGTGTGTGTGTGTGTGTGTGTGCGCGCGCGCCGCGCTCTCCAGCTCCAGAGGATATGGCATCCTTCTCTGGCCTCCAGGGTTTCTCTGTATTGTTTTGGAGGCTGTCGGTCCAGCCTGGCCTCAAACTCACAAAGATCTGCCTGCCTCTGCCTCCCGAGTGCTGGGATTAAAGGCGTGCGCCACCACCGCCCGGCGACTTTCTCCTTTTTATACTGTTCCAAATACCAGCTTTTGAATAGCAACACCCACACTTAAGGCAGGCCTCCACACCTCCATTAACTTAATCTAGAAAATTTCTCACTGTCATGCCAGAGGTTTGTTTCCATGACGATTGAAGTTGATAGTCAAGACAACTACCATAACCTGTGTGCGTTTTCACTGTGAGAAAAAACACTTTTTTTAGTGTGAGATGTATTGGGCTTGGTTGGGTTGTATTTTCATGTGTTTGCCTTTCTCTGTACGTCTATATGTATGAGTATAGGTTCCTGTGTGTAGATTTTTATCACGTGGTGCCTGTGATTTGCGTTGTGTGACCTCTGTCTTCATGTATTTATTGTGTAGATGGTGAACATGTCTCTCTGTGAGGTCTTATTGTTCATCTGTATGCATTTATCCTTGTATACATGTGATGTGCCTGTGGTGTGTCCCTTCGTGCTTTTATTGGGTGATGTCTATATATGGCAAATATGTCTGTAGTTTGGTAATGTATTGTGGTTCCTGTATAAGTGAGTGTGTATGTGTGTGTGTGTTATGTGCATGTGGTGTGTGTGTGTTGTGTGTGCGTTATGTGTGTGTATGTTATATGTGTGTGTTGTGTGTAAGTGTGTGTGTGTGAGTGTGTGTGTGTGTGTTGGGGACCCTACACTTCACATTCCACATTCTTCACCCTGACAGATCATAGCAGCCCTCATGTGGGCCCCACACTAACTCCAGATTTTTTCTTTTCCCCAGAGAGCTGAGTTTCCTACGAGGTCATACCTGGTTGTCTTACCCAGGTAAGTCCACTTGGATAGCTCCAGTGCTCTCCTCTGTGTGGAGACACAGGTCTCTGGGGCACAGACAATGCTTGAACCACACCTGTCAGTTTGGGCCAGACTACACAGCCAGTGGCTTTGATGTGGAAAATGTGGTGTCGGTGGAGGTGGGAGACACCTGGTTTGTGGACATCAGGCTCACCATGTGTGTTTGCCGGGGTTTCTATTACTGTGATAAAACACCATGACCAAAAGCAGCTTGGAAAGAAAAGGATTTATTTCAGTTCATAACTCTCAGGTCACACTACACCACTGTGGGAAGTCAGGGCAGGAACTCAGGACAGGAAGCTGGAAGCAGGAAATGAAACAGAAGCCATGAGGGAGACTACGTACTGGCTTGCTCCTTGTGGCATGTTCCGACTGATTTGTTATGTAAGTCAGGACCCCCTGCTTAAGGTTGGTTCCACCCACGGTGCCTTCCCACATCAATCATTAATCAAGAAAATGCCTACAGGCCAGCCTTATGGAGACTTTTTCTCAGTTGAGAATCCCTCTCCCTGGGAGCTAGAGACATAGCTAAGAGGTTAAGAGCATGGTCTCCATAGGAACACAACTATCCGTCTGAAAAAGCAGACACCATCAAGCCAATGGACACGAGATTGGCCTTGGGCTAGGAAACCTGGTCCGGAAGAGCTGTGAGAGGCTGAGACACTAAACTCCCCTGGTTCTTTCCTAGATCAAGATTTCACCTTGTGTCCTCCACAAAGACCCATGAACTTATTCATAAGCGTCCTTTTCTTTCCTGGGTTTCCATACTACAGGCGTGTCCCACCTGTAATCCCTGGGCTTCACAGCCCTAGAACAGCTGTGAACATAACCCAACACAAAATCATAAACTTCCTTAAAACATTATGAGAGAGAAAAGGAGAGAGGCTCAATTTGGAGCATAAACTTTATAAATAACCCCTGTCGTGATATCAGAAGACTGAACACACCTCTGCCATGATGCTCTAGGGGAGACCTCTAGAACCCTGTATCCACAGCTCATCTACCCTCAGATCTACAAAAGGCACTAAAAGGAAACCTTTAGTTGGAAAAAGTCAACCCTACCCAAGAAGACATAAGGAATAAATAGTCCCAGAACAGTAAATCAGTAAAAGTGTGTGACTTCAGTATCCTGCCCTCACCAATGCACAGGTCACCTGGGCAAAAACCAAACAGAGAAAAGCTGGAATTAAATTATGTCATAAATCAAATATCTACAGAACTGTCACCCAAACAAAGAGAATACACCACGTACTTGGACACAAAACAAATCTCAACAGACACAAGAAAACTGAAATAACACCCAGCGTATTTTCTGATGACCATGGAGGAAAGCTGGATACCAACAGCAACAGAGACAACAGAGAGTTTACAAACTCATAGAAACTGAACGGTGCCCAGTGAATGAAAAATGCAGGGATGATGCAACATACGTGAGTCATTAAACATGATCCATCGCATAAACAGACTGAAGGAAAAATCACACGATCATCTCATTAGATGCAGGAAAAGCCCTGACATAATCCAACACCCTTCATGACAAAAGTCCTGGAGACACCAGGGATACAAGGGGCATGCCTCAGCTTAATAACAGCAATATACAGCAAGCCCACAGTCAGTAACAACTTAAATGGAGAGAAATTCGAAGCAATTCCGCTAAGAATCAGCAACATGACAAGGCTGTCCACTCTCTCCATGACTATGAAGTCTTAGCTAGAGCAGTGAGACAACTGAAGATCAAGGAGATACACACATGAAGGGAAGAAGTCAAAGTATTTTTATTAGTAGATGATATAATTTTATGCATGAAAGACTCAGAGAACCTATACACTTTCAGCAAAGTAGCAGAATACAAAATTAACACACAAATTCAGTAGCCCTCTTACACACAAATGGCAAAGGGACTGAGAAAGAAATAATGGAAATAATATCTTTCATGGTAGCCTAAAATGACATAAACTATCTTGGGGTAACTAGCCAAGCCAGTGAAAGATCTGTATGATAAAAACTTTAAGAAATTAATAAATAGAAGAATATTGACTATTAATACATCTTAATTAACTAAGAGTACTAATTAATAAGAAGAAGATATCAGAAGATAGAAAGGTCTCCCATGCTCATGGATCAGTAAGATTGATAATGTGAAAACGGCCATCCTACCAAAAGCAATCTACAGATGCAAAGCAATCTCGATCAAAATCTCCCTACAGTTCTTCACAGATCTTGGAAGGACCACTATCAGCTTCATAACACCCACACATGCACGTGTATGCACACACACACACACAGTATTGCTAAAACAATTCTGAATAATAAGAAACCTGCAGGAAATATCATCATCCCTGATTTCAAATTTTACCACAGAACTATAGTAATAAAAACAGCATGTTATTGGCACAAAAAACAGACACATTGATTAATGGAACCCAATTGAAGACCCACTCATAAATCCATACTCCTATGAAAACCTGGTGTTTTAAAAAGAAGCCGGAGCCGGGCGTTGGTGGCACACGCCTTTAATCCCAGCACTCAGGAGGCAGAGGCAGGTGGATTTCTGTGAGTTCGAGACCAGCCTGGTCTACCGAGCGAGTTCCAGGACAGACTCCAAAACAATACAGAGAAACCCTGTCTTGAAAAAACAAAAAAAAAAGAAGCCAGAAATAAAAATACACACTGGAAAACAGCATCTTCAACAAATGGTCAAATTAGGTGGCTGCATATAAAAGAATCCAAACAGATCCGTATTTATCTTCAGCACAAAATTCAACTCTAAATGGATCAAGGACCTCAACATAAAGTCAGATGCACTGAACCTAACAGAGGAGAAAGGCTTGAGCTCATTGACACAGGAAAAGACTTTCAGAACAGAGCACAGCAACAAACGGGGCCTCCTGAAACTGAAAAGTTTCTGCATGGCAAAGAACACCATCATTTGGACAAAGTAGCAGCCTGCAGAATGAAAAAAACATTTTACCAACTATACATCCAAAAGAGGACCAATAGCCAAAATGTATAAAGAACTTTTAAAACAAGACATCAAGAAAACAAATAACACAATTTAAAATAAGATACACAACTAAACATAGAATTCCCTAAAGAGGAAACACAACTGACTGAGAAACACAGGAGAAAAAAATGTAACATCCTTAACCATCAGGGAAATACAAGCTAAAACCAGCTTGATATTTCATCTTACACCTGTCAGAATGGCCAAAATCAATAACACAACTGACAGCTCATGCTGGAGAGGATGTGGAGTAAGGGGAACACTCATCCATTGCTGGTGGGAGTGCAAGCTTGGACAGCCACTATGGAAATCAACAGCAGTTCCTTGGGAAGCTGGGAATCAATCTACCTCAAAATCAAGCTATACCACTCTTGGACCTAATCTTATTCTTTGTTCTGTTTCTGTGAAGAGACACCATGACCATGGCAACTCTTACAAAAAAAATATTTAGCTGCGGGCTTGCTTACACTTTCAGAGGTTCAGTCCATTATCATCACAGCAGGAAGCATGATGGCATGCAAGTAGACACTGGAGCAGTAATTGAAAACCACATCCTGATCCACAGACAGAAAGAGAGACCCTGGACTTGCATTGGCTTTTGAAACCTCAAAGCTCACACACAATGGCAAACTTCTTCTAACAAGACCACACCTCCCAATTCTTTTAATCCTTTCAAATAATGCCACCCCAAGGTGTATGAGCTTCTGGGTGCAGTGGAATATTACTTTAGTATGTGTTACATTTGTTTATGCTATAGAGCATTTGTTTAATGATGCAAAGATGAGTTGCATTCTTTTATGCTACATTTGGTTAACTCTGTGAAGATGTGTTACTTTCCTGTCTAAAACTCCTGATTGGTCTAATAAAGAGCTGAATGGCCAATAGTCAGGCAGAGAAAATGATAGGCAGGGCTGGCAGGCAGAGAGAATAAATAGGAGGAGAAATCTGGAAAGAAAGATAGAGGAGCAAGAAAAAAAGGAGAGGAAGACATCAGGAGCCAGCCACCCAAGCAACAGAATAAGAAAGAAAGAAAGATAAAATAGAGAAAGATAAAAGCCCAGAGGCAAAAGATAAATGGTATAATTTAAGTTAAGAAAAATTGACTAGAAATAAACCAAGCTAAGGGAAGGCATTCATAAGTAATAATAAGCCTCCGTGTATTTATTTGGGATCTGGGTGGCAGGCCCTCAAAGAGTAAAAATAGCCAACTACATGTGGGGGTCATTCTTATTCACTCCATCACAAGCATATAACCAAAGGACTAGTACAGAGACACTTGCTCAACCATTTCATTGTTGTGCTACTCATAATAGCCAGAAATTGGAAACAACCTAAATTTCCATCAGCAATAAATGGATAGTGAAAATGTGCTACATTTACACAATGGAATATTATTCATTTGTTAAAAAGTTAAATTCATGGGCTGTAGAAATAGCTCAGGGGTTAAGAGCACACAGGTCCTGAGTTCAATTCCCAGGAAGCACATGATGGCTCACAACCATCTGTAATGAGATTTGGTGCCCTCTTCTGGCCTGCAGGCATACATGAAGAATACATAATAAGTAAATAAATCCTTTTTAAAACGTAAAATTCACAGGAAAATGAATGAAGCTAGAAAAAAATCACCCTGACTGTGGTAACCCAGGCCCCAAAAGACAAATACTGTATGTACTCTCTTATATGTGGATGCTAGCTGTTAAGTCTTGGATAAGTAGGCCACAATTTGTATAACCACAGAGGTTAGGTATAGACTAAGGGATTAGGAAGGTGATGAGGATCTCCCAATGAAGGGAAAGTAGAATACATTGTTATGGAGTGACAGCAGGGCAGGCTTAAGTGGAAGAATTAAATGGGGAGGAGGATGGGAAAGGAGGTAAGAGAGAGGCTATGGGAAGACATGACTGACCCTAAGGCCATCTGAGGGTCATTTGGAAACAGTAGAAGATTATATATGAACGAAATCTAAATAGAGCCACCAGGTAATGGGGAGACAGAGGCCCAACTGAGCATCTCTCATTAACAAATGAAGCTTCCAGGACTGGGAATAGGTTATATCCAGTTGAGTTGTTGGCCAAAGGGGCCCCATGGAAACTCACAAACAACATAGGCTATTGTCAAGGCTATTGGTTGCTCTCTACAAACCGATTGTAAGGCCCTATTGCTGAAGTCAATACCTACATAACATAATGCAGAATTTGAGCTGGGGCCTAACTAGAATCCACACCCCTACTGAATAGTGTTCATGGCACTGGGAAGGTACTCTGCCTGCTACCAAAGGAGAAGGGTAACCACTAACCCAGCTACAAGCTCTGTGGCCCACAGCAGTGACCTTTCTGGAAGGTATGCCAGTGCAATAATGGCACAAAGTTTGTAAATGTACCCAGCCACTCTGGGTTTAAGGCCAAGGCACACTCTATGAGACAGAACCTATGCCAGACACTGCTTACGTGACCAATAACCTGGGCCTGGGTAGACCAGGGACCTAGGGGAAAACCAAGTAACACTGTTCTGCTATAGGAACATGACAAAAGAATGACTCCTAAAAACTTCTGCTCTGCTCATAGACCAGTGCCTTGCTCTGCTGTCATCAGAGAAGCTTGCTGCAGCAGACTGGAGTGAATACAGAGACTCACAGCTGGACAGTGTGCAGAGCACGCGAGACCTTGAAGCATTCTGTCTTAAATGGAAAGTCTTCATCACACCTCTCCCCGCTACACAGAAGACGAGGAGAAAGACTGTAAGAGTGCATGGGGGGATGAAAGACTACAAGACACCACAGGACAGACGCACACATGAATTCAGAGACTACAGAAGCTCACATAGGACCTGTGCAAGTTTAAGCCAGATTTGGGGGGAGGGGGTGTCTGAGCACTGAGAGTGGGAAGTGGACATGGGCTCCCACCCCTAACCAAGAAGCTACCGGAAATTGACAGCCACTGGCAAAGGAAGTTTTTGTTTTCTCCAGTGGAGTCTCATTAGGTATACTAACCACACTTCAGAGCAGGCCCCATGGCTGGGAATAATTGACCAATACACAGACTCAATGGTGTTTTTGTAGACTTTTCATCTTATATTGCTCTGTTGGGACACTTTTTGTCTTATTAGGCTTTTGCTTGTATATTTTGTTTTCTATTTTGTGGGATGTGGTTTGCAAGTGTGCGTGCATGTGTGCGTGCGTGCATGTGTGCATGCGTGCTTGTGTGTGTGTGTGTGTATACACGTGTGTTTCTTATATTTTTCAGGAGAGAAAAAGAAAGGGCATGGAGTTGGGTGGGTGGGAAGGATCTGGGAGAAGCTAGAGGATGGGAAAAGCATGATCACAATATTTTCAATTAAAAATGTATATTGGCAAAAATAAAATAGGACTGAGCATTATGACACACACTTTTAATCTCAGCACTCAGGCAAAGGCAAATGGATCTCTGTGAGTTAGAGGCCAGGCTGGTCTATGTAGCAAGTTCCAGGACAAATAGGGCTACATAGAAAGACCCCATCTCCAAAAAAATTTTTTAAAAAAGAAAAGAAAGAAAAGAGAAGAATCAAATTAGGAAAGAAAGGGATCATAAATCCATTACTATAGGAAAGTCCATTAAGGTGGGGGCTTCCTAGGCACACGGCACTCACAGTCAAGAGCAGAGAGAAACAAATGCGTTCAGGTTTATTTGTTTGCTATCAGCTACCTCTCTCCGCTGTTATACTGCTCAAGACTATCTAGAGCATGACGCCGCCCACAGTGGGCTGAATCTTCCTGCATCATGTAACAATCAAGACAATCCCCATAGACATTCCCACAGGCCAAGCTGATCTAAATAGTTCTCATTAAGACTCTCTTCCCAGTTGATTCTTGATTGTGTCAAAAAGTAACAATCACAGCAAGAATACCAGGTTGGATGGAGTATGGAGAAGTGTGTGTTAATTGGAGGCTTGGGGAAGTGCCAAGGTTAGGGATATAGGTACCCAGCCCACACTGCCTAGGTTCAAATGCCAGCTCTACCACCTAGGAGCTGTGCAATCTTGGGCAAGTTACTTATCTCTGGGCTCCCATAAGACAGCACTGATTTCCAAAGCATTGAGCTCCTGGGGTAGTTGTGAAAATTCAAACTTTTAATATATATAAGACACTAAGAATTTTTCCAGTACTGTATTGCTTCTAAATTAACTGGTGCCACATGGTTGTCAATATTTGAGTGTTTTATTGTTTTAACTTGGAGTTTTCATTCGTTCTATGATAAATTCTTTCCATATAGCCTAGGCTGGCCTCAGATTCACTGTGTAGCCCAGGCTAGCCTTGAACTCTGCCTCAACCTCCAAGTACTTGGATTACAGACTTGCCTAAACACAAGTGTGTGTTTGTGAGAGAGAGAGAGAGAGAGAGAGAGAGAGAGAGAGAGAGAGAATCACATCTCTTCCTCCTGTCTCAGTGTCATCGTCCCCCATCCCCACCCCAACCCCTGCACACACGTGTCCTTTCCCTCTCTCCTCTCTTTCTACCTCATGCCATCCTCTGTCCTCGTCCCTTCTCTCTTTTCCCTGCTCTGTCTCCTCTCCCTCCTTCTGTCCTGTGTCTCTCTTCCTGCTCCCGCCCTCCTCTTTCTCTTTATGTCTCCTTTGTAGCTGTCTCTCGAATTCCTCTCTCCTCCTCTGCCTCTCCCCTCTCTCGTTCTGTCACTCCGTATCTCTCTCACACACACTCCTCTCCCATCTCCTCCCCTCCCTCTCTTATCCCGCCTCCTCCTCCTCTCTCTCCCCATCTTCCCTCTCTCCCTATCTCTCTCTTCTCTCCCCTCACACAGTGATCAGTCCACCATGGCTTTGCTTCTTATCTAGACTATGCCACTTCCTTCCTTCTGAATATCAAGAGTGCTGTTTAGCATCGCTGGGTCTCCTACAGTTCATTTACCTGAGAAATAAAGGTAATAATAGCCCGGAGTTCCCCCAGGTTCTGGTGAGCACCAAAAAAGGCATTGTGTGTGCTGTGGTTGCCCAAGTGGTAAGCCCATAATTAGGTCTGTGAGAATAGAAGGCATTAGTGAGTTGCTCACAAAAGAGAAGTGTCCCCACCAAGCTGGCCCTGTTGCCCTCTCCAATTTGCCCACACACACCAAGAGGACAAGGACAGACTCCAAGTTCAAGTAAGTTTGTGTCTATGTGTGTCTGTCTGTCTGTCTGTCTGTCTGTCTGTGTGTTGTCTCTTTGTATCAGGACCTAGCTATGGGTATTGGACAGCAAAGCTCCTTGAAATAAACTACCTTGGACTAAGACACGAATAAACCACCAGAGAGCCCAGTTGGCAAGCAGGGGCAACAGTGTAGACAGAGTCAAGAGGTACACAAGCCTCAGCTAAGGGATGAACCTGGGCCTGCGGGCCTGGGCCTAAACCAGGCTTCTCCCTGGGAGAGTGACTGGGCTTACTCATTTACAAGGAGTGAGCAACAATTTGACTCTGTTTGTATAAAGGAAAAAAAGCATACTCGGTGCTCAGCACACCACTGACTGATGCCCAGAGAATACATAAAGAAAGAGAAAGCGGAGGGCGGGAGCGGGAAGAGAGACAAGTGAGAGACAGAAGGAGGGAGAGGAGACAGAGGAAGGGAAAAGAGAGAAGGAACGAGGATAGAGGAGGGCATGCGACAGAAAGAGAGCAGAGGAAGGACACAGCCTCCGCTAAACTAGAGGCTGGTCAGTAAATGCTGTGGAAAGCCAGAGACGGTTGCACCCCAGGGGCAAGACTTCTCAGATTAGAAAGACAGAAGTCAGCGCGAGTCTGATGTTCTGTAAGAAGCCGACTCCCTCATAAGGCCAAGTTGCCAGAGAATGCAGTGGCTGGGATACAACATTCCACTCTCACCACTGTGTGGGGTGACAGATGACTCTGGTACTTGAGATAAACTCACCCCCATCACCACCACCACCCAGCATCAATCAGTGGGGTATTGAGGACCTCACACGTGTTTAGTATACAAATAGAGTCATATTGCTGCTCACTCCTTTTGTAAATGAGTAAGCCAAGTCACTCTCCCAGGGAGAAGCCTAGTTCAGCCCCAGATCCCGCCCCCTCGGGCCGAGGTTCACCCGGCTGCCCAAGAGTAGTGACACCTCTGGTCTCTTCCTCTCGCCACAGAATAGGTTTAGGATGCTGTTAAGCAGAGGATAGCTGACCCTCATGTTCCCAAGGTTCAGAGATGGCATGCGACCTGCCTGTAGTCACACAGCAAAGAGAAAACAGTTGTTGAGTGCCAGGCTTGCTTGTGATATGTGTTGCTTTGAAGCCCAAATGGAAGGAGCTGGCTGATTGCTTTCCCAGCACGAGCCCTGGAGTCCATCCCTAGTGCTGCTGGACACTGGTTCACACCGCTGCTCCCAGCACTTGAGAAGTGAGGCAGGAAGATCAGAAGTTCTTAGTCTGAGCTTCACAAGACATCCAAAAAAAGAAAAGCAAACCACTGCCAAGAAGGATTGAATTAAAAGTATGTTTTAATTTAGGAGCCAAAATACTAGGGAGAAAAGCTGGGAAAGCCATCTCTGAGCCTGACAGAAATGGAGTCTTTAACCGAGACTATAACCAGAGCCACTGGCATTTGGAGTGTGTGCTCACAATGGATGCTGTGCACATCCAAATGGGCCTGGCATGGCCTCAACGGCATTGCTAAGTGTGCTAGACAGGGCCAGGGATATGACTCAGTGGGAAAGTGCTTGCACCTGCATAAGTCCTGGCCTAGTGGTGCATGATTGGAGTCCTGGTGCGGGGAGATGAACACAAGAGGAACCCTGAGACTCACTGGCCTTCCTACCCCACCCAATCCACAAACACCAGGCCCCTAAGAGATCCTGTCTCAAAATAAACTCCAGGGTAGGGGGCTGGAGACAAGGCTCGGTGGGTAAGCGCTCTTACTGGACAAGCAGCACCCGGACATAAATAGATGATAGATATATTGATTGATGGATAGATAGATATGATAGATAGATAGATGACAGATAGAATATAGATAGATAGATAGATGATAGATAATATATAAATAGGAGACAGACAGACAGATAGACAATATATAAATACGAGATAGATAGATGATAGATGACAGATAGAAGATAGATAGATAGATGATAGACAGATGATAATATATAAATAGGAGATAGATAGACAGACAGGCAGATGCAGGAATGCTCATATAAGCATGCCTGTAATCCCAGTGCTGGGGTCAGGAGGGTGGCTGGGGCTTGCTGGCTTCTAACCCAGCTCCATGCTCAGTGAGAGACCTGTCTTAAGGGAATTAAGTAGAATGTGAGCTAGACCATGATGTCTTCCTGTGCACATGTGCACAGGTGTGTTCACTAACACACACGCACAAGCTTACAGCATACACATGCATGAGCCACACATATATATGCACACCGGCACAGACATGTACCTGAATGCATACACACATATACACAGGTACTAAGCATCCCCTTTTTTACAGATGAAAAAGACATATCTAGCTTAAATCAGTAGCCAACATTGTTCATGTATTGAGCACCTACTGTGTGCCTCGTGTGTGATATGGACTGTGGTTCCAGGCTTTGGAGGCTACATCAGCCGTATCCCCAAAGCTCACCATGACATTCATTTTTAACTTCTGGACTAAACAAAATCAGCCAGCTCTCCTGGGATCTCCAGGTCCCCGATGCTGTCCTATACTCTAGAGAGTCTGACACTTATCCTAATATCCACTGAAACCCAGTCACTTCCAGAGCTGCGACGAACTGTGGAGTGAAGACCACCTGGGCAGTCGTGCATGCGCCATCTCCAAAGCAGGACTGCCATGGAGGAGCATGAATACTCGGGTAAGAAGTGTCCGGGGTTCTGATGCTGGCACTCATCTGCCTGAGGAGGTGGGACCTCTTCAGTCCCTCTTCACCCTAGAGGGTGAGTCTCCAGGAACAGCCAGGAGGGAGGGGGAAGTGTGGAGGTGAGCATTGGCTGAGGCCGGTGGCACACAGCCAGGGAACGGAAACCCAGGGCCTCTCCCTTCTGTGACTCAACTCCCTCCCAACAAAACCCAGTCCCGGCTGGACAGCTCAGGGTCACACCGAGGGGAAGACCAATTTGAACGGGAACTCGGAATTCAGAATGAGGTCTCAAGACCAGGGTAAGGAAGGAGGGGAGGCTGCATAGGGAACATCAAGACAGACTTGGGGGAGCTCAGGGACTGGGGTGAAGCCTGGAGAGTGTGGTATCTGGGGACTGGACTTCCATATGAAGTAAAAATTGGGATATCGTGTCTTATGACTAGGGAAGGGGCTCGGCATTGTGACAAACACCAGAGTAGCCAGGATCCGAGGGTGAAGGTATAATCACAGAGGGTTGGGGGTCAGAACAGACTGTAGAGGTGAGGCTAGGGGACCCAGCATTGCAAGAGGGAAAGGTTAGAAGCTCCTGGCTGTCTGTGTCTCCAGAAATGACCTGGGCTGAAGTCAGATTCAGTGAGGAGAGATAGACCAAGCTCAGGAGGACTAATGGACATGCACCATACAGATAGACACGGTGGTGGCGGCAGTTTACACGTGGGGAAATTGAGAGGGAGGTAGCCTGGGATCCGCTGAGACCCCCTGCCTCAGGTGGGACTGCAGATGAGCTCTTTGGACAGTGACACTCTGAACGACGGGGAGACAGCTAGAGGCGGAGCCCACACCCCCTGTGCCCTTCAGTACTCTCCGTGCTACCAACAGGATACTGGGAGCCTCCTCGGAAGCGCTGCTGCTGTGCAAGACGAGGGACTCAGCTCGCGCTGGTGGGGCTGCTGAGCACAGCCATGTGGGCTGCCACGCTGACCCTGCTTCTTCTATGGCGTACGGACTTCCCCAGCCCCCAAAGCTCCCCAACCACCGAGCTGTTCTGCTCCCATCCCAATGCCCAGGAAGCCCAACTCCCTCTTTGGAGCTCATTTTCCCCATCTTCTGCTCCATTTTAAGGTCCCCATCACCCAGCATCCCTGGTTCTACTTGTACCCCCAACCCCACCTGCCAGGTGTGGGGAGATGAGTAACTATCCTTGTCTGCTCCTCTTCCCACATGACCCCCTAGACTGGGAAACGGAGAAGAATCTGAAACAGCTGGGAGATGTCGCCATACAGAACAGTATGCAGGGGTTGGGATGGTATTGCCATTGTCCTGCAGCTGACCACTGTCAGTGGTCTGCATCAGTGTCGCCTTCTCCATAGGGAATGCATGGACAGTCTAGAATACCTTCCCCATCCCAGCAGGGAACTTCTTCAGTCTCTGGAGAAGCCTGGTTGTCTGTTAACCTGATATCTACAAAACCTTTGTGCCTCCCTTTGCCCTTCTGTGACCCGGGCGTGAACTGACAAGCACAGAAAGATAAGGGTGCAGTTCAGCTGATGGAGGGCCTGCCCTGGGTTTGCAGTTCAGCTGATGGAGGAGGGCCTGCCCTGGATTTGCAGTTCAGCTGATGGAGGAGGGCCTGCCCTGGGTTTGCAGTTCAGCTGATGGAGGAGGGCCTGCCCGGGGTTTGCAGTTCAGCTGATGGAGGAGGGCCTGCCCTGGGTTTGCAGTTCAGCTGATGGAGGAGGGCCTGCCCTGGGTTTGCAGTTCAGCTGATGGAGGAGGGCCTGCCCTGGGTTTGCAGTTCAGCTGATGGAGGAGGGCCTGCCCTGGGTTTGCAGTTCAGCTGATGGGGGGCCTGCCCGGGGTTTGCAGTTCAGCTGATGGGGGACCTGCCCTGGGTTTGCAGTTCAGCTGATGGAGGGCCTGCCCGGGGTTTGCAGTTCAGCTGATGGAGGGCCTGCCCTGGGTTTGCAGTTCAGCTGATGGAGGGCCTGCCCTGGGTTTGCAGTTCAGCTGATGGAGGAGGGCCTGCCCTGGGTTTGCAGTTCAGCTGATGGAGGAGGGCCTGCCCTGGGTTTGCAGTTCAGCTGATGGAGGAGGGCCGGCCCGGGGTTTGCAGTTCAGCTGATGGAGGAGGGCCTGCCCGGGGTTTGCAGTTCAGCTGATGGAGGAGGGCCTGCCCTGGGTTTGCAGTTCAGCTGATGGAGGAGGGCCTGCCCTGGGTTCCAGCCCAACGTTGCATTAACTGGGCACCTAGTGCATGCCTGCGGTCCCAGCACTGGCCAAGGGGAGGCAGGAGAATCAGAAGTCAAGCTCATCCTTGCCCACATATTGAGTCCCAGAGTATCCTGAGCTACATGAGGCCCTGTCTCAAAAAACAGAAAGAAAGAGAAGGGGGGTCCTCAGAAAACATGGCTACTGCATTCATAGTTAACCCCAGAGGGAAAAGAGGACACAGCCGGTCATTTAGTTCCAGCACCTACCTCTGTTCTACCTCTCCCTTGCTCCACCCAAAACACAGGGAAAGCCGCCCCTGCTCTGAGAACTGGGCTGAAGTACAATGACTCGCCTTAACTGGGGGGGGGGGTGCCTGTGATGTCAGAAGGTTGAGGCAGGAGGACTGAAATTGAGAGAGCAATATGAGCAGTGTAGTGGGGAGGGAGGGAGGGACGGGAGGAGAGGGAGGGAGGGAGGGAGGGAGGGAGGGAGAAGAGGGAGAAGAGGGAGGACGAGGGGATTGGAGGGGAAGGGCAAAGGGATGGATGGTGGGTGGGTTTTGTGGTTCTTAAAAGCCCCTCTCTTCGTCTTCCCTTTGGCCCAGTCTCTCACGTTTCCAAGGACTTACAAAGATACCAGAGTAATCAGTTGGCCCAGAAGTCCCAGGGTGAGCCAGTCACCTCCTGTCAAACTGAGATGGGGAAGGGGGGAAGGCAGGGATGGCCTTGCTTACTCAGTGGTGACCAGCCATTGCCCCGCTGCAAACCACAGCAGGGACTGGAGGCGGCAGCCTTAAGGCCCACGGAGGGAGAGGTGGGGTGGAGGCAGGGGTGAGGAATCTCCAGGAAACCTCTCATCACCGAGTTCTTCTGCTCTGTGGGCAGCTGTTCAAATGTCACAAAGCATGCAAGAGCTCCAGGCTGAACAGACTCAAATGAAAGCTCAGGGTAAGACAGGATGAGAGAAAGTCCCCACCCTGAGAACCACAGGGGCCCTGGAGGCCAGGCTCAGGATGGGGGGAGGGGCGGGGGATGGGGAGCGATGATCCGTCCGCAGCGCAGCATCTCTGAGGCCCGCCATACTCCTTCCAGACTCTGAGCTCTCCCAGAACCTGACCAGACTCCAAGAGGAGCTAAACAACGTGGAATCCCTGAGTGAGACTTGGAACGGCAGGGGAAGGCGGCAAACTCAGTGAGAAGTGGGTGGGGCTGGGAGCTGTCTGGCAGTCTCTGAAAACTGCACCTATCCCTCTATACCTTTCAGACTCTGAGCTCTCCCAGAACCTGAACAGACTCCAGGAGGACCTAATCAATGTCAAATCCCAGGGTGAGAACGGCCGGGCCAAAACGGCAAACTGAGTGAGAAGGGGGTGGGGCTGGGAGCTGTCTGTCAGTCTCTGAATGCTATACCTACTCCCCCCACCCCGCCCCCAAGGCTTGAATGAGAAGCGCGTGGCCTCAGATTCTCTGGAGAAACTCCAGGAAGAGGTGGCGAAGCTGTGGATAGAGATGTTAACATCAAAGGGTGAGTCTGACCCGCGGTGGCCCGTAACCACATCCCGTGGCATCCTGTGTGGCACACGAGGAGGCTGTGCTGATACAATTGTGTGGCATGCTGTGACTTGTGGGTTTGTGTGATGTGCTCCGATCTGAGTTACGTTGAGACCAAGACAGATGGGGACTCAGAAGAGCACCCTCTGCTGATGGGGTGGGGTCCACACTGGTTTCCTCCTCCTGGTAAAGCTAACCACCTCCAGCTTCCCTCCAATACTGTTGTCTGCCCGCCCAGGCTTAGTGAGGATGCGGTCCTCAGCAGCCCTATCGTGGATGTCAGGGACAGAGGGACAGAGGGACAGAGGGACAGCTCTGCAACCCGAGGAGTTTCCTTAACTCTCTAGGGACCTCAACTCAGGTAATACAGGCTCTTTGTCTTCAGCTCAGAGAATTTCAGGACAAGCCAGTGTGAAGGGAACTGGAATTTATCCAGAAAGACTTCAACATGAGTTTTCAAATTATTTTTACATATTATTTATTTTATGTGTATGTATGTAAGGGTAGAGGGAATGCATGCCAGGGCATATATCTGGAGGTCAGGGGACAACTTTCAAGAGTTGGTTCTCTTCTTCTACCACATGGGTTCTGGGATTTGAACTCAGGTCTTCAGACTTGGCAGCAAGCTCCTTTACCCACTGAGCCATCTCATTAGCCCTAATACAGGCTGAGTCGGGTGTGGGCTTCTCAAGCAGCTGCATCTTGCTCTCCCCAATAATCTCAGTTGGGATTTAGTGAGTTTTGAAAGTTATCCTCAACACCCGCTGACTCTGTGTGTGTGTGTGTGTGTGTGTGTGTGTGTGTGTGTGTGTGTGTGTGTTTCTGTGTGGTGGGGGGAGCTGGGGATATAGGTGTGTATGTGGTGGGGGTGGGGGTGTGCACATGGGTCATGGTCCATGTGGAAGTCAGAGAACAACCTCAGGTGTCAGTCCTTGCCTTCCATCTCATTTGAGACAGGACGTTAGCCGCTTCGTAAGCCAGGCTACTGGTTCCCAGCCTCAGGGGTTCTCCTATGTCTGCCTCCTCCCACTTCGCCCTGGGGATGCTGGGAGTCCAGGTGTGTGCTGCCATGTTTGGCTTTAATCAGTTCTGGGGATTGGAACTGAAGTCCTCATGCTTGCTCAGTCCAGAGAATTTAAGTGAGATCCCAGGGCAGTTCCCAAGATGGTTACGATTGATGAGGTGAAAGGTCACTGTGCAGGAAGACAGGACATTCTTACTGTAAACTATCAGCGGTCTTACTTGGGAGTTCTAGAATTTAGCTGGCAGAGGGATGAAGTCCAACCTGAAAGCACACACCTTGACCAGACCTTGAGCCAATTCGTTGCTTTAAAGAAGATATCATATATGGAAAGAATATAGAGATATCCATGCCATTGTCTCCACTCGGGCAGCCTCCAAAGCAAATGCTAATTGTGCTGAAATTCTTGCTTCTGTGCTGTTGAGAGGCTCCTTCCAGCCTCCAGCAGAGGGGCTCCTTCCTTTTTTCAAGTCCCAATAAAGTTCCCTCTCCTGTGTCCCACCTCACGCTCACCACAGCAGCCTGATGAACTGACCCACTGGGTGCTGAGGGACATGACATCTCCACCAGGGAGGTAATGTTGACACCAGAGGCCACCACGTTTGCCCACAAGCCATTGTAGAGCCTGTGACGGGATAAGAATGAGGTCACAGTGCTGCACTCTGTGCAGAAACATTGCTTCATTGCCCTTGACCTTTCCCTTCCATTTCTGGAAAGCCCCAGCTGCCTCATAGGACAAGGGAGAGGAAGGAACTTCGCTTGGCTGGAAGGAGCCCCCATCCCTTGGGACGAGTGGCTCTGGGGATCCCAGCAGAAAACCCCTGTGGTTTCTTGTGGCAGAGGATGGACAGACTCAAGGCCATGTTCACTGCTCAGAGATTTCTCACCTCCTACCCTTTCTCTGAGTACACACATGCATACACACACCATACACATAGACACACCACACATACACACACCATACACCACACACATAGACACACCACACATACACACATCACACACCTCACACATACACCACACATACACACACCACACACCTCACACATACATACATACACCACATACACACATCACACACCTCACACATATACCACACATACACACACCACACACCTCACACATACACATACACCACACATACACATACTACATACCTCACATATACACACATACACCACACACTTCACATATACACCACGCACAATACATACACACACAACCCACATTTATACACATATACACCACACACACACCACAAACAGAAAACAACACTTTACAGATACACACATACACAAACGCACATCACACTATACACACATACCTCAGATACACACATACCATATACACTCACCACATACACACACCTACGAAGATACCCATACACCAAATAGGCATGTCACATACACACACACCAAATACACAGACTGCATTCACACCACATACACACACACCAAATACAGACTGCATACACACCACATACATACACATCACCTACACAGATGACAGACACACACCAAATACAACACAGACACACAGACACACACACACACACACACACACACACACACGCACTGCTTCACCACAGGATACTAGAACTACAGGAGCATCCATCCATGAGCTCCACACTCAGGCCTCACACCTGTTCAGTGCTTCACTCACTGAGACATCTCCCACATACAAATCCTACACCCTGGCGTCTGGGCTCAGCCCTGGTACTGTCCCTAGGTGTCACAGTCAGGAAACTTTCCAGTCTCAATCTCTCTCTTCCAATCTCTTTCCCTCCCTCCCTTGCTCTTTTCATTTCTTAGATAAATATACTTTTAATAATTATTTTACTGTTAATAATGAAGGGAGAGGGAGAGGTGCAGTGAGTTTAAGGTGCCTGCAGATGCCAGGTCCATAGAGCTGGAGTTACAGGCAGTGGTGAACTAGCTACTGTGGGTGCTGGGAACTGAACTTGGGTCCTCTGCAAAAGCCATGCCTGCTCTTGATCACTGTCATCTCTGCTCTGAGGTGGCTGAGGTATCTGTGTGGTGGGGTGGTGGAGGTGTCTGTGGCTGGGGTGTCTGTGGTTACAGTTCTGATAGCTGAGGTGTTGCCAATCATGGAGGTGTTAGCAACTGGCAGTGCTACATAATGCTAGGGGCTGAGTTGTGGTTGGCCTTGGCTGTTCATTGCTGGTGCCAGTGGTTGAGGTATTCATGAGGTTAGTGACAACTGCCATTCTGCTAACCACCGGGGTGGCTTCGGAGATAGAGTTGGTGACTTGAGATAGCCCCACCAATGAACTGGCCAGATCCCACAAAGAAAGCTGCAGACCGGCTGCTGGGATCTAAGCCTGGAGGGACAGGACAGTTCTTCCGGCCCAGATCCCTGGGTGACTGCAGAAGAGACACTACCGTACGCATGCATACTCTGCCCTTGGGGGCCGGGGTGGCCCACCACACGCTCCTGAGCCTCTCTTCTCTGTGACCACCCCCTCCCCCAGGAGCTGCATGCAGCACATGTCCCAAGAACTGGCTCCATTTCCAACGGAAGTGCTACTACTTTGGCAAGGGCTCCAAGCAGTGGATCCAGGCCAGATTTGCCTGCAGCGACCTGGAAGGGCGGCTAGTCAGCATTCACAGTCAGGAGGAGCAGGTGGCTGGCTTCCATGGATACTATGGGCAGTGGGGGGGGGGGGGGGGGCGAGGCGAGAGGCCTCCCACCCTGACCTTCTGAAATGGATGGGACGGACCATGTGCATCTCCCCCTAGGACTTCCTGATGAAACACATTAACAAGGATGCCTGGATTGGCCTCCGGGATCTCAATGTGGAGGGACAGTTCATATGGATGGATGGGAGCCCTGTGGGTTACAGGTAAGGGGCCTGTGGGAGACAAGATGGGGGGGAAACACCGAGGAGGGAACAGGTCCCTGGATAAGTACCTCATGGAGGAGTCCAGGGCTCAGGGAAAGGGTCCTATAGGCTACAGATGAAGGAGAGAGCCCTGGGGTCTAGACTTCCTGGATTCCTTAGCCACAAGGAAAGGATGAAGGGCCTGGGGCAGAAAGCAGCAAGCGTAGACTGGAAAGGAGGGCCTTGGGCTGCATACATAGAGTACAGAAATGGGGGAGACCCAGGCACAGACCCCAAACGGGGGAACCTTTGCTAAGAAGGGAGTTTAATAGGGGAGGACCTCTAGAGAAGGGACACCTCCCTCGTGATGTTCCTATGAGTGGAGTGTTTGTTCCAGCAACTGGAGTCCAGGGGAGCCCAACAATGCAGAGCAGGGTGAGGACTGCGTGATGATGCGGGGATCCGGCCAGTGGAATGACAACTCCTGCCGCAGCTTCCTGGATGCCTGGGTGTGTGAGCAGCTGGCCACATGTGAGGCATCTGCCCCTTCAGCCTCTGTGAGTCCAACAGGACCCACTCCAAGTAATGAACCCTGACAAGCCTCTGTCACCCTCTTCTGGATTTCTCTCCCACCTGCATCATGGAAACAGCCAAGCCCTGAGGATTGTCCTATCAAGGCCTGGGCCCCTCTTTGTGACCAAAGACCTCCATGACCCATACTGAAACAGCCAAGCCCTGAGGATTGCCCTATCAAGGCCTGGGCCCCTTTGTGACCAAAAACCTCCATGACCCATACTGAAGCAGCTGGTAGATACAGCTCCCCATCCAACTAAGCTGATGTCTCATCCCCTCTGCCCTCCACACACCTGAGGCCTGCCATGCAGCATGCGTGTGGGCAGCTGAGCCATCCAGGGAGCTGAGAAAGATTTCTCAGGGGACTTCCTACTCCTCCCATCAAGTTTTCCCCTTCTTCCCCTCACTGCCCCACAGAGCAGAGGTTCCCTCTCCCCAGGGTCTGGCAGCAAATCCCGCCCCCCCCCCCCCCGCAAGTTTGTGTGCATCAGCGAAAAGGGATCACGGCTGGTCCCCAGCACTCCCCCTCCTTGGAGGCCGCACCAGGAGTGCTCCAGGTGTGGCAGGTAGCTGACAGTTTCAGAGACCTGGTGCCCAAGACCCTCTTTGAGAATGCAGCGTAACTGATACGGAATTTTACACCTTGTATATCTTGGTTACTTCTTTTCCTATGTTGTCACCGTAACATGCTAGGTATGTGTGGGTGAGGCTCGGAAGTATGGGATTCCCAGCCAGGCGTGTTGGTACTTGCTTATAATCCAAGTAAATTTGGAACTGTGGCTTTGGGCCAGCCTGGGCGAATCAGTGAGACCCAAATAAAGCTGAGAGGAGGGCCAGCGATGACCTGAGTTCAATCCCTGAGTCTCCTGAGTCTCATGCAGTGGAAGGAAAGAATCAGGTCTCAAAAGTTTTCCTCCACACTACCCTGTGGCCTGTGCAGCGCACACACTTAAACATGTAAGCCCATTTTTAAATGTTTAAGGTGAAGTGCACCTGAGGACGACCTCTCACATCCACATGCACACACAAAATAAACATAATTTTAAAAACAAGGTGGAGGCTAGAGACATGCCTCAGCAGTTAGGAACACACCACTCCTCCTAGGAATGGGAGATCAGATGGCAACACTCACATCAGATGACTCACAACCACCTGCAACAGATCTCGGATCTGATGCCCCCTTCTGGCCTCCAGTCACCTGCATTCAAACTAACAAACATATATATGTCTTTAAAAAAAAAAAAGCCAGGGGTGGTGGTGCACAACTTTAATCCCAGCACTAAGGAGATATGCAGATCTCAAAGTCTGAGGACAGCCTGGTCTACATAGTGAGTTCCAGGCCAGCCACGACTACATAGTTGAGACTCTCTAAAATAATGTAACAAGCCACTAAGTTAAACACCCAACCTCAGGTAGAGTCAGAAGTGTTGGGAATTTGTGGTTATCCTGGAACATATAGCAAGCTCAAAGCTGGTGTGGGCTGACAGCAACTTGTCTCAGAATAAATTTTAAAAATACTAACCTTAAACTGGGTGATGGTGGTGGTGGTGGTGACTTTTAATCCCAGCACTTGGGAGGAAGAGGCAGATGGATCTCTGTAAATTCAAGGCCAGCCTGGTCTACAAAGAGAGTTCTAAGACAGCCAGGCTATACAGAGAAACCGTCTTTAAAAAAAACATATATATATATATATAACTTTTCTGGATGGGTTTGGACTCTTCCCCCTTTGAGAGGCTGGTGTGCCATTTGTTCTCAGTGTGATCCCTGGGAAACCCAGCAGCTCTCCAGAATGTACCAGAAACAAATTCTTAGGCACACCCCAAAACTGCAGAATCATGACTGTAGGGGTAGGGCCCGACCACCTGAGTTCTAAAAAATCCTCCATGTGACTCTGATGCCCTAAAGCACTACTTCTCAAAATAAAAGACTGAGGGACTCCTCTGGGAATGGGGCTAGGATGCAAATTCCAGTCCAACAGTATAAGGTGGGCCAGTGATTCTGCGTGTGAGACACTGGTGCTGATGCTTCTACTGATGTTGGTGTTGAAGGGATACTGATGCTGTCTGTTCCATGCTGACCCGCCACAAGCCACCTTGAGTAGCAAAGGTCTAAAAGGAGAATCACTCTCCACATACATTTTTAGGCACACAGTCACACCCTCTCCTTTACTATCTACTATTTTTTGAGAAAATATACATTAAGGAAAAGTACCCCTGCCTGAAACTTGTTTAAGAAAGAATCCCATGCTGCCAAAGCTGGTCTCAAACTTGCTAAGTATCGGAAGACGGCCTTGAACTTCTGATCCTTCTCCCTCTACCTTCCTAGTGCTGGGATGAGACAATCTGCACCACTATGCCCAATTTTTGTGGCATTAAAAAGAAAATCAAACCCAGGGCACTCCAGCAACTGAGCTACAGCACTGGCAGTTTGCCAGGCCTTGGTCCCTCTTAACCTCATATCCCTGCATGCAGGCTCCAACTATAATTTCACAGGTGCCCTACCTCCCCAGTATACCCAACCCTCCACCCACACCTGAGAGCCAGAAGCTAGGTCAGCCCATTGTCCACTTGTTCAGTCTCCACCTGTGCCTCACACGCCTGCCTCGGAATCCCTCAGCCTGGGACTCGGACTCAAGACCCGGATCAGAGTGTGGGCAGATATGGTGCCCCTACACAAGACAACAACACGAGCCTGGAACGGGATCTGCTCATCCTTTATCTCCTGTGGAGTCAGCGTCCCTCCAGGGCCCGATCTCGGGCGATAACCGCCTCTTCGAACTTGATCATGAGTGTGGTCCCCTTGTGCCAGTGCGCTGTAACCTTGGCGGGGAAGCCGCTGTGCGTGAGCACAGCCTCCACGATGCCCGCCGTGAAGCTGGCACAGTTGAGCGTGCTGTTCTCCTTGGGCACCGAAATGTAGGTGTTGATGAGCGGCTCCCTCTCGATGATGTAGAAAGTGCGGGCGTCATCATTGGCCTGCTCCAGTTTGTCGGCCTCCTTGCCAAACAGAGCCTTCCACACTGCGCCCTTGACGAACAGCAGCGCGCCCAGCACCTTGGTCTCCCGCCGGGCACCCTTTTCGCGGGCCACCAGGGCATCCAGGACTCGGGCGCCCACCTGGCGGCCTAGGGCAGCCAGGCGTGCCTGAAGCTCGGCCACTGAGAAGACGCGGCTCTGACAGTGCTGCACCAGCTCGGAGAAAAGAAGGGCAAAGGCACTCAGGCTCACCTCGGTGCGCGGCCGCACCAGTGCACGCTCCAGCAGCACTGACTTCCCGCGCGTGAAACGCGCCTCCATGCTGCCGCCCTGCAGGAAGACCAAAAGTCAGGGGAGGGATGGATGGATGAGACCTGGTACCAAGAGAGACCCAGAAGGGGCTCCAGGAAACCCACATAACCCGTCTGCCCCAGCGTTGGACACTACAGTACCAACGAGATAAGAAGGAACGCTAACCCCGTAAGGATTAGCAAGCAAGCATATATTAGAGGCAGCACTTTCCCATCCAGCCAGCCAGTGAGGAAAGAGAGAGGTGATGGGGAGATGGCTCAGTACTTAGAGCATGGACTGCTCTTGCAAAGCACTTGAGTTCAGTTCCCAGCATCCACTTCGGGTGGCTCACAACCACCTGTAACTCCACCTGCAGGGAGAAGCAATCCTCTGGCTTCTGCTGGCACTGCACTTGCGTGCACAAACCCACACTCGGACACACACGGATAAACACAGTTAAAAATTAAAAAGAAATCTTTAGAGGGGAGCAATGGAAACTACGCCCAAGTTGGAGACCCAAGAGATTTCTTACTCAGGAGAAGCACTTGGAGCTGGGGATACGGCTCAGTCTGCCCGTGCTCACCTACCTAGCATGCATGAAATCCTAGGTTCAATCCCCAGCACCACATAAAGCCAGGTATAGTGACACATCTTGCAATCCCAGGACTCAGGAGGTGGAAGCAGAGGAAGAAAGATCAGGTGTTGGGAGTCACCCTCTGCTATGTATGGAGTTTGGGAGCACCTGGGCTATATGAGACCTTGTCTCAAAAAACAGATGGCTCAGGAATTAAGATCATCTGTTGCTTTGTAGAAGGCCTGAGTTTGAATTCCGGCACTCATAGAGTGATTTGTGGCCTTCTGTAACTAGTTCTAGGAGACATTCTGCCCGCTGAAGGCACCAGGCACACACATGGTGCACATACATATATGCCGGCAGGACACCACACACATAAACCTCAAATAAAGAGTTGTCCTGAAGAACCATCACGGAGCTGGCAAGACGGGCTCAGAGTAACGACACTTGCCTGACACCCGTTTGATCCCCAGAACTCACACAGTGGGAGGAGAGAACTCTCTCAAAAGTCACCCTCTCATCTCCATGCACGCTCACGGACACACAAACACGAAATGACTTTTAAAAACGCAACTTTTATGAAGTTAGCACATGGCTGGGGAATGGCTAAAACTTAAGACGGCACACAGAGGTGACATGAAACTGGGTGTTGAGGTGCACACCTGTAGCCCCAGCACTCGGGCTGAGGCAGTATGATGGCAGAAAGAGGCCAGCCCGAGTGAGTTCCAGGACTGCCTAGGCCACAGTGAAACCCCGCGTGACAGTTCATCTTCACTACCTAGACTTAGATTCACCATGGAAAACACACTCTGGATGTCCAGATACGTTTAACTCAGGGAGGACCCACTCGGAATGCGGCCACCACCCCGTAGGGCTGAATAAAAAGGGCTGAGTCATCTGATCGTACCACTCCTCTCTGCTTTCTGCCTGTGGGTGCAATGCGGCCAGCTGCCTCGGGCTCCTGCCATGTCTTGTCAACGGTCCTATTGACAAACCTTTCCATCTTGTGGTGGCTTCTTGTCAGGTATCTGACTACAGCAACGATGAGAAAAGCACTAATACGCCCCGCCTTTAACGCGGAGGGTTGAGGAGTGGAGAGGTCAAAGATGTTCTCCCTGGCTGGCGTGTGCTCCAGCCCTGACTGCCCTGAAGACCTTCCTGCTCAACCCCTCCAGGAAAGCAAGAGCCTGACAGAAAGGGACAGGGGTGAGTCATGGCCAGGCCAGGAGAGTGTGCAGAAAATCCCCGACCCTATATCGGAGCACGGGGGGTAGTGGGGGAGACGAAGGTGTCAATTTGTCAGGAAGGAAGCCATCTCCACGGTGACCCCTGAACTAAAGAAGACATCCCGTCGGGAGGTCGCACTCCCACAAACTCTAGGAAGCTGCATGGATGGTGGGGAAACTAGTGGAGGAGCGGGCGGCGGTGCTGGGAGCCTCTGGGCCTCCCGTGCCTGCAGCAGGGAGCCACAGCTGCGAGTGGAAACCGAAATGGGATCCGGAGGTTGAAGGAAAGGCTTCCCGGAGGAGCTGCGCCCTGACGCGTCTCCGGGTGCAGCCTTGGTCACTCCTGGGGGATGGACTGGAGCCGACAGTCCGCCCCCACAAAGCGTGTCCTAGGGACCCGGTCTTGGGGGACCAGGATCCTGGAGAGGAGACCGTGCAGAGCGCGCCACACGGCTGCTCGGCTGAGCTGTTCGAGGGCCAGGACCCCGAACCCGCATCACCCTGAAAACCCAAAGCAGACTGACCCGGGAACGCTGCTCCGGACGCACAGAGGTAAAAAGAGTAGGGTCTCCGGCCGGGAAACGTCTCAACCGGAAGCAGGCTGCTATAGGTTCCGCGGAACTTCTTGACGGCGTCGTAAAAGGCCCCTGAGTGCGCAGGCGTGTGTGGTTAGCCTGAGCGCACGGAGGGCGGGGTGACGGGTGACCGAGAGCGGCCGCGAGGGGGCGCGCGCGTCCTCCCAGCTCCCAGGCCCGCGACCCCAGAGCTCTGATCACCTCAGGGCTAGGAGATCTTGCTTTGGGAGTTGGCCTAGAGCACGAGCACTTGCATGCCTCCTGGCACAAGATTTCTTATGAATATCCGTGAGGTGTAGGTGGGATGTATTTGCTCGCGGTTCACCCAGACATGTATTTTACCTCTGATGAAGGACACTTAATCTGGGCGTGTTTTTCCATCTTCCACAAAAGCTGTGGCTTCAGTAACAAAAATAGGGTTACATGTATGTAATTGTCGTGTGTGTGTGTGTGTGTGTGTGTGTGTGTGTGTGTGTGTGTGTGTGTGTGTGTGTGTATTAGTATCGCTAGGAGTGGAAGTCATAGGACAGCTTGCAGGAGTGGATTCTCCGCTTCCATGAGGACCAAACCCAGGCCATCGGCCTCAGCAGCAGGCGGCACTTTTACCTGCAGAGCTGTCTGACACCCTTTGTGTGTCTGTGTCCCTTGTGTGTCTGTGCCCACGCTCCTGTGTGGAGAGCCCAGAGGCTGACGCTGAGCGGCTATCTCTATCGCTCTGGACCTTACTTTTAAGACAGTGTCCGAGCCGGGCGTTGGTGGCTCGCACCTTTAACCCCAGCACTCGGGAGACAGAGGCAGGCGGATCTCTGTGAGTTCGATGCCAGCCCGCTCTTCAGAGCAAGTTCCAGGACAGCCTCCAAAACAATACAGAGAAACCCTGTCTCAAAAAACAAAACAACAACAACAACAAAAGACAGTGTCCAGCACCACACACCCAGCCTTTTTTTTTTTTTTAATGTAGGCACTGGGTATCAAACTCAGGTCTTCATGCTTCTACTTTATCCACTGAGACTCCTCCTAGCCACTAATTGTGCTGTTTATCGGTTAGTTGTTGGTTGTTTGAAAAAACCTGGCTGTGTAGCCCAAGCTGGACACAAAATCCAGATGCCTTGGCTTCCGGGACACCGGGATGACATATGTGTGTGCCCAGCTCTTCCCGTGTTTAGCCACCTTGATAAGAGGACATGCAAAAGGCAAGAAGAATGTAGGTCATTTCCTCCCGAAGTCCACTCACCTCTCCAACAGCTGCATGTTTGGTTGATTTCGTTTCCAGAGCTGGAGATGAAACGCGGGGCCCCACACGTGTTAAGACAAGTGCTTTGCCCCTCAGCCGTCCGTGTTCCAGACCCACATGCTTAACTTCAAGCCTCCTAGCAGCCACGTTTTACAATGTGTAAAACAGGAAGCTAAATTGTTTGGGCTTTTTTTTTCTGTGCTAGGTCTGGAGCTCAGGGCACACATGTGCTGAGCAAATGTTCTGTGGATGAACCACACCCTCAATTCTAAGCTCATTTTAATAGTGTGTGTGTCTGTCTGTCTGTCTGTCTGTGTATGAGTGCAGCTATATGCAGAAATGTGAATGTAACCATGCATAGAGGGCACACACCTTCAATAAATACCAGCATTCAATAGGCAGAGACAGGTGGATTAAGGGCAGCCTGACCTACATAGGGAGTTGCAGGTCAGCCAGGGCTACACAATGAGAGAGGAGGAGAAGGAAAAGGAGACGGCCAGAGGTCAACATTGGCTGTTTAGACCAGGCTGACACCAAACTCAGAGCTCTGCCTGCCTCTGCCTCTTGATTGTGCAAAATATCAATGCATGTGCCACCACACCTGGTTTTGGTTTCATTTTTTAAATAGGGTCTCCTGCTGGCACTTGGCACTCCCCAGTTCAGCCAGGGTGACTGACCATGCGCCCCAGGGGTCCCCTGGCTCTGTCTCCTCAGCACTGAGATTACGGTTGTATCCTAACATGTCTGATCTTTCATAAGGGTTCTGGGAATTGAGGTCGGCCCTCATCCTTGTGCAGTGGGCACTCTAAAGAGGGAATCATTCCTGGAGGAACCCTTGTACTTCGAGTTGCCCCCTCCAGACCTTGGATGAGGCACAGACCACACCCAAACACCAATTTCCAAGCACAAACCAAACACGGAGACCCTTTATTAAGCAAGACGAAGACACAAGGTGGCTGAATCTCAATCAAGCAGAAACAGCAGCAGGTGTTAGTTATAAGAGGGAGAAGGGGGAGGTCTGTGTTTGAATGAACTAGGATGTGTTGGTAAGTTCTGACCAGGTATAATAATTCTGATTGCAGGGCCTTGATGTTTTGATAGTTGGACCTTGGTGATCAGCCTCAGGAATGAGTCAGTGGCCAAATAATGGAATAGACCTTGGGGACTAACGGTTTAGCAAGGAAGGTGCCAGGGCAATACCTGCCTGCCATGTTTGCCATGCTCGGGGCTGCTACAGCCCTTCAAGCCCCTGGCCCACAACACTGTTTGTTAAATGTTTCATGACATTTTGGGGGCTGGAGAGATGTCTCAGTGGTTAAAGGAGCACAGTGGGGCTCCCTTCCAGAGCCTGGATTAGGCACAAACCACACCCCACAGCCTTATTAACATCCTTTATTTAGCGGGGAAGAAAAATCAAAGTGACTTCTTTCTGATTCTGGCCGAAAAACAGAAGCAAATGACCTTGCAGTTGTCATTTTTTAAGAAGAGAAAAAGGGAGCCGGGCGTTGCTGGCGCACTCCAGGCCCACAGGTCAATCTTGGAAGTCAATGAGTATTAACATCCTTCCATTTACCCAGTTGTTATAATAAAACTTGTGGGGGACCTTAGCGGACTCCATGGTGGTGGAGAGACGAACATGTCAGGCAGAGTTAAAGTGGGAAGTTTTATTAGAAAGGGAGGGGAGAGAGAAAAGAGGTAAAGAGACACAGAGACAGAGAGGACAGAGGAGAAGAGGGAGACAGGAAAAGTCCTGTCTGCCCCAGGGAAACAACGGGGAAGAGAGAGAGGTGGGCGGGGTCTTTCTTTTAAATACATACATACAGCGGCCATGCGCAGGCGGGTGAAAGGCGGGGCCAGGTTTGGCTGAATTACAACACAGTTTACATCAGTGAAAATGTCTACTGGTCTCAAAACAACAGCAACAAAAAGGGTAACTATTGCTGAGTGTGGTGGTGCTTGCCTGTAACCTGAGCGTGCTGGAGGCTGTGAACAAGGAACTTCATCTGCCTCGGAACCTTCTGCAAGGCTGATCCACTGACTAGAGATTGGGGATGGTGGGGAGGTTGGGATGTTGCGGCTCCAGGGCATAAGTACAATTCAAGTTGGGTTCTCTTTGTGTGCCATTTATGAAGGTAGCAACTGGCAGAACGCTGGGGTCCAGGAACTGAAACACTGTCGTCATCAGATAACCTCTGAGACCGGTAGCAGAGATTTCTCCACTTTGTCGCCTGCCTACCTGATATCTCTGCCAATGTATTTGACAAGTGTTTGGCATCTACCACTATCCAATAACCCCCAAAATAACCATAATTACAGTTTGTTTGTTTTTTTTAAGTCTGGCCAGATATATATATATCCCAAGATGGTTTTGAACTTGCGGCAATCCTCCTGCCTCTGCCCCATCAGTGTAAACACACAACTCTCACTTTAAAAGAGATAAAAGATAGTTTATTCTGGAGGCAAATTATCAATGGTCATGGCAGGGGGAACAGATTTATGTCCCCCAAATACTATGCTCTGTTATGATAGAAGTCTATGAAGTCTTCCTAGCGCCAGAACAAAAAGTCAGAAATCAACACACCGGGGCAGGAAGAGCAGACTCAACCGGAATAGTCGAGTTTAAAATGAAAAGCCCAGGGCGGGGCAAACTGTATGTTTCAGGGCAGGCAAGGTGCCCTAGGAGAACAAAGACAATAAGCTGTCATGGAGGTCAGCCACACAGTGGTGGGGGCTGGAGCGTTAGAAAAAAGCTTAGGAACCCAAGCCAGACCATTAGGGGATTACAGCACACTCAGACTGTGGCCATCAACCTAAAAGAAAAAAGAAAAGGGTGTGTGTGTGTGTGTGTGTGTGTGCGCGCGCGCGCGCGTGTATAGACTGCGCTGAGCCTAATTAGCTCAGAGGAGAGGGGAATTACATCATCAGAAGGTGAAGCCACCTCCCCACGGGTGGTCGGTCCCCTTGCCAGGACCCTGTTCTGCCCCATTGCATTAACCTTTTTGGAAGAAGACAAGGGCGGTCTCCACCTAGAGAAAACTATCGCCACAGCAGGAAGCCACGGCAGACCAAGGAGAGGCGGGGGGGGGGCAGGACGGGAAAGTGGGGGGACGGGAAGGGGGGGGACCCGCGGTAGTGGAAGGTTCCAGGAAAGGATCTCGGAAGCGGAGGCGACGCGGGGCCCCGGCGCTTCTCTGGGTGAGGCAACGACAGTCTTGGGGAATTGGGTTAAAGTCAAGAGTCCTTCCCCACTACGCATGCACCTGGGTTTGCAGGTGTGCGGTTGGGCCGTACTTCACGCCAGCCGAGAAGGGGCCTGTGCAGAACGACGCGTGGGAGACCCCTCCACCTGTATGCTCTGTGATGCTGAGCTGAGCTGCTCCAGGACCGGTGCCTTCCTCCCTCCCCGTCATCCCCAGAACAATCCAAAGCTGATAGAATGGTAGATGCAGCTGAGATGCACAGGGAATGGATGAGGCCAGTGCAGGCAGGGCCAGGGTTCTCACCCAAAGTGCACCGGGTGCACCGTTTGCAAGCGCTTTGAGTCATAAAGAGTGCCAAGAAGAGCTCGAGTTTCAAGGGGAAGAGGAGAGCACACCCAGGCTGTGCAGGAGAGCAGCCGCAAGGGGGCGTGCGTGTCTGCCCGGCTACATAATTCGTGTGTGTGTGTGTGTGTGTGTGTGTGTGTGTGTGTGTGTGTGTGTGTGTGTGTGTGTGTGTGTGTGTGTGTGAAGCTAGACTTTGCATATAAGGGGCAACATATAGTCTTTGTCTTTCTCAGTCTGGCCTATTTCACTTAACAGAATGACTTCCAGTTCCATTCATTTTCCTGCAGATTTCACTTTCCTTTGGTGCTGAATAAACCCCATCGTGTATTATATATGCACTACATTGTGAGTAGAGCAGCAATAAGCTCTATTCTGTTATGCATTGCATGGATGAGCAAGTGTCTCTGAGGTAGGATATATATTCCTTTGGGTTTTTTAACTTTATTTTTATTTTAGTATTTGTGTGTGTGTGTGCGCGCGCGCGCGCTCGCGCACTCACGCGTGCATGCCATGGTATGTGTGTGCGGGTCAGAGGTGGTTCTCTATCACTGTGTGGGTCCCAGGGGTAGAACTCAGGTAAGGCTCAGTAAAGTTTTTTAAATTCTGAGCCAGCTCACTGCCCACCCCAATGTGTCTTTTATAGCCAGAGCTTGCCTTGAACTCTTGGTCCTCTTACCTCAGCCTCCAATTCTGTACCAGCACTTATTCTGATTCTTTGGTCATCCAGAAGTATATATTCTAATCCTACCCCCATGCATCATGCCTGGATTACAGCACTGAGCGTTTTGTCCCATCCCCAAATCCAAGCCCTAAACCCAGTGTCCCCACCATGTCCCACAGGCAACCCAATAACAGCTCTGGAGTCGTGTCAGTTCTCTTGGCATTTATCTTCATGAGTCATAAAATACAAGTGCAGGAATCAATGGGTGCAGTTGTATACATGCTCTGGACACACAGGCGACACAGCCAAGAACACTAGCAATGACCCCAGGGTGCATGTTACTCACCACTGCAGTGATACACACACAAATTAGCCAGATGCGCGCATACACACTCAACCTAATGGTGAGATACATCCCACATGTCACCTACACCCACACTCACAATGGCATACTGTAGGGGCTTCACGGGAACAGCTGGCCACCAGGACACGCCTATCATCATATATGTCAGGCCATACACCTATGTGGCCCACAAAGAGTAACACATGCTGGGACTTCCATGCTCTCTTTCCATCAGAACACCTTCCCCTTGGATACATGGAAACTCCATGTGCCACAAAATGTTCACTGGCACACACACACTTTCCCACTCGTTCCCCTGGATAGACAATATTCTCTGTGCAGATGAATGGCAGATTCACACTCAAGCTGAGCACCCCGTTTGCCATCTTCACTAGCAGGTGCAACCCCAAGTCCTTCCAGGTGTGTCTGTGCTGTCCTCTTATTTACTGGGCTCTGTCAGAGAGGAGAGACCTGAGGTCAGGCAGATCTACACAACTCTGGAACTCCACCCCAGCCCAGCTCCCTGGCCCTGGCTTACGAGCAAGTGCTTTCTTCTCTAGCTCCTCGAGGGCTTTCTTGATTCCAGTTATATCTGGTGGGAGAGAAGAGACAGGCAAACCTGGGGTGGGGTCGCAGATATTGGAGGCTCACAGTACTGGAATGGTGTGTGTGTGTGGTGTGTGCCTGTGTATCTGTTCGGAAGTGTTTGCACTTGCCTATGCAGATATGTGAAGAGGCCAGGAGCTGACATCAACCAGTAGGGTTTTTTTTCTTTTTGGGGGGGGTTCAGGACAGGGTTTTTCTGTGTAGCTTTGGGAGGCTGTCCTGGCACTCACTCTGTAAACCAGACTGACCTCGAAATCACAGAAATCTGCCTGCCTCTGCCTCCCGATTGCTGGGATTAAAAGAGTGCGTCACCAACACCTGGCCGCCAGCTCTTTTCTTTAGGACTATCTCCCTTATTTTTTGAAACAGTGTCTCTCGTTGAACCTCACCCTTTTGACTAGACATATATCTGCCTACCTCTACCACCACCCTTGCCCAACTGTTGGGGTTATGACCTGTGCCACCATGCCCAGCTCTTGTATGAGTCCTGGAAACCTAAACTCGGGTCCTCATATCGTGCTTTACTGACTGGGTCACCTCCAGAGCCCCACCAGTGTTTAAACACCCCCCTCCTTGAACTCACAGGAAACATCTATTGCCCCCTTCCAAGTCCACCTCCTCCCTGAGTAACCAGTATCCTGTTTGTTCTGTGCATCCAAATTCACCCAAAGAGGCCAGGCCTGCAAGGAATACCTGATGGCACTGTCTTCAGCTTGTCATTTCCACTCTGTACTTGGCTCAAGATCATGCCAATGATATTCTTGACCTCCTGGATGCCCCTCTGGACAGCTTTCCAATGATCCGTTTGCTGATTCTGGCAGTTCAGCACAATGCTAGAAACTGAGGGCATGGAGTCTGAGATGTTCAAGTGACCACCTCTCTCCTGTCCCCACCAGCACCACCTCTCTCCTGTCCCCACCAGCACCACTGTGGGCCTCTCCTGCACCTCCCACTCACCATTCGAAAGCTCCCCTCTCAAGCTCCACAGTTCCCTGGACATTTCAGAGTCTGTTTAGGAGAGAAGAGGAAAGCTTTTAAGTCCCATCCCCATTTTATCCTTCTTGGAAATGGAGTTGAGGGAAAGGAGAGGAACTGGTGGAAATTCCACAACCCCATCCCTATCCCAGCTCCCAAGATGACTTACTTTTGACCAGGACCAAAGCAGAGAGGATGATGCATGATAAAAAAATGAAAGTGAGGAGGACATACAAGATCATGATGGTTCGGTGCAACCAAGGCGGGATCTGAGTTGTAACCGGTGATGGCTTGGACTGGGCTGGGACAGAAACACAGGACATGTGAGCTGCAGAGCCCAACCCCACCAGCCGGCCATCAGTACTGTCTGTAACACCAATTACCAGCCTCTAGGACCAAGGACATCCCCAGTCAGTCAGCATTAGTATTACCAACTTGTATTCTATTTTGTTTTGTTTTGTTTTTCGAGACAAGGTTTCTCTGTGTAGTCCTATAGACCAAACTGGCCTTGAATTCACAGAGGTCTGCCTGCCTCTGCCTTCCTAGTGGTGGGATTAAAGGTGTGTGCCACCACTGCCCAGCAACTTGTTTTCTTTACATTGTGACCCTCACAACCTCTCAACAAATTCTGTCACCCAAATATTAAAAACACAACCAACAGCACCACCAGAAACATTGTCAGAAACCCCACCCCATCATCTCAGCTACAAAGCTATCCCCACCAAAGTACCATCACAGTAGAGTGAGTGTGTGTGTGTGTGTGTGTGTGTGAGAGAGAGAGAGAGAGAGAGAGAGAGAGAGAGAGAGAGAGAGAGAGAGAGCGAGAGAGAGAGAGAGAGCGCAGAGGGTATTCTCGTCTGTCACTCTCCACCTATTTCTTTGAGGCAGAGACTCTCCTGTTTACTCGTCGAGGCTGGGAACCAGCATGCCTGCCACAATGACCCTCTTGTCTCCACCCTCAGAGCTGGGCTTTCAGGCATGCCCAGGACACCTGGTTTGTCCTGTGGGTACTGGGATTGGAACTCTAGTCCTCATCCTTGGGCAGCATCACTTTTAATGACTGAATGATCCACACCTCCCCAGTCCCACAATACAGTTAGTTAAGGTTTCCCGTACCCCAGGCTAGCCTCCAGCTCTCTATCTGCTTTGACCTCCCAAATGCTGAGATAATAGGTCTGCATCCACACCCAGTTTATACAGAGCTGGGGTTTGAACCCCGGACTTTGTGCATGCTGGGCAAGTGCTCTACCAACTGAGCCACAACCACAGCTTCATCGCCACCTTTACAAGCCAAGACCACCACACTCCCCAGCACTCACCCCCTCCACACACTCTTTGAGTTCGGGGTGGGGTGGGCAAGCAGATGTCTGCTCACCTTGTTTCGTGGGTGCTGATTGATTGAGTTTGAGCTGGTCCTTGTTTCTGAAGGGCAAGGTTATATTCTCATAGTCAGGATTGTGAGCACCTGTGTATGATTTGGTGAGAGGAGATGCTGAGACTCATGCAGATATTTGAAGAGTTGGTGGGGGGGACTCAATCTAGGGGTTATAATGAAGCAGGCATGGGGAACAAAAGCCAGCTTCACAATTAAGCAGTTCAGGCGTTGTGAGCCCCTCGAAGGAAGGAGCCTCTTCTGTCCTGAGGGCTCGCACCTCAAACTTCTTCATTTCCCCTCTCACCTCCAGCGTCCTGACCTTCATTGCGGCCCGGCTTCCTCCGGTTCTTACCCTGGGAGGTTGGTGCCTGCATTCTGCTTGGTTGATTCAAGTAGATTACCACAGCCTTGGACCCAGGACCTCCCAAGTGTCCACACATCCCCACCTACCGGAAGGCGTCAGACAGATGGGGAAATCTGAGGGAGGGAAGAAGGCTTCATCGCCTCCTTTCAGGGACCCGCACTGGATCTCCTGCTCAGAGACATCTTCAGCTTCCACGTCAGGAGAGTCTTCAGAGTGACACAAGTTTCATGGATGGCCAAGAAGGGACCCTAGATGTGGGGACAGAGGAGAGATTTCTGAGGAAGCCAGAGGGTCTGGGTGGAAGCCAGACAGATGGAATGGGCCTGACTTCATCTCCTTGACTTTTGTGTGTGGGTGTCTGGGGTGGGGGTGGGGGTGGGGACAACCCCAGCTGTGGGTCCTCAGGCAATGGCACCTTGTTTTAAGGCAACATCTCTCACTAGCTCACCAAATAGGCAAGGCTGGCTGGCCAGCAAGCCCTGATGATGATCCCTCTTTCCACCTTCCAAGGTGGGTTACAGCTGTGCCCCACATGACCAGCTTTTCTTCCATGTTTTCTGTCTGCGCGCGCACACACACACACACACACACACACACACACACACACACACACACACGCTGTATCAACTCAGAATCTGGCTTTTAGGACAACAGCTGAGTTCCGCCTCCCCACAACACCTTTCCTCTCCAGCCCCACTCCATAGTCCAACCCCGCCCATTCCAAGTTCTACTTTTCATGTAAGCACCACGCGTTAGCCGATTGCACCATGGGAGCCAAGCTCATATTCTCTGAGCACCACGGAGAGCAAAGCGGATGTGAGGCAAGAGGGGGAAAACCACATCCATGCCACACCTACGTCTCATACCGAGGGCACCCATATCCTTAACACTTGCCCTGATGCCGTCCTCAAGGTATTCTCCCCTCCACGTGGACACACCAGAAGAGAAAAAGCACTCACTCCATCTGTCTGCTCCCCTACCTGGCTCACACACGCACACGGGCGCGCGCGCGCGCACACACACACACACACACACACACACCCATACATGTACATTCAAACTTCCAAATGCCTTCAGTCGCAGCTCCTGTATGTATGCCATGCTCTTGTTTGCATTCTTTTGTAAATGACTTCCACATGAATATGCATGCGTATCTGCATATTTAGACTGTCTATATTCTGTCTATGATCTCTTAAATTTTTTTCTTTTGGTATTAATTAATTTTTATTTAAATTAAAAACAATCTTATTTTACATACCAATCGCAGTTCCCGTTCCCTCCATACTCCCATTCTCCTACCTACCTCCCCATTCCACCCCCCCCATCCACTCCTCCTAGAATCCCCACCCCTACTGACTTGTGTTCATGGTACTGGAAGGCACTCTGCTGCAGATGTCCTTGTTCCGCTGATGCTTCTCAGCCCCAAATAAGCACACAAAAACTTATATTAACTATTAAACTGATGGCCAATAACTAGGGCTTCTTAGTGGCTAGCTCTGTCTTAATAATCAACCCATTTCTATTAATCTATGTATTTCTACATGAATGTATCTTACCTGAGACCACCTGGTGCATTCTGTCTTCCTGGTTTCCACGTGGCCTCTGTTTCGCAGTCTTCCTCTACCTACCTTTCCCAGAATTCTCTTTGTCTTCTTGTCCTTCCTGTCTTCCTGCCTCATTGGCCAAACAGTGTTTTATTCATCAACCAATAAGGTAAACACATAAAGAGAAGGAATCCCCCATCAGTACTCTGCTTGCTACCCCACTAACCCAGCTGCAAGCCCTGCAACCCACAACAGTGACCTTCCTGAAAGACATGCTGATACTGGCCCGAGCTTTGTGGGTGTAACCAAGAACTGTCTGATTGGCTCTGAGGCCCACTCTATGAGATGGTGCCCTTGCCTAACACTGCTGCAGTGGCTATGGGCTTGGGGAAAACTGAGTACTATTGTTATAATAAAGGAGCAAAGCAATGAAATGTCTCCAAACAACATTCTGCAATACCCAAAGATTAGTATCTTGTTCAGCCGGGTTTTTTGTTTTGTTATGTTTTGTTGTTTTTTTTTTTTCAGGGAAGCTTCTCCCTGTAGTAAATGGGAGGTAACAAAGAAACCCAAACCTGAACAGTGTTCATAGTGAGAGACTTTGGAACATTCAGTCCTAAATGGAATGTTTCCATCGAACCTCTCTCCCTCTGGACTCAGGGAGCTATGCAGGAAAGGAGAGAAAAGATTTTAGGAGCTAGAAGGGATGGATGGCACAAAGGAAACCGTATCTTCCCGACAAAACAGGACTCACATACACATGAGCTCACAGGGGGTGGCAGCAGGCACAGGACCTGTGTAGGTCCAATCCCGATGGAGTCCCAGAGAGGGGAAGTGGACATGGGCTCCCACACCTAACCAAAAAGCTCTCTCCACTGACAACTGCTTGCAAAGGAAAATTTGCTTTTCTCAAATGGAGTCTCACTGGTTTAATGAAACATACTTAGGGGCAGGCCCCGTGCACAGAAAGAACTCAATGGTGTTTTTTGTAGACTTTTTTTTTTTTGTTGTTTTGTTTTTTTGAGACAGGGTTTCTCTGTGGCTTTGGAGGCTGTCCTGGAACTAGCTCTGTAGACCAGGCTGGCCTCGAACTCACAGAGATCCGACTGCCTCTGCCTCCCGAGTGCTGGGATTAAAGGTGTGCGCCACCAACACCCAGCTTTTTTGTAGACTTTTTGTTTCACATTTTTATCTTTTTGTTTGTTTGGTTGGTTGGTTTTTCGAGGTAGGGTTTCTTTGTCCTGGAACTCACTCTGTAGATCAGGCTGGTCTTGAACTCACAGAGATCACCAGCCTCTGCCACCCAAGTGCTGGGATTAAAGGCATGTGACACCACCACCCGGCTTCGCCCAGCTTCTTAAAATTTTTTTTTGGTTTTGGTTTTGGTTTAGGGGTGTGTGTGTGTGTGTACAAACACATGCACACACATGTTTCTAGTATCTTTTTTCTTTTCTTTTTATTATTATGGGTTTGCTTTGAGAGTTTCGGGGGGATTTTTGTTTTTGTTTTCTCAAGATTTGGTTTCTTTTCTTTTTTTTAAAGACTTATTTATTTATTATGTAAACAGTATTCTGCCTGCATGCCAGAAGAGGAAACCAGATCTCATTATAGATGGTTGTGAGCCATCATGTGGTTGCTGGGAATTGAACTCAGGACTTCTGTAAGAGCTGCCATTGCTCCTAACCTCTGAGCCACCACCTCTCCAGCCCTTGGTTTCTCTTTTCTAAAGAGAGAGAAGGTGTGGAGTTGGATGGATGGGGAGCATGGCAGGGGATGGGAAAGGAGAGGCCTTGATAGAATATATTGTATGAAAACAACTTTCAAAATCAAACACAATTTAAAATATTTTATTCATTCATACATTGTGACAGTGTCTTGCTGTGTAGCACTGCCTAGCACGGAACTCACTATGTAGACCAGGATGTCCTTAAACGAATAGTCTGTTTCTACTTTCCAAGTACTGGGATTAAAAGTATGAGACCACCACACCTGGCCTGACTAGTCTTATTTTTAATTATGTGTGGGTCTGTGCACATGAGGGCAAGGGCCTGTAGAGACCAGTAGAGGGGGGTCACACATCCCTGACGCTGGGGTAACAGATGATTGTGCTAGGAACTGAACTCCGGTCCTCTGAATGCATTCTGTTAACTGTTGATCCATCTTTCTCCAGCACCCAACTATTTTCATGCTTTACTTTTATTTTATGTGCATTGGTGTTTTGCCTGCATGTATGTCTCTGTGAGGTTGTCAGATCCCCCTAGGACTGGAGTTACAGACAGCCGTGAGCCGCCATGTGGGTGCTGGGAATTGAGCCTGGGTCCTCTGGAAGAGCAGCTAGTGTTCTTAACCACTGAACCATCTCTCCAGCCACTAACCCCTAATTTTTGTTTACATCTTATTTATTTATGTATTTATTTATTTTTGTTTTGTTTCTCAAGACAGGGTTTCTCTCTGCATCCCTGGCTGTCCTGAAATTGGCTTTGTACACCAGGCTGGCCTCGAACTCAGAGATTCACCTGCCTGTGCCTCCCAAGTGCTGGGATTAAAGGTGTGTGCCACCACTACCTAATTCCCCTTAAGTTTCTTGTGTGTGTAGATTTGTTGTTACTATTCTTCTTCTTTTTTAAATATTTATCCTTTTTTTTTTAAGGCAGGCTATACAGTTCTGGCTGTCCTAGAATTCACTCATAGACCAGGCTGGACTCAAACTCATAGAGATCCACCTGCCTTTGCCTCTGGAGTGCTGGGATAAAAGGCGTGATAGACAGAGGAAAAAAGTTTCAATGCTATATAGCAATCCACATACACCCCCTTCTCCACTAAAGAAACCACGCAAGGCTCATGTCCACTTCACCATGCACTTTTATCATCACCATCAGCAGCAACATCACCATCATCTCATTCTGTATTTCCAGCCCCTCATCTTGGACTTTCCCCCTGCCCTCTCCCCATCCCCACCCCTCTGCTCCAGCACATGGCAGGCAAGCTCAACTCTCAAGACCTCAAGCACCAACCCCCAGGCCACAGCAACGGGCTGCTGTCCAATCTATGCCCGCGCACTGGCAGTGACATGTCGTTCCCTCTCGAACATCCCACGAGCCGCAGGCAAAGCCACAGGAGCAGCTGGTGACTGCTAAGCCTGCAAGGAGAGAAGCCCCTGAGAAGCTGGGAGACTGCAGCAGTGGGAGGTGGAGACGGGCTGAGGAGGCTGGAGGCTGTTGCCCGGGAGAGTAGGATGACTAATGGCGTCCTGGAGCCAGGCTGGGAAGCTGGGACAGAGCTTCCAAGGCGGTAGATACTGAGGATGGAGACAAGGAAGGCAGAGGAGTCTCGGGGAACTTCCAGAAAGTCTGAACAACAGAGTTTGCACTCACCTTGTGGACAGGAGGCCAACTCCCCTCTGGAAGAGACTGTCCGGCATTGCAAGCCAATGTTCGCTACTGCTTCTGACACTGCAGAAAGGAAGACAGAAGCCGTGATAATTGGGTTTGCCACTGACAAAGGGTCAAATGCTTCCCAGCAGACTGTGGAGATGTCTCAGTGATAAAGATTCACAGCTAGCAGTGGTGGCACCCACCTTTAATCCCAGCACTCCAGAGGCAGAGGTAGGAGGATCTCTGTAAATTCCAGGCCAGCCTGGTCTACAGCTAGGGCTGTTATACAGGGAGGCCCTACCTCAAAAATAAAAAAAAAATTAAAAAAAAGAGAGAGAGAGAGTTTGCCTCACAAGTGAGGACCAGAGCTCAGATCCCCTGAACCCACCTAAAAGTCAGGCAGGCTTGTGTGGGGCCACCTATAACCCCAGCATCCAGGAGACAGACAGACAGACAGACAGACAGACAGACAGACAGACAGACAGACAGACTATCCCAAGCACACAAGCCCTGGGTTCAACTAAGAGACCGTGCCTCAACAAACAAAGTAGAGAGTGATCAGGGACAATAGCACCACATCAACTTCAGGCTTCCACACGTCAGTGCACACACATGCACCACATACACACACATGCATGTTCAGCACACATGTATATAGTAAAACATTGTGTCCCCAGAGAGCCCAGCATGGTGGCTCACATCTGTACTCCAGACACACTGAGCGAGGCTCTTTGGGGTAATAGAAGGTTTGGGGTGATGGAAGAAGCTAGGTTGTGGGTTGGAGCTGTTGTGGTTCATGGTAGGGCAGGGTGAGGTTGGGTTAGAACTTGTAGACAGGGGAGTTTGAGGCTGAGGTTAGCCTTGCATCTGGGTGAGTCTGTGGCCTCGTCAGGGAATCAGGAAAGCCTGTGAGGCCCTCAGCAAGGTTGGGTGAGGGCCTCACATAGGGAGCCGAAGCCTTGCTTGATCTTCTTGTCGATGGCTTCATCCATGGAACACAGTGATCTGCTGGAGCCCAGCAAGCCCGGGACAGGGGCGAGGAGGAAGAGAAGAAGTGAGAGGGTTTTCATCTGTAGGAGCTGCAAGAGACAGCCAAGAGCCCCACCTTAGTTCAGACCCTTCCCGTGCTGCAGAAGGACCACTGTGTCCTCCTGTCCCCATGGGACACCGGGACAGACATCAGAGCTCTGACTAGGGGAGGGCTGTCACTTACTGTGCAGTGGACTCAGCAGGACACAAATCAGTTCTGCACATGAGCCCTGGCCACAGCTCCTCTTGTAGATGTCTGCATGTGACCCATCCTGCCTTGGGTAATAAGTCCCCTGGTCCCTTGCCCTCCATTGCCACATCTGGCCCAAGAGAAGCAGACTCTAGAGGCCCCAGAGGAGGGACTTCCCTCCTGCAGGCAGATCTCTGTGAGTTAGAGGCCAGCCTGGTCTACAGAGCAAGTTCCAGGAGAGGCTCCAAAGCAATACAGAGAAACCCTGTCTCGAAAAAACAAACAAAAATTCAAAAACAAAACAGGCAGCAGCAACATGTTTGCATCTGTCAGGCAAGTTAACACATCCCTCCTGTCCTGTGGTTACTCATTCTCTACATGTGTCTACAGCAAGAAAACCCAACATCTTTCCACAGAAAACCCAATTACCAGACAGCATTATTTTTAAGAGAGAGAGAGAGAGAGAGAGAGAGAGTGTGTGTGTGTGTGTGTGTGTGTGTAGGTGTGTACACAGTGCATGTGTGGAAATCAGAAGACAATATTCAGGAGTTGGTTCTCTCCTACCACGTGGGTCCCAGGGATTAAACACTGGTCCTCAGGCTTGGATGCAAGTTCCTTTACCCATCTCATCAGCACCCAGCACGGTATTAGTAAGCAGGACAAGGCACACACTTGCAGTCACAACACTTGAGAGGTAGAGGCCTGCGGCTTGGGAATTTAATCTCATCCTTGGCTACATAGTGGGTTCCCGGCCTGCCTGAGCTGCGTGAGTCCCTGTCTCAAAGGCCTGATATTGGAGTTAGATCCATTGAGACCATAGCTGGTTTTCTATGAGGACTGCTACCACCATCACTACAATGCAATGATCAGTTAAAACCTTAACTGGGGTCAGAGAGGTGACTCAGTGATTAAAAGTGCTTACTGCTTCGGTGAAATTCAGTTCCAGCATCCACATCAGGTGTCTCACAAACACCTGTAAACTCCAGTGCCAGGAGATCTAACGCCCCCTTCTGCACTCATGTGCACATACATGCACACAGAAACATAAATGGAAAAGAAAAATCCTTAACTAGACCCTAAAGGTTGAGCCCAGTGACATCACTGTGTCAAGGTAAAGATCCAAGGCAAGGACAGCATCACCCCAGCCCCAACCAGCACAGGTTGATCTTTGCCAGCAAGAAGTTGGCAGTGACAGGTGGTTGTGAGCCACTGTATAGGTGCTGGGAACCAAACACGGGTCCTCTGCAAGAGCAGCCAGTGCCCATGTTGGTTTTGGGTTGTTTGTTTATTTACACAGCCCTCACATATGCAAACCTGCCCTTGAACTCCCTGTTTAGCCAAGGGTAATTCTCTTTAGTTTTTGTTATGTATATTTATATTTTATTTATGTGTGTTGGGGGTTGTGGCCTTCAGAGGCCAGTAGGAGGTGTCAGACCCCTAGAGCTGCAGTCACAGGTGACTTGTGAGTCACCTGGCATGGGTGCTGAGACCCAAACACGGGTCTTCTAGAACAGCAAGCATTCTTAACCCCTGAGCCATCTCTCCAGCCCCAAACTTGAACTTGTGATCTTGCTGCTTCCACCTCTCCAATGCTAGGATTCCAGGCTCCTCCCCCAAGCTCCATTTATGCTGCGCTGCGTTAAGCCTGACACCTTGTCTTCTCCAAGCTACAGCTCCACTTCATCTTCACCTTGATTTAATAAAGTATGCCAGTGCTAAAAGGAACTTCAAAATATACAACTTTGCGGAAAACTTTCTTAAATTAATCTCGTGCGCTGTATGTGCAGGACTGTGTGTAGTGTATGTGCACCTTGGTGTGCACAGGTACATAGATGCAGAAGCCAGAGAAGGACATCAGGTGCCCGGATCCATCACCCTCAGCCTGACTCCCTCAGCAGATAGCCAGCAAGCCCTGCACACCTCCTGTTTCTGCCCCGCTTACTGCTGGGGCTAGGGGCAAACACACAGCCGGGTGCTGGAGATCCACCCTCAGGTCCCCCATCCCTGAGCAGCAAGAGCTCTTACCCACTGGGCCATCTTCCCAGTTACCTTCCTTGCATTTCTACTGCCAGGAGTGACCAGGGCGGGGGAGGGGCATGGCCTTATGGAGCAACTCAAAACTTCCTCCAAAAGAAGAAGTGTTGGGGAAGGGAAAGAGTGGGGCCAGGACCATCTGGTCACCATTTCCTGGAACAAAGTTGAGCCATCCTCCTCCCAACTCCCTCCTCCCATCTCTTCAGTCTCCACCATTAGACCCCATGACTATGCAACGCTCCCTGTCAGTTCTTGCAACAGTCCTGTGCAATTTTACAGATGACACAACTGATGCTTGTGAGGTGGACGCACATTCTAAAGGCTGCTGGGCCAGCCGGGAGGGTGGCTCAGTCAGTAAAGTGCTTGTTCTGCAAGCATAAGGGTTTGAATTGGAATTCCCAGACCCCACATTAAAAACAAACAAACGAAAACCTGTGTGCCTATAATCCCGGTGATGGGGAGGCAGAAACAGGAAGGTTCCTGGGACTGGCCAGCCAGGGACTAGCTGGAATCAGCAAGCTACCAGTTCAATAAAAAAGACCATTCTGGGGCTGGAGACATGGCTAGGAGGTTAAGAGTACTGGCTGCATCCGTAATGAGATCTGGTGCCCTCTCCTGGCTTGCAGACATACATAGAGGCAGGATGTTGTATTCATAATAAATAAATAAAATCTTTTTTTTTTTTTTTTGGTTTTTCGAGACAGGGTTTCTCTGTATTGTTTTGGAGGCTATCGGTCCAGCCCAGCCTCGAACTCACAGAGATCCACCTGCCTCTGCCTCCCGAGTGCTGGGATTAAAGGTGTGTGCCACCACTGCCCAGCATAAATAAATAAAATCTTAAAAAAAAAAAAGTACTGGCTGCTCTTCCAGAGGTCATGAGTTCAATTCCCAGTAACCACATGGTGAATCACAACCATCTAAGATCTGGTGCCCTCTTCTGGTATGCAGGCAAACATGCAGGTAGAGCACTATATCTAATAAATAATTAAAGAAAAAAAAAAAAAAACAATCACCCTGCCTCAAAAAATAAAGGAGGTGGAGATCTAGTGCTATGGCTTTCAGGAGAAAAGCCCCTGCCAAGGATCCCTCAGTGAAGGGCTGGGGCATGGCTCAGGGGTATGCCAAGGCCTTGGGTTCTATCCCAAGCACCACACACAAGCACAAAACCGAACTGTGGATTGGCGATCACCAGGTGTTGCTAACACTAAGCCCAGGGGACATCATCCGTGGCCCAAAGAGAACACTCTTTCTCTTAGTAAGCCATTCCCTCACCCCAGACACATTTTCACAATGTTCTTGGCAGCAAGGAGCGGTTGGTCAACTTGTGTTGCCAGATTTGAGCAACTTCACACAACACAAAAATGTTCCGGGTAGAGAATTTGATGGCTTTTTCTCTTATTTATTTTTTAATCTATGCAGTCGTGAGGACTGAATCTAGGCCTTAGCCATACTAGGTCAATGCTATACTGCTGAGGCTCATACCCACCTCACTACTGGATTCTGGGCAGGGGCTGTACCTCTGAGCCACGTCCCCAGCTTTCTGGGAAACGTTAGGCAAGCACTCTCCTGCTAAGTCATGCCTATAGCCCGACATAACATCTTACCTGGGGAGTTACTGAGGGCTGGGGCAACCCCTGAGATCACAGCAGAGGCTCTTGGTGGGAGCAACAGGAAGGACCCAGCAAGCACAGCATTTTTCTGGCTGCTGACCACTCAACCAAATTAAAGCGGTGCTGTGGTTCTAAGTCTCTGCTTAGGGAAGGCAGGAGCGGGGACCCACAGACGCTGGGGCACCCATTATGGATGGTGCAAAGGAAGCCACCAATCAAAGCCAGGATGTGGGACATTACACAGGGCAGGAAAAAAAAAAAACATGTAGCAAGTAGTGGCAATCTGGTGGCACTTAAGCTAAGGGGAGACAGCAGATAGAGCTGCAGATGCAGGCTCTGGGGCAGGGACAAAGTGTCACAGGTGTCACTTGTTAGAAGGTCACCCCCCCCAGGGGTATACCCACACAACACAGAAAGCAAGAGTGGACATTTTGTGCTCATAAGGAGATTCTTCATAATATGAGAGGTGTCTCAAGACATCAGAAGATGACATTGGCCATGGGAACCAGTAAACACTTGCCCAATCATATTTGTGTTTGCTACAGATGCTGTGCTGGCTAGTTTTATGTCAACTTGATACAAGCTAGAATCATCAGAGGGAGGCCCAACTGAGAAAATGCCTCTGTTAGGCTGTAGGCAAGCCTGTAAGACACTTTCTTAATCAGTAATTGATGTGGGAAGGCCCAGCCCATTGTAGGTCCTAAATTCTATAAGAAAGCAGCCTGATAGGCCAGGCGGTGGCAGTGCACGGCCAGTAATCCCAGCACTTGGGAGGCAAAGGTGGGCGGATCTCTGTGAGTTTGAGGCCAGCTTGGTCTACAGAGAGAGTTCCAGGACAGCCAGAACTGTTACACAGAGAAACCTTTTCTCGGAAAAGCGGGAAGGGAAAGAAAAGAAAGCAGGCTGAGCAAGCCATGAGGAAAAAGCCACTACGTAGCACCCTTCACGGCCTCATCATCAGCTCCTGCCTCCAGGTTCCTGCCTTGCATGAGTTCCTGCCCTCACTGCTTTTGACGATGAGCTATTATATGGAACTGTGAGTGAAATAACCCCGCCCCACCCCGCCCCGCCCCGATTGCTTCTGGTCATGTTTCATCACAGCAGTAGTAACGCTAGCTACGACAGACACATCACGTGGGCATCATTAGAAGTAAAGGTGACCAGGGGTAGTGAAGCATGCCTTTAATCCCAGCCCTGGCCCCAACCCTGGTTCACATGGTTCCATAGCCAGGACTACTCAGCGTGATGAGATTCCTACTTTTTTAAAGGAGAGGTGAGAGCAGTTTAAGCAACAGAACTTGGTTGCTGTTGAGCACTGCTGAATAATCCTTAGCTCACTTCCCAGGTTTCTCTTACAATTAAGGTCACCCAAGCCCTGGCTACAATCTGGAATGAGCAAGGAAACTGGAATATTGAGCCGCAGTGTCCCCTGGCGCTCACCTTGCTTAACTACGCAAATAGATCGTGGGAAAGAAACCGCAGTTTTCCACCAGGGATCGTAGGTTTACGCTTTAAAACTGTATTTATTTGCTTTTAGAAAGGGAAGGGAGAAGGGGGAGAGAAGAGAGAGATGGAGAGAGAGAGAGAGAGAGAGAGAGAGAGAGAGAGAGAGAGAGAGAGAGAGAGAGAGAGAGAGAGAGAGAGAGAGAGAGAGAGAGGCTGCCCTTCAGAGGTATGAAAGAGCCGTTTTAAACTTTAGAATTACCTCCGTGCCAGACAACCCCAGCACTTCAGAGCCTGAGGCAAGAGGACAGAGTTCCAGGCCAGCCTGAGCTACAGAGCAGGAAAAACACCATCCTCCTCCCTCCACGTAAAACCTGTCCCTTCAGCACTGAATCCAGGACAGCCTGTCTTGGGGGGGGGGGGTGTCTGCGACGGCCCACTTCCTCACACACACATTCATCCCACGAATTTCATGATCTTTCTGTGCTGAGTTGGGGCGCTCAGAACAAGCCGATTGGAATCCCAAGGGTTCGTGTTCTGAACTGCTTTGGAACATGTCTTTAGATTCCCTCGACCCAAAACCAAGAGGGTCCTGCGTGCTGTCTGCAATTCTTAGCATGCATGGTTCACATGCCCAGAAGAGACCCGAGAAGTAAACAGCGCCACCAGGAGGCGCTTCGTTCGGCTCCAGCCCAGGCCACTATCACACTCGCATCCTGTTTCTTGATCTCCCTGCTCCGGACCAACCATGGTATCCAATTGCTCATCAGTAACCAAATTCTTCGGCAAGTCTGCAAAGCCGCATGTAGTTCTTACCTTATCCTATGGATGGAACCCAGGGCAAGCTCCACAGGCCCAGCGCTCAGCGGTCACCACTCTACCGCGCAGGCTCCTTTCATTTTCGGCTTTGCAGCCTTGAGACTCCCCATGCCTTCTACTCACATCATCCCCTCCGGGTGAAAAACTGGGGTCCCTCCCCCATCCCATGGTCCCTTTGCGGGCAACACCCGTCTGGCCTTAACCCCAGAGAGAAGGACACTTCTCTGAATTATTCAGGGAAACACATCTCCTTGTCATCCAAATACTAGGAGTTAAATTGTGTGTTCCTCAGAGTTCATGTCCCAAGCCCTAGTATCTCAGAGTGATTATATTTAGAAAGAAGGTCTTTTAAAAGATAATCTCAGAGTGATTATATTTAGAAAGGTCTTTTAAAAGATAATTTTTTAAGAATGAGGTCACAGGGTGGGCTCTAATCTAGTATGTGGTGTCAAAAGAGGAAATTGGGACACTGTGTGAGGACAGGGCTGGGAATGTGGCTGAGCTGCAAGAGTGCCTGCCCAGCACGAGTGGAAGCTGTCATCCCCGGCCCTGCAGAGACTGCACGGGTGTGCTGGCTGTAACCTCAAAACTTGGGAGAGCGTGGCAGGAGAACCATTTCAAAGTCACCTTGGCTATTTAACATGGCCAGCCTGAGGCTACAGGATACCCTTCCCTGAAAGAAAACAAAAGATGGCCATCTACAAAGCCAACCAAGCTTCCAGAGCTGTGGAACAATAAATTCTTGTTAAGTCATGCAGAGTGAAGTGTTTTTATTTGTGTGTGTGCACATGTATGTGTGTGTGCACACTGGCATGCCCACACACATGCATGTATCCTGAGTTCCCACGGAGGCCAAGAGAGAGCACCCCCTGGAGTTGTGGGCAACTCAGTATGGGTGTTGGGAACCAAACTCTAGGCTTCTGTAAGCAGCAAAAAACCTCTGAGCCATCCAGGCTCTGGGGACATTTTTTAAGTTGGCCCTAATGAACAAGTATGTCTCCACTAAAAGCTCCGGTAAGTCCTGCAATTAGAGTCTACAGGCATATCTTGGGGTTGGGTGTGGGGGTGAGTTTGCTGTGTTTTGAATGCTGACTCTGATTCCTGGAATTGTGGCAGCAAGTTCCACTTGCAAGAGCTTCTGGAAGGTTTCAGGGGAAGAGTCAGGATTCAGGCCTACGATACCTGCTTCTATTTCTGGGGATGGAGAGATGCCTGTGCTTAAGAGCACCCAGGTTTGATTCTTAGCACCCACATGGCAGCTCACAATTGTCTATAACTCTGGTCTCAACGCTCTACTTTGACCTCTGCGGGCACTGTATGCATATACACAAACATACATGCAAGCCAAACACCCATAGACAGAAAATAAAAATAAAGTTTTTTTCTATAATTCTAACCCAACAGCTGAAGAATTCTGGTAACAATGCGGGTCTTCTGATCTGTACCTTCCTGCCTTCTCCTCTGCAGTTCCTCTGCTAAGATCAGGCCCTGGGTTTCAGATGGGGTTCCTAGCAAGATAGCCAGGGCCTTATAAACCTCCAGCCAATACTGAACCCACAGCCCAGGTTCTCAAACTTCATGATGGCTGATGATGTGGCTGGGGGCCAGGGAAACGTTTAGGCAGGACAGTGGGGTATGGGAGGCCTGCGGCACAGGTCTGGCTCAGTACAGCTCCCCCTGGGGAGCAAATGAGGTGAACCCTGAGGGAGAGACAGAGGGAGTTTATTTCTCAGGAACAGGAGAGCACAGAGGCAGGGGCTGAGTCAAGGCAGGGCCATGTCCTCCAGCTTCTGATCCAGGGTCTTGAGGTCATCGAGGAAGCGGGTTGGAGTGAGGATGTGTGAAGAGCCTGGGCAGGAGGGGAAGGTAGGGAGGTAGAGGTCCTGCCTGGGAGTCTGTCACTCCTGGCTAGTGTCCTGGCTACTGAGAACAATTTCCTGTCCCTCTGCAAACCAAGGCCCTGTCTTCTCAATGACTCGGGTGTCCTAAAGCTTAGGAACATGGGTGCCCAGCCCCAAGTGATTACTCCCCTGGGGACTCAAGTCCCAGCCCCTCAGAGACCCCAGATGCCTGTCTCAAGCCCCAAAACTTCAGGCCTTGAGGGACTCGAGTTCAGCCCAGTCCCTCACAAACCATACAGGTCAGCCTCAGACCCCCAAAAGGTCTCAGAGGCCAGCCCTAGATTCCAAAAGACTCCAGAGTCCAGCCCCAGGATCCAAGGAAGCCCAAATCCATCCCCAAGTCTTAAGGGTCCCCACATCTTAGGCCTTTTGGGATATCAAATCTAACTGCAGACTCCAAGGGACCCCCACATCAGTCCTAGACCCCAAGAATCCCTATAGTCAAGCTCCCAGAGTCCCAGTTCTGGTTACTCACCTATAAGCACCTCCCATTTGCCTTCAGTGGCCCTGGTCACCTCATAGGCAGCCCTCATTTCTGACATGGCCACACCACCCACAATGTACACAATGAGCCTAGGCCCAGCCCGAGCCTCGATGCCAGCTTTGTTTTTATGCCAGTGGCCAAAACGAGCACTGCTGGGGTGATGGGCAGAGGTCAGTACAGGCTTGCAGCCCCCTAGCCCCCACCCCAGGGGTGATGGGCAGAGGTCAGTACAGGCTTGCAGCCCCCAGTCCCCACCCCAGGGGTGATGGGCAGAGGTCAGTACAGGCTTGCAGCCCCCAGTCCCTACCCCAGACCTCTCCAGGGCCCTCACCTGACAGCTGCCTGGGAACTAGACACAGGGGCAGGGTCAGACACGAAGGGCCACAGCTTTCGGTCCAGCCGGTCCTCCACCACATCCTGGGCGGCCAGATAGGAAAGGTTAAAGAACCCCAGTCAGTGGAACCCAGGAACTGAAATGGCCATGGGTTACAGCACCACCGCCTACAGCTCCTGGTCTCTTGGGGACCCAGGAGTCTGGGAAGCCAAGGTGCAAGGTTGCTGGGCCCCCAAGCAGGAGGTACCACCTTCTAAGGGCTGGGAAGAGCAAAGCCCCCAATACATTGCTATTTGCTGTTGAGGCTTTGGGGTGGCCAGGGGCTAGCATAAGATAGGCTTCTTGGATAACAAGATATTTGAGAACACAGGGTATAGAGAAAGCTACAGTCTCTAGCAAGGAGTTCCTCTGCAGCCTCAATTTCTGGGGTGCAGTTTTGTGTGCCTCCCTCCCCACAGAGCAGATAGGGTGCCAGGGGTATGCTGATAATGAAAGGATTTTCCACTAAGCTCCAAGGCTTAGCATTGAGAGCCTGGGTGGCTGGGGTGGAGGGCTTAGTGGCTAATGGGATCAGTAGAGAGGAGCAGGGGCCCCCAACATGTGTACCTCCATCACATCTTTGATGATTGGGGACCAGCGGGACAGCTGGTAGGTGGGCTCCATGCGCTCCCTCCGCTCCAGCCGACTGAAGGTCCCTGAGCCCTATAGAGGGGGCCAGGTGGGGATGGAACGGGGTTGGGAAGGGAAGGAGCCCATCACAGATGGGAAGGGGCTATGAGTGCACGGAAAGATGGAGAAATAGAGCAGAAAGAGATAGAAAAAGAGAGACAGAGAGATAGAGACACAGAAAGACAGAGATGCAGAGCAAAGAGAGACAGAGACAGGGAAGTCAAGAGATACAGACAGGCAGAGGCAGAAACAGGTGGACAGAGACAAAGACACAGAAAAAAAGATGGGAAGATAGAGACAGAGATGGTAGATAGAGACAGGAAGACACAAGATGCAAGAGACAGATAAAAAAGACAAACAAACAGAGACAGACAAAGAAAGAGGCACATAGACATGGAGATACAGAGATGGACACAGAGGCAGAGAGACAGAGGTAGGGATGGAAAGAGAAACTAAAGAAACAGAAATGGGAGGGGGGAACAGAACAAAGAAAAAGAAGGAAGATGGAGTCAGGTAAAGGATACAGAAACAGCAGGAGGCAAGAGACAACATGGCAGGTCACATCTATAATCCCAGGTACTCAGGAGGCTAATGCAAGGGAATGGCCATGAATTTGAGGCCAGTCTGAGTTATAGAGAGAGTTTAAGATCAGCCTTAGCAGCCGGGTGATGGTATCTCTTGCCTGTGATCCCAGCACTAGAGAAGCAGAGGCAGGTGAATGTCTATGAGTTTGAGGCCAGCCTGGTCTACAAAGTGAATTCCAGGATAGCCAGGGCTACACAGAAGAAGAAGAAAAGAACAGCCTTAGCTGCAGAGAGTTCAAGGCCAGCCTGAGCTAGAGTGAAATCTGCCTCCAAATAAGAAGAATAAATGAGAGAGACAGACAGACAAGGAACAGGGGGAAGGACAGGGGACAAGGTCACAGGCCTGTGGTACAGCAGAATCAAGGAAAGCTGGACACGTAGGTCAGGGAGAGCCACTAGAGGAGAGCGTAAGAAACCACCGTGTGTGTTGGGTGAGGTGAGAGGCCCGTTTCCCAGTTAATGGTGACTTACTCTCCCATCTGCCCGAAAGGTGAGGCTGCACACCCATTCTGTACCAGCACCTAGAGGACCCATTTCAGCTCTGCTACTCATCAAGCTAAGGAACTGGGGAAGGCCTTGGTACTCTTGGTCCCCAAAAAGCCATGCCATGCTTGCAGGTCTGGACTGGGCATGTATCACCCCTAATCCGGCAAGGGCCCAGCTCCATGGCTCATCAGCTCCCCACATACCGCAGAGTTGGTGACGGTGCCCCCCAGCTGCTCCAGATTCCGGATGAGGCTGCTGTAGGCCTGCACATTGGCGTGCTGCATCAGCTTGGCCAGGTTTTCCTCACTCACACCTGGGGAGGGTGACAGGGTCTCCGCATGAAGAGACAGACACTAAAGAAACGGCAGGCCATGCACAGGAAAGCCAGGGTCAGGTGGGCTGTGCACGCTGCCCACTGATGGAAAGAACGGCTGCGGTTTGTGCCCACATTGGTCAGTCATCTGAAAACACTCATTTGTACTTGGATCAGAGAAAGCCTCTGCCATCCCACGCCTGACCTGAGGAAGGTTTTGCCACCCCATGGATCTGAGGCATTGGGTCTTTGACACGGCTGTGCCCCTGTCAAAATACACATCCACTCATGACTTCCTCAGCTTCCCCACACCCTGTCTCAAGGGGGTAAGGCAGAGAATGACACTGGTATTCAGCAGGACACCCAGTGCCATACTCTGGTCTTCCCACCTACAGGCAAAAAGGCCTGAGTTCAAATCCCCAGCCAGCAGTCATATGCACCTATAACCAGTGCTTCGGCGATGGGGACAGGCTGATCACAGACTTATGGGACTCCAGCCTAAGACAATATTCAGGGAGAAACCCTGTCTCTTAGGAGTAAGAGAGGGACTGAGAGAGCAAGGTTCAATGTCCTGCTCTGGTCTCCAACTTGAGCACACAGTATGTACAGCTGCACACATGGCCCACACAGAATCAGATGAGATGGGAGTCTTTTCTTGGCCAACCTTTCTTCTTTTTGCATTTGTACATATATGTGTGCATTATGGATATTTATCTCTCTATGTATGGGTGTGTAGAAGCTGAAGGCTGAAGACCATCGCTCTTCACCTTGTTTTTTTGAGTCTCAGTAGCTCAGAGCCTGCCAATTCAACTAGACTAGATAACCAGCAAGCTCCAGGGTCCTCCTGTCTCTGCCTCCCCAGACCCAGGATTACAAGTGGGCATCACACGGCTGGAGAAGTGGCTCAGTAGTTAATAACACTGGCTGTCCTTTCACAAGACTGCGGTTCAGTTCCCAGCACCCACGTGGTGGCTCACAACCACCTAAACTCCAGCTCCAGAGGATCTGACACCCTCTTCTGGCCCCTACGGGTACACATGGTACATAAACATACATGTAGGCAAAGCACTCATTCATATAAAAGAAAATAAGCCCTTAAAAAATGATTAATTAGAGCAGGCTGGTTGGCCTGTGGGCATGCCTGTGAGGGATTTTCTTAATTTCACAGTTGAAGTGGGACAACCTGTCCACTATGAGTAGCACCATTCCCTGGGGAGGGGATCCTGACCTGTGTAGAGTAGAGAAGGAGACAGGCACAAGCATGGGCGCATCCATTCTCTCTGCTCAATTGTGGACATGACCAGCTGCTGCAAGCTCCTGCCACCCCAACCTCCCCTCAATGGTGACGTCAAATAAGCCCTTCTCTCTCTTAAGTTGCTTTGCCAGGGCATTTGATCATAGCAACAGGCAATAAAACTAAGAAAGCATGCTAAGGTGAGGGGGGTCTTGTAGGACCTGAGCCTCCCCAGGCCACGCCCTCACCCACCATTCCGAAGAAGGATGTAAAGCAGCAGAACCCGGATCTTGTCGTAGGGCGGCACTGAGGCATCCAGCAACACGGGGACAATCAGCTTCATGGCGTCCTTGATCTTCTCGCCCTCGGCATCCGAGCCCATGGCCAGGTCCTGCATGGCATGAGAGTTAACTGTCCAACCAGCTGCTGGGGGAAGCATTAGGAGGGTGGCAGAGCAGGGGCAAATCAGGGACTTTGGTAAGATGTTCCCACCCTTCTTAGCCTAGAAACCGGTCCCCTGAAGCCCATCTAACTAAGCACAGGCCATGCTCTCCCCATAATCTCCAACTCTCATTTGGGTCTTGTCTCTCAGTATAACTCTGCCTACCTTGCCAAAACCATCACCAGGGCCCACACCCCACCAAGATGCCTCCTCCTCCAACCCCGCCCCTCCACAAGCTGACTATAAAGCTTCTACCCTCTATCTGAGGCTCTGCCCTTCTCCTTGCCAGAGGGCCCCAACCCTTGTATGAGCTCCCTTGCTCCCCAAGTTTTGCCCCAGGGAGGGCCCTGGCCACCTCGCTCAGGCTTCCCTCCTCCCCCCCTAGGTTCTGCCTCCTGGGGGGTATCCCTGAGGCCCCACCTGTTCCACACTGCACAGCTTCTCCACCGAGCCTTTGAAACGTTTCATGCAGTCGTCTGCTAAATGCAGATGTGTAGAATACTGCAGGGTAAGTTAGGGTTAAGAGACACGATCACGTCAGACATCCGGACTGAGCGGGGAGGGGGGCGGGGGCTGGCTTTCCAAGCTCACCTTGTTTAGTTCCTTCTGATACTGGGGCATCTTTTTCAGGATGTGCGACAGGTCTTTGATGTTGGCCTGAAGTAGGGAGAGGAGAGGGTAGAGAAGTTAGGGGTGAGGCCAGGCCCGGTCCTACAGCAGGGGAGGTTCTACTCTGGGCTGAGGACATAGGCTGAGGCTCTGTCCCACCATGGACTGCTACCTTGTCTGTGGTCAGCCGCTTGCTCTCACAAAATGTCTTCAGGAGCTCCGTGACCTTCCTAGCCATGAGCAAGAGCAGAGGAAGAGAATGGGTGCTGAGATAGTTGAGGAGGGCCTCCTCCTGCCCCCTGATAGGGGACACCTAGTACCAGTCCCAGCCGTGGGGTACACTGTGGTGAAGTGCAGTTAAAGGCAGGTCAAGGGTCCCCCTGAAGTATGTAACTTATAGGGGAACGATCATGAGGAGTGGGGCCTGGGTGCCTGGGGCCCTCCCTCCAGCACCCACGCTATACGCTCACTTGGAAACATCTGCTATATGCATGTGTCGAAGCTCCACCCACAGGTCATCATCTTCATCCAGCAGAACAGCCTTCTCCCGGGACTCACTCAGTCCTGTGGTCTCATACCTGGAGGGACGGAACATGTTGGAGCATGGAAGGGCCTAGGCTGGCAGAGGAAGGGGTGGAAGGCATCTTACTGGATCTGTCTACCTGTAGGTGTCCTGTTCAATGTTCAGAAGATCATAGGCCATGGCTTGGAATGTGAGTTCATGTAACAGTGGAGATACAGGGTCTGCTGCCCGGTCCATTATGAGTAGCTGTGAGCGTGTTTTCTCTGGGCCCTGGGCAAGGAGAGGAAGGATGAAGACACTGACTGTGACCCTCTAAAGCCTCCCTGGCCTCTCCCCAGCATGCCCCTCACCTCGCCCAGACTGGGAGTGTCTGCCTTGAAGGCATTCAGCTTGGCCAGGACAGCATGGGCCAGCTGGGCTGTGTCTTCTGGACCCCTGGAGACGACACAGACACAGGGGCATCAGGATGTGGGGGCTGGGAGGATTGAGCACAGACTGGGGACATCAAGGGTAGGGGTGAGGATGGGAGTTGGGGGACTGGGTGAGGACCAAGCGAAAGACTGAACCCAGGGAGATGGCCAGCGGATTTCACCCCCCAGAGTCCATGTTTTGAAAGTGTGCTTGAATTTACAGCTCTGCAGAGTTGGAGAAAGGGGGTCCTTGGGCCTGGCCTGCTAGTCTCGTCAAATGGACCCAGGGAGGAACCTTGTCTCGAAAACATGGCTAAGTGGTTAAAGGCTCAAACTGCTCTTCCAAGGGACCTGAACTCAGCTCCCAGCACCCACATCCAGGCGCTTACAGCCACCTGTAACTCTAGCTCCAGGAGGTCAGACACCCTCTCCTGGACTATGTGAGAACCCTCACATTCACACACACATACAGATAATTTTTTTTTAACCTTTAAAAAAATAAAGGTGGAAGGCGACTGAGGAAGACACCTGAGGTTGACCTCTGACCTCCATACATACACACATGTGCACACACATGAACACATGCATACACACTGGGGGGAAATGGACACAGAATGAGAGTGAAGGTAAACAGGTAGCGTTGGGTTTGGGGTGGAGATGGGCCCCCACTTGCGGTAGCGAATGGATGGGTATTCCTGAAGGGTGGCACATAGTGTGGCTATCTGCTGGGCCAATGCATCAAGCTGCCGTGCTCTCTCCCCTGCCCGGAAAGGGCAGTAAAGGTTGTAGGTGCTGTGTGGGGCATCCAGAGAGAACACCTGGGGAGGACAGAGGTACCATGGTCACACCATAGGGGACACCAACCCAGCATCCAGCCACTGTCCCTGCATCTCGGCCTTCACCATCTTCTGGAACCTGTTTTGCCAGTCTTGAAGCGGGCTAGGGTAGCTCCAGCTGGTGTTGAAAGGGAACAGAGATAGCTCCTGGTTCCCTCCCACTTGGGGAAAGAGAAAGTTCTGCCCGGTGCTCTGTGTGGTCTGTTAGGAATGTCCAAAGGGCTAGTGCTTCAGGCAAGGACCTGTTAATTGTTCACTCCTTGGTGTTGTCAGTTCTGGGGGACGGAGCTTGGACTGTTTGGTCAAGGACAGCCCACCCCTTCCCCATCACAAGCTGGGGCTGTACCTGGGCCTCATAGGGAAGGAAGGCAAGGTGGATCTCTTTCAGTGTCTTCACCACCTTCGCCAGGCGAGAGCGGCCCAGTTCACTGAACAAGGGCTCAGGGCATGCTGGGGTTGGCAGAGAGGGACCATCAGACCAATGTTCCGTCACCATACTCCCCACCTCATCACAACACCCAGTCCCCCTGGTTCTCCTCACTCACTGTCAGTGAAGAAGACATGCGCTGCTTTGTATGTGAAGGTCGGTGTCCCCCGGAAGTCTGCAATCAGGGCCTGAACAGACTGGAGGGGTGCAGATCACTGTTGGAATCAGACCCTGCAGCCCAGACCTATCTTCTGCAGGGGATCCCCAACTGATGCTCATCCCTCACTATGTGCAATTGTTGGGGGGATGCTCACATAAACTCATAAATTGACACACACATGCATTCTGGCATGTACACCCAAACATACACACATATACATTGTCACATGTGAATGCACAAATGCCTGAAACCTGGTATGTGCACACATATACACACACAAATTCTGGCACTGCACACACATATATGCACAAATAAATGCACACTGACATGTACACACACATGCACTCTGACATGTAAATATGCATATATAGCATATATATGCTTGTATATGCACATGCACACATATACACATACATGGGCATATGCTTACACATACACATGCAATGAGACATGAGTGTATGCATGCATCATGTGTACACATACATACATTATGGCATGTGTATGCACAGTCAGATACATGCATTGACATGTGCACCATGCCAGCACACACAAACCCATGCATACACAGGCTAACTCCTACATAGGCACCTTCTCCGTGGGGCTCAGCAAATAAATGGCCTCCAAGCTGGGAATGGGTTCTCGCCGTTTGTTGATGTCTTCCACAACTAAAAACAACAGAGGAAGAGACACACACAGGTGGCATGGTGAAAGAAACAGGAGTCTCCGGTTTAGAGAACTTGACACATGCCATGGGTGTTTTAAAGGGTTATATTACTACTCCCTTGGATTCCTACACAGAAATACACACCTAAGGTTCCCCCAATGAAAGAGCTACAAAGTCAGGGTTCTGCACATCTGGAGTAACACAGACATACTCTTGGGAGTCTATAGACTCTTGAGAACCCAGAGTTGCTGGGTAGTGGTGGTTCACGCCTTTAATCCCGGCACTCAGGAAGTAGATGCAGGAGATACTCAGTGAGTTCTGGGACAGACAGGGCTACACAGAGAAACCTTTTCTCAAAAAACAAATAGAAATAAGTAAGTAAATAGAGAGTTCAGAGTCCAACCAAGCTTCTTACAGAGACACCTGTATGGGGTGCACAGTCACTGTTTTATTTGTTTGTTTGAGACAGGATCTCATGTAGCCCAGGCTGGCCTTGAACTCACCAGCTGACTAACTCAACTCTGATCCTCCTGCCTCCACCTCCTGAGTGCTGGGATTACACACACTTGATATGGTACTGAGGAATCAGCCTCAGGGTTTTGTTCACCCTAGGCAAGCACTCTGCCAATGGAACTACACTCTCAGCCCAGGGGGTTGAGTTGGTTACAATCAATGAGGCTGACCCTTCAGGGGGTGCAATCAGGAAGGCCTACAGAGGATGCACTTGGCCATGTGCACTGGGCTACAGGGAGAGCTACGTGCTGAACCAATCTGAAGGGATCCCACACTTAAAGCTACACCCAAAGGTCCCACATTCAAAAGGCCCCACACTGGGGTTCTATCTGGGGACCACCGGGGCAGGCATTCACTTACTGGTGATGCCCTCTGCCAGGATGTCTGACATTTTACAACAGGAGGACAAAATCCGCATGCTTGGGTGATCCATGATGAGCACCTGTCCCGATGGATGGACACACAGACATAGAAAGATGAGCCATGCAAAAAAAAAAAAGCCTGTAGGTGGCTATACAAGGATCAGAGGCGTGGGGCACCCATCTACCCAACCCGCTTCCTGTGGACCAAAGGCTTCTACGAGGAATTCTTAAGGGGGACTCTCACATTATGGGGTTCCTGCACAGACTGGGTAAAGACTACCTTGGATACCCAGACACTCTGCCTTGGCCCTACCTTCCACTCGCCATCCTTCTTAACGCTCCGGATAACGCCGCTTATAATTTCTACAGGGAAGGAAGAAGGGGAGAAAAGGGCTTGGGGCACTTGTTCTCTGGGCTAGACCCCAACCCGGATCCTGAGCAACAGCTTCTGGAATCACTTCCAATTTACAGGTAATCAAACTGAAGTCCTGTGAGGTCGGGTAACTTACCCAAGCACCTTCATGTCTGGATGGTACAATGCTCAGAACAGAGAGGTACATCTCTGAGAACCGAGTGAATGGAAGTGAGGGCCTCCTGGTGCCCCTTAGACTAGAATACTTGGTTCCCATCTCTGAGGGTTCTCATCAACCTTCAAGCCTGTTTCCCCCATCTCCCACCAACCCTTGCATAAGCAAGGTTCTTTTCTAACACCGGTGTACCGGACCTTTCTACAAAGCTTGTTCTGCCCAGAAGAAGGAGTACGGGGAAGGGGAAAGAAAGGTAGCCTTGCTCAGGGCCTGGCCAGTGCACCAGAGTGTCCAGTCCACTGTTATCAGGGCGGAAGAAGTAGCTGAGGCCGGAACTACTGGAGGGGGGGAGGGGAATCCTCAAACCCTCTTCTCCCCACCAAGAACCTGAGCCTGAAAGGCAGAGAAGCCAATCCTCAGTAGCAAGGAGCTGCTAGGCATGATACCAAAAGGAGAGCGCCCACTTCTCCACCTCCCTGGGGAGTGTGCACACCACCTGTGTGCTCACACACTACTTGAGGTCGCTGACCAAGGCACTGTAGGACCTCCGGAGTCCAGCCCCTGAACTTTCCGGGTTGAGACACTCAAAAGCCTGTAGCTGGAGCATAGATTCGAACCTGTGCCTCCCTCTCCTTGATCCTTTAAGACCTCCGCGTCCCAACTTTGTTCCGCCGGCTGCATTTGAGGGGCAGGCACCCCAGCTGGGCCCAAGTCCCCAGCCCGTCCCCTCCAGAGTCAGGTGCTCTCCCCACCGTCGGGGTCCTGGGATCCCAGAATCCGTGCACCGCCCCTCTCCCGAGGCCTCCAGCCTCCCCCCAAGGGTCAGCCGAGGGAACACCAGAGCCCCGCCCTGGGGTGACACTCACTTTCCCCCACCACCGCCTTCAGCCCCGAGGGCGCCATCTTCCCCCAAGGAGTACGGCCGCTTCCGGGTTGGTCCCAAGGTGGGGGCGTGGCCCCGCCCGTCATCCACGTGGGCCCCACCCCGCGGGCTCGGGCCCCACCCCCTGCGCACCTGGTCCCGCCCCATGGTCATCTGATTCTCTCCCTGCCTCCAGGAAGTTGGGTCCCAGCTGCAGCAGTTTGTTCCGCTTCGAGGGCAGGTGCACTGACGGGGGCTCAGACCGACAATCCCCAGTTTGTGTGCGCCCTGGAGGAGTCCTTCATGGGAGTGCTCCCTTGCTCACACACATTGAGATCAGTTTACTCAGCGCGACGGTAGAGCTATAAAAACACCCATCTCACCTGGGTACCAGGACCACCCTGTGCAGAAGTTCCTCCATCTGTGATTATAGTGTGCCCACTCAAAGGACTACCGCGCCTTCTATATCTGGAACTGTTAGAATAGCCTTCTGTAATCCAAAGACTAGTAGCACCAGATTGGGCAGTAAGTATTTGGTAGACTCCGGAAGCCTGGAGATTCCACCATGTACTATGTACTTTTTCAATGCAGTTTTCTCACAGTCTTATTCTGTGACAGAGCCGTGCTGAAACAGAAACATAAGACGCGACACGGGGACTGTGACCACAGATCTGTGCCTGTTCATAAAGAAATGCTTCCCAGTCTTTTATATCAGCATATATTAATTGCACATGATACTTTCATACGTGCATACAATGTAGCCCTCTCCACTTCATGTCTTCTCTTGTTTTGTTCCGTTTGTAATCCATTGTGTCCAGTTAGTGCTGCCTTCTAGAATTTTGACTGACACTGTTGACCTGATCTTGTGCAGGAAACCTTAAGCGCAGGGACTTCATGAATGTAATAGCCATGTCATGACCTGAAGACAGCATTTTATAGCACTTCCTCCTCCTTTCACATTCGTCCTGCCCCCTCGTTCACGTGTTTTCTGAGCTTTGAGGAGGTTCCTAGTTCTTAAGGGGGGGGGGGTGATGACTGAGGATCAAACCCAGGATCTCACATGTAGGCAAGCACTTTACCACTGAGCTACAACTCCAGCTGTTTGCTAGTCTCCTTATGCGAAGAACCACACACACAGGCTGGGAGGTGGTGGCACTCGCAAACGCCTTTAATCCCAGCGCTTGGGAGACAGAGGCAGGTGGATCCCTGTGAGGTCAACACCAGCCTGGTCTACAAGAGCTAGTTCCAACACAGTCAGAGATACACAGAGAAACCCTGTCTCAAAACAACAACAATAACAACAAAAAAGGACCACACAGGATGACAATTGCCTCTGTGTGCCAGCTTAACACATCAAAGTGGACCCGGCCACCAGGTTCTCCCAGCATCCTTCAGTCTCCACCTGTTACAGGGCCCTCCTGGCTGTCACACCCTGCCACCTACCCTGAATTCTCCAGCCCTTCCTAGATACTCCAAGCATTTCAGTTACTCGCCTTCTCTGGACCTTTGGGCCTCCTGGCTGCTACATCTGATTCCCATCTCCTCTCCCTCTTCCTCTCCCCCATCCTCACATGACAGAGCTCAGTCTGGTCATGTCCACTCTGGACTTTCCCAGATGTCCCTGTCCCTGACAATGGCTATGTTGTCCCACATATCTACAATAAACCTTCTCCTCCATCATGCATAGGAGGAGTCATGTTCCCTTCCCTTCCCTCTTTACTTTTTCATTCAGAATGATTAAAGCACGCTGGGATGCACTAGGGCCTGGCAGGTCCGGCTGCTTCTCCCTAAGTCGGGATTTTAGAGAGCAGCCCCTGCCTCTTGAGTTCCCTTTTACAGGTGAGATAAGGTGTTCACAGGGTGAGAGTTGGCTGTCACACATTGTTAGGAAGGGAGGGGTCAGGATACACATCATGTGAATGGGGTCACAAGCTTAGTGTAGGTTGAAAAATGTGTTTTCCAGAAACAGGAACTTATTCTTAATTGTAAATAGAATCTTTAACTTGCAAGGACTTAAACACAGAAAAAACAGGAACTTATTCTTCGACTACAGATGGAAACCTTAACCTGCACAGGACAAACTTATTCTTAACTGTCTTAACTGCAAAGAGAACCCTTAACCTACAAGGTATATTTTCCCGGTTTGGTTTCATGTTAACTTTCAAGGTATATTGTTCCTGTTTTGGTCTCACAGTTGTTTGAACCTGGGTATTCTTATGTAACTCTGGCTGACCTAGAGCTTCCTATGTAGTCCAAGTTGGCCTTGAACTTGAGATCTTCCCAATTCAGCTTCCTGAGAGCTGGGTTTACAGATGTGTGTCTTAAAGGAAGTGGGCAGTTTCTGACACAGGAGTTGTCCTCTGGCCGGCACACTCACGTATACACACATGCACCAGTAGACTTATGAATATGTACACACACAGTTTTTTTTTCAAATGGCCTTGAGCTGGCAAGATGGCTCTGTGGGAAGGGCTTGTTGCTCAGTTCTAACAAGCTGTGTGAGGTCCCTAGAACCCACATGAAGGTGAAAGAGGAGCCGACCCCAGGAGGCTGTCCTCTGACATATGTGTTCACCCCACACAATAAATTATAGAAATGTAAGTGGCTTTACAGCCACTGAGTATGGTGGCACACTCAGAAGGCAGAGCCTGGAGTGTTGCTGCAAGTTCAAGGTCAGCCTGATCAACAAGATGTAGGCCAGCTGGGGGTGTATTGAAGATCCTATTTCAAACAAACAAATAAAAACCCAAAGCTGCTAGCTTATAAAGATGAGGACACACGGAAAGAGTACCATGTGTCTACACAGGCAGGGACCCAAGACCAAAGGCATGGAGAGGCAGGGAAGAATGCCCCCACACCCTGGTTTCAAAAGGACTATGATACACTAAATCCCTACAGCTTTAAACCACCTTATGAGGGACACTCAACTCCAGGAGCCCTTAGGGAGTGCAGACATTCTACAACAAATAGGACACCACACTGTTTACTGAGGATTGGGGCCTAGATGGTTGTGGCAGAGCTAAGGCAGGTGGTGGTGGTAAGAGTACTGATTCCATAGCCACCTTTAATCCCAGCACTGGGGAGGCAGAGGCTGGTGGATCTCCATGAGTTCGAGGCCAGCCTGATCTACAGAGCAAGTTCCAGGACAGCCTTCAAAGCAATACAGAGAAACCCTGTCTCAAAAATTCAAAAAAAAAGTTTGTTGTATTTTATGTGTGTGTTTTGCCTGTATGTATGTATACACCACGAGTGTGCCTGGTGCCCAGGGAGGCCAGAAGAGAGGAATAGATCCCTTTGAACTAGAGTTACAGATGGTTGTGAGCTGTTATGTGGGTGCTGGGAATTGAACCCAGGACTCTGGAAAAGCAGCCAGAGCTCTTACCAGGAGTCTCTCCAGTACTGGAAAAGAAGCTTAACTGGTTACCTGAAAGGCTCTTGGAGACAGGACCAGGCTCTCAGGATATGATCAGAAAGCTTCAACTGTTTTCTGGGGTAGACAGGGACTTCCTCTCCTGTTCCATGTGGGAATGAGAAACTGAGGACACTCAACTTGGCCTTTGAGGGGCAGATGAACAGGAGTGAAGTTTCTTTCAGGATGGTCCTAGGGGCGCACAGGACCTCAGGGGTGGTGAGTAGCCTGAGCCGAGTTGACTTGTGTGTCTGTGGAGGGTGCAGGGATTTGAAGACCCCAACTCCCTCCTTGGCTATCCCCTGCAGATGTCACCTGCCCTGCAAGGGAATGAACCTAAGACAGAAACTGGATGGCTTGGGTAGGGACATCCTGCAGGCTCCACCCTCCTGTCGGCTGGTCTTCAGCATGGCACTGGCTTCTTCCTGGCCCCACTTGAAAGTCCTCAAGGCCCTGTGAACATGGCTGTGCCCGGTGAGGTCCTAACCTGGACTGCCCTACCCCCTCCACCCTCACCCACCTCAGCATCAGTCTGGATGAACAATTACCTAGAGATCATCTTTCTGGGGCTTAAGCGTGGGTGGGAGCAGATGGGATGTGAGCTGGGGATTTTGGGATGGGGAAAGGTATCCGCTCCCCCTTCCCCTACATCCTGGCCCTTTAAAAGGCCCTCTGAGGTGTGGGGAACCTGTCACAAGCCAGGAGGAAAGTGTGGGAGAGACACGTGATGGATCAGGAAGAATCAAGGGGCGAGGGGGGCTCAGACTTTCTGGACAAGGTAAGAGGGCTCTGCCTGACTCCACCACCAGCTCCTTGAGGTCTCAGCACCCCTGATTGACAGGATCACTTCGTTTGTAGGGCATCTAATTAGCAAGCAAGTCTCTGGGGTCCCCTGACCCAGTTACCATAACACATGGGGGTACAGTAGGAGGGTATAAGCACCCTCCCCCTGCCCAGGGCAAACGGATGGATTCTTAGTACTGTCTCCCCAAGAGACGGTAGGTGTTATGATTTAGGGGCACTTCTGAGCCCCATTTCCTTGGTAAGTGTCCCAACCCCCAAACCATCCCCAGTCTGGTCTTGATCTAGGACAGTGGTGGAATACTGTCTCTGGAGACAGTACCTTGTGAAATTGTGCTGCAGGCTGGGGCCCCAGGCTGGGAGGTGGGGGGCGGGGTGGGGGTAGGTCAGGGAAGGAGACTCCTGTTTCATTTGGAGAAACTCCACAGACCTGCGAGGACTATGGTGAGAGCAGAGATGGGAAGGCAGACACCAGTTCAGGTGGGAGCTTGACAGAAGACAGGAAGGGCACAGCACCCAACTAAACCAAGCATGTCTGTGCCCAAGGCAGGTTCACCAGACCAAGAAGGCTTCTTCAACCTCCTGAGCCACGTGCAGGGCGACCGGATGGAGGAGCAACGCTGTTCCTTGCAGACTGGTCCAGGCCAGACCCCAGAAAGCCGTAAGCTGGACACGATGCAGGATTGGGGTGGGGGTGCTGCCTGAGAAGCAAATGTGGCAGGGATGAAGGGATTCCGAGGGTTTGTGGATCTTGGGAGTCAGGCTGGGAGCAGCATGTGACTTCATTTGTATCCATGACCACCTGTCTGTGCTCCAAGCAGAGGGTAGCTCTGCTCCAGAGATGGACAACCTCATGGATATGCTGGCAGACACCCAGGGCCGCCGCATGGATGATCAGCGGGTAACAGTCAATTCCCTGCCTGGCTTCCAACCTATCGGTCCCAAGGTAAGTGTTGTCTCGATCACCTGTGGCTGTGGCGGGTAGCGGTATAGCTCTCTAGGTCTATGCCTCATCTCCAACCAAGATAGGATGGGACTCTATTTCTACATGTCTTGTTCTCTGGCAAAGGAAAGTGCAGGTGGATGTCAGAGGGGCTGAGGATCATGCAGGGCTCATTCCAGTACAGAGGCATGGCTGGAAGTCACAGCTCCTGCCACATCTGTGTATCTGGGGAAGGGCATAGGGGAAGAAAAGTTTTCCTATGGTGACCCTGCTGGGAGGAGGGCACGAGCTCACACAACCATATTAGTGAAGAACATAGGTTCTGCTTTGGGGTGTTTGTCTTACTGTTTTTGAAATAGGGTTTCATGTAGCTCCAGGTGACCTCAAATGCACTACATGTATCTCCTGGATGCTAGTGTCACAGGTATGAGCCACCAGGAGCATCTGTGTGGATGGGGATGGAATCTAGAACTTTGGTGCATTCTCTGCCAACTGAGCTACACTCCCAGCCCTGTGTCTGTGAACACTAGCATACATGTTACAGGTCCATGTGCCCATCTCTGATACTGTTCCTTAGGAACCACCATCACCTTGTTATTTGAGACAGGATCTTTCGCTGCCCTGGAACTCACCAAGTAGACCTGGCTCCCTGGGCAGGAAACCCTAGGGATCCTCCTAACTCTACTCAAGCACTGAGATTACAAGTGCATAAGGACACATCTGGCTTTTCACTTTGGGGTTAGGGATAAAACTCAGGTCTTCATGTGCACACAGCAAGGATTTTAATGACTGAGTTATCTCCTCAGTCCATTTATTTGTTTTTGAGTCCGTTGTGAACCTGGAACTTTCTGTGTAGACCAGGATGGCTTTGACCTTGAGATAATTCTCCAGCCTCTTCTTGAGTGCTGGGATTACAGGTGTAAACCAACAGCCCATGTTCTAATCAAGACCCCACTGAGAGTTCCATGTCATACCAAATACCACCCTGATTGGCAGATGAAGGCAGACAAAAAGAAATGTTGTTTGGAGGCACCTCTGGCTTGCACTTTCTTGGTCCCCTCCCTCTTTCTGACCCTTCTTCACCTGCAGGATGGAATGCAGAAACGACCTGGGACCCTCAGCCCTCAACCCTTGCTCACCCCTCAGGACCCTGCTGCACTCAGCTTCCGCAGGAACAGCAGCCCCCAACCCCAGACACAAGCTCCTTGAGAGTTCTAGCCATCCTGGGCCCCAGACCGGCCCCTGAAAAGAACAATAAAACACTTGGCACTAATAACGAAGAATTGAGTGTGTGTTATTTCCTGGGTGGAGGGGCTGGGACTTAAGGACTTGGAGGTCTCAGGAGTTCTTCTGAGCAGCTTGAAGAAGTCTCTCTTCCCTCTGCTTCCGCATCTTCTGTTTGAATTCTTCTAGCTCCTGGCGCTGGGATGAGGAAAGGGGTGTGACGTAAAGGATGGAGGGGTACACACCCTAGGGCCTGGACTTACTCCCACTACCCACCCTTTGGCTTGAGAGTTATGATTGGGACCCCATGCCAATCATAACTACCATACCAGTGAGTTCAGCTTCATCCTTCAGGGAGAAGGCAATCCATGAAATCATTTGTGTCCTCCCTACTTTTTAAGACAGGGCTAGCCTTGAGCTCACTATGCAGCAGAAAACATCCAGAATTCCAGGTCCTCCTGTATCCATCTGCTAAGGGCTAGAATGTTGGAATTACAGCCCCTTATTCCCCACTCTCAATCTCTAGCCCTATACAGCCCAGGCTGGTTTCAATCTGGTCATCCCCCTACACAGGCGTATACCATCACGGAACAGTAAGAAATGTGTGTGAAAACAAGGTCTCTAGCCCAGGATTGCCTGGAACTCCTATTCATTTTTCTGTTTCCAATTTCCTATCTATGGCTGAGGGTGAAATGTATTCCAAGCCCCCTAGAAAAATCGGTTACTTACCTGACCCTCCTTCTCTCGTGGCCACAGCTCCCTCTGTGGATAAAGTCACAGGTGAGAACACAAGCCAGGAGAATCCGGAGTCCCACACGCAGTGCAGGGCTGACTCATGGGAGGCAGGCAATGGTCCCCAGCACCAAGTTAGTGCCTCATACCCTGCTTTCCCCATCCCCAGGAATGATCCAGCAAGCTCTCTCCTGATACCCACCTTGCGCTGGATAACATAGTCCTCAAACCACTCTGCCTGATTGGAGATCCAGAACATAACCACGGGGAAAGTGAGATAGAGTGACATCTGCAAAAGCAGAGATGGATGGACAGAGCCCAGAACTGTCACCACTCTAATACAGGGAGATTGCAGAAGAGCTCAGAAGACAGATCTATCTTCCTACACAGGCCAAAATCTCGGTCTCCTACCAGGAGAACGGAAACCCGGCACCTTAAAGCCTGGGCGTCATGATTCAGCAAGCTTTATTCCTAATAGTCCTGTCCAAGTCTCATTCTCAAACACACACACACACAGGCACTCGTGCACAAAGGCGCGCGGTGGAGGATGGGGGAACAGGGCAGACCAACAGTCCAAGAACTCTTACTACAAAGACATATCCTTGAGACGTTATTACCTCCCAACCTGATCCTCGAAGCATTTCAAATAGAGGGGCCTCAGTTTTTTCAATCATAGCCGCCTACATCTAGGAGTAAGTCTATCGGAGGTCCATTATGAGCTCAGGGATCTCCTTCTGGAAATCCCGCTCTGGATCTGAAGTCTCCTTTCGGCCTCTCTGAGACGCTTCCTCGGACCAAGCCCGGGGTCTCCATTCTAAGCCCCCACATCCAGCGCTCCTTCCGCTGGGGTTCCGATACACAGCTCAGATACCCTCTCCGTGGAACTCCCCACTCTGCTCTTATCTCTCTTCCCACATCTACTCTCAAATTCGGAAAGAGCCCGAGCCCACATGTCATACACACTCCTGAGCTCACTGACCCGAAACACCTCCAGCTTCACCCCCATCTCGCTTTTCCGGTTCTACGAAGCCACTTCCGCCCAAAGGCGACTCTCCAGCAATCCAAAATCTCATTGGTGCATCTCAAGAAGCAGTACTGAAGCTGAGTGGCCAATAACTTGGCAGCGTCATCTTCTGGCGCCCCCCTCTGCTTCCGGTCACTGCCTTGACGATACGGGTCTGGTCGGAGGGGGCGGGTCTTCTGTGAGTGACGCCATCAGAGCACGACTCTCGTCTGTGTCTGGAAAGCCAGGAAGATGGTGGTGATGGCGCGAGTTCCGCGTCCCGAGCGGCCGGATCTTGTTTTTGTAAGTCTGCGGCGGAGGCCAAGGGTGCTCCGCGAGGGAAGACCCGGGGCTAGATTCCTTCCAGGATGGGACTCTGGCTCTCGGGGGTTTAGGCCCAGACTGTGCATGTCCAATCCTAACGAGCCAAAGGCGACTTGTCAGATTTTTCGTGGCCTGAGTGAGGAGCTGCTGTTGAGGTTAAGGCCTTGATGTCTCGGGCCGGGAGGAGTGAGGTCAAGAGGGGAATGGGGCGGCAGGGGAACCGCTTGAATGTTGATAGGCATAGTGGCAAGGTTAGAGTTGTGACTTCTGGATAGCACCTTGATTTCTGGGACTACAGGAACCTTGGAGTATGAAGAAAAGACTAGTGATGTAGATGGCCCCTGGAATCCTAAAAGGGAGAAAAGTTGGTGGCCGAAATAGAGGCCCCATATTTAAACCGTGTTCATAGTGTTCTGGGTGAAGGGCCTTAAGCGGGTTGTGTTCAAGAGTCTCGTGCACCTCAAAGCAAGCACTCCAAAGTCATCTACACCCCACCTCCCGAGTTAAAAACCTTTAGCTTGCAGTGTCTGGGGTAAAGTTGAGCTAAAGTACAGGTTAGTGAGATCCTGAAGGGCCAGAAGTTTGGTGGACTCGGTGGCTTAAGTAAAGATTTAGTTACCTGGGGCTGAGGAGGTGGCGCAGTTGGTACAGTGCTTGCTATCCAAGTGTAGGACCTCAGTTCAGAACCCTCGCAGCTACATAAGATGCTAGTGAGAGACCCTGTCCCAAAAACAAGGTGGAGCAATTGAGGAGGACCTCCAGCCTCTGCCAGCCCCAGCCCCCACCCACATGTGTGTGTGTGAATGTGTTATTTTTGTTTCGTTTGAGATAGGATCTCACTATGGAGCCCTGGCTGGACTGCAACTTACTGTAGACCAGTCTGCCCTTGAACTCATAGAGATCCATTTGTACCTGCCTCCTAGAGGAGGCTAGAAGAAAAAATAAATTGAAAACATTCAAATCTTGGGCTCAGTGTGGTAGCACATACCTCTGATCCCAGCACTTGGGAGGCAGAGGTAGGCAGATCTCTGTGAGTCTGAGGTCAGTGTGGTCTACATAGTGAGTTCCAGGACAACCAGAGCAAAAAGTGAGACCCCGGCAGGTAGGTGTGTGTGTGTGTGTGTGTGTGTGTGTGTAAAACTTCATGATCTGGGACTGGCATGAAGCTATGGTGACAGTGTGAGCGTGGGAACACAGGCCTGATGTCTGGGAAGAAGTGTGTTGGAAGTAGACACAGCCTGCTGTTTGTGGCAGAGACTTGGCACCTGGACCTGTGTCTTGGTGTAATGAAAGTCTGGAGATTATGGGGAACGAATGGGAGAGGATAATGGATGGTGAAAATGTTTAATACTCCCTGCATATGTATGCGTATGTATATGAAATTGTCAAAGACTTCTTTTAGAGTGTGGGGATTGGGACCAGGGAATGGGCAGTAGGATTTACTAGCCAAAGCTGCTATCTGGGCAGGGGTCTCATTAACCACTAACTGCTGAGAAGTCTGTGTGGACAGTTGAGTTCTGAGGGCCAGAGGTCTGAACTAACACTCTAGCACAGTGGCTCTCAACCTTTTTCTTTGTTTTTTAAAGATTTATTTATTATGTATACAATGTTGTGCCTGCACTAGATCTCATTACAGATGGTTGTGAGCCACCATGTGGTTGCTGGGAATTGAACTGAGGACCTGTGGAAGAGCAGCCAGTGCTCTTAACCTCTGAGCTGTCTCTCCAGCCCGGTTCTCAACCTTAATGCTGTGACCCTTCCATACTTTTCCTCGTGTTTTGATGACCCATCCATAAAACTTTCATTGCTACTTCATAACTAGTTGTTTTGTTTTGCTACTGTTATGAATCACAATGTAAGCATGTGTGTTTTCCAATGGTTTTAGGCGACCCTGTGAAAAGGGTTATTTGTCCCCTCAAAGGGGTCCCAACTCATAGGCTGAGAACCAGTACTATAGCATCTGAGTGACTGGTAATCCTCTTTCAACAGAAGAAGAAACCATGCCTGGGACCTTGCTGTGTTGTGTTTCTTTGCTTGTTAAAGATTTTTTTTAATTATGTTTATGCCAGCACACCTTTAATCCCATCACTTGGGGGACAGAGCCAGGCAGATCTCTGAGTTCCAGGTCAGCCTGGTCTACAGAGTGAGTTCCAGGACAGGCAGGACTACACAGAGAAACCTTGTTTCAAAAGAAGAAGAGAAAAATCATGCTTATGTATGTGTGTTTGTGTGGTGTTCACAGAGGCCAGAGGCTGGAGTTACTACAGGTGGTTCTGAACATGAGTGTAGGGAAGATGAGGACTGAGTTGGAATCCTCTGCAAGAGGTCTTAACTGCTGAGCCATGTCTCCAGCCTGTTAGTTTGTTTTGTTTTTGTTTGGGGGGGGCGGTTGTTTTGTTTTGTTTTTTTGAGACAGGGTTTCTCTGTATTGCTCGCACTGTAGACCAGGCTGGCCTCAAACTCACAGAGATCCACCTGCCTCTGCCTCCCGAGTGCTGGGATTAAAGGCATGCGCCACCAATGCCCGGCTCCCCTGTTTGTTTTTAAGTGTAGTGTGTTTATAATGTGTGAATGTGTATTGTCAGAAATAGATGTTAGCTGTAGTCCTTAGTTGCTCTCCATCTTACTTTTTGAGACAAAGTCTTCTCACTGTCCCTGAAGCTCACTGGCTGGTTAAGTGGCTGGCTAATAAGCTGTGGGGGTCTCCCTGTGCGTGCTGGCCCAACAATGGGATTGTAGATGCACTGCCATGCCTGCCGTTTACATGGGGATTAGGGATCTGAGCTCAGGTGATCACGCTCGTGTGGCCGGGCCATCTTTCCACCCTTTTAGTTGTGATTTTAGCATGTGCACGAGGTAAACCGTGTGCCACCGGTGTGCGAGTGGGAAGCAGAGGACAGCTCAAGGGGTTCTCTCCTACCGTGTGGACCGAGCTCAGGGCCTCGGGCTTGGTGGCAGGTGCCTCTACCCACTGGGCTTCTCACAGCCTCCCATTTGTTTTGTCCTTTGAGGCCCTTTGCCTCTCTGGTGATGGAAGTGTAGGCTTGCACCATGGCCTTTTGGTGGAGCATGGAATTTTAGTAGATGCCTAGAGTTTGGTGCTAAGTCCAGTGTGGGGTGTGACTCCACTGAGACTAAGGATAGGCCTCTCTTCTCCCCTTCCCTGGCTCTGGCAGGAGGAAGAGGACCTTCCCTATGAGGAAGAAATCATGCGGAACCAGTTCTCCGTCAAGTGCTGGCTCCGCTACATCGAGTTCAAACAGGGGGCCCCGAAACCCCGGCTCAATCAGTTGTACGAGCGGGCACTCAAGCTGCTTCCTTGCAGGTAGGTGCAAATGGCCTTCCCTGTGCGACCCTGCTCACCAGCCCCCCCCATACCCAGTCACACACAAGTGGTCATGTGTCAGATGATCGCTGTGTATTCCCTTATGTAGACTGTATATTCACAGCCCCTGATGGTCACACCTTTCCTCATTCCCAGTCTTTCCCTTCCTTGCCAGATCTCTCGCCCCTCCTCAGTCCCTTTTTGTACTACAGTTGCCTCCAGCAAAGAAAGGGTTCTAGAGTTCCATAAGCCGTATCTGTCTTCACTGCTCTCTAGCTACAAACTCTGGTACCGCTATCTGAAGGCACGCCGGGCACAGGTGAAGCATCGCTGCGTGACTGACCCTGCCTATGAGGATGTCAACAACTGCCATGAGAGGGCCTTTGTGTTCATGCACAAGGTGGGGAGCTGAGGAGGGTGTGCTGGGGACAGATGTCCACCCCTTCCTTATAGCGCTCTAGCAGAGCAGAGTATAGGTCCACCAAAATGTCCACCGACTCGAGGAACTAGCGAGGTGCCTTATTTACAGAGCCTGAGTGAGGGGTACTGAGGCCTATTGCCTCCCTGCTGCCCTTATGCCCTAGATGTGGATGGTAAGCAAGCCATGGAGCCTGTGGCTCAGACCAGACCCTTCACTCTCCATTATTTCCAGATGCCGCGTCTGTGGCTAGACTACTGCCAGTTCCTCATGGACCAGGGACGAGTGACACACACTCGCCGCACCTTTGACCGTGCCCTCCGGGCACTACCCATCACACAGCACTCTCGCATCTGGCCCCTGTATCTTCGCTTCCTACGCTCCCACCCACTGCCTGAGACCGCCGTGAGAGGCTACCGTCGCTTCCTCAAGGTAAGCACCATTGAATAGCCCTGTTCCCATGTCGGCTTCCAAGCCTTGGCTCACTGGGATGAGGGCCCTCATGTAACAGATAGGCTGCAGAAGAGGCTATGATGTGTGGGTGTGTTTTGCATACCTATGCATGTAGAGGCCCAAAGTTGACACTAGGTGTCGTCTTCAATTACTCTCCACTTTATTGAGGCAGGATCTCTTACTGAACCCAGAGTATACCAGTCAGTACCAGATTTGGCTAGTTCTAGCTAGCCCCAGCAATACCCTCTCTCTGCCTCTCCAGTGTGCTACCATGCTACCCATGGTTTATGTGGGTTCTAAGAATGCAAGCTCCAGTCCTCACACTTGCAAGGCAAATGCTTTGTACTGATCCATTTCCCCAGCACCATGGTTTATGATCTTTCCAAGTAATTAGCTTTTGGCTTATACCTTTTCCACAGTGGGCATAGATGAGATCTAGGGACAGCATGCATACTGCAGTCAGGACTTTCAGTCTACTGATAGACACATGCATGAGCCAGCTATGTGAAACAGAAGAAAACCGCAGCCGTAATAAGAGGCAGGAATAAGACACGTGTGCAGTGGGCAGCATTGCAGGCAGAGTGTGTGTGCTCAGGTTTGTGCTGTGTGTTACGGTGAATTCCTTAGCATGGTGGCAGCTTGTGACAGAAGCAGGTCTGAGTCAAACTTCGTAAAAATAGAGTTGGGTGTGGGGGGAGGTGTAGACAGAAGTTTCTGTTCATCCTGGTCCGCCAGCTCCGCAGCTGTTTAGTTCCAAATAAACACATAGAGGCTTATATTAATTATAAACTGTTTGGCCAATGGCTCAGGCTTCTTGTTGGCTAGCTCTCTCTTAATTATTAACCCATTTCTATTAATCTGTGTATCTCCACACAGTATTGACTTACTGGTGATGTCCGAACCTCTTTCTTCCTCGGCAGCTACATGGCATTTCTCTTGAGACTCACTCCGTTCCTCTTCCAAGAATTCTCCTAGTCCGGTAGCCCCACCTATACTTTCTGCCTGGCTACATCCTGCCTGTCCATTGGCCAAAACAGTTTTATTCACAAGCCAATAAGAGAAACATATTCACAGCATACAGAAGGATATCCCCAATCAAGGCTAAAGGAATGGCCAAGGCTGGACCACTCAGGGCTGAGACTGAAGGCCCAGGCTAGCCTACTGTCTCAGTTCCTCTTCCTGTGACTGTGACAAAACACCTTGAAGCAATCTAAGGGAGAAGGGTTTGTTTTGACTCATGGTTCAGATGTACATAGAAGAGAAGCTAGCCACATTGCATCCAAGATCAGAAACAGTTATGCGTGCATGCTTCTGTGCTGTTAACTCTCTGCACCTTATACAGGATCCCTGCACAGAAACACGAGTGTTCTTGTCTAAATTATATAGTCCATATAATCTCACATACTGTAAGACTCTGAGTGATTCTGGATTCTGTCAAATTGACAGTTAGCACTGACCACCAGAGAACCAAGGCTGGCTTAGTAGGGGCTGTCTATTTGCTAAAAAACTGGTGAATGGGGGGTGGGAGCCCTGGAGCCCCTGAGTGAGGAGAGAGGTGTCATCTCCTGCAGCCCCGTTCACCAGTGGGGCGGGTGTTCTCCAGCTCAGTCCTGAGAGTGCCGAGGAGTACATCGAGTACCTGAAATCCAGTGACCGGCTGGACGAGGCTGCTCAACGCCTGGCCACGGTGGTGAATGATGAGCGCTTTGTGTCCAAGGCGGGCAAGTCCAACTACCAGGTGAGGCTACTGGAAGATGGAGGCTGGGCGAGAGGTGTCCTCCCTCCTGGACCGAGACTGAGATGCTCCCCTGACACCCTGTGTCCTGCAGCTGTGGCACGAGCTCTGTGACCTTATCTCCCAGAATCCGGACAAGGTACAGTCCCTCAATGTAGACGCCATCATCCGTGGTGGGCTCACCCGCTTCACTGACCAGCTGGGCAAGCTGTGGTGCTCCCTGGCTGACTACTACATCCGCAGTGGCCACTTCGAGAAGGTATGTGGGTACCTAGGCCTCAGCTGTGAGGCGGGTCTCTGGAGGACACTGGAAGTGCATGGACAGGAAGTGTATGACACATCACATCCATACACACGTTTGCCATTCTGGCACTGAGGATCGGTGCAGCAGCCCCATAGACAGGTGACCCTTCAGGGCCGGCTGACTCGGGGCCTGCTTCTCTTACCTCCTAGCTGTGCAGTCTGGGACCTTGTAAGCATGAGTGTCCTGTTTGGGAGCTTGTTTGGAGGAGTGCGGCCACTCATGTACCCTTGACTGAAGCCCAGGCTTCTCTGTTCAGGGAGCATTGTCCTTGTCGACATAGTGACGTAGCTTGCAGCTTTAGGAGGGGCATACATGGTGCAGTGAGGAAGGACGAGGACATCTGCCCAGCCCAGTCAGCTGAATCAACCCAAGCTCTCAGTGGGGTGGCAGGTGTCCTGAGTGTGAAAAAATCCCCTTGTGTTGTTGTGACTGTGGCTGTCCTTCTTGTCTTGCTTTCCAAGAGGCATGCGGGGAACAGATAGTTGGGAAGGGGGACTCTGAGTCTCCAGAGGACTAACTGGGGCCTCTATGGTCTAAGGAAATTACTGGGGAAGCCTGGAGTGAGTAATGTCAGGGAATTGGGATTTGCAGTGGTTGGGGCGGGGAGGGGGTATTCAGGGCAAGGCAGGAGGGTTCAGGCAAGACAGTTGCAAAGCTCACAAATGCCCTTCCCCTTGTGCTTGCATGAGGACATGAGGTAGGGAAATGGGACTGTGCTCTGTAGGGGTGTAAAGAGCCTATAAAAACACGAGCTCGTGAGTTGTGTGACTTTTCCTGTCAAGACACAAACAAATGTCTCTTCACCACAGATACAGTACCTGGTGATTTCTTTCTTTATTTTACAAATGCAAACACATAGCAAGCCTGTGAATTTATTGGGCTTCCTTACAGAAACATGGGTGAGGGGTTAATTACAGGAACATGGATGACTCAAAAGTAGCTGTGTCACTGAAAACCCACCCGTTTGGGTGACAATTTACAAAGCTGCATTCCTGGCCCTTCCTGCATGACTTGGGGACTGGTTGGAGACACCCCCCTACCCCTAGCAATTGTTACTGTTTATATAACTTGGGGAGGGGTCTCATGAGTCTTCCGAGTTTCATTTACTTTCCGAGCCTTAGGCGCCTTCTTCCTCTAGAAGGGAATGTTGCAATTAGGAAGAAATAGCTTCACAGCAGGCTGAGCTCAGGGTTCTGTGGGAGCTGAAGTGTCGCTGCTCACCTGTTCTTTTGTTTTTGTTTTTCGGGACGGGTTTCTCTGTGTAGCTCTGGCTGTCCTGGAACTTCCTTTGTGACTGGCCTGGAACTCACAGAGATCCACCTGCCTTTGCGTCCCTTGCACTAGGATTAAAGGGATTAAAGGTGTACACCACCATCACGCAGCACTTGCCTGTTCTTTACAAGGCCAGGACTTTATTGAAGTGTCTGACTTGAGTGTTGAGATGCTGTTGCTCAGGGGACTACCCAGCTTATGTAGGTCCTGTAGCTCCAGACCATCAGCAGTGTAGGGCAGGAACAGGCCAGCAGGCCTCCATTCTTTGCTCAGCACTGGTCAGCCCCTGCTTGCTGGCAGTGGGTCCTCAGGGTGGGCTCGCATGCCTCTCCTCTGTACTTTTCCTCACGCCATGTCTGAACCCCACAGGCTCGGGACGTGTATGAGGAGGCTGTGCGCACTGTGATGACTGTGCGGGACTTCACCCAGGTGTTCGACAGCTATGCCCAGTTCGAGGAGAGCATGATTGCAGCCAAGATGGAGACTGCCTCTGAACTGGGGCGTGAGGAGGAGGGTGCGATGCAGCATAGTGGGCTGGGGAGGAGAGGGTTGGATTGTAGCCATTGCGGCGGAACAGAGGCTGGCAAGGAGGGAGGCTGGGTGGACACTGGAGTCCTGGAATAGCCATAAGTGGATATAGGCATGGCAGGAGGATTGGGGCTAGATGTAGGTAGTTAGCCTGGCCCTTTAGGGGCTACAACACTGGACTTGGAGGGAAGCTTGGAGCAGATAGCCAAGGGCCTGTGCCATCACCTCCATCCTCCCTAGCTTCATGAGCATGTTTGGCCCCCAGATGATGTGGACCTGGAGTTGCGCCTGGCCCGTTTTGAGCAGCTCATTAGCCGGCGGCCCCTACTCCTTAACAGCGTCCTGCTGCGCCAGAACCCACACCATGTCCACGAGTGGCACAAGCGTGTGGCCCTGCATCAGGGCCGCCCCCGGGAGGTGGGTGATAGTCCCCCAGCCCATCTTGCCCTGCCCCTTATAGCTTCCATGGCCCAACCCTGCCCTCCCTGTCTGACCCCCCTGTTGCAGATTATCAACACATACACAGAGGCTGTGCAGACAGTGGACCCCTTCAAGGCCACAGGCAAGCCCCACACACTGTGGGTTGCATTTGCCAAGTTTTATGAAGATAATGGACAGCTGGATGATGTGAGTTACATTTATGCGTGCATCTACATACAGGTCTTTTCACCGTGGGATTTGGGGGTAGCCAAGTGGCAGGACCTCAGTTGGTCTCTGCCTATCACCATAGGCCCGTGTCATCTTAGAGAAGGCCACCAAGGTGAACTTCAAGCAAGTGGATGACCTGGCAAGCGTGTGGTGCCAGTGTGGAGAGCTGGAGCTCCGACATGAAAATTATGATGAGGCCTTGAAGCTGCTGCGGGTAAGGATGTGAAGATCAGCCAGGGGTGTGTGGTGGGGCGTCGGACAGCCCCTCAGTGTCTCCTTGCCTCTGCCACTATCTCTGTACAGAAAGCTACAGCATTGCCTGCCCGCCGGGCTGAGTACTTTGATGGTTCAGAGCCCGTGCAGAACCGTGTATACAAGTCGCTGAAGGTGTGGTCCATGCTTGCTGATTTGGAGGAAAGTCTGGGCACCTTCCAGGTCAGCTGCCATGGGCAGGGGTGAGGCAGAGCTAGTTCCCAGCCCCAGAGCAGAGCATTCCCTGACTATCTCTGTCCCCACAGTCCACCAAGGCCGTGTATGACCGAATCCTGGACCTGCGAATAGCCACACCACAGATCGTCATCAACTATGCCATGTTCCTAGAGGAGCACAAGTACTTCGAGGAGAGCTTCAAGGTGAGGCATGCCTAAGGCTGCAAGTCAAGGCCAAGGCACAGTAAGGCAGTTCCTCCATGTCAGCAGATGGCCACCTGTCCTTGTGTCCTCTCACTGTCACTGTCTATGCATCTGTGTTTAGACACATCAGGACCATGGGAAGGGGCTTCTGTTAGTTATTCTCACTGTTGCTGGGATAAAACGTCTGACAGGCAAGTGAAGGGGGGAAGAGTTTATTCTGGCTCATGGTTAGGCTGTATTCTACCATGGCAGGCAAGGCATGGCAACAGAAACATCCTGTGGCTGTTTACATGGCCCCTGCAGTCAAGAAGCAGAGAGGGGTGAATGTCAGCGATTGACCGAGTTTCTTCTCTTATGTAGTATAGGATCTCAGCCCATGGGATGGCACACGGGATGGAAGGACAGACACACACACACACACACACACACATACACACACACACACACACACACACACACACACACACGTTGGATCTTCCTATCTCAGTTAACATAAGAAAGATAATCCTTCAGACATGGCTAAAGTTAGTCCCTTAGGTTGGTTATTCTAGAATCCTGTTAATCTGACTCTGGAATCCTGTTTAGCCGACAACAGTAACTATCATGGGGGAAATTTTTATTCCTTTTGGCATTCAGAGCAGGGCCTCTCACCACTGAGCAACATCTTGGTCCTTGATCTCTTGGGAAGACATCAGTCGTGACTGGTTAGGTCTACCCTAACGATGTCATTTTAAGTCTTGTTTCCTCCTTTCCAAATAAAATGCTTGCGTGGTAAAGCACTGGGCCTCGGGGCCTCAGCATGAGATGGTGTGGGGTGTGGGCACTTCCTGTATAGCCAGGTAGAGTCTTTCTTCCAGTACTTGGGTGAACTAGAATGACTGTGGGAGCCATGTGTGTTACTCCTGTTGGTCATTGTTGAAGTAATAGGGTGTAGGTGGGTGCAGTAGTGGCTGTGGATGTGTGTGTGTTTGTGTTTGTAGTGACCATAGACAGATGCATAGGTAGGGAGGTTGCATTTATTCACATGTCCCAATCCTTCTGCCTAGGAATGTGACCCCTTTCCCAGGACAATGGGTGCCTGTGTCTGTAGAGGTTAGGAACTACCTGACCTCTTATGTTTGGTACCAAACTCTGTTTTAAGTCCCTGTTGCATCCATACCTAAGGTCCTTGTGCTTGGTGGAGGGAGAGAGGGTGACATACTTGTATGTGCCATGATGGAGGGGAGGGCAAGGAAGGGACCCTGGACAGGCTTATAGAAGATATGAGCCAAGGGTATCTGGGCGCTGACACCTGCATGGCTTCCTTGGAAACAGGCATACGAGCGTGGCATCTCACTGTTCAAGTGGCCCAATGTGTCAGACATCTGGAGCACCTACCTGACCAAATTCATTGCCCGCTATGGGGGCCGCAAGTTGGAGCGAGCACGGGACCTCTTCGAGCAGGCGCTAGATGGCTGCCCACCCAAATATGCCAAGAGTAAGAAGTCTGGACTGTCGCAGGCCATTGGGATGTGTGGTGTGGGCTGAGCTGTGGACTAACTGGACCCTTCCACCCTGTGCAGCCCTGTACCTGCTTTATGCACAGCTGGAGGAGGAGTGGGGCCTTGCCCGTCATGCTATGGCTGTGTATGACCGTGCTACCAGGGCCGTGGAGCCAGCCCAGCAGTATGATATGTTTAACATCTACATCAAGCGGGCTGCCGAGATCTATGGTGTCACCCACACTCGTGGCATCTACCAGAAGGCCATTGAGGTACCTGCCATTAGTGACCTGGCATGGGGTTGGAGTTGAGGCAAACACAAGGATCCCAGAAAGCCTGCATGTGTAGAGGGTGGCAGAAGGCCTTCCTGGAGCCAGGTACTGACCCCCTTCCCTCACCCCTGCTCTCCCTGCCCGCATGGTGCCAGGTGCTGTCTGATGAGCATGCCCGTGAGATGTGCCTGCGGTTTGCAGACATGGAGTGCAAACTTGGTGAAATCGACCGTGCCCGGGCTATCTACAGCTTCTGCTCCCAGATCTGTGATCCGAGGGTAGGTCTGGGCCCGGGTCCGGGAAGGTAAGAGCGGGCAGTGGGGATCTGTACCAAGCACCTGGCTCACACATGCCTGTACCCCACCACAGACAACTGGGGCATTCTGGCAAACATGGAAAGACTTTGAGGTTCGACACGGTAATGAGGACACCATCAGGGAGATGCTGAGGATACGTCGGAGTGTGCAGGCCACATACAATACTCAGGTCAACTTCATGGCTTCACAGATGCTCAAGGTGTCGGGCAGTGCCACAGGCACCGGTGAGCTGCAGTCACCTCCCTTTCCTTACCTTGACCAGGCCACATGGGGAAATGTCTTCCCCACCCCAGAGCGCTCTCTACCCAAGCCCAGGCCTCCCGGGTCTGGCAGCACCAGGAGTCAGTCCTGGGAACCTCAGCCTGGGCTGGTCTGATGTGCCTTGCAGAGGGCCTGAGGCCTGACCCTGACCTTTCCTCTCACCCACCCTGCACCTCCAGTGTCTGACCTGGCTCCTGGGCAGAGCGGCATGGATGACATGAAGTTGCTAGAACAGCGGGCAGAGCAGCTAGCAGCTGAGGCGGAGCGGGACCAGCCTCCTAGGGCCCAGAGCAAGATCTTCTTTGTGAGGTGAGGACAGGAGCGGGCATGGCCCAGCCCCTCTGAGGGAAGGGGTGTTCCAGGGAGGCTGTGGGGGAGGGGACCCACTGAGACCACCTTCCCTCTCCAACTCTAGGAGTGATGCATCCAGGGAGGAGCTGGCAGAGCTGACTCAACAGGCCAACCCCGAGGAGATCCAGCTGGGCGAGGATGAGGACGAGGATGAGATGGACCTGGAACCCAATGGTCAGTGGCCTGCCCAGGGGCCCGGGGCAAGGGCAGGGGTGGGTCACTCTCCACCCCACCCCCAGAGGAGTAACCACCTCCACCCCGCCTTCCCCCACAGAAGTCCGACTGGAACAGCAGAGTGTGCCGGCTGCTGTGTTTGGGAGCCTAAAGGAAGACTGACCCTCCACACTTTTTTCTCCCTGCTGCCCTACCCCTTAATCACCACTGTAATACAGCCCCTCTTTGTACAACACTGTCTCGGCCTCCTTCCTGCTGCCCAGGCGCCCCAGGGCATACTACCTTAGAGCCGCCTGGCCTGGCACTGAGCCGATTGGCTGGGACGGGAGGTGGGGTAGTGTGGGGAGGCAGCAGGTGGACAGCGGCTCACCCTGTAGAGCCAGTTCTGGACGCTGCAGGGCCAGTTCCTGGTCCCACCCCAGGCTTCTTGTCAGGCTCGCCTAGTAGGAAGTCTCCTTGAACCCCAAGCTGAGGGGCACTTGTGTGCGTGTCACAGCTCTGGGACTTCAGAAACCAATGAGCCTCCTGTAGTCAGCAGGCCCTGTGAACCTGTGAGGCACTTGTATCGCTGGCTAGAGGCCAGGAGCCAGGCCCTGTGCACAGGCTACATCCTGGGTGGAGGCCTTGCTGCTTAAGCTCTGGGAAGCCATTAGTTGCCTCTAAACCATTAAGGGGCTTTTGGCATCAGGGGATATAATCAGATTTGTGTTTTGAGCAGGTCATGCAGCCTGCCATGTGAGCAGGGGCAGAGGGAGACAGCTGTTGGCTTGATCATGGGATAGTCAGGGGTGGCTTTAGGAGGCGAGCTGTATATGATTTGGCGGTGTCTGGGAAGCCAGGCTGTAGTGAGTTTTACACCTGAGTCCCGCACCTTCAGTGGCAACTGGATCCTTGGACCTGGGACTCTGGGGAAGGAATACAGAATCCCAAGCTCAGAGACTGTAACTGAGCCAGCCCAGAAATGAAGGCAGGCTGGCAAGAGGAAATGGAGATCAAGCTGGCTGCACACCAAATGCCAGGGAAGATGAATAACAACAGCCTCATGGAAGAGGGAAATTAGTGGGGGAGGGGGCAGTGGAGGTGGGGAAGGCCCAGGAAAGGATAGCTGGTCTGGAGCCTCCTGCCAGGTCAGTTCAGAGGTGGCTGAGAACATCCCAGGGGAGGGAGTGTCAACAGGAAGGTCACCACAGACCTTGGCAGAAGCTGCCTTGGCCAGCAAGAGGGCAGTGAAGACAGGCTGAAGTTGGTGAGAGAGAACACCAGACATAACTCCATCAGGTCCGGCTCAGGGAGGAGACACCATGTCTCAGCTTCTCTTTTCAATTATTTTATTCAAGAAAGTGGAGGACAGACAGGGGGACTGAACTGAGCCCTGAGTCGCTGAAGCTCCCAGCTCAGCCCCCACAAAGCATGACCAGACAGGGTCCAGGAATAACCGGTCACTGTCCTCCAAGAGTGCAGTGGCCCAAACACAGCAGACCCAGCCTGTACACTGCCCAAGGTGGATGCTATTTGGGGGTGCCGCCACCCTTCTTGGGTGTGGTGGGCTTCTTGCTTTGCCAAAGGTGTCCCTGGATAGTGAAGGCATCCACACTCATAGACATGGTCTTGGCAGGGATCTGGGTGAAGCGTTTTCGGTCTGAGTTATACTTATAGATGCCTTCCACCATGGCTGGAGTGACAGTACGAGGCCCATAGCCTGCCAGCCTGGAAAGCTCCTCTGTCTCCCCAGACAGAGTGTAGAGTGCCCGAAACTGGCAGCTGGAGTCCCGGAAGAGGATCAGGAAGTGGTTGGCCTTGCTCTTTTCAATTTCCTGAGGGATGGTGTTAAGAAGCCAGTCAGCCACTCAGGCCAGACCACTGACCCACCCATCAGCCCTACACCCCCAGGCAGATGCCGGGCTCACCTCCAGAATGCGGTTCTTCTGGGGCTCGTTCACCTTGCCTGCCAGGCAGCAGTGTGACAAGGCATTGTGGATGATAAACTTGTTAGACTTGGCGCTGGGTTCTTTGTACAGCCGGGGACCTAGACGGTAGTAAGTGAGCAGGGTTGGGGCAGGGACAGAGCCTGGGGCTCCTCACATTATCCAAAGCCTCGCTTACCTGTGTACTCAGGCACTGACGCTGGGGAGGAAGCATTGCTTCCATTTTCCCAGTCACGCTCTCGACTGCCAGGCAGGCGGCTTGGAGACATTAGGCCTGATGGAGATGGGGCCCTACAGGGGAGGGGAGGGGAGGGTAGAGGTGGGGTCAGTAGTGTGTGAAGACCCCCAGTGAACAGTGAGATTAGGGAAGAGGCAAGCTGCAGAGGAGAGGTACATGCATGTTGCATACTCTTCACAAGTTCATGCAATGCCCTCCCATATGCTTTAACCTCTCTGATAAGACCTACATGACATGGGGGCTTGTTCTCCAGCCCTCTCCATCAGGCCCCCCAAATCCTATCTGTATATCCCTGCTTCCTTCCTTCTATACAGTCCATTCATATTCCACTCTAGATTCCAGAGTCCCTGCCTGCCCAGACTCACCGAGATGTGGGCCTCTTCACACCAAGATTATTGGAAGCCTCGTTGGCCACAGTAGACAGGGACAGCGTGGATTGGGAATAGACCTTGCTGAGCCGTGAGCCTAGAAGAGACAGGACAGTCAGCCCTACCTAAGGTCCCTTTACCTCCATTAGTGCCCAACGGTCCAGGGTCTGCCCTTCCCAAAACCCTTCTGGTCTTTGCAGCCTGCTCCTTTTGTGTGTGTGTTTGCTTTAAGACAGGGTCCTCTGTAACCCAGGCTGGCCTCAAACTCCGTATTTGCTGAGAATGACCTGTCTCCTGTCTCTACTTCTGAGTGCTGGGATTACAGGCCTGCACCCTCATACCTGATTTATGCCTGGGATGGAACCCAGAGCTTCCTGTACACTAGGCAAGCAAGCGCTCTACCAACTGGGCCACACCACCACTATTCTGAACTTGTGTGTGTGTATGTGTGTGTGTTTATGTTTTGAGGCAAGATCTCAATGTGTAGCCTAAACTGGCTGGAACCTGCTCAGGAGGCCAGATTAGGATCAAAATCAAAATCGTCCTGCTTCAGCCTTCTGAGTGTTGCAATGACAGGCATGTCCACCATGCCTGCCTTAGTCAGGGAAGGACATTTTTTCCTGGTGCTGGAGATTGAAGCCAGGGTATTACACACCGCAGAAAGCACTGTAGCCAGGCACTTCACCCTCCCATCCACACCACAGAGCGTCGCTCAGACTCTCAAACATCCACGGGAGTTCCGCACGCCAGCCCGGAGGGAAGTTCCCTCACCTCACTGGATCCTGCTCACCCCGATACCTGCCCCATCACTGCCCCACTACAAATGCGCCCCTTACGGGGTGGCGGCGCACGACTTTAATTCCAGCACTTGGGAGGCAGAGGCAGACGGATCTCTGTGAGTTCGAGACCAGCCTGGTCTACAAGAGCGAGTTCCAGGACAACCTCTAAAACAATACAGAGAAACCCTGTCTCGAAAAAAACAAAACAAAACAAAAAAGCCCAAATGTGCCCCTTTCTGCACAACCATGGAGCCTCTCCCAGTCACAAGGTAGGCCCCTCCCACAGGGTCCTCACCCAGCAGGCCGCGGGCTGGGCTTCGTGCCAGGGCCGAGTCATCACAGCAACCAGAGCGTGGCCGGGTGGCCCTGCGCCCGCCCCGCCCTGGTCCGCAGGCCCGGGGCCGTAGCACCTTATCAAGGTCATCCATTAGCTTCAGTTGTGCCCGGCGCTCATACTCAAGCCTCGTGAAGTCCCCTCGCCGGGGGCCCACCTCCTCCTCAGCTGGGGCTGCGGCTCTGGTAGCAGGAGCCAGGGTAGCCACTGGGGCGGTAGAGGCTACTGGGGTGGCAGGGACCTCCTCCTGGGCCAGCCTGCAGATTAAACACAAGGCAAACAGAGTAGAATACGGGGGCACTGAGGCAGCAATATCAAACACCAGGGTCCCTTCATTCCAACTCCAGCCTCACCTCGCCGCCGCCTCCTCGCGTTTCTGTTCCTTCTCCGCCTCCTGCCACTGTTTGCGCCGCCGGGCCTCCTCTGCCCGCCTCTGCTGTCGCTCAAGCAGGCTGGCTCGCTTTTGAGCCATCTCATCCTCAGGCTTGTCTTCGTCCTGGGGGATGACAACGGAGTCCAACAGACTACCCCTCCCTGCTACAACTGAAGTCGGATTTTTTTCCACTGATCCAGCCTGTGACTCACCTGACCTTTTTAAAGTCCTGAGTATTTAGTTGGTGTCTACTTTATGCACAGCCCCACAGACCTGGGAGCTGCACTCATAAAGCATTTGATCCAAAGAGGAAGACAATCAAGTGATACACACACCTGTAATGCTGTAACTACTGTTGGAGTTCGGCCAGACCGGACTAGTTTATCCTATTCTGGGGCGCCAAGCAAGGCTTCCCAGAAGTTCCCCTGAGGGATAATGAAAGGGACTTACTTAATTGGGGAGAAGAGAGGGGAATTGAAAGCTCAAAGGCCTTGAGGCCACAACAAAACAGTATGTCTGGAACATGGAGCTGGGGAGAATGATATAAGTTGAAGGGAATAGAGCCCAAAGCAGTGGACAGGGTTTTAGTTCTCAGGGAAAGGGAGCAGTCAAAATCCCTAACTGCTCAGGAAAACAAACGAGCAAAAATAAATGGGTTTAGACCTCAGGAACTGATATGCATTGTTCAGTTACACCACCACTGTGGCCCAGGCTGCAGGTGGCGTAAAGATGGAGGATAACTAAACAGGATAGGTCAGGAAAGAGGAACTCTAGGATCACCCTAGCCCTGTCTGTCCAACCACCCCCTCCTGCCCGTCTGTCTACCAATCAACCTTTCCTCTGCCTGCTCACCCATCTATCCACCTAACAGCTCCCTTTCCATCTATCTACCCAGCTCATCCATCTGCCTATCCATCCACCCTCCAACCTGTCCATCTGCCTATCCACCCTCCCTCCCTCTAACCTGTCCATCTGTCTATCCATCCACCCTCCAACCTGTCCATCTGCCTATCCACCCTCCCTCTAACCTGTCCATCTGCCTATCCACTCTCCCTCCCTCTAACCTGTCCATCTGCCTATCCACCCTCCCTCTAACCTGTCCATCTGTCTATCCACCCTCCCTCTAACCTGCCCATCTGCCTATCCACCCTCCCTCCCTCTAACCTGTCCATCTGCCTATCCACCCTCCCTCTAACCTGTCCATCTGTCTATCCACCCTCCCTCTAACCTGCCCATCTGCCTATCCACCCTCCCTCCCTCTAACCTGTCCATCTGCCTATCCACCCTCCCTCTAACCTGCGCATCTGTCTATCCACCCTCCCTCCCTCTAACCTGTCCATCTGCCTATCCATCCACCCTCCAACCTGTCCATCTGTCTATCCACCCTCCCTCCCTCTAACCTGTCCATCTGCCTATCCATCCACCCTCCAACCTGTCCATCTGTCTATCCACCCTCCCTCCCTCTAACCTGTCCATCTGTCTATCCACCCTCCCTCCCTCTAACCTGTCCATCTGTCTATCCACCCTCCCTCCCTCTAACCTGTCCATCTGCCTATCCATCCACCCTCCAACCTGTCCATCTGTCTATCCACCCTCCCTCCAACCTGTCCATCTGCCTATCCACCCTCCCTCCAACCTGTCCATCTGCCTATCCACCCTCCCTCTAATCTGTCCATCTGCCTATCCACCCCCTAACCTGTCCATCTGTCTATCCACCCTCCCTCTAATCTGTCCATCTGCCTATCCACCCTCCCTCCCTCTAACCTGTCCATCTGCCTATCCAGCCACCCTCCCTCTAACCTGTCCATCTGCCTATCCAGCCACCCTCCCTCTAATCTGTCCATCTGCCTATCCACCCTCCCTCTAACCTGTCCATCTGTCTATCCACCCTCCCTCCCTCTAACCTGTCCATCTGTCTATCCACCCTCCCTCCCTCTAACCTGTCCATCTGTCTATCCACCCTCCCTCCCTCTAACCTGTCCATCTGCCTATCCATCCACCCTCCCTCCAACCTGTCCATCTGCCTATCCACCCTCCCTCCCTCTAACCTGTCCATCTGCCTATCCATCCACCCTCCCTCCAACCTGTCCATCTGCCTATCCACCCTCCCTCCCTCTAACCTGTCCATCTGCCTATCCATCCACCCTCCAACCTGTCCATCTGTCTATCCACCCTCCCTCCCTCTAACCTGTCCATCTGCCTATCCATCCACCCTCCAACCTGTCCATCTGTCTATCCACCCTCCCTCCCTCTAACCTGTCCATCTGTCTATCCACCCTCCCTCCCTCTAACCTGTCCATCTGTCTATCCACCCTCCCTCCCTCTAACCTGTCCATCTGCCTATCCATCCACCCTCCAACCTGTCCATCTGTCTATCCACCCTCCCTCCAACCTGTCCATCTGCCTATCCACCTTCCCTCTAACCTGTCCATCTGCCTATCCACCCTCCCTCTAATCTGTCCATCTGCCTATCCACCCCCTAACCTGTCCATCTGTCTATCCACCCTCCCTCTAATCTGTCCATCTGCCTATCCACCCTCCCTCCCTCTAACCTGTCCATCTGCCTATCCAGCCACCCTCCCTCTAACCTGTCCATCTGCCTATCCAGCCACCCTCCCTCTAATCTGTCCATCTGCCTATCCACCCTCCCTCTAACCTGTCCATCTGTCTATCCACCCTCCCTCCCTCTAACCTGTCCATCTGTCTATCCACCCTCCCTCCCTCTAACCTGTCCATCTGTCTATCCACCCTCCCTCCCTCTAACCTGTCCATCTGCCTATCCATCCACCCTCCCTCCAACCTGTCCATCTGCCTATCCACCCTCCCTCCCTCTAACCTGTCCATCTGCCTATCCATCCACCCTCCCTCCAACCTGTCCATCTGCCTATCCACCCTCCCTCCCTCTAACCTGTCCATCTGCCTATCCATCCACCCTCCAACCTGTCCATCTGTCTATCCACCCTCCCTCCCTCTAACCTGTCCATCTGCCTATCCATCCACCCTCCAACCTGTCCATCTGTCTATCCACCCTCCCTCCCTCTAACCTGTCCATCTGTCTATCCACCCTCCCTCCCTCTAACCTGTCCATCTGTCTATCCACCCTCCCTCCCTCTAACCTGTCCATCTGCCTATCCATCCACCCTCCAACCTGTCCATCTGTCTATCCACCCTCCCTCCAACCTGTCCATCTGCCTATCCACCCTCCCTCTAACCTGTCCATCTGCCTATCCACCCTCCCTCTAATCTGTCCATCTGCCTATCCACCCCCTAACCTGTCCATCTGTCTATCCACCCTCCCTCTAACCTGTCCATCTGTCTATCCACCCTCCCTCCCTCTAACCTGTCCATCTGCCTATCCACCCTCCCTCTAACCTGTCCATCTGTCTATCCACCCTCCCTCTAACCTGTCCATCTGCCTATCCAGCCACCCTCCCTCTAACCTGTCCATCTGCCTATCCAGCCACCCTCCCTTTAACCCTAACTATCCCCTTTCACTCTAATCTATCTACCCATCACCCATCCAGCCTATCAACCTACCTACCCATCCACCTAGCCAACCTATTTCTCTACCTACCACTCACCCACCTACCCAACTTATCCATCCATCCACCCACCGACCCACCCATCCAAGAGATAGCAAACCAGCCACTGCCTAGACAGCCAGGTATCCGTGCATGCACCCCGTCTATCTATCTGTCAGTCTACCCACTCATCAGTACAGCTCTATCCCCAAACTTTTATTCCCCTACCTCCCACCCCCGTTATTGTCCCCCTAGGACATCCCCACTTCCATCCATCCATCAGTCACCTATTGGCTCACCTGTCCCCTTCCTCACCTGCCCAGGTGACTCACCTTATAAAAGAATCCAAGCCCAGACCGGGGCTCTCCCTCAGAAGATGCCTCTTCCTCTAAGGAATCCTCAGCCCCAGCTGGGCTCCCGTCTCCCTCCTCGTCAGCAGTAGGCTCTCCCAGGCTGGCTAGGGGGATCTCAATAAGGGCAGGCTTGGTGGTAGGCTCCTCAGGAGGTGTCCCCTCCGACAGGAGGATAGAAGAGCGAGTCTGTACAGGCACCTGGCTGGGCGAGAACTTGCGTAGGTGAGGGAGGCTGTCTACATCATGGGGTGGTGTCAGCACCCTCGTTAGGGGTGCAAGCTTCAGCTCTGCCGGCCTTGTGTGTTTTGGACTACGGGGTGTTGGGTTGGGGCCTGGCCCTGGGCTGCGCCTGGCAGCTGGGGCACGACGGGCAGGGCTAGGGGATGCCGCTTTAGGCCCAGTGGTGGGTCCAGGGATGACCCAGGCCGCAGGTGGCGGGGCAGGTCCAGGGGCCTCTGGAGGGGCCAGAAGCCGCTGTTGCTGGTCTGTGAGTCTCTGCATGTCCCGTTGCAAAGAGCTCAAAGCGGCACTCAGCTTACTGACTGCTCGATTGTAATCCCCCAGTCCCTCTGGGGGCACCGGGCCCAGATCTGGAGAAAAGGTGACTGACTTAGGGCGTGAGGATGGCTCACCCTGGCCCTCACCTGCTGGTCGTTCCCCACCAGGAACTGAGCCCAGCTCAGCCTCCTCCTCAGCCTCCCCTGCAGCCTCCCGAGGCTGCACCTGCAGGAAAGCACTCTTGCCCAGTCTCTGCCTGTGCTTGGCAAAGATGGCCTCAATGCGTCGCTTCTGAGCCTCTATGGCTCGGCGCTTCTCTTCCAGTCGGGCTCCCAGCTCGCTCATCTCTGAGCTCAAGGCCTCAGGTGCTGCGGGAGTAGAGGTTGGAGACCCCATTCCTGATTCGGCCTCAGCTTTCACCAGCTGCTTCTTGCGTTCAGCAAAACTGGTCATCTTCACTTCTGAGTTGTTGGCTGCTGGGGATGAAGCCACAGCTTTTGGGGACCCTTCAGATGGGGGCAGTGGTTTCAACACCTCCCCTGCTGGGCAGGGGGATGGTTTTACGGGGGTCTCAGGGTGAGATATATAGATGGGTGCTTTATTGAGCCCATCAGATGGTGGCTTTGAGGCTCCTTCAGGAGGGTACGGAGAGGCCAGCGGCGGCTTGGAGAGACCTTCAGGAGAATGGAGGTAGAAGCTGCCATCGGCAGCCCCATCTGGGAGCAGCCGAGGCTCAGCACTGTGGATGATCTGCAGGGCCTCTTCAATTGTGGGTAGGTCTCCAGACTCTGGGGTTGCCTGCACAGGGTTCCGGGACGACGACGACACAGGACGTGGGGGACCCAGACTGTCTGAGCTGACGGAGCGGAGCAGGACAGGATCTCCCATGACCACGTCCACATCGCTGTCCAGGCCAAAGGGAGTGCTGAACGACACAGCCTGGGAGAGGGGACGGCTGGGCGGCCAGAGGGAGGGGTCAGCCCCTGGGACAGGCCTCTGCCCTGCCCTGCCCTGATTAGCCCAATCCCTCTTCCAAGACACAGGGCCCCTTAAGATGCACTCACCTCAGCTGGCGGTTCCAGGCCTTGCCAAGAGCCTCCATGTGAGACATAGACGGAGATGACTTCAGGGAGCCTAGGGAAGGACAGTGCATGGTCACTGTGGAGGGGGAGGTCACTGATGCAGGGGTTGCCTAGTGTCTGGGGCAACCTCTGTAATATCACCAAGTGAGTCACTGACAGATGGGTCATAATGTGTCTGGTTGTGTTGGGTTTCCAGAAACGGCTGGCTGGAACTTCTGCGATGGCTCAATGATGCACTAGTTGCCTAGCGTGTATGGGGCCTTGGATTCAATTTCTAGTATTGTGAAACACAGCTAGTAGTTTCTTTTGGACCAGTGAGATGGCTCAGCAAATAAGGGCACTTAACTCCAAGCCTGACGAACTGAGTTCAATATTGGGCACCTACGTGGTGGCCAGAGAGAAGCAACTTCTGCAGGTTGTCCTCTCTGGACCCCCACACATGCATTGAGGTACATGTTCATCCCCACACATACACAAATAATAAACACAATTTAAAAATTGAAATGAATTGACCAAATATTAACAGATAAAGTTATTTGGTGTCATGCAAGGAGTCTTCTCTGTTTTGTTGAGATGGGATGTCACTATATAATCCTGGCTGGACTGGAACACTCGATGTAGACCAGGCTGGCCTCCAACACACAGAGATTCACCTATCTCTACCTCCTCAGTGCTAGGATTAAAAGTATGAGCCACCACACCCAGCTGATCAAGGGTTCTTGAAGCCAGCCACAAATGAAGCCAGAAAGACCCAGTGAGGGCCATTCGAGGACTCAACATGAAGTCAGCTGGGGGATTCATTCTTGTGGTTGAAGTTTCCTGGTAACAGAAGCCATAGTCTCTCTTCACCTGTGGATCCTCGGAGTGGGGACTGGGGGCCACCAGGTGACAGTAGCGGGTGACGGAAGTTGAACACAGGAGAACTGCCAAACAGATAACATCAGTCACCACTCAAAGGTGTCCCTAGTCTTGCCCCAGCACCCAGGTAGGCAGGAAGACCTCCCATGAGAGAAGAACTCCACCCCAATGAGGACCCCTACCTGCTACCGCTGTTGTTCTGAGATGATAAAGTCTCAGTACCTCGGGGGGAGGAAGCTACTGGAGGCACAAAAGAAGAGATCAGGGAGGGCATGCCTCCTTTTCCCTTTTCCAGACCCCAAGGCAAGCCCAGGACCCCAAGGCAAGCCCAGGACCCCAAGGCTCACCATGTCCATCAGGCAAGTCTTTGGCCTGCACAAAATCAGGCTTCAGAACTTCAAAGCACATATACATCTCAGCCAGCAGCACCACCAGATTGACCTGCAGGCCAGAGGGAGGTCAGCTGACTGGTGGAAGAGGCCTGGATGTGGACCTCAAGCCCCAAGTCTCACCCCACTCTCCCAAGACGGCCTCACCTTGAGGGGTGGTGGAACATATAACAAGTCCTCAAGGGACAGGGGGCAGCCGCGAGGAAGATGGGAGGCACAGAAGTCTTGCACCAGCTGGAGGTTGTACAGGCTGTCTGCCACAGACATGGGGTCCTTGAGGCACACCTCTGTGGGGACAGTTTGTCTGGGTCTCCAACTCAGTGGAAAGGAAAATGGGGTCCCAGGGAAGTCCTCCTACAAGCCAGGTTTTCTACCTTCTGCAAAGTGCACACTGGAAGTGCTGACCCCCTAAGACTTAACTCTGTGTGCACACATGTGCGCACACCTGCAGGCTAGAGGTTGACAGAGGGCGAGGTCCTTTCATGTGCTCTCCGCCTTAAGATTCTAAGACAGACTGTCTCCCTGAAAATGGAGCTTGATGACTGGACGAGTTGGCCAGCGAGTCCCCAGAATCCTGTCTCCACCTCCCTGGCACTGGACTATAGGAACTCACTGCTATACAGAAATGTTCACATGGGGGCAGAGAACCAAACTCAGGTCCTAGTGTTTTTGCAACTTATCAACTGAGCCATCTCCCAAACTCCCCAAAACACATTTTCTGGAGAGATGGCTTGGCAGTCAAAGGCAGGTACAGCTCTTGCAGAGGGCCTGACTTTAGTGTCCAAAACCACATGAAATGGGTCTCGCTACAGAAGGTCCAACACCCTCTTTCCCTTTTTCTAGACTCCAGGGTTACCTGTATTCACATGTGCACAGACCCACACACATACACATAATTGAATACTAAAATGAATCTTTTCTTTTCTTTTCTTTTTGGGTTTTTCAAGACAGGATTTCTCTGTATTGTTTTGGAGGCTGTCCTGGAACTTGCTCTGTAGACCAGGCTGGCCTCAAACTCAGAGATCTGCCTGCCTCTGCCTCCCAAGTGCTGGGATTAAAGGTGTGCACCACCGACGCCCAACTTCTTTTCTTTTCTTTTTTGGTAAAATAAATCTTAAAAACAAAACAAAAAAAAAACAGCTTCCTAAGGGCTGGGAATATAGATCAGCTAGAAGAGTGCTTGCTTATAATATACAAAGCCTGGCTTCCACCCACAGCATCCCATAAATTTCGGCTTGGGGATACATATCTGTAATCCCAATACTTGGAAGGTAGAGGCAGGACTATCAGAACTTCAAGGCTACCCTTGGCTATATAGTGATTTTGAGACCAGTCCAAGCTATACAGGACTCTTGGTTTTGTTTTGGTTTTTGGTTTTTCGAGATAGAGTTTCTCTGTATTGCTTTGGAGGTTGTCCTAGAACTTGCTCTGTAGACCAGGCTGGCCTCGAACTCACAGAGATCCGCCTGCCTCTGCCTCTCGAGTGCTGGGATTAAAGGCATGAGCCACCAATGCCCAGCCAAAACAAAAAAACAAAAAAACCATTTTCCTAGAGAAATGTACTAGCACATACCTATAATCTCAGCACATGGGAGGCCTTAGGCAAGGAGTGAGATAGGAAGCTTGAGGCTAACCCACACAGAGAAACCTCTGTCCCTATGATTCTGGGCACTAAGAGGGGTCTGGTACATGACCTTCCGCAAGCATGAGCTCTTTAAAGCACAGAGAAGTTTAGACTCTTGCACAGGGTCACAGAGCCAGCTAACGGGGGAGAGAGAAATGCAAACCTGAATGCTGTGGTTCTAGAAGGAGACTTCAGAGGCTGGGGGTATGGCTGAGTCAATAGAGTACTCTTCCAGTGTGCATGAAGCATTGGTTTCCACCCCCAGCACTGCATGAGCCAGACATGGCGACACACCTGTCATCCCAGCACTCAGGAGGTGAAGGCAGGATGATGAGAAGTTCAAAGTAAGGTCAAGGCTAGCCTAGGCTGTGTGAGACCTTGGCTCAATACTGAATCATACTGGCATTGCAGACTTACAGATGCCTTCCCGGGCTTACCCACTACTCACCCTCAAGCCGCAATAGTTGGGGACAATAGCAGTGGATGGTGGCAGCCAGTGCTGCCCCACTGGCCAGGTCCTGAAGGGTGGTCACATTTGGGAAGCAGGGGGCCCGTCGGGCAATGGCACGGTCCTTGCGGTATCGAATCTGCAGACAGGAGCAGAGTGAGGTCAGCAGTCAGGCTGGCCCTCCCCGGGTTAGCAGTCATGCAGGCTGGAACAGGGAAGACCGGGATTTCTGCCATGAAGGGGTGGGAAGCTCGGGATCCCCAGAGCCAGAATGGGAGGGGAGGGAGGGCCAGCCTGGAGCAAGGGAAGGATAGCAGCGAGAGGCAGAAGACTTGTCTGCGAGCAGCCAGGCCAGCAGCAGGGGCTAGGGACAGGGCCTCCTGAGACCCCGGGGAAGGGGGATACATTACCATAGGGGGTTTGTTCCCCGACTCCTTCAAACAGAAGGCAATTGCGTGCTGGGGGGGGAAGGAGCGGCCGTCAGCAAGGCCTGCTGGACCCCCAAAGCCTCCTCTGGGGGAAGGAGGAGTGCTGACCCTGTCCTCAGCCTTGGCCATCTAGCTCCCTAATATACTCTGGCCAGCTTCGGGGACCCCAGCTCCTCCCAGCCCTGAGGAACCCCACAAAGCAGCCTCCCATGACAAGCCCAGGCCCCGGCTTAGGAAGATGCAGAGGAAGCAGGTAGGCAGAAGAAATATTCACCCACCCAACCCAGATCCCAGGGTGGGGAGAAGCAGTGAGCAAAGGTGGGGACCCCTACCCAGCCCCCTCTTTCCTTTATTTGTATACGTCAGGAATACAGTATATGAAGCGAGGAGAGGTTCAGATCATTGTGCAAGATCACACAGCTAATTAGTGGAAGAGAGAGAAAACTTAAAATCTTCTAGACCTCAACCACCCCCACCCCACCTTAGGAAAGGCGAAGATCTTCCTCTTGGCTAGAAGGTTCCCTCCATGTATCTGCACTTTGTGGTCAGTGTCTATGTATCTGGCAGGTGAAGGGGCCCCGCTCCTCAAGCTAAGGACAGGCGCAGAGAATCCTGCCTCCTTAGTTAACGGAAAGTGTATCTACTTTGGATGGGTTTGTTTTGTTTTAGATTTATTTTTATCGTACGTGTATATGTGCTTGTCTGTATATGGGTATGTGTAACTGCATGTAGTACACATGGAAGCCAGAAGAGGGTGTTGGAGGCCCTGGAGCTGGAGTTACAGGCATCTCTCCAACTTCAACCCCCTGTCTGTCTGTGGTTCTTTTAAAACTGTCTCCAGAGGGCTGGCCTGAAATTTGCAATACTCCTGCCTCAGTTTCCCAGAGGCTGGGATTACAGACGTGCACAAGCATGCCCACTTCTGCCTTTGCTAAAGATGGAGATTCCCCACTTCTCTGGTTCCAGGGCTCTCCCAATCCCCAGGGCCAGGGTGCTACCTCCATTGCTCACAGCTGGGGACAGGGGAGGATGCAGGCCATCGGGCAGAAACAGACACAGATAAGACAGAGACAAGCAGGACAGGCAGACAAGATCGACAGACGGCCCCACTTACAGGAACCAGCTTCCAGTACCAGCGTGTGGGGCACTATTGCCAAAGGGACAGAGAAGGGAACAGCAAGGCCGGTGCAAGAAGAGGTGCAGAGAGAAAGAGGAAAAGAGAGTCACCTCCAGGCCAGCCCCCAACCTCAGCAACGGCCAGGAGGTACAGCCCATCCCTTCCCACCCAGCCTCATGATCATCATCCGTTCATCCATCCATCCATCCATCCATCCATCCATCCATCCATCATCCATCCATCCATCCATCCATCATCCATCCATCCATCCATCCATCCATCCATCATCCATCCATCATCCATCCATCCATCCATCCATCCATCCATCCATCCATCCATCCATCTCCCTAGCCTCACCGAGGGCTGGGCAGGAGCAGCCCCATCCAAAGGAGCTGCCGGAGATGCGCGCTGGGCTGCTTCTTGCTCTGTCTTTTCCTGCAGCCGCCGGACCGTCTAGGGGTCAGAGAGAAGTCAGTGCCTGGTCTCCTGGCCAATGCCGCTGACTCCACTCCTGGCCTGGCCTGACCCTACTTACTGTGTCTACCCAGAAAAGGAGTTTGTGCTCCAAGCTGCTCAGAGCCAAGGGACCGGGCAGTGTCTTTGTCCACTCAAAGGAGAAGGCAACCATGAGGGCATCGATGACAGCTAGGTGGGCTCCCTGTGGGGGCAAAGGCTGGAAGATGAGACCAGAAGGCGGGGCAGGAGGCTACCCTTCTGCCTCGAGCTCCAAAGAAGAAGAACCTGAGCGTCGTAGGGGTGGGGCCATCGATTGGCAATGGGCCTAGGGATGGGCAGGTGGGACCTTGGTGGATGGAAGAAAGAGGCACACAGGATGGGCTGGGCTTTACCCGGACTTATAATAGAGTGGCCCATATAGGGGAACCAAAGGCAGAACCAGTCTTGGTTGCAGGAGATTGAGGAGTGGAAGGCTATAGGAACTTGAGGAGGAGCCATGCATGATAGGCAGAACTGAGTGTGATGCCCTTAGCTTGATGAGAAGCTAGGTTTGGAAAATGGAGATAGGTTTGATAGAAGGGGCTAAGCTTGTGGGAGGAGCTATACCTAATGGTTTGAGCATGGGGGTGTGGCTAGAGAAGTAAAACATTGGTGGGAGGAACCAAGATTAGTGGGTGGAGCTTGAAAGGAGGTTCAGGAAAGACACTAGAAACTTCGGGGAGGAAGGCGAACAGGACTGTTGGGGAGGCTAAGAGGAGAAGCCAAGCCTGGTAGCGGGAGCCTCACAGGCCATGAGCAGAGCCTACCATGAGAATTGGCTGGTGTCTCAGATCAGCCTCGCGCACTGGGTGTTCGGGCAGGGAGGGCACCGTGCCTCTCCTTGCCAGCAAGGCCAGCAGTGCAGAGGGGTTGGGTGGTGGTTCCAGCTGTGGCAGCGCCTGGCGCCAGGCCCGGCAGTAGAGCTCCGCAGAGAGCAGCAGACGAGTCACCGGGGGCTTCACGTGCTCCTGTGCATACTGGTCCGTGTAGAACGGTTCCCACAGCTCCGGAGGCACATGCTCTGCAGTAGGGAGGGGCACCACAGGTAGGATCAACACACAACCCACCTTCTCACCCCACTACAAAGACATGATCCCATGAAAGGGGGGATCTGCCTAGGAAGGGACTATAGAGCCAGACACACAGGTACAGGCCATTTGCTGGGGCTACCACAGTGTGTTTCAGGTCACCTGAGCTGGAAGTGAGAATCCTGAGTGTTGAATTCATTTTAAGGCTTCAAATCTAGAAAGCAGCCCAGACACCATGGTACTCCTTTTTTCCCCTCCCTGTATTTGTTCAGGTATACATGCCTGTTCGTGTGCCTGTGGAAGCCAGAGGTCCCCACTGATTATGTTTCTCTGTGGCTTGAAATTCTTAAATCTGTGTGCATACACCCACACATGCGCGCACACACACACACAAGCACGCACGCACGTCCTGAACAGGTGCCCTTGGAGGCCAGAAGAGGGTGGCATCAGTCAGAGCCTCAGAAACCAGTTACAGGTAGTTGTGAGCCACCAAACACGGAAGCCAGGAAATGAGCAGGGTCCTCTGGGACAGCTGCAAGAACTCTTTAACAGCTGAGCACATCTCCATCCAGCCTCTACTGGTGTTTTGAGACGGAGTCTCACTCAATCTGGGAGTCTCACTGAACTGGGCCTTGCCATTCCAGCTGAACTAGTTGGCCAGTCTGAGCCCTCCACGATCCATGTGACTTCACCTCTCCAGGGCTCGGGTTACACAGTCTGTCCAGTTCTTTTTTTCCTCTGGATGCTGGGGATCTGAACTCAGGTCCTCATGCTTTCCTAGCAAGACACTTTACACACTGAGCCATCTCCTCGGTCCCTGTTTGTCTGGATCTTAGAGGTTGGATCTTATGTTTCCCAAGCTAGGTTCAAAACTGCCACGGAGCTAAGAAAGACTTGAATTTCCAATCTTCTCCAGAGTCCTATGACTTCAGGCATGTGTGACCACACCCGGTTTATGCCCTGCTGGGGATGGAACGAAGGGTTTCCCACATGCTCCTCAAACACTCTACCCAGCACACCCTGGGAACTTCATTTTACAGATGAAGTTTACAGAGAATGCGCAGGAAAGGAAAGAGACCAGCCTCAGGCTGCATGACTCTGCAATGCCAGGACAGAGACTCAAACTCAGGCCCTAAGCAACCCCATGCCTTCTGTTATCCTGGTGGCTGGGGCGACTGTGAGGCTACCTGCCGGGTATACACGCCAAAGGCAGGCAGAGAGCAGGTTCCTTGAGGAAACAGAGCACGTTAAATCTGGTGACTAAAGAAAAAGAGGAGAGAGAGGAAGATGACCAGGGCTCCATGCGACAGGGAGCAGAAAACAGGGGAGACAACCAGCAAGGGTAGAAGCTGGGTGTGCCAGGCCTTAGGGGCACTGTAAAACAGAGGGCAAGGATCGGGGACTTAAGGGGATACTGAGTCAGCCAGGAAAACCACACTTGAGGGGTATGAAGGAGAGCCAGGTCCAGTGTGCACAGCTGTAATCCTAGCCTCGGGAAACTGAGGAAAAAAAGGCTATGAATCAGTAACAAGTCAGTTCTGTGCTATGACACCTTGACTCAAAAAGCCCACCAAATCTTAGCATGGTGGCCCCTGTCTGTAACTGCAGCACTTGAGAGGCAAGCAGATTGACATCAAGGCCAGTCAGAGCTACATTGAGACACTGTCTTAAAAAAAAAAAGGTGGTCAATAATATGGCTTAACATTGTCACCAAGCCTGACAGCCTACGTTCCATCCCCAAGACCCACATGGTGGAAGCAGAGAACCAACTCCCATAAGTTGTCCTCCGACCTTCGTACATACTCCATAGCATGGATGCTCACCCATACACACATAAATAAAAAATCAAAAGGGACGGCGAAGGGGTGGATAAGTGGGCAAAGGTGCTTGCTGATAAAGTAACAACCCTAAGGTCACTCCAGAACCCACATAAAGGTAGCGAGAACTAACTTCACAGTGTTCTCCTCTGACTTCCATACATGTACCACAGCAATCAGCACCTTACACACACACACACACACACACACACACACACACACACACACACACACAAATTAAGGAGGGAAACCATGGAGGTGTGGTAGGTCACACCTGTAATCTCAGCACTCAAGAGGCCAAGGCATGGGCTGGAGAGATGGCTCAGAGGTTAAGAGCACTGACTGCTCTTCCAGGGGTCCTGAGTTCAATTCCCAGCAACCACATGGTGGCTCACAACCATCTACAATTCAATCTGGTGTCGTCTTCTGGCATACAGGCAGAACACTGTATATGTAATAAATAAATAAATCTTAAAAAAAAAAGAGCACGTGCTGAAAAAAAAAAAAAAGAGGTGGAGGCATGAAAACTACTGCAAGCTCCAGGCCAACCTGAACTACAAAGAGATTATCTTAAAACAACACCAGGGAGGTGGTGTTGTAGGCCTTTAGTCCCAGCACGAGGGAGGCAAAGGCACAGGATCTCTGGGAGTAAGTTCGAGACCAGCCTGGTCTACAGAGAGAGTCCCAGGACAGACTCCAAAGCTACAGAGAAACCCTGTCTCAAAAAAACCAAAAAACCCAACAACAAAAATCAAACAGGGAGAGTCGGAGGGGAGTTGCCGGTGGATGGGGTAAACATACACTGTATACATATGCGTATGAAACTATCAAAGAACAAAGTCAGTTTTAAAAAGAGGAGAAAATCAGGAAGAACTCCTGAGATTACAGAGGTGGTGACTAATTAAGATCACTTGGTCAGAGACTGCCTCAATCCCTGCTTCAATCAGTCCAGCTGATGTGTGTGTGTGACAGAAGTAGGTAAGGGAGCCAGGCATCCCAGCACTCAGGAAACAGAAGCAGAAGCAGGCAGATCTCTGAGTTCGAGGTCAGCCTGGGCTACAGAGAGTTCCAGGACAGCCAGGGCTACACAGAGAAACCATGTCTCGAAAAACAAAAACCAAAACAAACAAAACAAAACAAAAAAGTGGGTGAGGGAGATGCTGAAGGAGGGGCTCAGGGTAGAGCTCCTGCCTAGAATCCCCCAGTGAGGCACTGGGTGGGGAGGTGGCTCAGAGGTAGAGCCCCTGCCTAGAATTCCCCAGTGCGGATCTGGGGGTGTGGCTCAGCATCAGAGGGGGAAAAACTGTTTTTAAAGAAATTGTTAGTCTTTTGTCTTCACAACAAGTGAATACGATACATCAATAATGAGAACAAGATACATCAGACCAGATCATTCATTCTTCAAAGCCACGAGACCACTTGACATTAAGGACCTGGCATCACTGACAGAAACCCAGTCCGGCCACATATCCTTCCACACCCCCTAAAACAACACTTGACCTTCCAGGAGGAGCAGTACTCCTATGGGGAGTCAAGTGCCTCCCTGTCCTTAGCTTTGCTCCTTGACAGATGAGGGATTTCAGGCTGGCTAGATGTCCCGGCAGGTAAAGGCAACTGTCCAGTCTCAAACCCTGAGTTTGCATGTGATGGGAGCAGAGAACCAACTTCCAAAAGTGTCCTCTAACCTCCACATGTGTGCTACAGAGGTGCCTGCCCATACACATTTTTTTTAATGTACTTTTTAAATTTTTAAAGAAAGATGATTTGAAGGCTCACCTCCTCCTGCTCCCTGCCCCTACTGTCCTGTCACTGGCCTCACCTCAACCTCCCTGTCCTGGCTTCCATCCTAGACCCAGCTTCTGTTTTCCTGTTCCTAGCCTCCCCAAGGCCAACAGCAGTCAGCCAAACACCCACAGGTCCACGATGCACCTAGGCTCTGTGCCCAGTACCTCCTTCCAGAGCCCTTCCTCCTGCTATCTTGTTCCAGAGGGACAAGCCCCACCCCACCTTGTGTAGGCTTGTGCAGCCATCTGATTTCCACCTGCTGCAGACCAGGGTATGACCTAGTGCTCCTGGCATCCCCTCCCCCCCAGTCTACATCCCAGTGATCAGTCACCACCCTGCCTTTACCTGCCCCGTGCAGCATCTGGCCTCCTGACATTACACAAATCCTGACCCTCAGCTCCCCACCTCCCCCTCCCCCCCCAGCACTTCCTGTTCCCAAGAGCAAAACGTAAGGACCTTCCCTGAGGAAGAAAAGTGACCTAGAACCCCTTGTCACTGACTTTTGGTTCATTTTGTTTTGCAACAGGGTCTCAAGTAGCCCAGGTCAGCCACAAATTTGCTATGTAGCCAAAGACAACTCCACTTCCAATCTTCCTGTGCCTGGAGTACAGCCATCCAAGTGCCGCCATGCCTAGTGTATGCCTTGCTGGGGATTGAACTCAGGGCCTTGAGCACACCAGGCAAGCATTCTATCAACTAAGGCACATCTACAGCCTTTGTCTAAGTTGTATTATCAAGCACTCATTCTACACCAGAGTCTTTCCACTTGACTGACATTGGGGTAAGGGGATGCAGGGTAGTACTGTATGAGGTTTAGCAAAATCCCTGGTCAATATTCAGTACTGTACCATCTTCCTCCAATGTAGAGACAGCCAGTTGGTCATAGTGCCACACTTGGGAAGCAAAGGCAAGAGGGTCATGAGTTCAAGGCCATCCTGGACTATATAGTAAAATTGTTTCTAAAGGGCAAAACTGACAGATGAGGTAACTCACGCCTGTAACCCCAACTCTTGGAAGGCTGAGGCAGGAGGATGGGTTCAAGGTCAACTTGGACTGTACAGTAAGCTCTGAGATAACCTGAACTGTAGAGTATAATATTGTGTGAACAAAACAAAACAAAAAGGCTTAGACGTAGAGGCATGTGACACTAACCCTAGCAGCTTGAGTTTACTCTCTGGTACCCATATGGTAGAAGGAGAGAACTGGGTCCCAGAGTAGTTGTCATCTGACCCTACAACACTCATCATGGCATGTACATGGCATGTATGCATCACATCACACACACACACACACACACACACACACACACACACACACACACACCAAACAGTGATAAAAACTTTTAGTTACAAAATAAAACAAAATAGTATACTGGGTGTTGGTGGTGCATGCACTCGGGAGGCAGAGGCAGGCGGACCTCTGTGAGTTCAAGGCCAGCCTGGTCTACAGAGGGAGTTCCAGGACAGCCTCCAAAACAATACAGAGAAACCATGTCTCAAAAAAAACAAAACAAAACAAAAAAAAGGTTAAAAATAGAAACAAATCCATTAATCTGGTGACTTTATTCAGTCCAACGCACACATTAAGAGGATATTTGAGTTTTGGTTTTGAGATAGAGTCTTTTGTAGCCTAGGTTGCCCTCAGACTCAGCTAAAGATGACGCTGAACTTTTGGCTCTCTGCCTCTACCTCCCAAGTGCCAGGGTGACAGGTGCGCCCCATCATGCCCAGTTTATGTGGCGCTGGGCACTGAACCCAGGTTTCTTGTGTGCTGGGCAAAGAAAGCACTCTACCAGCTGAGCCCCGTCCCCACACTCTGAGCTTTGCTTTTGTTGTTGCTGGCCCTTTGTTTTGTTTGTTTTTTTGAGACAGGGTTTCACTGTGAAACCCTGGCTGTCCTGGAATTGGCTCTGTAGACCAGGCTGACCTCAAACTCACAGAGATCTGCCCGCCCTGACTCCCGAGTGCTGGAATTAAAAGTGTGTGCCACCCACATCTGGTTTTCGGTTTTTTGCTTTGTTTTGTTCTTTTTTCTTTCTTTCTTTCTTTTCTTTTTTTTTGGTTGTTGTTTGTTTTTCGAGACAGGGTTTATCTGTATTGCTTTGGAGGCTGTCCTGGAACTCGCTCTGTAAACCAGGCTGGACTCGAACTCACAGAGATCCTCCTGCCTCTGCCTCCCAAGTGCTGGAATTAAAGGTGCTTTGTTTTGTTCTTTAAGACAGGGGCCCTGAACCCATGATCTCCTGCTTCTGCCTCCCCAGTACTGGGATAACAGGTGTGGATCACCATACTTTGCTCCAGTGCTCAGTAACTACATGGGGGGGGGGTAGCCCCAACCCTACTGGGCAGAACATTTCTGTAACATTGTTAAGTATAGTCCATTCCATGACCCTTTGTGTGTTTAATCCTAAAACATACTTTTGTTGATGCCCTGGTAAGTAAGGTCTTGTCTTGTGTATCACTGAGCTCCATCCCTAGCCCGAGACATTTATTCTAATACCTTGTATGGATAAGAAAACCTGGGCTCAGAGAGCTAAGTTAACTTGCCCAAGATCACACAACCAGTGAACAAATGAAACCAGTTCCTCCTCACGTACCTCTCTCATATTCCCAAGGCCTATAGAATGGTGTTTGGTATTTATCAGACCGACACAGACCCCTTTCCTATCTCCAGGCTTGCCTCCTCTGAGCCCAGCAGCCTGCATTCCTCACACCCAGGCCTTGGGGAACACCAGAGCTATCCCTCCCTGCCCAAGCCTCAGTTCCCTGCCTGTCATATCTTGCTGGTCCTCAGACACCTGACTCCCGATGCCCTCAGATCTTGGTCTGAGAGACCTTCCTTGAGCACACTCTGTATCCTTCTGCTCTGATCTCCAGCCACCATGAGAGAGCTTCAAGTTCTCCTCTAAGAAGTTCTTTGCATACCCAGGCTCCTCCTCGTGGTGGCCTTCAAGACAGCTTCTCAAGGAAGTGCTCCTTTTCCTTCCTCCCTCCCTCCCTCCCTCCCTCCCTCCCTCCCTCCCTCTCTCTCTCTCTCTCTCTCTCTCTCTCTGGAAACCTTGGGAATTTCTCCTGCAGGCCCAGCTGCCCGAACCACACCAGGCCTTAGCACCACTATGGGTATCCAGGACCTAATCTGGTGCCCACTCCATTCTCCTGGATCCATCCCAGCATCTCCTCCACACCCTAAACACACAGCAGTGGCCTGCTTGTGAAAGGCATTTGTAAAGAACCCCAACTTTGTAGGGCCTGGTGGCATAAGACTACTATCCCAGCAAACAGGAGGCTGAGGCAGGAGAATCAAAGCTGGGGTCCAGGGAGATGGCTACACAGGTAAAGGAGCTTAGCATGCAGGCCTGGTGGCCTGAGTTCTAGGCCCAGAACGCACACAAAGATGGAAGGAGAGAATCAACTCCTGAAAGCCATCCTCTGACCGCCACATGCTTTCTGTGATATGCGCGTATACATAAGAATATTTTTTTTTAATCAGAAAAGAAAGTCCAAAGCCTGCCTGGGCTACACAGTGAGAGTATAAGTCAACCTGGTCAACTTAACGAGACCCTGTCTCAAAATAAAAAGTAAAAAGAGGGCTAGAACTTAGACTCAGGAGCAGAGTGCAAGCCTAGAAGTCACCAGTGAGGAGTTGGAAGTGTGGCTCCCTGTCACAGGGCCTCCATAGACTTCATCAACGAGGGGCTGGGGTCATAGCACAGCTGGAGAGCACTTATTATCATCCCAATCCTAGGCTTCAGCTCAAGTGCTGGCAATTAAAAAACCAAGCCAAAACAAACAGAAAACGCCAGGAAGAGAGAGATGGTTTGCCTGGTAAAGGTACTTGCCACCAAGCCTGACAGAGTTCAAGACCTGATATTTACACCAAGAAAGGAAAACAAACACCCCCAAGTTGTCTATTGACTTCCACACACACACCCTGTGGCACCCAGGGACACACACACACACACACACACACACTCACTATATATATATATATATATATATATATATATACACACACACACACACACACACACACATATATATATTTTTTAAGTTGATGTAGCCTAGTTCCTCATCATTTACACAGTGGATGGGGCTGGATCAATAGGGAGAGAAATGGTTAATCTGAGCTTGAGGGGCTCCCTCAAGGGGCTTTCCTTCCCTTCCGTAAATGACATAGTAATTTCTGCACTAACCTCTGGCTAAGGGACAGCGAAAGGCATTAATAAAATACTCTTACTAGTCACAGCAGCAGCCACTGTGAGCACCCACCAAGCTGTGGCCTGTGCCACATAATACAATGAATTCACCTCTCAGCAACTTGGCCCCAAAAGTACTGGGGGGTCTCAGGCTAGCAAGATGGCGCAGCAGATAAAGGTGCTTGCCACCAAATCTGACAATGTGAGTTTGATCCCCAGGACCTATGCTGTTCTCTAACCTCCAAATATGCGCCCCCCCACAAATAAATAAGTAAATAAATAATTTCAAAAGTACTGGGGTCACCAGCTGTGATAGCGTACACCTTTAATACCAACACTAGGGAGGCAGAGGCAGGGGGATCTCTGTGAGTTCAAGGCCTTCCTGGTCTACAGGGTGAGTTCCAGGACAGCTAGGACTACACAAAGAAACCCTGTCTTGGGGGGGGGGCCCTGGGGTGGAAAACCACCGAATGTGCCACACAGAAGCAACTTTAATGTGTTTTCAGCCATGGATACAAAAAGAAACAGAAGTTCAAAGAATCTGAAGTATTCTTCCACATTGTAGAGGGGCCCAGGCTCAAACTCATTTATGACAACAAAGTTGTGCTCTTGAGTTGCGGACTTCTCAAGTCAGACAAGCTCAGGTAGGTGTCCAGAACCCACATAAAGGTGGAAAGAGAAAACTGACCTCCATGTCCATGCCGAGACACACACCCACACTTAGGTACGCACAGATTAATAAAAATGTGCAAAGCCAGCCTTTCTAATCCAATTACTTCAGCATGTGAGGGACTGGGACGTAGGTCCCAACTCCCAAATCTTTTCTTTCTCTAGCAAATCCCTGGGGGTGGGCAGGTGTCGGAGCTAGCTGGCCACACAGGGACAGGTGCAGAGAGACTAAGCGAAAGTGAGAAAGACAGGACTGGGCAGAAGCCAATGATGGACAGCTGTCACAGGAGACCCACACCCAGAACAGGTTGGTCTGGGAAGACAACAGAGTCGGGGGAGGGGTTGCACCCAGTTAGTGCCAAGATCAGTAGGAGTGCAGGGCATCTTCCACACACACACACACACACACACACACACACACACACACACACACACACACTCACTCACACAGTTGCTGCTGTTCCCAAAGGCGGCCTAGACCTTAATTAACCCCTGTTTTTCCCAAGACCAGGCCTGGCCTCCCAGTTCTGGCCTGCAGTGGCCGAAGCTGCCCAGATCCGGGACTTGGAGAGTCTTCCCCGACCGGATAACCCACCCTTATTCTCCCCAGTAGGGACGGCTCTACTCGCTCAGGCCTGTGGGTATGGAGAAGGGAGCAGAAGCAAAGGAGGGTCGGCTTCAATGAGGCCTGCCAGCCGGGGCTGCCACCGCAGTTCACCTGGTGGATGAGCCAGGAAAATGGGGCAATAAGTCACGGCTGCCACCCTGTAGCAAGAGCCATCGAGATGAAAGGAGGGGTTTCCCTGAGTCCCCAGACACACTCTGGCCACCCGCAACGCAGACAGCCAATGCAGGGTGTGTGTCCCTGTCACAGAGCTGTAGATCTGTAGATCTGGGCTCTTAAAACGCTCCTTGGGGAGCCCAAGCCACGGTGTGTACAGTGGGATGGGTATTGGGGTGGAGTAGGGGGAATCCTCATAGGTTTCTGATGTGTGTGAAAGGGGAGTTGGCCAAGCAGTCAGGCCCTGGGTCTGAGGAATGGGGTGGAGGCGGGAAGTAGAGGACTAAAGCAGGAGACCCTTCCCCCACACATCCAAAATTGGTCGGCAGACCCCGCCCCTGCTCACCTGGGGGCTCTGATCCCAGGGTCCCCCGGTGCACAGCTGCTTGGCGGGCCCCAGCCCCCACTGCGTTCCAGCGACCCGGGCGGGCAAAGTCCAAGGGCCCGGGCCGAGCAGGAAGCTTGGAGGCCCAGTTCAGCAGAGACGGAGAGCTCGGGGGACCCTGGGCAGCCCCGATGCTATTGTTCCCACGGCCCCGGCTTGGCGCCCCGCCCCCCGCACCTGCCGCGCCCCAGCCTGGCGCCCCCGTCCCTTCCCCAAAGGCTCTCTGGTTACCTGCTCCCCCGAATGCGGCCCGCAGCACCCACGCCAGGCTCGCCGCCGCCTTGGCCCGAGAGAAATCGTACTGGTCCAATGACTTGATCTCGGGGACCAGGAAAGTCCTCCGCAGTGGCCCGGACCCCGCGGGCGCCGCTTCCACCATGGCGACGCCGGGGCTACAGCCGCCCGGGTCGGCGAGCTCGGATAGGCTGGACTAAGCTGCTCCGGGGCGGCCGCCACCACGGTCCCCGCTGCCCAGGCTGCTGCTGCTGCTGCTGTTGCTGCTGCTAACGCTGCTGGGGCGCCGCTGAACCAGGTGCGGCCGATCGCGCTGGCGACGCTGCGTCGACCCCGCCCCGAGGCGGAGCCCAGGTGCGCCCCGCCCCCTGGGTTGGACTCAGTCCTCTTGGGTCCCTTAGGTCCCCACGGGTCCACACCCGCACGCACCACTAATGCTTCTGTGGTTCGTCCTGCTGCAAAGAGCTGCGGTGATGGCGGAGGAGGGAAGGGCTGCAGAGGAACGCATGTGCGCGTGTGCGTGTGAGTGTGTGTGTGTGTGTGTGTGTGTGTGTGTGTGTGTGTGTGTGTGTGTGATCCTGCTCACGCCTGGACCCTGGAGAGGCTTAGTGAGCCTCTATGGTGGATGTCCATTCAGGCTCGTGTTCACATTCAGGTCGCTGAGTGTACACCCGTGTGGTTGTACTGCTTTGCCCTGGCAGGAGCTGAGTGTGTGTGGATGCACCTGTTCTATTTCTAACTGTGTGGGTACAGGGATGGTCACTGCGGGTGGTGAAGACATGGCTTAATAGGTAAATGAACTTGCTGACAAGCCTGAAGACTTTTCAGTCCCTGGTGCCCACGTGGTGGGACACAAACACTGCTTTCTGCACGTTGTCCTCTGACCTCCATACCACCCCTTCCATTAATAGTGATTTTTTTTCTGGTTTTTCGAGACAAGGTTTCTCTGTATTGTTTCAGAGACTGTCCTGGAACTCGCTCGGTAGACCAGGCTTGGTCTCAAACTCACAGAGATCCACCTGCCTCTGCCTCCCAAGTGCTGGGATTAAAGGCGTGCACCACCAACGCCCGGCAATAGTGATTTTTAAAATAAATAAAATTTGATTTTTTTAAAACTGTAGAAGAAAAATAATGATGCCACATGCCCTTGATCCCTCACATAAGCAAGTGGATCTCTATGGGTTTGAGGCTACCCTGATCTACACCGTGAGTTCTAGGCCAACCAAGGCTACCTAGCAAGACCCCCGTCTTAGTTTAAAAAGAAAAAGAATGTGTTTATATCCATGTGCCTGTGAGCATCTGTGAATGGATTCTAGGGACCATCTCTGTCCCTAGATATGTAGTTATGTGATGTCATCTGTGTGTAAAGGTGTCTGTTTCACGAGTGTTGTATGTTCAAGATTTGCAATGCAGGGCTGCGGCTGTACTCCAGTTGATAAAGTGCTTGCCTAGCATGCACAAAGCTCTGGGCTCGTCCCCGGCACCACATAAACTAGGTATAGTGGTGCAGGCCTGTCGTCACAGCACTTGGGAAGTGGAGAGAAGAGAATTTCCATGAGTTCAAGGTCAGCCTGGGCTACACAAGACTTGATTAATAAGTAATATCAAAGCTTTGTATTATACAAGTTTCTGTGTTCTAAGGTTGAAACTGCTGAGTGTGTGTGTAAGCCTGTTTGTTTATCGTACAAGGGTGTGATTGTTGATTCTGTCAAGGCAGGAAGATGGACATACTGAATGAGTGCATTTATGCAGGGGAAAGGCTGTGTATGTGAGAGTGGTCTGTGTTTGTTACTAGGTTTTTTTGCAAACGACCTCATGTGTGCTTTCGATGTCTGCAATATTTGTTGAGGGAGGACTCTGTCTGGGTGTTAAGTAAGGATATGCTGGATCTGAGTGGATTTGTATGTGAGTATGTGGGTGTGGTTGTATGCATAGGGCTTTGTGTATGTGAGTAATGATTTCTAGGTGTGTAACTTTGCACACATAGTCTGCCTTTTGTGTTTTCAGGTTCGGCAACCGTGGTTTCAATCAATTGCAGATTAGAAATAACTGACCAAAATGCTGAGGATAAGTGACTGCTGAGTGGTCAGCCCTAACTTATAGATCACCTGTGCCACTAACACACACACACACACACACACACACACACACACACACACACATACAGGGGTGTATGGAAAGCAGTCTCCGGACAGGACACAGATGTGGAACTCATGAACTCACAGCAGCCGTGGTTACCTGCATTAGACCTGCACAAGATCAGGCCAGCACAGTCCGTCAATACTCCAGCAGGCTGCACTAACTGGATTCAGTGGGTTACAAAAAACTCCAGTGATACGAAGGTAAGAGGGGGACATTTTTTCTGGGGGGAGTGTCGCCATGGGTGGAGGAATTGGATGTTTATAATCACAACATATTTTATACATGAATGAACTTGCCAAAGAATAAATGATTCAAAAGAAAGAAAAAGGATAAGCATTTGGAAAAATCATGGAGTCCAGCTGTGTACGGTGGCTTCCTTCTGTCATTTCAGCACTCAGGAGGCTGAGGCAGAAGTACAGTCCATGAGTTCAAGACCAGCCTTGAATATAGAATGAGACTCTGTCTCAAAAATGAAGCAAAAGCTGGGAGTGGTCATGTACGCCTTGAATCCCAGCACTTCGGAGGTAGAGTCAGGTGGACGGATGTGAGTTCTAGGCCAGCCAGGGCTATATAGTGCAACTGTCTCAAAACAACAACAACAGACCACCACCACCAACTACAACAACAGACCAACCAACCAATAAAAAATAAAACTGATGATGTCTAAGACCCAGGTGTCATGCCACACACCTGTCATCTTAATGCTCAGGAGGTGGAGGCAGAAAGATCGGGAATTTAAGGTAAAAAAAAAAAGGCATTTTTTAATTATTTACTTTGTGTATATTGTGTATTTGAGTTCGAGTGTGTGTGTCTGAGTTTGCATGTGTGTGCACACATGTGTGTATGTGCACATGGAAGCTGGAAGACGGCATCAAGTCCTCTGGATCTGGACTTTCCAGCAGGTGTCAGTCTCCCGGTGTGGATTATGGGAATTGAATTCCAGTCCTCTGCAAGAACAGCACAAAGTCTTAACTTCTGAGTCATCTCTCAAGCTCCCAAATTTGAGTTTTAACTAAACCGTAAATATAAACGTAAAAACTTATCCTCCAAGCAATACAATATGATGACAGACTGGGCGTGACCGTGCAAACATTTAAACCCAGCACTCAAAAAGGAAGAGGCAGGCAGGTCTCTGTGAGTTGCAGGCCAGCCTGATCTACATATCAAGTTCCAGGCCAGTCTGGGTAACACGGTGAGATCCTATCTCAAAAGAAACAAACAATATATAATGACAGTACACATAGCACATATATATGAGTACTAATCATGTTGTGTAGAGATGACGGAAAGTGTACAAGGGCTGGGGCTGTAGCTCTGTTGGCTGAGTGTTTCCTACCGGGTACAAAGACCACACCGGCTGCTACACACTTTTTGTCCCAGCACTTAGGAGGCAGAGATAGAAGGGTCAGAAGTTTAAAGCCAGCCTGAGCTACATGAAACCCTCCTAAAGAAAGAGTCCGTACCCACACTTGGCACTGGGTGTGTCTTACTCTCTGCAACTCTTCAAGAAGTCCTCACTTGTGTGTCTTTCTTTCTTCTGAGCTCCTTGCTTTCTCTAAACTCTCCTGCTTAAGCCTATGTTAAAAAATCCTTATTAAACCCAACTCTGCTTCATTAGAAAAGAAATCCTCCTACTCAGAAGCCTGAAACAGGAGGATTGCTGCGAGTTTAAGGCAAAGCCAACTTGGACTTCATGATGGCACCCTCTCTGTGTCTCTGTGTCTCCTTCTGTCTCTGTCTCTGTCTCTCCTCTCTTTCTCTCTCCCCATCTATATGGTAGGGGCTGGAGAGATGGCTCAATAGGATAAGAAGGAAGATCTGAGTTCAAATCCTCAGAACACTCCTGAAGAGACAGGTATGACTTTGTGTACCTATAATCCCAGCATCAAAGGTCAGAGTCCTGGGATCTCCTTGTCCATCCAGCCTAGCTGAAATGGTAAGATTTCCGATTAGTGAGGTCTTAAAGAAACAAGGCAAAGAGTGGTGGAGAAGACATCCAACATATTTTGGCTTCCAGATGCTTGAACACCTACACACCCGTGTGCGTGTACCACACACACTTATGTACGCACATGCACACAATATAAAAAGTGTATGAGAATATGCAAACATTATGCTATTTTCTTCATTTTTTAAAAGATTTATTTATTTATCACATATCCAGTGTTTTGCCTACATGCCAGACAAGGGCACCAGATTGAATTGTAAATGGTTGTGAGCCACCATGTGGTTGCTGGGAATTGAACTCAGGACCCCTGGAAGAGCAGTCAGAGCTCTTAACCTCTGAGCCATCTCTCCAGTCTTATTTCCTTTATTTTTTTACAACTATTTATTTATTTATTTATTTATTTATTTTTGAGACAGGGTTTCTCTGTGTAACAGCCCTGGCTGTCCTGGAACTCACTCTAGACCAGACTGGCCTTGAACTCAGAGGACCACTTGCCTCTGCTTCCCAAGTACTAGGATTAAAGCACTACTGCCCGGTAAGTTTATTCATTTTTATTTGTATATGTATGTGTATGTACCATATTCATGCTTGGTGTCAGTGGGAATGCCCCGGAAAAGCACACTGGATCGCCTGGATCTGGAGTTATTACTGTTATTATTACTGCTACATATAATAATAAATGCAGGTCCTCAAGCTCCCTGAGCCAGGGCTGACTCTCTGTTGAAAGTTCAATGTCCTGCTGCACATGGCACACATTCTTAGGCTAGGTCTCACAGTGGAGAGCAGAGCATGTGACTGGGCAGGGGGATGGGTGTGCCTGAGAGAGGGGAGCTGGGGCATGTGTTCTCCTGTCTGGATGTGCCTAAGCAGGAGTGGGTGTGGGTGCACAAAGCGGCCAGTGTGTGGTGTGTTGGCGCACACGTGCTCATCAGTGTCTCCTGCCCTGGCTCCTGGCCCAGTCTCTTAAAGTATGCATACCAGGTGCCTTCTGTACTCAGCCTCAGTTTCCTTATCTGCTATACTCCTGGGGTGGGGAACATCAGAAGAGACTCCCTAGCAAGCATGGGTGTTCCCTTTACCACCCTGTCACTATTACTGTGAGCCTGGCATGTCCTACCCAAGCTTGTTTGCTTTGCCTAAGAAGGTTCTCATGACCTCTGGACCCCAAGGACAAGCCCAGGTGAGCCACAGCTCCTGCAGCTTGCAGACACAAAGCCTACCTGTAGGCACTTGTTCTCCATCCCAGGAGAGGGCTGCAGGCTCCCGTTCACACTGGGCTGCAAGGGCAGGGGGCATATGAAAGTGTCCTAACAGAAGCCAGGCTAAGTGCCCTAACCCAGGGGCCCTCAGGGCCCTCATGGGGCCCAGCCCCCACACCTGGCAGACCTGTAAGCCTGGCTGGGCTAGACCGCCCCACCCACACACTGGCCAGGCAGGCTGGGATGGAGGTCCCACCTGCCCCTGGGGGCCTGTTCCTGCAGCCAGGGCAGCCTGAGACACACTGGTTCTTCTGTGTACACAGGCAGCCCCCAACCCGCAGCCTCCCTCCCTCTCCCAGCAAATTCCTGCCTCCTTCCTCATCCCTCATCTGGATCCTTACTCTCTCTCACACCTCCTGCCCTATGAGACAGAAAAGCCCTGATTATTAAGCTTGGGGGTGGGGATGACTTAGAAGGTTTATAGGTCAGGGGTGTTGGGGGTTAAGTTTGGGGGAGCCAGTGAATTCCCACAAAAGTCATCTGCAAGATTTTTGCTTGTGTGTGCATTTTTTCTCATTTAATCCTCCCTCAAAATCATGGCATAATAATTTAACTCTTGAAACAGGCTAATGGGATGACTTCCCCCCTGGAGCTGGAGGGACTCTGCTGGGAGTGTAGTTCAGCAGGTGGGGTGCTGGCCTCACATACAGGAAGCTCTGCACTCTAGTGTCGGTACCCTATAAAATGGGCATGGGGGCACACTTGTCATTCCAGATCTTGGGAGGTAGGGGCAGGAGGATTACAAGTTCAAGGTCATCTTTGGCTATATAAATTTGGGGAGAGCTGAAGAGATGGCTCAGCAGTTGAGAGCACTGGCTGCTCTTCCAATTCAATTCCCAGCACCCATGTGGCAGCTCACAACTGTCTGTCATTCCAATTCCAGGGGATCTGACATTCTCACACAGACTTACATGCAGGCAGAACACTGATGAACATAAAATAAAACATTTAAAAAAAAAAGAATTGTGGTCAGCTTGGACTCCATGAAACCCTACCTAGGACGAGGCTGATGGTGCACACCTTGTACTCAGGCGCCAGAGGCAGAGGCAGAGGCAGAGGCAGAGGCAGAGGCAGAGGCAGATAGGTTTCTGTGAGTTCTAGGCTAGTCTGGTCAACACAGAGAGTTCCAGGCCAATCAAAACTACATAGCAAGACCCTGTCTCAAAAGCAAAACTAAACTAAACTAAACATGGAGATACTAAGGTGGTTCAGTGTCTAAAGGACCTTGTCACCAAGTCTGACAACTTGAGCTTAGTACCAAGACCCCACATAGTAAAGCCCAGCGAAAATGTAGTTTTAAATATTTTTGTTTTCTTTATTTTTAATTATGTGTGTGTGCATGCATGCAAGTGCCCACAGTACTCCAGGTCCTCTGCAAAAACAAGTATATACTGCCTACTAAAGGTTACCTCTGGCCGGGTGGTGGTGCACACCTTTAATACCAGCACTCAGGAGGCAGAGGCAGGCAGATCTCTGTGAGTTCGAGACCAGTCTGGTCTACAAGAGCTAGTTCCAGGACAGTCTCCAAAGCCACAAAGAAACCCTGTCTCGAAAAAACAAAAGAAAACAAAACACAAAACCAAATAAACAAATTTTACCTCTGCTGGCACATTGTCAGGGGAAAGCTTCCTGGAGGGATGGAGGCAGAGCAGATGCTGGAATGATGGTTGGTAAGAGTCATAGTCACAAAGAACATTCCAAACAAGGGACCTAGAAGGGCAGAGCCCTGGGGCAGGAGTGAGCCCTACAGGAGAAGGACTCAGAGCCCTGGGGCAGGAGTGAGCCCTACAGGAGAAGGAATTTAAAAGGAGCTCCCAGGCCAGGAACATGCCTTTGATCTCTCAGCACTGGGAAGGCAGAGGCAGGTGGATCTGAGTCTGAGGCCAGCCTGGTTTACAGAGAGAGTTCTAGGACAACCATGGCTACACGGAGAAACCCTGTTTAAAACTCCCTCTTCCCCCAAAAAGGAGCTCCCATGTTTGCTATCTCTGATGATCTCATAGTGTCTCCGGTGACTGTCTCAGTCTTCCTCTAGCCTGGAAAACACAAGACGATGTATCTGCTGGGCATGTAGGGGAGCTGAGGCAGAGGATCACTTGAGGCACGAGTTCCAGACAGTCTGTAAAAAAAGACTCAAAAAAAAAAAAAAAGAAAAGAAGAAGCTAGGTGACTAGCTGTGGTATACACCAGTAATCTCAACCTAGGGTAGTTGAGGCAGGAGCATTGCTAAGAGTTGGAAACTAGCCTACCATACATAGTGATAGTCTGTCTCAAGAAAAAAAAGAGGGGTGGGAGAGAGAAGAGGAAGATGATTTATACATGGAAGAGAGAGAGGGGAGAGAATTTGCCTGCCATTAGGGAATTCCTGGATCCCATCACAGCAACCCCCAAACCCAGCGTACGGTAGTGAAATAAGGGCTAGAGGGGCCGGAGTTCAAGGCCGTCCTTGGTGACTGAGGCCAGCTTTTGAGACTCCAGATCCTGTCAAAACGAAAGAGGAAGAGAGAGAGAAACAGAGACAGAAAGACAGAGGGGTCCTGCAACACACCCTAACTTCATTCCAGTCTGCCAAGAGCATCAGACAGGAGGAGAAACTGTTCCAGTCAAAAGGAATCTGAGGAGACTTGACTATGTGACATGTGGGCCTGTGAGTATGGCCCAGCTTAGCCTGTTTGTGGCCCCAGGTTTCACACAAAACCCATTTCGGATCCAAGGTGGGCCCTGAAATAGAAAAGGGGCATTTTTGGGAAAACAGAGACAATCAAAGCAATGAGTGGACTTGAGCTTATAATGCAGAGTTAAAAGTAAAATTAATATAATGCTTCCTTATCCTTTTTTGGGTTTTTTGTTTGTTTGTTTTTTATCAAGACAGGGTTTCTCTGTGTAGCTTTGGAGCCTGTCCTGGAATTAGGTCTTGTAGACCAGACTGGTCTCTAACACACAGAGATCCACCTCTCTCTGCCTCCCGAGTCCTGGAATTAAAGGCATGAGCCACCACTGCCCAGCTGCTTCCTTAATTCTTTTTTTTTTAATTATTTATTATGTATCAGATCTCAGTATAGATGGTTGTGAGCCACCATGTGGTTGCTGGGAATTGAACTCAGGATCTCAACAGTCAGTGCTCTTAATCTCTGAGCCATCTTTCCAGCCCCATGCTTCCTTAATTCTTAAAAATTGGGTTTTTATTTGTTTAGCATGTGTGTCTCTCAAAGGACTGCTTGGAGAAGTCAGTTCTCTCCTTCCACCATGTGGCTCTTGGGGATCAAACAGAAGTCATCGGGATTGGGGACAAGACCTGCAAGCTGTCCTCTTCCCTCCTCTGACCGCCACACCTGTGTGGCAGCATACACACCCGCACTCATGAATACAAGCTCTCTAACAATAAATAAAAATCTTAAAGTACTCTATAGTATGAGGAGTGTGTTTTGTTGGGAGAGCCTCTAAACTGCCAGGGAGCTGGGGTGGAGCTCAGAAGACTAGCATCTGCCTAGAATCCACCCCTGAGACACTGGGGGCGGGGCTCAGCAGTGGAACGCTGACCTAGCACGTATGAGGCCCCAGGTTCAATCCTTTAGCACAACGAGGGGAGGCAAGGAAGGGGGTGTGGCGACCAAACGTGAGCTAGTGACAGAGACCAGCTGAGCATCTGCTCCAGGAGTACCCATGTACACCTATGAGCTTCGAATTGGCCCTAAGGGACCCACCATTTCTAAGACATTCCTACGGGTACCCAGGGAACCACACAGGCTCCATTAAGGAGGCCAACCTTAGGGTGTGGTTTTAGGGCCAGAAAGAATGCAGGGACTCAGCATTGACAGAACTTGCCAATGAATGTACACAGGAGGGCAGGAGTGGGAGGGTGGGGGTGGGGCCTTGAAAATACATGGGATCTCTCTGCCTTTCACAACTAGGAAGCTGAAGATCCCAGGGACAGAGATGGGAACACTTGATGAGGGCCTGGATGAGGACGGCTAGTGTCACTTTGCACGAATTCAGTTTCAGGTCTCCAAAGGATATCAAGGAGGCCAGAAGTTTGTAACATACAGATACAATGACTAGTAAACCACCAGAAACTGGGTCCTGTTCAGTTTTTTTGTTTTGCTTTTGTTTTTTGGGTTTTTGTTGTTTTGTTTTGTTTTTTGACAGGGTCTCTCTGCATCTCTACATAGCCATGACTGTCCTGGTACTCTCTGTAGACCAGGCTGGCCTCAAACTCAGAGATCTGCCTGCCTCTGGAGTACCGGGATTAAAGGCGGGCACCACCACCCAGCTTATTTATATGTGAGATGGGGCGTTACAATGTAGCTCTTGCTGGCCTAGAACTAACTGTGTAGATCAGGGGACCTCAAACTTAGAGACATCCACCTGCCCCTGTTGCCCAAGTGTTGGGTTATGTCATCAAATTTATTATATTTTTTAGGTATATGAGTATTTTGTCTGCATGGATGTCTGCCCCCCACTTGTATGCAGTGCCTAATGAGACCAGAAGACATTGTTGGATACCCTGGAACTAGAGTTACAGATGGTTATGAGCTTCTCCTTTGGGGGCTGGGAACCGAAGCCCAGTCCTCTGAAGAGCGGCCAGTGCTCTTAACTGCTGAGCCATCTCTCCAGCCCACATTCCCCTTGTTGTGGGTCTTAGTTAGGGTTTCTCTTGCTGCAATGAAATACCACAACCAACAAGCAAGTTGGAAAGAAAAGGGTTCATCTGCCTTACACTTCTACATTGCTGTCTGTCACTGAAGGAAGCCAGGAAAGGAACACAAAGAGGGCAGGGACCTAGACACTGGAGCTGATGCAGAAGCAATAGAAGGATGCTGACTTGTTCATCATGGACTGCTCAGCCTGCTTTCTTTCTTTCTTTTCTTTTCTTTGGTTTTTCAAGACAGGGTTTCTCTGTATTGTTTTGGACACTCTCCTGGAACTCGCTTTGTAGACCAGGCTGGTCTCGAACTCACAGAGAACCGCCTGCCTCAGTCTCCTGAGTGCTGGGATTAAAGGCGTGCGCCACCAACGCCCAGCACAGCCTGCTTTCTAACAGAACCCAGGACCAACAGCCCAAGGATGGCCACACACACAATGGGTTGGTCCCTCCCCCATCAACCACTAGTTAAAAAAATGGCCTCTAGGCTTGCCTACAGCCTGATCTTCCGAAGGCATTTTCTTAATTGAAGTTCCCTCCTCTCAAATGACCATAGCTTATGTCAAGTTGACACAAAACTATCCAGCCCAGAGATACAAAATCATGTGGGATTTGGAATGACCCAAGACACCTGTCAGTAAGTGAATGAACAAGGAAATTATGTAGCATTCAGTGCTAGAAAGAAGAGAATGGAGGTGGGTGGTAGCGACACAGGTGGATCTCTGTGAGTTCGAGGCCAGCCTGGTCTACACAGTGAGTTCCAAGACAGCCGGGGGTATGTGGAGAGACCCTGCCTCAACACACAAAACAAAACAAAAAGTGAGTGGGCCTACAAGGGGGCTCAGTGGGTAAAGGCACCTGCCACCAAACTGGTAATCAGAGTTCAGTCCCTGGCACCACATGGTGGTAGAAGAGAACCGATTCCTGCAGACGGTCTTCTGACCCCAGTACACAGGCACCATGACACCTTCCCACGCCCCCCAAAACAATTTTTTTAAAGAAGTGACCCATGACCAGGTAAGGTGGCACATGACTATCATCCCAGAATTGCAGAAGCTGAGGCAGGGGGATCATGAGTTCAGGGCCACCAGGGCTACATAGCAACACTTGGTCTCGGAATAATAATAGGGTAGAAAGACAGCCCAGTTGGTAAAGTGCTTGCCTTTACCTCCCAAATGCTAGGATTACAGGTGTGCACCGCCACAGTGTGCTTACAGGCTGTTGCAGATGGAATGCACAGCTTCTGCCTACTAAGCCAGGGCTCTATTGAACTGATCTGGGTCCCTAGCCTGACTTGAGAGCTTTGAGACAGGGTCTCATGCACTCAAAGCTAACCTCGAACTTCCTGTCCTTCTGCTTCTGCTTCTCCAGGGCTGGGGTGACAGGTGAGTGCCACCACACCTGATTTATGTGGTGCCGGGGATTGAACCCAGGGCTTTGGGTACGCTAGTCAAGCATTCTACCAGCTGAGCCATGTCCTTGGCCTGAGTTTAGTTTTTGAGGCAGTGTCATGCTATATGCTCAGGCTGATCTCAACTCATTTTGTAGCTCCGGCTAGCCACAAATTCCCCCAACTCCCCCTCTTCTACTTCAGCCTCAAGAGCGAGCAATTGGGCATAGTGGCACACACCCTTAATCCCATCACTCAGAAGGGAGAGAGAGAGAGAGAGAGAGAGAGAGAGAGAGAGAGAGAGAGATTGATTCCATGATTCCAGACCTGTCTCCTGTAGACTAGAAACTATTTCTAGATGCTTGATTTTCTTTCTTTCTTTCTTCCCTTCTTTCTTTCTTTGTTTCTTTCTTTCTGAACAGGGTTTATCTGTGTAGCCCTGGATGTTCTTGAACTCACTCTTGTAGACCAGGCTGGCCTTGAACTCATAGATATCCACCTACCTCTGTTTCCCAAGTGCTAGGATTAAAGACGTGTGCCACCGCTAACCAGCTCTAGACGATTCTTAATGGGGTGCAAATGGATGTTCAACTGTGCTTGCAAAGCAGTGATAACAAGGAAGAAAAATCTGTACATGCTCAGTGCAGCATCCGTGGGATCAGCGGGCACAGGGGTAACAGGATCTGGAGCATCCATGGACACAGGAGTAACAGCATCTGTGGGATCCGTGGACACGGGTAATCTCTAAAGGGAAAGGTGATCTGAAAGGCTACTCACTCTGGCTGGGGTGAGTCCAGCTGGTGTATACCAAGAACTGGATTCTACCCTAGGGCCACACAGCACCAGCATGGTGGCTACATGTCTGTCATCTAAAAACTCAATTAATGGAGGCACAAGAGTTAGGAGTTCAAAGTCATTCTCAGATACACCAGAAAAGATAGGATAGCCTGGGCTTCACGAGATCCTATGTCTATATAATAAGAGAGCTGGAGAGTTGGTTCAGTGAGTAAAGTGCTTGCTATAAAAGCATGAGGACCTGAGTTTGAGTCCCAGAGCCCACGTGGAAAAGGAAAAGGAAGGTGTGGTGACATGTGCTTCTAATCTCAGTACTGGGAAGACAGAGACAAGCAGATTGGTAGGGCTTATGGGCCAACTAGTATAACATAACTGGCAAGTTCCAGACCAGCAAGAGAGCATCTCAAAACACAAGATAGGACAGGCAAGATGGCTCAGGGGGTAAAGGTGCCTGCCACCAAGACTACCAATCTGAGTTTGATCCCTGGGACTCATATGGTAGAAGGAGGAAACTGACTCCTGCAACTTTTAATCTAACTTCTGGACATGCGCACATATATAAATAAGTAAGCTGTAATAAAAGATTAAAAATGGCTGGGTGGTGGTTGCACACGCCTTTGATCCCAGCACTCAAGAGGCAGAGGCAGGAGGATCTCTGTAAGTTCAAGGCCAGCCTTGTCAAAAAAACAAGTTCCAGGACAGGCTCCACAGCTACACAGAGTAACCCTGTCTCCACAAACAAAAAGATTAAAAACAAGGAAGATGGAGTCCTGAGGAATGACACCTGAAGTTGGCTTCATCCGTGTTTGCATGCACGTACACACACAAATATGTAAAATAAGCATACATACATGTAGTGGACATACTACTGAAATACTGTCAACCAACGCATCCTTGTTTATCAATATACCCAATAATTTCACCTGGTTTCTCTCATGGACACAAATACCTTTGTGCCCCTCATACACACATATGCTCACACACACACACACACCCGTACTCACACACATGTATTCTGTGTGTCATGCTCATGCATATTGTCAATCCTGGAACAGCTCAGGCAGGGTACGGCACTCCCCTGGTGTGTCCTTGGTCATTTGTGTGTCCTTGATGAGAAGAAACATTTTGTCCTCTTCAACGCTTTCTCTAGCTCCATTCCTCTGGTGGGAGGAGGTGTCTGGGCAGAAAAAAGCAAGCAGTGACTTAGTAACTGTGGAAAAAAGCAAGGTCAAGGGCTGTGGCTCAGTAAAGCATTGCCTAGCCCCACACGAAGCCTGGGTTCCATCACCACAGACCTACATAAATCCAGCTGTGGTGGTGCACACCTGTCAGTCAGCATGGCACTCAGACGTGGAGACAGAACACTGGAAGTTCAAGGTCACCCTCCAGAGTATAGCAAATCTGGGGTCAGCCTGGGGGTCGGGGAGATGAGAGTGCAAATTCCCCTGAAGTCTGATGGCCCCTCCTAGTCTTCTCTCCATCCCATTAGCACCCTCCTTTTCTCCCCGAACCTGTTCTCTCCGGCTTCACTTTCTGACCTTCTACATCTCCCTTCTCTCCCCCAAAATGAACGTCCTCTGGGGATTTTCTAAAACATATTTATTTTATGTGTACTCGTGAGTGTCTAAGTGTATATGTATAGGCTGCCTGTGTTCGAGAGCCTATGGAGGTGAGGAGAGCACTGAATCCCTGCAACTGGACGTACAGACGGTTGTAAGCAGCCACCTGCGTGCTCTGGAAAAGCAGCCGGTGCTCCCAACCATCAAATGTCTCTCCAGCCCTCTGTTGCAATCAGATATTTAAAAAAAAAAAAAGGAACCTTCAACACCAGAGAGTCCAAAGCCTAAGCCAGGGCTCAAAGAGCCGGGTCTGTCTTTGGTTTCTTCCTTGAACAGGAAGCTCACTACCGAGAGACCCGGTCTGTTAGGAGTCCGCTAGCTACAAAGTTCTGCCTTTGGCAGAATCATGAGTAGAATGGTTGACGTTTGTGGAGTCTGTTTCTGAGCTGTGGTAGTCAGATTAACTGTCAGTTTGGCACAATCTAGAATCACCTGGTGTCCTGGCGTCAGTGTCTCCCCAAACCCCATCAATGTGATAAACTGGAGTTATCACAGAGGATAGAGGCACAATTGAGAAAATACTCGCGTAAGAGTGTCCTGCAGGCTAGCCTGTGGGGGCATTTTCTTATTTAGTGATTCACATGGGTGGGTGGGTCCAGCGCACAGACCTCTTGCTTGCACTTATGTGTATCATACATACACACACACACACACACACACACACACACACGTGCATAATGAGTACCTGACTAAAAGCAACTAAAGGAAGGAGAGATTTATTTGGATTCACAGCTCAAGAGCACAGTCAATTGTGGGGGCGAAAGTGGGTGGTGGGAGTGGACAGATTGCACCCATACTGGGGTTTAGCTCCACTTCTCCTTTTTATTCCACCAGGGACCCCAGCCCATGGGTCAGTGCCACCTGGGTTCAAAGTGGCTCTTCACAGCCCAGCTAACTCAGTCTAGAAACTCCCTTACAGACGTGCCCAGAGATTTTACCTCCTAGACCCTGTCAAATTGGCAGTATTAACCCTGTACTCCCTTCCGTTCTTTCTGCCTAGTAGTTTGTCCCAGTAACATGAAAGTAACTAATACACTGTTATCTCCTTCTGTGGAGGGGCACATGGGGGCCCTGAACTCAGGCTGCAGACCTGGCAGCAAACTGCTCTCCCTGCTGATCCAGCTCGCTGACCCCACTGTGTAGACTCACAGAGCATGTACTATGTGCTGTGAGCTAGGGATAAAGGCAGACAAGAAGGCAGATCCCATCCCATCATCACAGAGTCTGCATTCTAGGGACACAGTCACAATTATCAGTGTTGGGAAGAGAAGGGGACTTAAGAACAGCCAGGTCATCCATACAACACAGCAAGAGGATGGTAAATTTGGGGCCAACCTGAACTACATAGTGAGAGCCTTTGTCAAAGGAACAAGTAGGAAAAGATGTCTCGGGCTGGGAAAGTGGTTCAGTCCATGAAGTATCTGTTACAGAAGTGTAACAACCTGAGGTGGATCCTCAGCACCCATATGAAAGCCTACTGCTAGCCATGGTGGTAGGGCAGACTTTGATCCCACACTCAGGAGGCAAAGGCAGGCAGATCTCTGTGAGTTCAAGGCTAGCCTGGTGTACTGAGTGAGTTCCAGGACAGCCAGAACTTGAAAAACAAACAAAAAATAAAAAAAAAGAAGAAAGAAAAAGAAGATTTAAACAACAACAAGGAAAATGACTCCTGAGGAGCTATACCTAGGTGGTCTCTACACACACACACACACACACACACACACACACACACACACACACACACACACGAGTACACATGAACACACATATACATGAGCATACACAATATATGTGTATGCTCACACACATACAAGTGCCGCTCACACACACACTAATGAGTACACATGAACACACACATGCATGAGCATACATAAAAAAGCACACACATACAAGCACACACACATACTCATGAGTACACATGAACAAATACATACAAGCATACACAAACATGAGCACATACATATAAGTTCACATACACACACACTCAACACTCTTGTTGCACGGAGGTAAATAAGCCGTCATGCAAAAAAAAATCACCACTTATGAATATGAACAGACAAGAAGCAGAAACTATGAGGCAGGGAGGCTCACATGGTAGATTGCTGCAGTAATGACTCCCAGTGTGTCCACACCTTTGGGGAGTGTCGTGTGGTTCCCCACCCCCCACCACCTCACCCTCGTCCCATCCCCCCTAGTCCTGCATCCACCCCCCAGGACCAATCACCTTAGAACCAATATAAAAACATCACAGAAGCAGAGGGTTGGAAAGCATTTGCACACTACAGTGAGACATTAAAGTGAGGCAGGGGATGGAGGGCTGCAGAATGGCTCAGCTAGTTAAAAACAAACACACAAACTAAGAAGGCAAAGGCAGGCTGCTGCCAAGCCTGATAACCCAGATCCCTGGGATCCACATGGTGAGAGAGAACTGACTGCTGCAAGCTGTCCTCTGCATCACACACACACACACACACACACACACACACACACACACACACACTAAATAAATAAAGGTTGTGAACTAATATAAAAAGTGAATTGCTTTACTTTTTGGTGACTGGGTCTCACTATGCAGCCCTGGCTATCCTGGAACTTGCTGTATAAACCAGGTTGGCCTTGGACTCATAGAGATCTACCTGCCTCTGCCTCCTAAGCCTTAGAAATACAGTCATTTCTCTGCCGATTAAAGAATGAAAGGGCAGGAAATTCTCTAGCACAGCAGATGGCATGGGGAAATCTCCAGCACTGGAAACAGCAGACAGACCGACTCAGCAGTGAGTCAGGCTTGAGGCAACACACACAAGCAGGGACACAGGAGAGAAGGATGGAGAGGCCCCAAATTCCAGCCTCTCCTGGGAGGGCTGGGCTTGCGAAATCCCTGAAGGGTCTTCCTGCCTGATTTAGGGTTGGTCAGTTTGAAGGAAGACAGGCTGGCTGATTGGTCCACAACCGTTGCTCCTGTCCTGCACAGGCCTTGAGTTTTTTGACCCAGCCCAGCAGCAGCAGCAGCAGCAGGGTCCTGCTGGCCAGAGACAAAAGCCCGAGGGGCCTTTGTTTTAAGCTGCTAGGCTTTTGTCTCGGGTCAGTAGGGTGAGGAAGAAGCTGACATCTTGGAAACTTGCCACCTTTACTACCTAGCCCTGGCTCCTCTCCCTATCTGCTGTTTATCAGGGAGTCTGTCTAATTCCTAGTCTTTCTTTAGGATTAAAAGGTGTTCAAACCACACCCAGCCCCATTATTTTTTTTAGAAGCCAAACAAAAAGTGTGTGTGTGGGGGGGGGTTCAAGACAGGTTTTCTCTGTGTAGTCCTGGCTGTCCTCGAACTTACAGAGATCTGCCTGTCCCTGCCTCCCAAGGGCTGGGATTAAAGAGTACGCCACCAAGTCCCACACGGAATAGGTTTTATCTTGTGTGTTTTCCTGTGAAAGTAGGCATGCACAGCACATGCCATGGTCTCTCTCTCTCTCTCTCTCTCTCTCTCTCTCTCTCTCTCTCTCTCTCTCTCTCTCTCTCTCTCTCTCTCTCTCTGTGTGTGTGTGTGTGTGTGTGTGTAGGGCAGATACTAATTTTGTGGAGTCCGTTTTCTCCTACCATCAGTTCTAGGGATTGAACTCAGGTCCTCACACTTAGGTGACAAGCGCTTTACCCACGGAGCCATCTCTCCAGCCCTAAATTTGGGGGGGGCAGGCAGGGTCTCATGTAGCCTAGGCTGGCCTCCAAGTCACTAAGGGTGACCTTCAACTTCTCATCCCCCTGCTTCTACCTCCTGAGTGCTGTAGTTTGTGGCTGTTTGATTGCGGAGGGGTAATGTGCTTGTGATGGAACCTTCACACATCCTCGACATGCTCTGTGTCCTCCGTAGCACGTCAGCTCTCCTGTCTAATAGTTTCCACCTGTGCTACAAAACAAGGCCTTCCACCCATGGCTGGAGGTGCCGTTAAACTTTTCCAGAACAACTTAGCCAAGTGTTCCGAGCACTACAATGAAACCACTCAACTGTGAGCTGCTGTTTTCAAGTTCAGTGCTTGTTTTTCCTAAGAACGGGAACAGAGGAACCGAAAGAATGGCCTCACTCATGTGTTTCGGTAGCACCTTGACGGGAATGGGAAGCAATTCCCAAGGGCTTGGGGCTGTGGCTCAGTTGGTAGAGCGCTGGCCTAGCCCGCAAGGAGACCTGGGTATTGGATAAGCCAGGCATAGTGGTGCTGTGGTCCCAGCACTTACGGGGTGGAAGCTAGAGATTCAGAAGTTCAACATCACCCTAGGTAAACAGGACTCTCAAAGAGCAGTCACTGCAAAGGTCTGATGCCCTGAGCTCAACACTCATGAACCATAGTGAAAGGAGAGCAAACTCCCATAAATTGTTACCTGACTTTCACGCACTTGCTGCTGCACAGATATCCCCCAAAGAAATCAATGTAATGAGTTTTTTTTAAAGGAAGTAGGGAGGAAGACAGGGAAAGAGGGGGAAGAGAGAGAGAGGGAGGAAGGGAGGGAGGGAGGGAGGGAGGGAGGGAGGGAGGGAGGGAGGGGGGAGGGAGGGAAAAGAAGTTGGTGTGTATGGTATACACCTGTGATTCTAGAATTCCAGAGGTTGAGGCAGGAGGATCTCAAATTCAAGGTCATCCCAAGCAACATATTAAGAACCCACTGGAGCTGGGAGGTGGTAGCACACACATTCAATCCCAGCATTTGGGAGGCAAAGGCAGGCAGATCTCTGAGTTCAAGGCCAGCCTTTTCCACCAAGTGTTCCAGGACAGCCAGGGCTACACAGAGAAACCCTGTCTTCAAACAAAACAAAACAAAAACCTACCTGAAAGAGAGAAGAGCAGGACGGGAAGGAGGAAGAGAAATCTCCACCCCAATTTCATTTAAGAAAGTGAAACACTAAAAACAACCCTGGCGAAGACTGAGGTCACAAGCTCAATATTTCACCTCAATAACAAGACACCTCCTGGGGCTCTACACGTTCTCCTAGATAGTGAACAACCTCGTTCTGAAAGGGGCAAAGAGGATGGCAGTGAAACTGCAGACTTCCCTCCTTAGACGCCCCTCCTGCGGTTAAGTTAGCACACCTGGCGCTGGCGAGCCCAGCACAGGGAGTTCACTGCAGCGAGCTCTGCATGCTCGGACCTCATTCACAGTCCTCACCTCTGCAATCCACCCAGACTCGATGTCCCTGCAGCTTCCTTTCCCACAGAACAATATGCTGACTAATATTTCCATGTCAGTAAATACAGGTCTGCCCTGTTCTCCCCATAACCCCTATGCTGTCCCCACACTTCTATGTGGACAGCCACTGGAAGAAGACAGCTGACTGACCTCTGGCCTCCACAAGCACTCACACATACCTGCACACACTCATGCAACCTACACACATACCTGCACACACTCATGCAACCTACACACATACCTGCACACACTCATGCAACCTACACACATACCTGCACACACTCATGCAACCTACACACACACACCAAGACAGATAACTCCTGAACGAGGGCACCCAAGGCTGACCTCTGGCCTCCGTACACACACGTGCCTGCCTCTACATACATTTCCCATATATACATACCCACACATACCTACATGCACACACATACACACAGACCAGATTTGAAAATGATTGTCATCTTCTGGTTCAATAGCTTTTTTTAACCCAATTCTCAGTAAGGCTGGATTTGTTAATATTTTTAGCTTTTTCCCAAATTAAGGAGTCAGAATAAAATGTGTGAGAGTGTTACTGAAGAGGGACACTCGGCTATCTGTGAGTTGCTTTTAAGATTCTAGAACCTGGGCTCATCCAAAGCAGTGTTATTCAGTGCTAAAAGTCAGTGATCTATCGTCGGATGTTGGGGAGGGAGGATGGGCACTCAAGGTCAGCCTGGACTACAAGAATCCCTGTGTTAAAAAAGAGGAGAGGGATACGTGGCTGAGATGGCAGAGTACTTGACTAGCACCTGTGAAGGCCCGGTTTCAGTTCTCAACACCATTCACTGACTGGTGGCACAGGACATGTGGAGACAGGCAGACCTGAGTTGGGTGCCTAGCACCCATGTGGAAAGCTGGATTACATTTGAAACTCCAGTGCTGGAGCAGCAGAGAGAGGTGAGCAGGACTCCCTGGGACTCACTGGACAACCAGCCTAGCGTACTGGGGTCCCAATGAGATCATGTCTTAAAAAGAGAAAGGAAAGGAAAAGAAAAGAAATCGGGTGTTGGTGCTGCATGCCTTTAATCCCAGCACTTGGGAGGCAGAGGCAGGCAGATCTCTGTGAGTTCCAGGCCAGTCTGATCTACAGAGTAAGTGCCAGGATAGACTCCAAAGCTACAGAGAAACCCTGTCTCAAAAAAACCAAAACCAAACCAAACCAAACAAACCAACAAACCAGGTAGGCCAGACTCTTGGCATGCACCTTCTTTTTTTTAATTTATTTTTTTGAAGATTTTATTTATTTATTATGTATACAACATTCTGCCTCCATGTATGCCTGCAGGCCAGAAGAGGGCACCAGATCTCATGATAGATGGTTGTGAGCCACCATGTGGTTGCTGGGACTGAACTCAGGACTCCTGGAAGAGCTCTTAACCTCTGAGCCATCTCTCCAGCTCCCAGCATGCACCCAAAGTCCCAGCATCCCAGAGGTAGAGGCAGGAGGATCTCTGTGAGTTCAAAACTTGCATAATGAGCTCTGGACATGCAGGTCTACCCAGAGAACAGGTCTCAAAACAAAAACAAAAGAACAACAAAGAGGTCCAGGAGGAGGAGTGGCACCTGAGGTTGATCTCTGTTTTCGAAGAAGAGAGAGGTTGGAGGGGGACGAAGGAAAAGGAAATAACGGAATCATACAATTTAAAACATTAAGTCCTTTAAAAGCTGTAATGTCTCCAGCTCTGAGGTCTGGTGTCACTCGGGCCTCTGGATCTGTTTCTGTCTCTCAGACAGAGTAAGAACAACACCTACCACATAGGGTGAAGGCTGAGATATACAATCCACCGCGACTCTTAACAACGGTAGAGCCCAAGGCATAGCTCAGTGGTGCAGTGCTTGCCTGCTGTGTGTAAGGTGCTGGGTTCTACCCCCTTATATAGTTAAATTAAAATGTTTCCAAGCAGGACAGAACTAAAACGGTACAAATATCCCCTGCATGTCTTCTTTCTCTGGCATGTTTTACAGTCCTCCAGCTTTTCCTTTCACAGGGCTGAGTTTCAGTAACAGCAAAATCAGAATGTTAAAATCAAGAGGCCTGCAAGATGGGTCAACTAGGAAAGGGGCTTACCACCGAGTTTGACAACCTGAGGTCAACCTGTGATACCCACATATGAAAGGTGAGAACCGATCCCTGTAAGTTGTCCTCTGACCTTAGAATGTGTGCAGGCCCACACATACAGTAAATAAGTTTGTCTTGTTTTTTGAGATGAGGTCTCTCTATGTGCCCCTGACTGTCCTGGAACTCACTGTGTAGACCAGGCAGACTTCAAACTCAGAGATATCACTGCCTCTATCTCCTGAGTGCTGGGATTAAGGGCACATGCCACCACCAATAAATAAGATTTTTAATATACAAAAGAATGTTTAAATTAAGGGCAGAGCAAGAGGATGGATATGAAAAAATAGAATAGCCTGTTAGCTGAAGTTTTTGTTTTGTTTTAAGAAAGGGTCTTAAACTGTGTAGCGTGGGCCAAGCCTTTAATCCCAACACCGGGGGAGGCAGAGGCAGGAGGATCTCTGAGACCAGCCTGTCTACAGAGTGAGTTCTAGGTTGGCCAGGGCTATACAGAGAAGGGGGGGAAGGGAGGGATGGAGAGAGGGAGGGAGGGAGGGAGGGAGGAGGAAAGGGGCTTACATATCCCAAGCAGGCCTTGAACTCCCTATGTACCTGAGGATGACCTTGAACTTCTGATCTTTCTGTCTCTACCTTCAGGTGCTAGAGTGACATTTGTGCATCACTGTTCCTGGTTTATGCAGGGCTAGGGATGGATCTGAGGACCTTCTGCATGCTAGGAAGCACTTCAGCAATGGGCCTCATCCTCAACTCCTTCCTTCCTTCCTTTCTTCTTTTATTCTTGAGACAAGGTCTTACTACCTCTGCTTCCTGAGAGCTGTAATGATCTCAAATCATTTTTGTTTTGTTTTATTTGGTTTTTTTGTTGTTGTTGTTTTGGTTTTTCGAGACAGGATTTCTCTGTATTGCTTTGGAGGCTGTCCTGGAACTCACTCTGTAGACCAGGCTGGCTTCAAACTCACAGAGATCCACCTGCCTCTGCCTCCCGAGTGCTGGGATTAAAGGCATGCGCCACCATTGCCCGGTCAGGTCTCAAATCTTCTATCACTGTTCTTCAGTCTCTTGGGTGCCCTGCCCGATCCTGTGTCTCCAGATGTGCCCCCACAGCTGCTACTTTTGTTTCGCTTGTTTTGTAAGCTTATTTTAACTACACAGCAGTTTCATAATAACTTTTCTCCCCTCCTCTCCTGCCTCCAATAAAATAAAATCAAGGAGATACCCAGTTCTTTCATATTAATTCTTACAATTTCCATTTCCAGAAAGCTGCATCCTTCCAGCTGGATCACTGAACACTGCAATGGGAGCCCCCTAGTGGCAGAAAATGAAGGAAGACGTTGGTAAAGCAATAGTATAGTCCCTCCCAACTGCGGAGCCTATGGTCCCCAACAATGACCAGCATGGCAACATATCTCAAAGGGTGCTGCAACAGTGACACAACTTCCCCGAGTCAGGTGAGATCATGGATTTTTTTTTTTGAGGCAGGGTTTCTCTGTAGCTTTGGAGTCTATCCTAGAACTCTCTCAATAGGCCAGTCTGACCTCAAACTCAGAGATCCACCTGCCTCTGCCTCCCAAGTGCTGCCACCACTGCCAAGCCCAAAAGTCTTCTTTTAACCTCCACACTTGTGTGCGCTAGTGTGCATACATGAGCGCACACACATTAAAATAAGTACCAAATATAAATGATCCACACAGAAGTCAACTGTGAAGAATGAGCTTGCTTCAAGGCAAGGAGACAGGACTGGTAAGAACAGAGAAGTTACTTTAGATAGTGGCCTTGGGGGCTGCAGGGGTGACCATTGGTGACAGAGTTATTTATATACATAGAGAAGAGAGATTAGGGAACTTTAACAGTGCTGGTGAAATTCTCAGATCTCAGGTGGTGAAGGCTAGAAGATTAAGAGGGGTTCAAGACCAGGCTGGAGAGATGGCTCACTCAGTAGTTAACAGCAGCACTGGCTGCTCTTCCAGGTGGCCTGAATATGATTCCCAGCACCCACATGTAAGCTCACAGCCATGTAGAACTCCAGGTCCAGGGACTCTGATGCCCTCTTCTGGTCTCTGAAGGCAAAGAGAGACATGCAGGCCAAACACCCATAAACATAAGGTGAAATTAAAATACATAAAGTACAAAGAAAGGGTGCTGATGGGATCGGAACAGCAAGAGAAAAAAAGACGCTAGGTTATTAGGGTGGAGGCAATACCATGTGGCATAGCTTGGACTGAATTTTCATTTTCTAAAAATAATTTGTTTTGTATGTAGCAGTGTTTTGCCTGCATCTAAGTCTGTGCACTGTGTGCATGCAGAAGCCAGCCAAGGCCAGAAGAAGGCATCTGAACCCCTGGAATTGAAGTTAGAGGTAGTAATTAGCCAGTGTGTGCTGGGAATTGAACCCAGATTCTCTTTGAGAGCAACAGGACTCTTAGCCACTGGGCTAGCTCCCAGGCCCTCTGACTTTTCATTTTCATCTACTTCCTCACCCCCGAATCCAGTGGGGTTCAGAGGCAACAGCAGAGGTCTCAGCAGCGGTTCAGATTGCACTCCTGCTGTCCATGGTCCTGATGTGCTAGGCCCCCCCCCCCCCCCGCCCCTGTAGGTTGGAAGTCATCCAAACGTCCTTCAGTGGGTAATGGGTAAATATGATGTGGTCCAGTCACATGATGGAATATCACTCAGCTCTAAAAAATGAAGGAAAAGTGAAACATGTTCCATTCTAAACAGATGGAAACCCTGATGCTTGGTGACTAAGCCAGACTCGAAGGGACGCACCCAGGAGGATTCTATACACAGAAGGTCCTCAGAGTTGTCAGACCTACAGACAGGAAATCTGGTGCTGGGTACCAGGATCTGGGGAGGACATGGAGATTAATGGGAACAGAGATTCAGCTTGGAAAGATGAGCAGGTTCTGGAAATGGATGATGGAGAAGGTTGCACAATTCAAATGTAGTGAATGTTGCTAAACTTTACATTTCAAGCATGGTTAAGAGGCCGGAGAAATGGCTCAGCAGTTAAAAGCATTTGATGCTTCTGCTGGCTTCTTTGTCAACTTGACGCAAACCTAGACACACCTGGAAAGAAGGAATCTCAGTTGAGGGCTCGCCTCTATCACATGGGCTTGTGGGCAAGCCTACAGCACATTTTTGTTAATTGATGTAGGAAGGCCCAGTCCAGCCATGCCTCACCCAGATAGGTGGGCCTGTATAAAAGCAAACTGAGGAATCCGTGAAGAACAGGCCTGTAAAGCAGTGATCCTCCATGGTCTCTGCCTCTGTCCCTGCCTCCAGGGTCCTGCTCCGACATCCCTAGTGATAGAGTGTGACCTAAGGGTTGTGAGATGACACAAACCCTTTTCTTCCCAAGCTGCATTATCAGGTGTTTATCACAGTGACAGAAACAATGTCTTGCAGTTCAGTTCCTGAGTTCAGTTCCCAGAACCCATGTGGTTCAGGTTACAATCGCCTGTAACTCCAGCTCAAAGGGGGGGGGTCTACCACCCTTTTATGGACTCTTCGGTTACCTGAATGCATGAACATTTACTCCCACACAGACATATGCACGTAAGTAAAAATATGAATACATCTCTTTTAGAAAGATTAAGATAGGGGCCGGAAAAATGACTCAGTCAGCAAATGAAGGTGCCTGCAGCCAAGTCTGATGGCCCAAGTTTCACCCCCAGCCCCACAGGTGAAAAGATAGAACTAACGAAAAGCCAAACCAGGGCCAAAACCAGCACTATGTGAGAACCGACAGGCAGTAAGGGGAGACAAATGGCCCTGGCCCCAGGGCAACCAACCCAAAAAGTTAGAAACAACTTTTATGGGCACAAATGGTACAAGAGATAAACCCCTGGAAAGTCCCCAACCCCCCTAGACTCTGCAGCCAGTCAGCTTCGAACCCGAACCCCTAACTCTATTCTTTGATCTTTGCCTTTGCAAATCCCTCGCTTACAAGGCTCGGGGCCTACTCCTGTGGCTGCTGTGCCAGTTTGTGAGACGGGGTCCCTGCCTAGGCTTGAATTTAATAAAGAAACCTTGTGCGTTTACATTCGGTGAGTCGGCTCCTTAGTGGTCTCTCTGGAGGTCTTGTGGACTGGGCATAACACTAACCCCTGAGACTGCTTCTACACACAGATCATAGCTTGCACACAGCCCCAGCACAATAAATGAAAACGAATACGTTTTTTAAAGAGACAGTTAAGGGCTGGAGAGATGGCTCAGAGGTTAAGAGCACTGACTGCTCTTCCAGGGGTCCTGAGTTCAATTCCCAGCAACCACATGGTGGCTCACAACCATCTACAATTCAATCTGGTGTCCTCTTCTGGCATGTAGGCAGAACACTGTATATGTAACAAATAAATCTTTAAAAAAAATAAAGAGACAGTTAAGATGGTACGTTTAGGGCTGCCCAGATGGATCAGCAGGTTAGGAGCGTTGCTGTACTAGCATAGGACTTGGATTAAAATCCCCAGAAACCATGAAAGACGTGGGGAAGGGGCAATGGAACACGTGTAACCCCAGTACTAAGGAAGTGGAGTAGGAGAATTGCTGGAGCTTACTGGCCACCAGCCTAGTCTCATGTTCCATGAGAGACCCTGTTTCAAGAAAATGGGGCAAAGAGCAATAAAGTAGGACATCGTGTGTCCTCCTGTGGCCTCTGTATGTGCACAAGCACCACAAGTGCAAACACACACACACACACAGCTGGATGGACACACACACACACAGACAGACAGCTGGATGGACACACACACACACACACACACACACACTCACACACACACACACACACACACACAGTTAATTTGATGCACTGTGTATTTTCCAAGGTCTTTCACCAGCCGGTGGCAAGGCCTTGACCTGAGTGTCAAGGGACCCAGGTCCAGGCTGTGGTCCTATACAAGTAATATCCGATGAGGCCTGTGCCATAGCCCCAAGAAATTTGTGGTTTCAGTGTGAAATGCCCCCTAGGCCCATGTAGGAATACTTGATCTCCAGTGGATGGCACTGTTTATCCAATTGTGGAAGCTAGGAGGAAGGGAGTCCCTGGAGAGGACCCTGAGGGCTTGGTTTTTTTTCGAGGTTTATTTATGTATTATGCATACTGTGTTCTGCCTGCATGTATGTCTGCAGGCCAGAAGAAAGATGGTTGTGAGCCACCATGTGGTTGCTGGGAATTGAACTCAGACCTCTGGAAGAGCAGTCGGTGTTCTTAACCTCTGAGCCATCTCTCCATCCCTGAGGGCTTGGTTTTTTAATTTTAACTTTATTTCCTGTGCATTGGTGTGAAGGTATCAGATCCTGGGGAACTGGAGTTAGACGTGGGAATTGAACCTGGGTCCTCTGGAAGAGCAGCCAGCGCTCTTAACTGCTGAGCCACCTCTCAGCCCCCACCTTGAGTTGTTTTTTTGTTGTTGTTTTGGTTTTTTATCTCAACCTTATTTCCTGCCCCCTCCCTGCTTCCTGACTATGGATACAATGTGACAAGCCAATCTTCCACCACTCGATGGACTATATGCTCTGAAATGGAAATCACCCCCAACTCCCCTCCCTCACAGGAGCAACTAAAACCTCTAGAGCTCTACAGTCACTTTCCATGGCTACCTGTTAGAGGTCAGGCTGGGAACCCATCTTGCGCCCAAGGCAGTCTGGCTCCATGGCCTAAGCTGGAACAGTAAGCAGGAATCTCAAATATCAGGGTTCGTGGGGACAGGCTCATTTTGGGTAGCCATTTCTGAGCACACAGGAGGAATCATGCTTAGGAGTCACATTTAAGAAACAAAAAAACAAGAAACATTTTCTTTTTGACTGGTAGGGTTGAAACTCGGGGCCTTGCTCATCGCAGAGCAATGCCCTCAGACCCTCACTGGGGGTTGGCTCTAGGCAGGCTCTGTACTGCTGTAGACCTACCCTCTTGACTTTTTATCTCAGTATAAGGTTTCAATAAGGTACCTAGGCTGCCCTTGAGCTCCCGCTGGAGTCCAGCCTGGTTTTGCTCTTGTGACTCCCTGAATCAGCCTCCTGAGTATCTGGGGATGACAGGCCTTCACCACCAGGCTAGGCTGCAAGGAAACTTCCAGACAGCCCTGTGTATACCCATGTCTTGAGCAGAGGTGGCAATCTATCCTTTAGGGTTTAGTTTGTAGTATATACCGTCACATAGAGCCCCTGAACACAGTAGGACTAGCTGAGGTGCAGTGCATAGGCCGTGGGAACTTTTTATGTTTCACTTTGTGTAAGTGTGTATGAGAGGCAACAGGCACACAAGAGTGCAGAAACAGGGGCTAGAGAGATAGCTCAGAGGTTAAGCACACTGCTTGCTCTTCCAGAGGTCCTGAGTTCAATTCCCAGCAACCAACATGGTGACTTACAACCATCTATAGTGAGATCTGGCGCCCTCTTTCTGGCGAGCTGACATACGTGCAGGCAGAACACTATGTACATAATACTTAAAAGAAAAAAAAAAAAGAGTATAGAAACAGTAGGAGGACAGAAAATGCCACCAGATCTCCAGGAGCTGGAGTCAACCAGTTGTGAGCCACTAGGAGTCTAACTCTGATCCTCTGCGAGAGCAATGCCCTCTGTGCCCCTTCAGTGGCTGTGGGGATTTAATAGGAGTAAGGGGTGCCTGAGACACCCTGACAGCATCCACAAGTCAGGCAAGAAGAACCAGCTTGTCTAGAGCCAGCATGCAGAGGACTCACAATCAGTTGTCACTACAGTGGGATGAGCTACAGGCCCTTCAGGCTCAGCTCTGCATACTGAGTGCAGTGTGGTGAGGAGCCCCTGAAACACAAAGACGGACCCAGCTGCTTCCAAAGGGGTGATAGTTTATTAGGGGTTAGGTAACATAGTTGGTCAATGGTCATCAGTGCAGTTCTGCCCTCCCCTCGGGGACAGGGCATGTCAGTCCAGTGTGTGGGCCTTGGAGCCAAGGGGGAGGGGCCCAGGGCGTGTCACAGTATAGCAGCAGGAATATAAGAGTGTGAGCTCCCCCTCAGGCCCACCCACAACCTGGTCCAGGAACAGGGCTCCCCTGGCGAGGTCCCCAGGCGTCTGCTACTGAGCTGGGGTCTCCTGAGGCAGAAAGCGTCGCTGCCGAAGCATGGACTTCTCCTCCTCCTGTAGGGACAGACGATTTATGTGTGTTACCCAGACTGGGTGAATGCCACCCACTTTGTGACATCTACATGATAGCCCCCAAATAGACCTGTCCAACCCTCACCACTCAAAATCAGTCTCATCTCAGGCCTTGCTTGGTAAATGTCACCTTAGAAACAACCAGTTTGTGCATCATGACACACTGCCTGGTCCAGGGACAAACACACGGTGGCAGTTCGTTTTATTGTCAACTTGACACAACCTGGAATACCCTGGGAATGGAGGGTCTCCACAAGGGAGTGTCTAAATCAAGTTGTCCTAGAAGCACGTGGTGGGGGTGTCTTTATTAAGTTAATTGTCTCGGGTGGCACCACTCCCTACTCAGGGCTGTAGCATGGGGAGGGGGGCTAAGTGCAGGCGCGCATACACCTATTGCACGCCCAATGTCACCTGTTCTCTCAAACTCCTGCCTCCCTGTCTCCCCTGCAAAGATTAAATGCAGCCTTGAATTGTGAGATAGATAAACCCTTTCTCACCTGAGCTGCTTTGAAACGTATTTTGTCATAGTAATAGATACGAAACCAGTGTAGGTTTGGTCTGTCAGTCCCAAAACATGAATCCCCACATCTTCAAACTTGTGTTCCCATGTCACCCGCATCCCCACTCTCCCCAACCCCTCATAGCCAAGACTTTAGTCGGTTCTCTTCCATCAGTGGCTGGGGACTTCAGGGGTGCTTGGACTGTCCATTCTTACCACCTCTGAGGCAGTGCTAGGGCTGGCGCCCTCGGGGGAGCCCCCTTCATCCCTTGAGCACTCAGGTCCTGCTTCTTCCTCATACTCAGTCAAGCAATCCGACTCCTCCCCTGGATAGGAAGCGCAGGGCAGGGTAAGGAGACATGGACTGTGGTATTTGCAGTTATGCATGCTCCCTCATCTCCAGGCCTAGAACTCTCAAGGGTCCCTTCAGCCCCTCACCATCAGCACAGCCATCGGAGACGTAGCTTGTTGGGGGCTCAATCCGGGACACGATCTCAGCCAAGTCAGTGAAGCCAGAGCTTGGGAAGGCGAGTATCTGTGGGGTGGGGGTGGGTGAGGCTTTGGAAGTGCGGACAGTCTGAGAGTCTTAAGAGCTCAGAGGGGACCCTGAGGTGGTGCCTAAGACCAAGGGGCTCAGTAAAACCCAGGGATGTACTGGATCATCTGAGGTTTCCAGAATACAGGGGCTTGGGGTTCTGGAATCTCTGAATAAGATTGGCCTTAGCAAAAGCATCATGAGCTTACATCTGCACGGCGGCTCTCATTAAGGTCTGTAGACCGCCGGTCTGTGAGCATTTTCTCAATGACTTCCCCACGGGTCCAGCCTCCAAACACAGCCTTCCCATATTGGTAGCCCACATCCTGTAAGAAACAATGAGGCTGGCTGGGACTATGCATGACATCATTTCCTGCCCCAGCATCTAGACACAGACAGCTTCCTGCAATATGCCCATTATGTGCTTGACTTCCGGGAGAGCAGGCACCTGGCTTGAATCTATTTCAGAGTGACATGCAGCACGCCTCCCCACAGATTTCTAGTTGGTATCCCTGTCAGACATTACCAACCACTCTCTCCACAGTCTTTCCCCCTCAGCCCCATGTGGTATTTCAAGTGCCAAGTGACACAGATGGTAACATGCAAAATCATTTTCAAGGTCTGCAAATAAGCAGTATATCTGTGAATAGTGTCATGTCCCATGTCCACAACAGACATTAGTGTATTATGGTACATGCTTCCAGTGATTACAGAGGGATATCAGACATTTTAACGTGGGGCCTCTCCATGGGCATCAACTGCTGACCAGTTTCAGGTCATGCCACATCCCTCTCCAGATCTATGGCAGACATTACTAACTGGCCGTTGCTTTCATTCTCCATGCATTAGAGATGGCACTGGAAACCGCCACACAGCGCTTCAGGCGGTGCTGCTGGCACACGACAAACGTAGCCAAACCCAGAGCACACACCGCCATATCCACATTGTGTCTACCGCAGACGTGACCGTTCAATCACCGATCTACTTCCCACAGCCCACCTACTCACATAGATCTGGTCGAACTTTCCAAAGTCCATGGTCTTGAAGCAGTCAATGGATGGGCGCAGGTACTCGCAATAGGAGCTGGACTTGACAACTTCCAGCTGCCGCACACAGGACACATACGCCAAGCGGGACTGGATCTCAGCCATGTCTGGAACCTTCACCTTGTCTGCCCACGGGTTTAGCCGTTTCCACAGCAACCACCAGCCAGACAGGCTGTCCCCATAGGTGCTGAGATCTGTCTCGTCCTGGCTTCCCACATCAATGGCAATGACAGTTTTGGCTCCCATGCTGCGGGCGATGTCCGCTGTGGAGCCAAGATGTCAGCAGCCTCTCCCAACAGGGGCCCAGCAGGGCAGGGATGCCCAATCCAGTCCCACAGATACCAAAATACAATACAGGGGAGGGGGGTGTGGAAGGATGCATGCAAACATCACGGTGTCATGCAAATGACATGGAATTTATGCAAATGAAGCCAAGAGAAGCTGGTCCAGTGAGAATGGCAGTTCCGTCTGTGTACTCCAAAGACTGTGTTGTAGCCAATCCCAGCCCAAGGAAATACTTGTCTATTCAACTTTGTGTGGCTATCCTTGAGTTTCTGTTTCTGGGTACGCATGTCACCCGCACATGCCTGATCACAGCCCTCTTGTCTGAGTCCCTGCGGGAAGCAGTAGGTCTGCCTGTTGCCTGCATTTCTCCCTAGGCCTGTCTGAATATGTACCGGCAAATGTCCATCTGTGTGTGCTGTGTGCAATGCTGGAGGTCAACACTGTGTGTCTTCCTCTACCACTTGGCACCTTAAAAATTAAAGAGATTAGGCTGGGTAGTAGTGATGCATGTCTTTAATCCCAGCACTCAGGAGGCAGAGGCAGGTGAATCTGTGTAAGTTCAAGGCCAGCCTGGTCTACAGACTGAATTCCAGGTCAGCTAGGGCTACACAGAAAAACCAGGGGTGTGTGTGTGTGTGTGTGTGTGTGTGTGTGTGTGTGTGTGTGTGTGTGTGTGTGAATGTGCATCTGCCTGTGTTTATGTGCATCTTTTGTGTACAATGCTCAGAGCCAGAGAGGCATTGGGAGACCCAGGAGACGGAGTTTCAGGCAGTTGTGAGGATGTGGGTGCTGAGAACAGAATCCAGGTCCTCTGCAGGAGCCGTGCGCATTCTTAACTGCCAAGCCGTCTATCCAGCCCTGTGCCTTCTTTATTGAGTCAGGCTGTCCCACTGGAGCTCATCCACTCCACTAGATTAGCCGGCTGGCAAGCCCTGGGAACGCCTCCTGTCTGCTCCACCCCACAGTGCCAGGGTTATGGATGCTCACCACTGAGTCCATCTCTTTTATGTGGGTGCTGGGACAGAGCTCAGGTTATTACATTTGTGTCATCAACAGAGCCATCTTCCCAGCTTGTATGTGTCTGCACATCCAAGTGTGCTGGTCTCCTGTAGGTCTGTTAACAGGTGCTCCACCTGATGGCTGTGGCAGAATTTATACGCCTACACACTTACAGCCCTGGCCACTGTTAACATGTGCTCCATGTGAGGTGTGGCAGAGTTTATATATCTACACACAGCACTGGCCACTGTTAACATGTGCTCCATGTGAGGTGTGGCAGAATTTACATGTCTACACACAGCACTGGCCACTGCTAACATGTGCTCCACGTGAGGGTTGTGACAGAGTTTATATGTCTACACACAGCACTGGCCAACTCTGCAAAAGACCATGAGAAATGCATTCAGCTGTGCCCTGAGTTTTCACTCCTGCTGCCGTAATACGACAGAAACTACAGATAAGAGATTGTGGGGCACGGCTATCCCAATAAAACCTTATTTTAAGGCAGGCTCACACCCATAACCCCGGCACTTGAGAGGTGGATGTAGGAAGATTGTAAGTTCAAGATCACCCTCAGCTGTGTTGAGGGCCAGTTTGGTTTTTTTTTTTTTCCTTCTTCAGTTTAGGTTTAACAACAGCAACAAGAAGAAGCAGCAGGACCAGTGAGATGGCTCAGCAGGTAGGGTACTTATTAAACCATGATGACCAGAGTTCAACCCCCAAGGACCCACATGATGGAACGAGAGAACTAACTCCTGTGAGAAGTTGTCCTCTGGCCTCCACATATGCTGTGGTATGTGCATGCATGCACACATAGAAAATAAATAATATGTAATTATTGAAAAAATCCTTTATTCATAAAGTCAAACACAGGCCCAGATGCACACTGTGTGCTATAGCTGGCTATCTCCTGGTCTGAGGAAGAGGGAGAGGGAGAGGGGGAGGGGGAGGAAGAGAGAAAAGGGGGAGGAGGGGAGAGAGAGAGAGAGAGAGAGAGAGAGAGAAATCTGGGGCTGGCATGTGAGTTTTTGATTTGGTTTGGTTTTTCTAGATAAGGTTTCTCTGTGTAGCCCTGGCTGTCCTGGAGCTCACTCTGAGACCCGCCGGCCTCTGCCTCCTGGGTGCTGGGATTAAAGGCGTGCACCGCCACCGCCACCACCGGGCCAGAGAGTGGGTTCACTTTTAGAGCTGCCCACTCATCCACTTCCCGTTGCACTCGTGAAGTCAGTGGACACACTGGGGATGCAGCTCAGGTAGCACCGTGTCTCTATGTAGCCCTGGCTGTCCTGGAACTCTACAGACCAGGCTGGCTTCAAACTCAGATATCTACCTGCCTCTGTCTCCCAAGAGTATCACCACTGCCAGGCAATCTTGAACTTCTTATCATCCTGCCTCCACCTTCCAAGTGCTGGGATCAGAGGTGTGTGCTACCATGCCTGGTATGTGTACTTCTCAAATGTTCATGTTACTGTCCACATATACTCACACATCCGTTTGTATGCATGAGTCTAAGCATGCATGTGACAGTCTGTATCCCTGTGTAGGCTGTGTGTGTCCGCCCGAGCTCACCCATCTACATGCACCGGCCCCTTCAAGTCTGCATGTGCAGGAGTCAGCGTGGGCATGAGCCTGTGACAAATGTCCATGCAGATGTGAGTGGGCAGCCACTTGCCTGGCAGGTTGTTGATGTAGCCACCATCCATGAGCAGGTGCCCATCCTTCGGGTCGCACAGCGGGGGCAGGTAGCCTGAGAGCGTCATGCTGGCACGCACATACCGCCACAGGGAGCCTGCCCGGTGGGATACACAGACACAGACACGCACAGACACGCTCAGACACACTTGGAGGCCCGGCCAGCCCGTGGGCTCGCTGACCTGGAACGTTGTTAACATAACACCCGTCCACCAGCAGGTGCCCGTCCTTGGGGTCGCAGAGCGGGGGCAGGTAGGGACAGTAGGAGGCACTGGCCCGGACGTAACGCCACACGCAGCCTGTGGGGGATGGTGGGAGGGGGTGAGGTGCCCAACAAGCCTCCCAGCTCCCCACCCCTGAAAACGGACATACCTGGGGCCTTCGGGACGTTAGTGGGTGATGGTTAGTGGTCGGTGGACGGGCCCAGGTGGACGGTCACTTGTGTTAACAACGTCCCAGATGCTCAGCTGCCCCTCCCCTACAGCCCACCCCCACCCAGCTGGCCAGCAAGGTTGTAGCAGAGCCAGGCAGGATGCTACCCACCATCTTTGTGGACACGCATGGCCGAGGCAGTAATGTCTGTGGTCACATTGAAGTAAGGCAGCCACAAGTCCTGAGAAGGGGAAAAACTGAGGTAGAAGGGGGTCGAAAACCCATGAGAAGAGACAGGCAGGGCCAGGTGCGGGGGATGGACATACCTCAATTTGCTTATCCTGGAAGACACGGTGGATGCTCCGGTTAAAGGCGGAGCCAGTAAACATGGAGGTGACAGGGTACGTGAGGTCCAGTACAGGCTCCATTACAGAAGTCATGCTCTATGGATCAAGTTCTCAGAATGAGCTGCTTAGAATCACAGAGCAGTGCTCCAGGACCAGTCAGGCACACACAGGGGTTGTGACTGTCACTCGGTACCATGATTGCTCTAGCTGGGTTTGGGGATTAGAGTCACTGGCTAAGAAGGCACAGAAGGGTCATCCCAGGTCCCAGTGATATTTCCATGAGGATCTAGGCAGAATCTCCAGAGCAACACTGCTCCCACTACCAGATCAGGCTATGGCATCATCACAGGTCTCCCTGCACTTCTGGGAGGCTGCAGCCCCATCTCCTTACATCCACAAAACACACCTTGGCCCATTCCCGGGCTCGCTGTTTGGTACGGCTGGCGCTGCGTTCCTCCGCATACAGGGCCCCGATGAAGGAACCGATGGACGTGCCACCCACAAGGTCGACTGGCACCCCTGCCTCCTCCAATGCCTTCAGCACCCCAATATGCGAGCAGCCTCTGCAGAATGGGGGGTCCAGTCACAAACTGGGGCTCTGCTAGGACCGGCCCCCAGGAAGTCTCCTGCTTCCACTTCCCCTCCTGGCAAAGAACACCGTGGCCAGCTACCAGGTGGTAGGGTCTCTCCCGAGTAATGAGCCTCACCCACTGGGCATCCTGGCCTTCCCCTTAGGATGCCCCAGCAAAGAAGCTGTGTCTGTGAATAAACCCCGCCTCTCACCTGGCTCCGCCTCCACCCAGCACCAGGGCAATAGTGTTTCCAGTGAGCACCCGTGCTAAGCGGGAGAAGTCGCTGTGCCGGTCTGCACGCCTGGAGAAAACCTTCTCATACAGCTCATGCTGGGATCCAAGAGAGAATGAAGACACATTAGACTCAGGTACAGCACCAGGTCCAGGGGATCACTCGGGCACAGGCTGATTTTTGCCACCAATCCTCCCTCCCCCTTGGGCCAGACTGGCTCAGCTCCCTAAGTCCTGCTTCTAGTCAGAAGAGGGTGGCCTCCTAGGGGCTCTCTCAAGACCCTGCCAGAGCCCTGGCCCCCTGGGGAGCAGTCTGTATACCCAGATGAGACTTGGCCACCAAACTTCACCCACAGGCAGAAGAGTGCGTAACATCAAACTATGCCCACAGGTGAACGGGTGCCTCCCCAAACCCCAGTGGGAAGCGGCAGAGGGCATGCTGCTTAAGGGCCCTTCTCCAAGCCATGCCCAAACCTCAACTTCAGACAGAAGGGCAGTTCCCCTCAAGGCCTAGTGCTGTTGGAAGGGAAGCAGCCCCCAAACTATACCTGCAGGAAGAAGGTGTGCCTCCCAGGGCTCTTATTTGTGCCCCACCCAAGCCCCACCCCTAGGAGGTGGGAGTCCTCCTCCAGGTCCCAGCCCTCACCAGTTTGGCTGGGCTGCGGCGTGAGAAGAGGCGGCGGGGGCAGCGCAGGTGCAGGTGCCCTGAGCACCAGCTGCGCATGTTCAGCCACTCCACGGTGCGCGTGGGGCCTGGGCCCTCCTCCCGGTGTAGCAAAACCAGCTGCTTCAAGGCACGCACGGCAGTGTTCTCCAGCATCTGCTCCAGCTGTGGAAAATAGACACAGGTGGACGTCACTGATACCTTCCTACCCTCACCTGGCCAAACTCAGCTCCGTCACAGAACATGTGAAGAGCATACATGACCTCATACAGGCACAGAGGGGCAACAGATCAGATCCTGAGGGGAGGATGGGAGGGGGGTTATTACTGTACATGGTCTCCAGACCTGACCGACGGTGGGTTCCTGGTCACCCAGGCCCACGATGAGGATGCAGTCAGCCTGGCGTAGACAACGCACGGTCCAGGGAGTCAGCGATGTATCGGTCTGGTAGAGCACAATGCGATGGGCATCTTCCTGCTGGGCCAGCCATCCTGACAACCGGAATTCTTGAATGCTGGGATGAGACAGTGTGTATCATCTTGGAGCTGGCCTGGAATCCCACAACCTCTCCCAATATACAGATAGGTGTAATTCTACTGCTGGGAAAGTTAAATAATCCCAGATCCCAGCAATTAAAGTTCATGCCAAAGCAGGGATGGGGGTGTGTGTGCAGAAATGGGGACTCAGGTATTGCAAGGGCACAAAGTATGTTTATTTTCACATATTTGTTTTGCATTACTTTGATATGTGACACCATCTACAAAATGCCAAAAACCATGTGACCAAATGATAATAATAATAATAATAATTAAGTATGTCTTGAGACACTCATAGCTATGAGAGCTGCATATGGCCCCTGGGTTTCTGGTTTGACACCCCTACTACAAAGAGGGATTTGCCCATATTGTCTCCCTACTGACTCACAGATGGGACACCTTGTTCAGAAGCCTAGCTTTCCAACCCAATCTGAAAGAATCTCCAATATATACCTTCCACCCTTCCAGCCCCAACCCCCAAAGCCCCACACACCTATCCAGTGCTGAAGCCCCCAGGCGTGCCCGAATGATGTCACTGTTTAGGAGGAGTGTGGGACCTAGAGGTAGTTGAGGAATGGAAGTCAGGAGCCTAGTTCAACATTTGGGAGGCCTCTCCTCGAACAGATACTTGCCATCCACCGCTGTGGCTTAGGATCCTTTTCCATCCCACCCACCGGGGTACATCCACTAACTAGGGATGACGGGTGTGTACAGACATGGTCCCGCTGGACACACTCCCCCTCACCAATGGCTTGCAGAGCATGCTGAAGTTCCAGAGTAAAGGCCATCATGGGCACCTCAGCACACACGGGGAGGATGGCCACAGTGGACAGATTGCTGGCTGGGTTGGTCAGTTCCGAGTGTTGAGGGACACTGAGCCCAGAGCCTGTTGAAACACCAACAGCAGGCTGGCTGAGCAACTCCGTTTGGAGAAGTAGATGCCCCCCCCCTCCTATCTCTACTTTATCTCCCTTCTCCATCTCTTTTCCACTGCCTCTTCTTGCCCCAGTCCCCGCCCCATGCCGCCTCTACTTCCTCTTCATCCTCTACCTTCTCCTCTATCCCTGCTCGTTGTCCCCTAGCCTACAGCCCCTCGCTGCTCTGAGCTATGAAAGCACCATAATGAGGCCATGGCTGTAGTACCTAACATACAAGTCCACCCTTGGGTATTTCCTGTTAAGACGTGGCCAGTACCCTTTACCTTTAGTCTTTTTTTTTTTTTTACGAGACAGGGTTTCTCTGTATTGTTTTGGAGGCTATCGGTCCAGCCTGGCCTCGAACTCAGAGAGATCCGCCTGCCTCTGCCTCCCGAGTGCTGGGATTAAAGGTGTGCGCCACTACCACCCGGCTACCTTTGGTCTTAATCTCAGTGAGACCCAAAATACAATTTTTTCCCCTCAGAGTTTTTTTAATTATTATTTTAATTTTAAATAGCTTGTTTCACATGTCAATCCCAGTTCCCTCTCCCTCCCCTCCTCCCGCACCCCCACCATCGCCCCTAGCCTCCCACCCTATCCCCCAAAATGCAATTTAAAAAAAAAGATTTATTTATTTATTATGAATACAACAGCCTGCCTCCATGTCTGTCTGCATGCCAGAAGAGGGCACCAGATCTCATTATAGATGGCTGGGAATTGAACTCGGGACCTCTGGAAGAGCAGTCCGTGCTCTTAACCTCTGAGCCATCTCTCCAGCCCCCCCCAATATGCAATTTTGTTGCTGCTGTTCTTTTCTGAGACAGGGTCTCATGCAGATGAGAATGACCTAGACATCCTGCCTCCTTCCTTCAACCCCCAAGTGCTGGGATACCAGACATGTGCTACTATCATGCAATGGTAGAACCACTTGGGTTCATTCCCATTCTGACTTGGGCTTCTGTGTCCAACATCCAGCTAGACAAGACTATTGTTTTGATTCATCTATGGCTTCCCTGTTTCTCAGCTAAAGACTAGATGGAGATGTCACTCCTATCCCTTGCCCAGGTCTCACGTCATACTTTACCTGCTGGTTGGTTCTTCTCTCCCATATAACAACCTAGTGAGCTCAAATGCTTTCCAAGGCCCTTTGCTCCTGACCCCATCTCTCCCTCTCAAGTTGTACCAAACCCTGGACTGCGGCTATAGGTCAGTTGGTGGAGTGCTTGGATTAGCATGCACAACACTGAGTTCCCTCCACAGCGCCACATAACCCTGATGTGGTGGCATGTGCTTGTCATCTAAGCACTCAGAAGGTGGAGGCAGAGACAGGGGTGGTGGTGGGGGATAATATCTCTGTGAGTTCCAGGCCAGCCTGGTCTACAGAGCGAGTTCCAGGGCAGCATCCAAAGCAATACTGAGAAACCCTGTCTCAAAAAACCAAACCAAACCAAACCAACATAAAAAAACAAAAAAAAAAGGTGGAGGCAGAAACATCTTAAATTGAAGGTTATCTTTGGCTATACAGTGAGCTCAAGCCCAGCCTGGGCAACATGAGACCCTGTCTCAAATCAAAACAAAACCTCCAAGCCACCAAACCTTGTGTGGACGTACCTACTTCCTCCCCACATCTAGCAAGGCTCAGCCCACAGTCCTCAGAAACTGCGCTTCCCCCCTTCTTTCTCGCCCACTCTCAGCCTGCAGCCCTGCATAATTACCTTGCTTTGTTTCCCTCCCTGCACTTACCAGCTCCTGACACTGGGATCCTTGTGTGTATTGTTTAATTATGTCTTTCCTACCTACATGACCTTGATTCCCTGAATGTCAAGGCTTACGTGGGGAAAAGGTTAGCATACATGTGGAGGCTCAGGCCCATTTTGTGTCATGGCTAAAACAGTCTGCATTGTCTAGCTCACGGAAACCACACTCCAGTACCTAGAACCACAATTCTAGCAAGCCAGTTTGACTTCAGAAGCCATTTAACAATGTGCCCCTAGTGCCATACGCCATAAGCTCTCACTATTATATTTTGATTCTTTCCCAGGATGCTCAGGTTGTCTATTGGGACCAGGAACCAACCTCCCTCCTGAAGAATCCAGCCCCATGGACCTAAGAGATGGCTAGCAGGTAAACTGTTGCTTCGACAGGAGGATCTCTGTGAGTTTGAGTTCAGCCTGTTCTACATACAGAGCAAGTTCCAGGGCAGGCTCCAAAGTTACACTGAGAAACCCTGTTGCTTTGAAGCCTACCAGCCTACCTTAAGCCCCTGGACCCAAATGGTGGAAGGTAGAACACTGATTCCTCTGATCTTCACACATGTTCAGACACGCACACACGTATGTACACACACGATAACAAAGTGTATTACTTACTTAAAAAAACAAATCTGCCCATTAGCATATTTTACACCAATCAACAAGCTGCCGGGAAACAAGGACTACATTTCCCAGGATACACTAGATGCCGGTGTGGCAAAGGCAGGCCCCATTGGGACAACTTCTGGTCCCAATCCCGCCCCCAGCAAGATTTATAGTCAAATTCGGTTTCCCATCACGCCGTTTGATGGAATGCTCTGGGCACACCAGCCCTAAATCCTCCAGTATTCCCCGGGGTTGGCAAACTCACCTGGAAAGGGTCCTTGCAACTGCTGTAGATTGCCCAGAATCTTCTGACTCAGCAGATGAATAAGGCGGGTCACAACCTGAAGCAGGGTTGGGGAAGGGCAAGGAGAATGGTGTTGTGTGAGGCAGACAGAAGGGACCCACCTTTGCTTCCTTCACCAGGGAGACTAGAAACCCTGTTACTTGGGCTGCACCCCGACTAGGGCAGCCTGGCACGCAGAGACCCCGCCCCTGCTCTCCACCTCCCCAACCAGGAGATGCACCTGTGGGTACCGACGTTTGATGTGGCCTAAGGTGCCCTCCGGGAGCTTGGCCAGCTCTGTGTCTCGCACAGCGTGCACAGTGGTGGCTCGTGGCTGGCGGGTCAGAGCCTCCACCTGGGATACAAAATAAGAGAATTCACCACAGATGATAATGGGGACCTGAGAAGGCGTTCGGAGGGTGGAGCTCAGACTCCTCACCCACTGGGACTGATTGATCCCGACTCGCAAGAACGAGCCAGGGAAGCCGCCTGGGTTGGGGCTGAAGTTGGGGATGCATTCTCCGCTTCCATCGTAATACCCGGATGATGTGCATTTAGGTGAAGGGCTGGCTATGCTTGGAGACAGATAGGGGCTGCCCTTACCACGCCGATGAGATCCCCGCGGCCGTATTCCCCCACGAGCTCCTTCTTGCCACTGCCTCGTTGGATGACACTGCGGAGACGCCCATTGAGCACAATGTAGGTGCAGTCTGAGCGGTCACCCTGCCTGGGGAGGATGAAGAGTAGAGAGTCAGGCAAAACTGCAGGCAGGGGCTGAGCACTGCGGTGGGATCGGGACGGTACCTGTAGAGCGCGCGACCAGCTTCCACAGCTGTCCAGTCGATGGCAAAGTCCATCTGGCGCACGAAGGGGGACATCCTTGCAGCCACCGTGTGTGCTGCGCTCAGCACCACACTGGGCTGTGCACGCATGATCCTGCATGCAAAAAGAAGGGGTGTGTAGAACCAGGCTCTCTTAGAACACGTTTAAAGGGGTGTCGGCTTGGGAGTTAAGCAGGATGGATTCGCACCTGCCCTAGAAGGGGTTGGGAGGCCCAATCTGGGGGCTCCTTCCTACCTTCTAGAAATGGAGTGGGGGAATGAGGTCTTGATCTCTCCCCGCTTAGAAAAAAATAATTGGACTGGGGTCATCCAGGTGCCAGGCCCAGCCCAATCCCAGCCTTACTCGTAGAAGTCAGATTTGGAGATCCGCAGGAAGGTACAATCTCTCTGGGCTCGGAGTGTGAAGATGAGGGGTTCCCCAGTGAGCACGGCTAGCTGCCCCACCAGCTCCCCTGGCTGTGCCACAAACAGGCACACTTCCTCGGCCTTGTCAATCATGCGCTGGTACACATGCAGGCAGCCCCAGAGCACGAAGTGCAGGCTCACATCCTGTTGGGACAGAGGTCGGGTGATGAGATGAGCAGCCACAGCACCTCTCCTCTAACTCAGGCTAGTGTACCTCACAGGAAAGCTTAAAGAAGAGTGAAGAAAAGGCTGGGGATATAGCTACTGGGGCCCAGCTTCCATCCCCAGCACCACATACAGACATGATGGTGCACCCTATAATCCCTGGAAGCAAGGCAGAATGCATGTGGAGGAAGGAGGGTTCAAGGTCACCCCTGACTACAGAGCAAGTCGGAGCCCACCCTGGGCTCTTTGAGACCTTGTCTCAACAACACAAGAAAAAGAGAAAGAGAAAAAAGCCAGCCAGCCAGCCAAATGTGCCTCACAATTCTAGCTATGGTGAGGCTGAGGCAGGAAGACAGCTTGGGTGTGAAGGCAGCCAGAGCTACACAGTAAGGCCCTGGAACAAGACGGACTGCAGTACAACAGATAAGGAGGTAGCCAGGCCTTGGTGGAGTACACCTTTAATCCCAGCACTCAGGAGGCAGAGGCAGGCGGATCTCTGTGAGTTCGAGGCTAGCATGGTCTACCAGGTTCCAGGACAACCTCCAAAGCAATACAGAGAAACTCTGTCTTGAAAACCAAACCAAACCAAACCAACAACAAAACCAAACAGATAAGGAGGTAGCACAGTTGGTATAGTGCCTATTTAGCATGTGATAGCCCCAAATTCAATTCCCACCACCACATGAACTGGTCCCAGCCCTCAGGTGGAGGCTGAATGTCAGCCTCAGCTACAAACCCAGTTCAAGACCAGCCTGGGACATGTGAAACACACTCGTAATTTAAAGTGTAGCTCACTAAAGCACTGTACTTGTCTACCGAAGATGGAGCCTAGACTAGAGTTCTATCCCGCCTCGGACAAACAGGTGCCCCAGTGCATATCAGTGATCCCCACACTCAGAGAATGCAGAAGAAGTAGGGAATGTGAGAGACTCAGTCTTTTTTTTTTTTTTTTTTTTTTTTTTTGGTGTCCAACATAATTGTTCCCAGGGACAGCTTGTGGATACCAAAACTCACGATGCCTTCACCTGCACAAATGACTGTCAATTTGGATAGAGCCTGTACACACTACACACTCTCCTGTAGACTTTAAACTATTTTTAGAGCCTGTACACACTACACTCTCCTGTAGACTTTAAACTATTTTTAGAGCCTGTACACACTACACACTCTCCTGTAGACTTTAAACTATTTTTAGAGCCTGTACACACTACACACTCTCCTGTAGACTTTAAACTATTTTTAGGCACTACTTATACTGTCTAATACCATATAAATGTTGCTCTGTGGTATTGCTTAGGAAATATTATACCTGTCCATACAGACACACTAGTCTTAGACCTACCTATGTTTTATATATATGTATATATTTTTTTTAACATAGGCTCCCACTATTACTTGCCTGGCCTGGAATGGCTATGTAGACCTGGCTGGCCTTGAACTCTAGAAATCCACCTATCTCTGTCCCCCGAGTGTTGAGATTAAAGGAGCATACCACCATGTCCAGTCTTTTTTTTAAAGATGTGTTTTTGTTTTATGTGGTAAGTGTTCTGTTTCCCTGTAGATATGTGTGCCATGTGCCTGCCTGGTGCCTCCAGAGTCCAGAAGAGGGCAATGGATCCCTGGATCTTGAATTACAGGCAGTTCTGAGTGTGTGGGTGCTGGGTGTTCAATCTGTGTCCTCTGTGTAAGGAATCAGGCGTTAATGCTGGCCTGCCCCGTCACCTGACAGAATGCACTCAGGCAGTACCCTGGTCGGCCCAGGGTTCCATGAGTACTAATCTGCACTCAGGTGCAAAGGACCCCTTTAAAAGACAGACCCCGCCCACTTACACTCTTTTTGCTCTCTCACTCTCTTGTTCTCTCACCCTTTGTCCCCCCTCTCCCCCCCTCTTGCTCCCCCCACCCCTGTTAATAAACTCCCCGTGGTTAACGAATCTCTTGGTTCATGTTCCATCGTGATTGCACGCTCTAACTGAAACAAAAGAACAACACTCTGGACAGCAGCAAGTGCTCCTGAGCCATCTCTCCAGACACACTAAGTACATTCCCAGTCCTTGTTGGTTGAATTCTGCAGGTAGGATGATCCTATGTATGTATCTACATCAGGATCTGCACCAAGGACAGGCATTGCTAGTGGATCACCAAACTTTTAGGCCAGATTAAGGCCCACGAATTCCTTACAAAAGAAACCCAGCAGGAGGCTGCAAAAACACAGAGCCAGGCCTGAGGTAGATGACTGTAATGCCAGCATTTGAGAGGTAGAGAAAGGAGGATGAGTTCAAGGCCACTCTCAGCCAGATAGGGAGTTCAAGGCCAGCCTGGGCAATGTGAGATCCTGCCTCATAAAAATAAAGCAGACACATTTACGGAGACAGAAAGATTAGTGATTGCCAGGCCCTGGGTGGGAGGTTAACAGCTAAGGAGAGCTTTCCAAGGTGATGACATGCTTTAAAATTGATCCTGCAACTCAGTAAAACATACACTTTGCATAGGCAACAGTACGAGTCATGGACTACTATTCCACAATGGGATCCCCCTTGAGAAGACCCTCTTGGGGCTTTTGCAGTGGCTCAGGGTGAAGGCACCTGCTCCCAAGCTTGACAGTCAAATCCAACCCGTGCCCCACATAATGGAAGGAAAAAACTGACTTCCAAAAGCTGTCCTCTGACCAACACCCATGCTTGTGGTATGCATGCCCACGTATATACCCAGGTTAAGAAAAAAAAGAATAACAACTTTAAAGCAATAGGTCCCCTTTGTGTTCTCGTAACTACTCCATTTGATCCCCCACTGCTTTTGTTTCCTGCCTGGAGCAACTCCTTTCTACCTCAAGACATTTTAAAGCAGTTCTCTTGTTTCACACCCCTCCCTCAAGTGCGAGGACACAAACAGGCCTTGAGTCAGGTGTGGTGCTGAGGTCAGCACTCAGGAGGCAGAGGCAAGTGGGGCTCCAGGTCAGGGCCCCCTGAACTGCACAGTCGATTCCAGGTTAGCCTGGTCTACGTGAGACCTCCCAAAAGGAAAAGTAGGGACAGGCAAGACGGCTCCGATGGCAAACGTACTTGTTGCCAAGCCTGACAACTTGAGTTCAATCCCAGGTCTCAAGAATGGGTTCCCCCAAGCTGTCCATTTCATTCATGCACGCACACACACACACACACACACACACACACACACACACACACACACACACACATACATACGGAATAAAAAGAAAAAGCTATCCCTGGCCATTCAGAAACTAGGCGGTGTCCCCCCAGGACTTTTGCACAACTCGCTATCTAGACTGACCTTTCCTCCATCTACACTTAACTCATTGCTCCATCCTTCTTCCTTCTTTTCGGGTGGTCACATCCTTAGAGACACTGCCCTGTTTAAGCCAGTCTTTGTAGTGCCAAGAATGTGACCTTTGTAGCTCTAAGCCCTAGGAGTTTACAAGGGTTCATGTGCTCCTTTGAGTGACAGTCATCAGAACTGCCCGTTTACCAAAGGCATACAGATTTTTCCCCCTTCCTGTCTAGCAAGCAGGACAGGATCCTGGACGTGCCACACGTTCAGTAAATGGTCGATCCTCTCTTTTGCGGTTAGCTTGAGCCGTCAGACACATCCCAGCCCCACCCTTCTATAAAAGAGGAACTGAAACCACCTAGAGATGGGAAGAGCTTTCTCTGTCCATCACAGCAGCCCGTCTGATACCAGACAAAGCACCAAGAGTGATGAGGGGGCAAGATGAAGCATACACACATGCATATTCCCAGCTAGTGCTTGGACTACATGTAGGCATTATTGAAATCACGCTGTGGAGTGTTACTAGGTTGGGAGAGTGTGTGTGTACACGCAGGTATATGTGTGCATATGAAAGCCAGAGGGACAGCCTTGAGTGTTGCTCCTCAGGTGCTGTCCATCTTCTTTCTGCTTTGTTTGAGACAGGGTCTCACTATGTATCCCTGGCTGGCCTAGAATTTGCTGTGTAGATCAGGCTGGTCTCAAACACACAGATATCTATCTGCTTCCATCTCCAGAATGCATTTGCCCCTTAACCTGCCTCAATTGTGGGTTTTTTTGTTTTGTTTTGTTTTTCGAGACAGGGTTTCTCTGTATTGTTTTGGAGGCTGTCCTGGAACTCGCTCTGTAAACCAGGCTGGCCTCGAACTCACAGAGATTCGCCTGCCTCTGCCTCCCGAGTGCTGAGATTAAAGGTGTGCGCTACCAACGCCCGGCTCAATTGTGTTTTTTTTGTTGTTGTTTGTTTTGTGGTTTCTTTTTTTTCTTCCCCCAGACAGGGTTTTGCTGTGTAGCTTTGGAGTCTGTCCTGGCACTCGCTCTGTGGACCAGGCTGGCCTTGAACTCACAGAGATCCACTTGCCTCTGCCTCCTGAGGCATGCACACCACCACTTGGCTTCAATTGTGTTTTGAGACAAGGTTTAACCCGGTGCTTGCTTAGCTTAGGCTGAGTGGCTAACAAGCCCCAGGTCTCCTGCTGTCTCAGCCTCACCTCTGCTGAAGTTACAAGGAATACCCTGGTTTTTTCATGTGGGTGCTGGTGACTTGAACTCTCGTCCTTGGGCTTGCACAGCAAGTACTTTTACCTACTGAGCTGTCATGATTGCCAGTTCTAGATTAGGAACTTTTCTTTTTTGGCCAGTTTTTCCAGACAGGGTTTCTCTGTGTAGCCCTGGCTGTCCTGGAACTCGCTCTGTAGACCAGACAGGGTGGCCTCACAGAGATACGCCTGCTTCTGCCTCCAAGTGCTGAGATTACAGGAGTTTACCACCACCACCAGGGAAGCTTAGGAAACTTTTAGTGCAGGAATTCTCGGGACCTGGAGCATGCTAATGAATTCATTCAGGATTTCCAAGAAAGGATAAAACAGCATTTCTCAAAACCTGTTTAGATACATCCATTGTTATAGTATGGACTGAGTGTTCCTTATCCAAAGTGCTTGGGACTAGAAGTGTTTTGTATTTTGAAATTCTGCCCTCTGGACTTTGGAATGTTTGCAGAAGTAAAATGAGGCATCTTGATTGCAGGATGCAGGTCTAAACAGATGTCATTTTTGACTCATATACATCTTATATGTATAACCTAAGGCTAATTCTTTTTAGTTTAGTTGGTTTTTTTTTTAATTGGTTTTTTGAGACAGGGTTTCTCTGTTGTAGCTTTGGAGCCTGTCCTGGAATTGCTCTGTAGACCAGGCTGGTCTTGAACTCAGAGATCCACCTGTCTCTGCCTCCCGGATGCTGGGATTAAAGACATGTACCACCACTGCCCGGCCTAATCTTTCTTTCTTTCTTTTTTAAGAAATGGCCTTATGTAGTGTAAACTGCCCTCAAACTCTCTATGTAGTTGAGGAGTACTTTGAATGCTCCCAATCCTCCTGTCTCTACCTTCCCAGTGCTGGGATTACAGGCAAATACCACTATACCTTACCATGTCCTGCATTCCAGTGTGGGAATATGAGTTTTAGGGATCAAACTCATGTGCTTGTGCTTGCAAAGCACACACCTTACCAACTAAACCTCCTTCCAAACCCCTTAAAGGTTAACTTCATGTACTATTTTTACTGCTTCTTGTTTGAGTGCACTCTGTCTCAGGAAAGGTGTGGACTTCACTGCTTACATCATGATGACACAGGGTTTTAGATCTGGGAGCACTGTGCACTGGAGATTTTCCATTTTAGATGCTGATTACACCTTAGAAACAGTGCAGAAAACTCACTTGGGAAGGTGCTGTGTACAGCAGGGTTTCTCAATGTGGGCACTACTGACACTTTAGTCTGGATGACTCCTTGCACAGCCTGGGGATTCTGTATCCTGGTCTCGGGGCCACACATACACTTCCCAAGTCATAGCAATAAAAAATGTGGCATTTGTGGGAGGGCACTAGCAAGATGGCTCAGTGGCTAAGAATGCATATTGCTACTGTAGAGGGCCATGTTTGCTTCCTAGCACCAATGCTGAGTACAACCACAACTGCCCACAACTCCAGCTCCAGATTCGATGCCTCTGGACTCCACAGTCACCTGTGCTCACATGCAAATACCAACACACATAATTTTAAAAGTTAAAAAAAAATTTTGACACAGGGCGTGGTGTGGTGGTTTGAAAGAAAATGGCTCCAAAAGGGAGTGGCGCTATTAGGAGGTGTGGCCTTGTTGGAGTAGGTGTGGCCTTGTTAGAGGAAGTGTGCCATTGTGGGGGTAGGCTTTCAGGTCTCCTAAGCTTAAGCTATGCCAGGTGAGACAGTTCACTTCCTGTTGCCTGTGTATCAAGATGTAGACCTCTTAGTTCTTTCTCCATCACCATGTCTGCCTGAATGCTGCCATGATGATAATGGACTAAGCCTCTGAAACTGTAAACCAACCTAATTAAGAGTTTTCCTTTATAAGAGTTGCCTTGGTCATGGTGTGTTTTCACAGCAACAGAAACCCTATAGAGTAAGACACAGGGTCTTCCTATGTAGATCATGCTGGCCTCACACTCATAGAAATCCACCTGCCTCTGCCTCCAGAGTGCTGGAACAAAAGTTGTGTACTGCTAACACCCAGTTAAAATATGTATATTCATTTTTAAAATGCTGGAGGGGGGAGGGGTGGCTTAGTGGTAGAACACTTGCCTAGCATGTTCAAAGGCCCTGGGTTATATCTCTAACACACACACACACACACACACACACACACACACACACACACACACACACACACACAATTTCTTTTTAAATAAGCGCCAACGCCTAGAGAATAATTGAGAGGTTAAAAGCACTGGCTGCTCTTGCTGAAGATCTGGGTTCAGTTCTCAGTACCCACATTAGGCAGTTTACAGTCATCTGTAACTCCAGATCCAGGGGCTCTGTTGCTCTCTTCTGGCCTTCACAGGCACTGCACACACATGGTGTATACACATACATGCAGGCAAAACACTCAAACACATAAAAAGAAATAAGACTAACCAGGCAGTGGTGGTGCACACCTTTAATCCCAGTACTTGGGAGGCAGAGGCAGGTGGATCTCTGTGAGTTCGAGGCCAGCCTGGTCTACAGAGTGAGTGCTAGGACAGCCTCCAAAGCTACACAGAGAAACCCTGTCTGGAAACACCCCCCCCAAAAAAGCACTGGTATGAAATGTTAGAGATAGGCAGAGCAACACAGCTATGCCCAACAAAGCCAAGAAGACAAATAGAGCAAAGCCTCCTGCAGGGACTACAAACCAAGATCTTTCTGCAGACCAGGGCTGGGTTCAATTCAACCATCTTCCTGATCAGCCAAGCCTGGTGGTGGGGGGTTGGGGGTGGCTCGGCCAGCAGCTGTGTCTCTGCACTTCCTCAGCTCATCCACCCCGGGGCCACACAAGACTGACATCAGCCTCATCTGACTTCCTCTCCTCAAAGGAGCCTGCACCTGCTGTGAGCAGCCAAGGGGAAGGTAGAACGCCCCCATCAAGTGACGGGACCTCTTAACTATCACTAGGGTGCACACTCCACCTGACCCCCACCTCCAGCCCAGGTTCTCAGCGCCTGGACCCCATTGCTGCCTTCAACTGTCACTAGAGATGCGCTGGGCTGCAAACAAGCCCCTGCAAAGCTTTTCCTGAGCTGTCACATTTGCACTGCTGCAAGGAGCTGATGGGTTCTGCTTATCATCTCCCTGCCCACAGACGGAGGAAGCCAAGGACTTTCTAGACTCTTTGCCTAGAGTCACACAAGGAACTGGAGACAAAGTGTGGGTATCAACTCTGGAGCTGAGAACTGGCTCAGCTGTTACAGCATTTGCTGCTAAAGTGTGACAGTCGGAGTCCAGACCCCTAGGACCTACAGTCACGTCAGGTGGGTGTGGCAGACCACTTGCCATTCCAGCCTAAGGGGAAGACTGGATCCCCAGCACAAGCTAGCCAGAGACTGAGGGTACTGGTCAACTCTAGGTTAGATGAGAGATGTGGATGGAGGATAATTTCTGACAGCAACCATGAGCCTTTAAATTCATATATCCACGTACACATGCATGCATTCATACATGAATCCACACAAATGAAAAAGTATGCGTACGCACACACACACACAGGAAAACTGAAAAACAAAAACCAAAACCAAAAAGGAATGTAGATTTCAAGCCTCGCTCATTCACTGCAGATTTCCCTCCTCCACATCTGAATATAAGATCCTAGTCTCACAGCTTCTTCCCGTGGTGGGCCTCAGATTCCCCATACAGAGGATGGGGGGATGGGGAGGCTCTAAAATGGTGCCTCAGACTTACACGGGAACCACCCTGCAAGCCTGTCAATCAATGGAGGCAACAGAAGCAATGCAGGTAGAGCTGGCGTGTTGCTCAGTGGCGAAGCACTTGCTGTGAGGTGCTGGGTTCTATCCTCAGGCCCAAATTACTACAACTAGTCGCAATAATTATAAAGATGAGTAAAAGACCAACCTAGCTCCATGCCACAACCATGGCTGTCACAATTGATGACTGTACCCTTCCTTTGTATCCTTCTCAGCACAGGTGAGAATTTATGGTCTCCGGGTCAATTTTACTTACACACACACACACACACACACACACACACACACACACACACACTCTTTTTTGTGTGTGTGGTTTTTCAAGATAGGGTTTTTCTGTGTAACAATGCTGGCTGTCCTGGAACTCACTTTGTAGACCAGGCTGGCCTTGAACTCACTAAGATCTGCCTGCCTCTGCCTCCCAAGTGCTGGTATTAAAGGCGTGCGCCACTACTGCCCTGCTGGTAAGAAATTATGCTCAGTTTATGTTGTGCTGGGTGTGAAACCCAAAGCTTTGAGCAAGCTAGGAGAGTACTGTTCCAATTGAGCCATATCCCCAGCCCTATTCCTACCTACTTAATAAGCACCTAACCTAGCAGGCAGTTACCAAGGTTGGAAGCAGGACAGAACATGGAGGTACATCACAGAATCATGGAGGCCACAAGAGGAGAGAGTTAGAGGCTGGGAACCACAGAGGAACTCCAGGAGAAAAAGTTCAGGGACTGGGGGTGAAGGCTTGGTAGGTCAGTTGGACTTGCAGTGAAAGTAGATGGTGGAGATCATAAAACCCAAGGGTAGGTCATACATGGTGGCGCACACCTTAAATCCCAGCAGTCAGGGGGCAGAGGTGGATTTCTGCGAGTTCGAGGCCAGCCTGGTCTACATAGCGAGTTCCAGGCCAGCCAGGGCTACACAGTGAGACCCTGTCTCAAAACAATACAATACAAACTTCCCAGGGTAGGAGGCTAAAAACACAGATAAAGGTCAGGGATCAGAGGTCAAAGGAAGAGCTCTGGTGCCACAGGTCAAGGGTCAGGCTTACCTGGTCTCCTTGGCGGGCTATGATGGTGCCGGCTTTGGCATGATGTAGCAAGACTCTGCTGTTCAGTAGAGAGGGGTCCTGGGAAGGGAGGGGAGTTGAGATGGACCCAGTCAGGCATGTCCCCTGGCTCCCTCATACCCTGCCCCCTCCACACTCTGCCCACCTCAATCCTCATCAGCTTGGCTAGCTCTCTCTTCGCAGCCTCAAAGATGCTGCTCGTCTGGCGGCCCTGGTAGGGCCCAAAGGGACAGCCACCGGTGGCTGACTCATCTTCACAGTAGCTGTATTCACAGGCCCCGGCCGGCTGCTCCCGGAGCTCCTGAGTGGGGGTCTGTGTAAGGCAGGAGGACCTGTAACTTCCTGCGAGCCTCCCAATTGACCTTTCAAATGACTCACCCACTGGCCAAGGCCAGAGTTCTGAAAGGGGGGGCTGTGGTGAGACAGGAGTAAAGACAGGGCCTCACCCTAGCGGATGCTGTCTGAGGTCCCCCAGATGCCTCTTCTTGAAGGGAAACAGATATCCGGCCACGCTCATAGGCCATGTCAAAGTCAGAACGAGGGCCTCCTTGCAAGCCTATATGCATGGAGGAGAGGCAATAAAGCCAATATGCTGGGGTGGAGCTCAATGAAGTGTCTGCCTAGAGTGTGTAAGGTCCTGGTGTCCACCCTCAGGCACAAAGCTAATAAGTAAACAAATCAGTTAGTAACCATATCTATAACCAACCTTAATTCCATGCTAAAGCTGCAACCATGACAGACATGACTAATAGATAACCACACTTTACCCCTGAATCTTTCCTGACACAGTTGGCAGGAGAATGATCTTAGAACGTACCCACCAAAGTAAGAACCAAGGAAATAGGATCTATATGCCCATTTTGTAGGTAGGAAAACAAAATCAGGACTGAAAAGCGGCATGTCCTGGATTCAAATTTAGGCCCCTTGGACAGTCCTTTCCATACCATCCGCCCCTTACTCCCCCCCACCAGGCCTCCGAACCTGAGATGTCTACTGGCATGGAGATGCATCGGCTCAGCAGAGGGGCTGAGGGGGCTTCTAGGGATGTGGGCTTCACAGGATCCCCTGGGGAGACAAACGCTCAGGATCAATTTAAACCTGCAAAACCAGGCTCAGTGAGTAAGGGCTTGGGGCAGCAAGTTCTAGGCCCTGGACTCACAAGGTAGAAGAGAGAACTAACTCCTTCCTGCAAATTGTTCTCTGACCTCCACTGCTTGCTATGGCATGTGTGCACCCCCCGAAAATAAATACATATAAAAAAATACACAAAACTGAGGGACTGAAGAGCACAGAGGCCAGAGATGGGGCTGAATGGGCTCAAGTCCTTGGCTGGGAAGAGCTGTAAGGAGTAGCCCTGGTACCTGCTGGTCCAGGCAGTGGGGCTCCGGTGGGGTCAGGGGGCCGGCCAGAGGTCTCCTTTGAGGCATCCTCAGTACCTGAGGTGCTGACTACCCGTTTAGAGCCACGGACAGGGCTGGTGCGGGTTGGGAGGCCAGGGCTGGGGAACAGGCGTAGGGGCTGGATCTCCTGGGGTAGAGGAGAAGAGAGAAATTTACAGCATGTCTAGGTGTCCCCCAGTGTGTCCCCACATCCTCTTGTGCGTGCGTCCGACTCACATGGCTGAAGAGCTCATTGGTCAGACCCAGGTAATTGTGAAGCGCCAGGAAGGTGACTCTCTGTAGCCTCACCATGATGATCTGCAGGGGTGGGGGCAGGGAGCAGGAGAGGGGCGTGGTCAGGCGAGTGAGCAGTCAGCATCCGCAGCCTCCATGGAGGTCTGCTGCTCAGTAGTGATAAGCACCAAGTACGCCTATCCACCAAGCACTGGTGCCTGGGACAGGTGGGGCGGGGTGCTCTGCCACCCACGGAGGCCGTGAAGGGCCAGCTGACCTGCACCACTCGCACCAAACTCTCAGGGTACTTGGTGAAGACCGCGGAGAAGGCTTCCACCGGGAGTCTCAGCACTGTAGAGTCCCGGGCAGCCCTAGCTGACACAGTCCGCTGGGGATGCTGGTGACCCTGGGGAACACACACGTGGGAAGAAGAGGTAAAATCAAGACGTGTGAGGCCATACCGCTCCTTGCACCCTTCCTGGTGCCAGTGACCATGAGTACCATCAGAGCCAGTGAGGTGGGGCCTCCCACCTTTCTACCCCGCCCGGGACTGTCACTCACGGTGATGACGTCAAGGATGCTCAGGAGGCTGTTGACGCTGTCTCCAGGGACCACTTCCTTCACCACACACTCCTTCCCGTCCTGAGACACAGGGGCCACTGACCAGTGCCAGCCTCCTCCCAGTGGCTGCCACGCGATGTCACATCCAACTAACCGAATTCCTAACCTCCTAACCAGTTGTTTCCTGCATGTCACTCCCTGCCCATCTGTGTGAACCTCCCCAAATGGTCACTCTGATAGTTTTATAGCACTAGAATGAGAACTCAGAGCCCTGCACATACCAAGCGAGTACTCATCAGGGAGCACCTCACTGGAGGATTCTAGGAAGGGGCTCCACCACTGAGCCACGCCTGCTGTCCCTCACCAGGCAAAGGCTCTACCATTGAGCTCTACACTAAGCCACCATTAACCTGACTTCTGACTACACATCCCCCCAAAACAGTGTCTAACTCCAGGAGAAATGCCCAGCACCCACCCTCCCACAATGGCTCCCCGAGATCCACTCACAGGCCCTGGCAGACAGAGTTCCAGTAGTCCATCTTGAACCACGTAGATGCTGGCATCTGGCTGCCCAGGCCGGAAGACGTAGTCCCCCTGCCCAAGACGCTGGAAAACCATGTGCCGACAGAGCTCCAGGAAGAGCGGCTTCTCGAAGTGACCCAGCACCCTACAGGGGGCATCGAGGGAGGGATGGAGGAGGTCAAAGCAGCCACGGCTCTGCAGGAACCTCAGAACAGCCACACCCCAACACTTACCGAACATTCTTGAGCATGTAGAGCACCTCAGAGGGCAGATGGGAATTGGCCAGGTCGCCTTCTGTGAGGTCAGCCTCCAATACCGAAGGCGGGGGTTCCTTGCGCTGTAGGGTCGGAGTCTCCTTCTGGATACGCAAGATTCTGATGGGAGGAGGGGTTAGAGCGGTGGTTCTCAACCTTCCTAATGTGCAACCCTTTAAGACAGTTCCTCATGTCGTAGTGATCCCCCAACCGTAAAATTATTTTCATTGCTACTTCATGACTGCAATTTTGCTACTGGTATGAATTGCAATGGAAATGTCTGTGCTTTCTGGTGGTCTTAGGAGGCCCCTGTGAAAGGGCAGTGTGACCCCCCCAAGGGATTGCCACCCACAGTCTGAGAACTGCTGGCCCAGGTGCCCATTTACTCCTTCCCTCTGGTTTATGCAGAGCAGATTAAGCTCACTGCCCAGATCAGGCCCTCTACTCACTTTTTATCATTAAAGTTTTATTAGCACACTGCATGTTAATTCATTCATGTATTACTTATTACCTTCTCACTTCAAAGGCTGAGTTGAATAGCCTACATAGAGACTGTATATACCCCATAAAGCCTAAAATGTTTGCTATATATCCTTTTACAGAGTAAACAAATGGTGTCAACTTCAGAGACACCTCCCTTACTCCCCAACCCCATCATAGGGCTCTGGAATGGACCTTCTAGTTTCTCAGGAGTTTACTTTATTCATTCACAAATTCACACATATATCTAACATATTTTAATTATACCCTCCATTACCCTCCTTAACCTTCTCTTCTTTCTGCCAAACCCCTTCTTTTTTGGGAAGTCCCTTTCCTACTTTTGTGGGTGTCTTGTCTGCTTTTGTGGCCCACTGCTTTAATTAAGGGGTGCCTGCATGAGCATGAGTTGGGGGTTATTTACTTGAACAAAGGCAACTTCCCAGTGCCTACACCATTGAGGACTATGGCTCAGAGCAATCACTGATGGCCCATACCTCCTCAGGGAGGGGTGGAGACTCATGAACCCCTCCCTCTGGACTCTGTAGTGTCAATGACACACTCCTGATGGCAATCTGAGATCAGGCTGAAGGCAGAAAGAACACTGTATTTGTCACTGAAGTTTATAGAGTCCTGAAAGGGACTTGGACATGAGCATACTCTAAAGACCCCAGATGTAGACTTCTGTTCTCTGTAAAAACCCTTCAGGCTTGTTTTCTTTCTTTCTTTCTTTTTTTTCTTTTTCCCGGAAGCAGGGGGTCAGGGAGATGGCTCAGTTGATAGTACTTGTTGTACAAGCATGAGAGCATAAGTTTAATCCCCAACACCACTTAAGAAGTCAAGGAGGGCCGGGCATTGGTGGAGCACACCTTTAATCCCAGCACTCAGGAGGCAGAGGTAGGCAGATCTCTGTGAGTTCTAGACCAGCCTGGTCTCCAGAGCTAGTTCCAAGACAGCCTCCAAAACAATACAGAGAAACTCTGTCTCAAAAAACAAAACAAAACAAAACAAAAAACGAAGTCAAGGAGGATCATGCATCCATGTGCCCGAGATCTCGGGGTAGGTGGCAGCGGAGACAAGCAGATCTCTAGGCTACCTGGCCAGCAGTCTAGCCAAAGGCATGAGCTGCAAGTTCAGTGAGAGACCTGTCTCAAGGGAATAGGGCAGAGAGCAATCGGGCAGGACATCTGATGTTCCCCTCTGTCACCCTCACTTGGTACACACATCACACATACCTTTAATTAATTACTCAATTAATTAAAAAGAAAAGGCAGGGAAGCGAAAGAGAATGAAAGCAAGAAAACAAAGCAAAAGAATGAGGAAAATAAAAGGCCCATGAGAGAGCATCCTCTTAGGTCGTAATGAATGAACTCCACTATAGCTTTTCTGATGGAGACAGATGCCCGAGCTAGCCCTCTTCCAGTGTAGAGAATTCAGTTAGAGCCGTCTGCTAAGAACTTGGGGGAAACTCCTGTGAGTCACAGAGGCTGTGGGGCAGGCCCCTTTATTAGCACAACAGTCTTGAGATAGACCCTCTCATACGAGTTAAATTTAGTGATGCAGAGAAACCCAGATAGAACTCTTCTGTTTTGTTGGTATTTTTAGATAGTATCTCTCATGTAGCCCAAGCTGGCTCCAAACTTGGTTAAGGAGCCAGTGCTAACCTTGAACTGCCAATCTTACTGACTCCACCTCTTGTATATAGAGACAGCAGGTGTGCACCACACCATACCAGGCTCAGATAGAATTCTTCTATCAAGGAGATCTTACACAAGTCTTTCCCTGGCTCAGAGTTCTGAGATAATCATCCTGAACTCACAAAGACACCAGGGTAGATTCTTACCAGTATGTAGTTACCACAGACAATCCATGGTGCAGAAAAAATAGATACCTGCGTGTGTGTGTGTGTGTGTGTGTGTGTGTGTGTGTGTGTGTGTGTAGGCCAAAAGAGAACCTTTGCTCCTTAGATACTAGTCACCTTGTTTGTTTGAGACAGGGTCTCACAGTCTCACCAAGCAGGCCGTGTTGGCCAGTCAGGGAGACCCAGGGACCTGCCTGTGTCCACCTCCCCAGTGCTGAGATGACAAGTGAGCTACCATCTACCATACCCAGCCTGTTTTTTTTTCTTTTTTCTTTTTAATGTGGGTCCTAAGGATCACACATAGATACTGACGCTTGCAAGGCAAGTATTTTACCTACACAAGCCATCTCCTCCAGCCTGATCATAACAAACTAGACACAAACAGCCCTTCTACCAAAATCAGAGAAAGCCCTGTAATACCATGACTTGTCACAAAGTTCAAGGAGTCTCCCCCACCCCCAATTTTAAATACATCCTGAGAAAGACCTTCAGGTAGACCTCCTGGTGCAAGAAGATCCCAGAACCATTTCTCTGAAAGAGCCTTCTCAAAGACACTGACAAACCCTGAGATAACTTTCCTATGTTTCTTTTCTTTTCTCTCTCTCTCTCTCTCTCTCTCTCTCTCTCTCTCTCTCTCTCTCTCTCTCTCTCTCTCTCTCTCTCTTTTTTTGTTTTTTTGAGACAGGGTTTCTCTTTGTAGCCCTGGCTGTCCCAAACTCACTCTGTAGACCAGGCTGGCCTCCAACTCACAGAGATCCGCCTGCCTCTACCTCCCAAGTGCTGGGATTAAAGGCGTGCACACACCACCGCCTGACAGGTATTATTTTCTTAAAGATTATAGCTTATATTTGTTTATCTATTGTGTACGTATAGGTCAGAGGACAACTTGCATGACTCAGTTCTCTCCTTGCCCCATGGGGGTTCCGGGAATGGAGCTCATGTCTTCAGACTCGGCAGCAAGTGCCGTTACCCACTGTGCCATCTTGAAGGCAAACATAACGGGCACAGGCCTGTCGTTCCAGTTACTCACAAGGCTGAGACAGAGGATCACAAGGTCAAGGCCTGCCTGGGCTACAGAGAAAACTCAAGATAAACCTGGATAACTTGTTTTCAAACAAACAAACGAAAAAGTATAGGACTTGAGTTTGGCTCACTGGTAACCCAGTCTCTGAGTTTTATACTGTGCACCACAAAGCAAATTAAATAAGCTCAATAAAACCGAAAAGGAGGGCCAGCAAGACGGCTCGTGGGTAAAGGTACTTTCTGCCAAGCCTTATAACCTCAGTTCAATCCCTGGGATTCACATGGTAGAAGGAGACAACCAATTGTTATGCAGCTATGACATGTGCACTCCACATATAAACACATACATAATAAATAAACAAATTTTAAGTAATGAAAATTTTAAGTAAAGCAGGGGCTAGGGATATAGTTCAGTGGTAGAATGCTTGCTGCAAGAATAAATGAATGAAATGAATGAATGAGGATGTAGCTTAGTTGGTAGAGTGCTTGCCTGGCATGCACAAAGCCTTGAGTTTAGGTCCCTGAACCACATAAACCAGGCACGGTGACACATACCTACAATCCCAACACAAAGGAGAACCGGGAGTCAATGTTAGTCTTGACTGTATACAAAGTTCCAGGCCAGCCTGGGCTAAATGAGACCTTGTCCCAAAAACCACACCAAACCCAAGCAAACAAAACACACACACACACACACACACACACACACACACACACACACACACACACTACATAAGACAGCTCACAGGGGAAAAGAACTATCCAGGGTGAACAACACAGACAACTCAAGAGAGACTCTCTCCTAGAGAACAGAATCATGAAAAAGGCCCTCCAGCTAGCCACGCAAACTTCTGAGATAACTGCAATAAGACACCTTGAAGAAACTCTCTAGGCAAGACACCAGGTGTAGATACCTAAACATATGGCAGATAGCCTTCAGGGACAGGGGAACATTATTGAAACAAGTCTCAAGCCACAAGCGTGCCCACATCGTAAGCATCTTGTCTGGGTTAGCAGAACTCTGAGATAGTCCCTGCCAAGTGAGAACCTCGCGATGGCCCTCTGATGTGGGACATCCCAAGACAGTCCATACGTTTAAATAACTCTGAGGTACAGGGGTGAGTTGACCCCTGTCCAGCACTTGATATTATACCCAGTGGCAGCCTTACTTCTTGGCAATGTTAAGCATCTTCAGTTTCTTCTTCATGCGGGGCCGGGAAGTGGTGGAGACTGATGTGTCCACCAGGGAAGAAGTGGATTGTGATACCTGGGAGAATTAAGAATATGAGGTCAACTGGAGAAACAGGAAGGGCAGATCCAAGAGGATCTTAATAAAGGCAGAGGTGTTCACTAATAAGTGTAAATAGGAAAAGGGCCTGGTCTCTGTAGTCAGCCAGGCCAGCAGGAGGTCCTGGAACTCACCTTCCGCATAATCTTCCGGCCATAGAAAAGCACTTTGTCCCGCTTCCGGAACCGATACCTTGGGCCCTCCGGGGCTGGAGTTTCTGGGGGTAGGTGGGAGGGAAGGGAGGGAGCTTTGAGCTCTGCGAAGGCTCCAGCAAATTCCCCGCCCCGCAGCTTGGGCTCTCCGGGTATTGGAGCTCCCCCTCCATCCCTACAGCCTTCCCCCAGAGGGGCCCTTCGAATCCTCACTCTGCACCCGCAGCCTCCGCACCACCAAGAGGATGAGCACAGCGGTGACCAGCACCGCCACTCCGGCCCCGATCATCACGCCCAGCACCTGCGGAACGAACGGCACAGGCTGGGCACCGCATATCCGTCTCGCTAAGCCCTCCTCCAGGGCCTTTCGAATCACCTCTGCCCCGGAGGAGGTCGTGTTCAGCTCATGACTCGGTGTCCCCATCTGCAGAATGGGTCACTGCCGGTTCCCTTCCCACCCCCCCACGAGGGGGAGCGACGGACTCTTCCCTGAGGCTAGGTGTCCCGCGATGCATGCCGGGAAACGTAGTTTCGCCTGCACATACATTCTCGAAGAGAGAATCGCGCGGCGCACAGCAAGCCCGCCGGGAGTTGTAGTCCGGTGCACAAATTCCCCAACCCTTACCATTCCAGTTTGCAGTGGCGCCTCCATTGGTTGTTTCGGACTTGGTAGCAGGTCTGATAGCCTGCAGTCCTGGAAATCGAGGAGCAGAAGGGACCAGAGCGAGACGTCAATCAAGCCTACCCAGCTCGGCCCACAGGCTCTTCCCCCATCTCTTCTCACAAGCCACACCCCCTAGATACCTTTGGCCTGGATGACATCTCCATTCGCCGGGGTTGGGGTGGGACCGGCTAGAGAGGTTGCTGCTGGACAGAGGGATGGGGACGAATTGACCTCCCAGTCTGGATCTAGGGGTGAGACCAGCCCCCAGCTCTTTGTCTGACCCTCTTCACTTACACATAAGGCCGACCAGACTCCCCAACATATTCATCTGCACGCTATGGTAAACCGGTAGTGGTCCTGGCCCTCACAGTTACATGGCAGGTGGCTTAGGCCATGGTCTCTTCTGAAAGTGGTTCGTTCCTTCCTTAGCCTTGGCTTTCCGTAGGTCTGACTAGTCTTGATTAACCAACCCTTAGGCTGGACGCCCTCCTACACCCGGTAAAAACTTGATGTCCCATTCGAGGAAAAACCAGGACTCGACTCGTAAGCGACAATTGGACTCTGAGCTCCTGACTCAAGCCTGCCCTATCGAGGAATCTGGAAGCTGGGGCGTTGACTCTCTTGGAAAAAAGACCCCAAAGCCCTCGGGGTGGGATGAACTCCCAAAGTGTTATAAGCTTGCAGATTTAACTGTCACGAAACAGGAAAGCCACCGCGCGGAGCATCCCTGGGATTATTGGAATGATGCAGGAGGTGTAACCAGGGACGCCGGAATTAGGGTCGGGTAAGAGGGGGCGGCGCACTGGAAAGTTACTGAGAGATTTGGAGGTATTTAACTACTAACGAAAAGTCTAGGTGTTTCGGGGAGCACCTGAGCTTCCTGGAAGATACTGAGGGAAGATGGAATGCTACCGGGACTCTTCTGGGACGCTGGAGATTTTTTGATATCTTAGACTATTAATGGGAATTTAAGGGGATCGCAGAGCACTGAGATGTTACCTGGAAAATTGTTAAATCGACTAATCCCGTTCCGTACTCCAAGACGCACCTGGCTACCGAAGCGGAAACACCGGGGCAAGGAACTCAGGAATGGGGGTGGGGTGGGAGCATCAGAAAGTCGGGACCTACCCGGAATCAGAGGACAAATCGATTCGGGGCAAAGCTGAAGCTCTCTAACGGCCCTCGAAGGGACACCCTTGCTCGGTCGAAGGAAACTCGGATCACCCAGGAGCTGCAACCAGTGTCCACCCAGCGTTGGCCAACACCCCGAGTTTTCCGTCCGCAGCCGCAGACGCGGCACCTTTAAATTATTCCACTGCAGAGCACGCCCCAGCTCCGCCTCCCGCCATGCTTGGAAGGTCGCACTGCGCCAGCCATGCCAAGTGTGGCAGTCTCTTAAAGGAGCTGATTGTGGTGTGAGGGCTGCCCCTCCCACTACAAATTAAATCATCACATTTATGTTCCCTTTTATTTAACAGCCATCCTACATGCCCTCCCTTCCCCAGTGTCTAATTCGACCAGCCTGAGACATCACTAGGCCTGTCAGAAGCAATCTTTAAAAGCAAATTCTTTTTTTTTTTTAAGATTTATTTATTATGTATACAGTGTTCTGCCTGCATGTATGCCTGCAGGCCAGAAGAGGGCACCAGATCTCATTACAGATGGCTTTGAGCCACCATGTGGTTGCTGGGAATTGAACTCAGGACCTCTGGAAGAGCAGGTAGTGCTCTTGACCACTGAGCCCTCTCTCCAGCGTGCCCCTCCCCCTGAAAAGCAAATTCTAAAAATAAATAAGCTGGGGTCTCAGGAGTACAGGGGATAAAGTCTAGTGGTGATCATCTTGCAATCAGTTTACCAGCAGTGAATGGTCCTCTGGGGAGTCCCTGGAAGAGAGAAGTGGAAGGAAGCGGCATTGGATCTCTCCGGCACACGCTCCTTCCCCTAGGGTCTATCAATCCACAACCCAGTCCTGGGCTCCAACCTTCCACAGCAGCAGAGCAGGCTGCAAGCTGAGCCACTTCCGCGACGGAACTTGCCAGATGTGGGACTATCCTGGCACTGTTCAATGTAGATCTGGAGCTCACTCTTCTCTGTGCCAGTGCCTCCCGGGTGCTGGGGAGAGATGACCCCTGGGCATGAAAGCTGGTCCTGACCTCCAAAGCTCTTAAGGTCCAGTCAACTGGGTGTCCCACTTTTCTCTGATGTGACCACCCTGGGTCTCCCTTCTGGACCCCTGCCTTGTGGCTTGCTTCACTGTAGAACCCTTTCCCATTCCTGGATGTGGCCACAGGTCTCAGGTTTATTGGTTTAGTGCCCTCTACTGCAGACCAGGAGCCTAGACTGGGTACTTAGCAATCTCTCTTATGAGCTGAAACAAGGTAACTCAGGGGCCTGAACTACATCCAAGGGTGCTGCATGTGTATGATATCTGAGTGCTCCAGCAAGACTCAAGGTGGCTGCCTGGGGCCTGGGTGACAGTAATATACCTGTGGGCGGCTATAGATCATCCATGTGGGAAAGCCTGCCTACAGCTGCTACCAGTGACAATACGGGGCAGGGTCCCAGGAAAGTCTCCCCACGACTTCTGGACCACCACTACTGCTCCAAGCCCTTTCTGGCTGCCAGGTCTTTGGATCTACAAGTACATTCTCCCTTGGGCTCCCGTCTCTCCAATCTAGAAATCTTAAGTGATGAGGGAAATGCTCTAAGCAGCCATCTAGTCACAATGACTTTGAATACTTAGGTATATTTGTGTGTGTGTGTGTGTGTGTGTGTGTGTGTGTGTGTGTGTGTGTGTGTGTGTGTGTGTGTTTAGCTCCTGTGCCTTCTGGGGTGTTTTTAAAAAAAAGGCAGTTGTCCTGTAGGCTGTGGGAGGCTGACTGAGAGGACAAGAACACTTATGTAGGGTGGCAGGGACGCAGGATTCACACTCAGAAAACATGTCTTAAGGAGTGTGGAGTGCACTGGGTATCAAGTGATCACTGTCTATCTAGCGCTAATGGGGACTATGACCAGTACATGGGTTACTAGCCACCAGCAATAGGTATAATGGAAGCACAGAAGGTTCCAGAAGGACCCTGATGTAGGTGGGTATTAGGGTAGGTCTGGAAAAGCTTCTAAGCCTGGAGAAGTGATTGCAGAGCATTCAGGAAGCACTGGGTGAGGTAGTAAGCATCCACCTAGAAGCCCAGCACTCAGGTGGCAGAAGCAGAAGGACAGAAGTTCAAGGTCATCCTCCAAGGAAAGCTCTTAACAGGCCTGTAAGATGGTTCAGAGAGTAAATAAAAGTGTTTGCCTGCCAGGCGGTGGTGGCGCACGCCTTTAATCCCAGCACTCGGGAGGCAGAGGCAGGCGGATCTCTGTGAGTTCGAGGCCAGGCTGGACCGACAGCCTCCAAAACAATACAGAGAAACCCTGTTTCATAAAACCAAAAAAAAAAAAGTGTTTGCCACCAAACCTGATGACTCCACATGGTGGAAAGAGAGAACTGACTTCCACAAAATGTTCTCTGATCTCCAAACACTGTGTTGTGTACAACCCCACCCACCCCAAATAAGCAAGTGTTTAAAAGAGATCATACAGGAGAGGGAGGAGGCCCGTGGGATGGCTCAGGAGGTAAAAGCACTCAAGTCTGGGTCTATGATCCATGTGCTGAAAGTAGAGAACTAATTCCAGCAGGGTGTCCTCTCCCTCCACACATGTAACAAGATGTGTGTGCACGTGGATGCACACACACACACACACACACACACACACACACACACACACACACACACACACACACTAAAATGCACGTTTTGGTTCCCTGGCAGGACTGCAGGAAGCTGTCCTTTCCTGCCATCCAGCTGAATCAGCTGTGGTATGTTCCAGGTTTCTTTCAGAATGACCCCGACAACACCAACTACCCTTAAACCCAGTTCCAGCCCACTCTCTCCTTGAACTTCTTAAAGCCTCTGGGTCTTTCCTGCTCCACCTTCTGTGACCCCAGGACAACTCTGTGAAGCTCAGGGCTTAAAACGTTCAGGGAGGGCGAGGGAAACAGGGTTTCCAGGGAGGAGGTAAAGGCGGCTGACCTTGATGGTGTCATAGGCGCCGGTGATGAGAGCAATGAAGAGGCTCAGCACCATGTAGATGAAGAGGCTGATGAAGGAGTAGAGGTAGAGCTGGGAGAAGAGCCACACCAGGCTACTGCGACCCTGCTGGGCCTGCATGGCTGCGAATGTCACAAACATGTCGTCCCCGTTGATGAGCGAAAATAGACACTCGGAGACCATGGACAGCGAGCGGAACTGTAGGCAGACAGGTAGGGTAAGAGGATAGGTGTGGCCGGAGGTAGTCAGGCTCACCAGGGGTCAGCGGGCAGAATGACTGGCAACTGGGCCATCTGAGGGTCATATCAGAAAGTCACACCCAGGGACTGGTTCCTCAAGAGTCGAAGGGGCTGTTAGATGGAGTAACTCAAGTCCAGTCACCAGTGACCACAAGAATGACCAAGTCACAGGGCCAATGTCAGGATCATTGAGGGTCACAGGGCACAGAATACAAAACTGCTTCAAGGTGCAGGAGTGGCTCAGCTGGTAAAGCATGAGATCCCAAGTTTGATCCCCAGCATCTACATAAGAAGCCGGGCGTGGAAGTGTGTCTGTTACCCCAGCACCGGGGAGGTGCAGCCACGAGCATCCCTTGGCGCTCAGAGTCAGATCATTGATCCTGATCATAGGCTACAGGCCAATTAGACCCCATCTCAAAAGAAAAACCAAGGTGTGGCTGGGCATGACGACACATGCCTTTACTCCCAGCATTCTGGAGACAGAAGCATACATGTCTGGGAGTTTGAGGCCAGTTTGGTTTATATGGTGAGTTCCAGGACAGTCAGAGTTACACTGTGAGACCTTGTCTCCAAAACAAAACTATTGGGTGAATAACTTTTTAGAAATGACAGCAAAAGCTGACCTCTGGCTTCCCCATACATGTGCATACGCACACAGTACATGTACATATGCACTCACATACAGGAACACATTTACTTACACAAACAAAAAATAAATAAAACCTAAAAGTCTGTAGACCAGAGGTCAAGGTGGGTCTTTCAGGTCCTTTGGTCAACAACTAAGAGACCAGAGGTTGGGAGGGGTGTGGGAGCCTTGGGCCCTTTGAGGGTAGTTCACAAATACCCGCAGCACCCAGCAGCCCATATACCTTCACGTGGTAGGGTCCCAGGACAATCCAGCCACAGAAGCAATAGCCTAGGTAGATGACGGCCACACAGCAGCAGAAACGCATCACACTGGGCAGTGCCACACGGAGCGTGGCAATCAGGATCTGCAGAGGGGAAAGGGACCGCAGTGAAGGCAATGGCCACAACCTAACTAACCTCTCAGATGGAAGGGAGGACCTCACCAATGTGGCCAGAGGGGCTGCTGAGAGCTTAGATAGGGCAGGACCCACCTGGGAGGAGCCTAGGACATACCACAGCTGGACTCAGCTGGAAGGACAGGTATGGACAGGCTCCCGTGGTCCTGCCCAGGTACAAAGACGAGTGTGTCTGTGGTAGGTGGGTATAAGAAAGAGATTTGTGGTTTGGAGAGTGCCTAGTATGCACAGGGCCTTGAGTTTGACCCCTGGTACTACATAAAAGCAAGTGGAATGGCATACAGCTGTCATTCTACCACTTGGGAGGTGGAAAGCAGGAGGATCAGGTGCTCATTACCCTTAGCTATGCAGCAAGCCCAGCCTGGGCTACACAAGACCTTGTGTTAAAAAAATTTTTTTAAAGCTGGGCAGTAGTGGTGCAAGCCTGTAATCCCAGCACTCATGGAGGCAGAGGCAGGCAAATATCTTGAGTTCAAGGCCAACTTCTAAAATAGCCAGGGCTACATAGAGAAGCTCTGTCTTGAAACACCAAGAACTAAAACTAAAAAATAAGCTGGGTGGTGGTGGTGTTCACCTTTAATCCCAGAACTCTGTGAGTTCGAGGCTGCCTGATCTACAGAGAGTTCTAGGACAGCCAGGACTACACAGAGAAACCCTGCCTCAAAAAATTTAAAAAAATGAAGTAAATAAAGGAAGAATAAAGAGGCTTGTGGTGGGTCACAGATTGGCAGGAATTAGTGACTGCTCTGTGAGCTTGGGTTTGAGAGGCTTGGAGCAGATAATACCCGGGCAGCTCAGGGGCAGAGGACTCACGTTGTACTTGTGGAAAAAAGTCAGGTAGCGGATGACACCAACCCAGACGAGCAAAGTGGAGGTACCCAAGAGGATGCTGCAGACATCATAGCTGGCTAGGTTCTGTGGGAAGGAGTGAAGGATCAGCCCATGGGCATACACCACCTGGAGGGAAGTGGTCCCCAAACAGGCATAAAAAAAATGGAGACAGAGAGACACAGGGTCCCGAGATCAGGGCACTGGCAGGACTCATACCTTTGCCTCAATGCCGATCTTCATGACAGTCCCCGAGATGGTAAGCACATCACTGGTAACCAGCAGTATGTACCAGCCATTGACGAACTCCAGCCGTTCCCACAGGCTGATTTCCCGACCCCGCCGCCGCCATATGAATGCAACAAACTCCTATGGGAGGAGCCCAGGTGAGGGTCTGTCTAGAAACCACTAGGCCAACACCCCCACCACAGCCCCAGGGCTGGGCAAGGCGGGCACCAGCGCTCGTGACACCAGGGCCTCACGTTCTGCAGCAGGAAGCCACGTAGCAGTGAGCGGGCACACAACAAGAAAGACAGGGAGCAGGTGAGGATGACCACCACATCAAATAGAAGCCGGAAGCTGTTGTCTCCTGCAGGAAGGAGGGTTGTCCCATCAAAACTCACATGGGGCCATGAGAGGCTGGGGCTAGGGGCTGGACCAGGGGAGCAGTCCTGGAGGAGAAGGTGAGGGTGTGGGTACATCTGGTTTAGAGGGTTAGACTTAGAGGTTCCCTAGCATGGAGTGTCAAAATTCCTTATGAACACTGGCATGGAGCACACTTTTTTTGTAGTGCTAAGCCAAGTACTCTACCAGGATCTCATATATCCCAGGCTGACTTCAAACTTACTATGTAGCCAAGGTTGGTCTTGAATTCAGCCTCCAGAGTACTGGGATTACAGGAAAACTAATTAAAAAAATTTTTTTCAAAGCACTGAGAATTGAACATAGGGTCTCATATCTGCTAGGAATTACACTGCTACTAAGCTACATCTCATTTTGCTTTGTTTTATTTTGAGACAGGGTCTTGCGTAGCCCAGGGTTACTAGGACTTTACTACATAGACAAGGATGAACTTCAACTCCTAATCCTTGTGCTGTGAGTATAGGAAGATATTTACTTATGTATTTATCTGCAGTACTGGCGACTAAACCTAAGGCCTTGAGCATGCTAGGCAACCGTTGTACCGCCGGGCTACATCCCCAGCCATCACTTTACTCTCTGTTTTAAGGCTGCCTTTGAACTCGCTCTGTACCCAGTACCCCAAGCAGATTTTGACTCTGTGATCCTCCTCCATCAACCTCCTAAATAGCTGGGATCACAGGCCAGGCTCCTTGTAAAGGTCTTGACTGGGCCCAGGATACTCCCAGGCAGGAAAAGGCACGTGATCGACACCAGTGCTCACAGACAAGGCATGGAAGGTACTATAGGAGGCCCAGGAAACACTCGGGAGGAAGGGTAGCGTTGTTCTGGGGTGGTGAAGGGTCTGAGGGTAGGAGGATTTACCATGTCTGGAGACACTGGGGTGTTTACACTCCTGGATGTGGGTCTGGGTCTCCAAGCGGATAGGGATTCGCCCACTGTGCGCTTTATTGTCAAAGGTGATCTGAACAGGTAAGGGCAGAGTAAGCCTGAGCAGCCCCAAGCATCAACTCCCAGCCCCCATGACAGATGGTCCAGGTCCTAGGCTCTACCCCATCACTCTCACACCATGTTGCCCCTTAACCAGGGAGTCCGGAGGACCGCCCGCTGGCTCACCAGCACACTGAAGGTATAACAGTCTGGGATCTCATTGTTGATGAGGCTCTGCAGGTTAATTGTCTTCAGCTGGAAGTGGATGGTGACGTTGATCAGCCTATTAGGGGAGGCTTGGGTGAGCGGCAGGGGCGCAATGTCACTCCTATCCTGGGCTGACTTTGCAGCTACCAGGGGAAACAGCTGACTCAGCTGCCCATCGGGTCACTGTGTGGTGGCCTCACACCCCGCCGACTCCATGGAAGTGGCCTCAGATGGATGTCTGGACTTGACACCTCCACCCGCCCCACCTTCAGCTGGACCCTTGAGCCCCTCAGGAAATCAGCCCCCTCAAAAGGAAAGGGCAATACTTGTGGAATTTCAGCGTGAGGTTCTTGTAACTGATGCTGCTATCCAAGAGATCCAAGTCCTCACTGGGGATGTCGGGGGGTCTGTCAGGAGGGTCCACCTGGATACAGTCTGAAGACAGGTAGTCACAGAAAGAACTCAGGGAGCAGGGGAGGCCCAGGTCCTGAGTCTCCCAGAGTCTCCCACAGTCCTGTCAGGTTTTCGTCACTCTTTCATGCTTTATTGCTTTTTTCCAGCACTAGGGATCAAGCCTAGAATTTGTATGCTGGGCCAGAGTCCACCAGAGCTACACCTCCAGCCCTTCCCTTCACACCTAACCTTTTGCTGCCTCCACCCAAACCAGGGTGTGATCTACCTCATGCTCTGTAGTGACCACAGCATTCCACAGGCCCTCAAAAGCTTAGAGGGTAGAAGGTATTAAAAACAACGCCTGGCTCTTCCCGTGGCATGCACTCCACTAAGCATGCTGCACATGTCAAATTATGCAATCTGATCACACAGACGGATGGCTGACAAGGTCAGGGTTTTAGATCTTTCTTTCTGCTTCTCTATTTTCCTCCCCCCCCTCCCCGCCTTGCCTTTAGTCTCTGACTGGGGGATTCTAGGCAGGCTCTCTATTGCTGAGCTCTCTAGCCCAGAAGTCAGGTTTTAATCCTGGAAACCTAAACTCCCCAAAGTTAGACCTTGCCCTGGCTACTCACCAGTGACTACCCTTGGGTCAATGTCAAAGGTGTCATTGGCTGGGTCCACATGGCCACGGTGGTAGTACCGCTGGCAGAGAGCCAGAGCCGAGCCATTGGCCCAAGGGCCACCCCCACCACGGACATAGGCATACCGGCCCAGGGATATGTCAGGCAGTATCAGGTACTGTGGGTAGAGGAGAAGAGGGTCTATCAGGCCCACCTGTTCCGTATGGTACTCCCCTAACCTTCTCACACCTGCTCACTATACCTGGTCCACAGCATAGAAGATGGCTTGGTAGAGCTGTTCCCGTGTGTAGGCAGCAAAGGTGTCATCCGCCCCATCAGAGTAGCCCAGCAGGAAGAGATGTCGGAAGGCAATAGTGTTCTCTTCCCGGAATGTCACCACCAGCTGGTTGCTGAGCCCAAAGAGAATGAGCTGCCAAGAAGAAGCTAGAGGTTGGCCCTGAGAGTACAACTCAGGAAGGCCCAGGTAAAGGAAGAAGGAAAAGAGAATCCAAGATATGTCCCCTGGGCTGAGACAAGGCCCTGGCGGCACTGCAGAGGGGAGCCTGTAACTTGTTATTCAAAGATAACCTTGACCCCTGATCCCCCTGGATCTACCTCCCGTGTTGGGACGACAGTGTCCACCACACCCGGCTTATGCAGTACTGGGGATGAAACCTAGGGCTCCATGCGCACCAGGCAAACGTTCTACCAGTTGAAACACATTCCCAGTTGCTTTAGGGTTTCTATCGTGATGAAACACCATGACCAAAGCAACCTGGGGAGGAAAGGGTTTGCTTGGCTTACACTTCCACATCATAATCCCTCATTGATGAAAGTCAGGACAGGAGCTCAAACAGAGCAAGGACCTGGAGGCACGGGCTGACGCAGAGGCCATGGAGGGTGCTGCTTACTGACTTGCTCCCCATGGCTTGCTCAGCTGCTTTCTTGTAGAACCGAGGACCACCAGCCAAGGGAGGGAACCACCCACAGTGGGCTGGGCCCTCCCTCAATGATCATGAATTAAGAAAATGCTCAAGAGGCTTATTTACAACCAGATCTTACGATTGCCTTTTCTCAATTGGGGTTCCCTCCTATCCGCTGACTCTAGCTTGTGTCAAGTCATATAAAAACCAGCCTACATACTAGCTCCTTGTACTTTTCCTTTTCTGCCTTGAGTAACGCAGTCCTCTTCACTTCTCACTCCTGAAATTCCATGCTACACTCATCAAAGCATCCCCAATGCACAGCACAAGGTGGGTACTAGTACGTGAATGGTCAGCATATGTTTACTGATTGACAGGTAGTGTGCTAAACTCAAGCCTCCAAGATAGGTACCATTGGTCTACTTTGTGATCTATTTTTGCTGAGAGGAGATCAAGATAGCATCAGATTTGACTACCTAGAGCTCATCTACCCAGAGCTCAGCCACAGGGTGACTTCACACAATTCTTAACCTGTGTGAGCCTCAAGGGCATTTGGGTATACAGTGGAGGGAAGAGTGTGGCCATGTGGCCAGTGCTTCTGGGAAGCTACAAGGAGTTATTGAGCACAAATCTTAGACTCCTTCCTAACTGGTCAATACCCCTGTCATTGTCATGTGACAGCAAGGGGTCATTTTTTTTTTTTTTTTTTTTTTTTGGTTTTTACGAGACAGGGTTTCTCTGTATTGTTTTGGAGGCTATCGGTCCAGCCCGGCCTCGAACTCACAGAGATCCGCCTGCCTCTGCCTCCCGAGTGCTGGGATTAAAGGCGAGACAGGGTTTCTCTGTATTGTTTTGGAGGCTGTCCTGGAACTCGCTCGGTAGACCAGGCTTGGTCTTGAACTCACAGAGATCCTCTGCCTCTACCTCCCAGGTGCTGGGATTAAAGGCATGCGCCACCACCACCCAGCAGCAAGGGGTCTTTCTAAGACTAGAACAGTAGCAACGGTGGCATTTGGCAGAAACCCTGCCTGGCTGGTCTTACCTGCACAGTGACCACCAAGATCTTGACCACCTGTAGCATAAGCTTGCAGGGCTTACGACCTTTGGCCCGGAACTTGTCACAGGGGCTCATAAAGAAGTACTTGAGGCGTCGGCGAAGGTCTTCATCTTCTGGGGGTGTTGTTGGGGCTGGTGAAGTTCCCACCTGGGACCCATACCCAGGATTGGGGGTCAGCAGCCGCTCAGTCTCTAAAAGAATGGGAAAAGACAGTAGAAGATCAGGGATGGACAGTGCCCTCTGCTTCCTTTCCCACGAATCCTACAGGCAAGGACAGACACAGAAGAAAAAACGACAGCTTGGACCTGGAGGACGGCTCAGCAAGTAAGGTCTCTGTCATTAAGTCTGACAACCTGCATTTGGTCCTCTGAACCCACATGGTGGAAAGGAGAGAACCCAGAAACTCATGCACACACATACACAATAAGGAAGTGTCATAAAGAATATTTTAAGAAGAAAGAAAATCCAGGATTGGGATATAGCTCAGCTGGGAGAGGGCTTGCCTAGATGCATGAAGCTCTGAGTCTGATCCCACAGAAAAGAAATTGCGCACGGTGGTGCACATCTGAAACCCCAGCTCTCGGGAGCTAGACGCAGGAGGGTCAGGAGATCAAGTCCATCTCTGGCCACACAGTAAGTTTGAGGTCAGCTTGACCTACACAAGACCCTGGTAGGAAAGGAAGGGCAAGTGCAGAAGGGGAGCAGGCACAAACTCACAATTCCAACAATGGCAAGTTGAGGCAGGAGGATTACAAGTTCTAGGCCAGCACGGGCCACACAGTGAGAGAAAGAAAAAGGACCCTGGCATGCCACATGCCTACAATTCTAGCACTTGGGAGGTAGAAGGAGGATGAGGAGTTCAAGGTCCTTCTCAGTCTGGGATTCTGTCTCAAGGAGAAAGAAAGGGTTGGGGAGTGCAGTAGACAGTAAGATAGCTCAGAGAGTGAAGATGTTCGCTACCAAGCTTGACGATCTAAATTTAATCTCCTCAACCTCATCTTCCAAATGAAGCAACAATCACCCTCCATAAACTGAGAACTCAATCCTCAGACAGTCTTTATCTCAGAGCCTGGACTGAGGCTAGCCAGACAAATCCACCAGTCTTCTTGTGTGTTTGGGGGGGGGAAGGACCAGCTTGGGCTGGGCTGGCTTCTTGGAGGGTTTGGCAAGACCCACACGCTTATCCCAACTCTAGCCTACAAGTAATTAGCATAGAGCAGAGCCCACATTCCATTGTTCTCAGGACAAATGCCTCAAGAATAACCTTTGAACCCATTAAAAAGCAGCCCATCCCAGGCTACTAGTCTGGCCCTAACAATAATAAAGGTTGGTATGATTCATGTCTGTAAAGCCAGCACTCAGAGGCGAAAGTTCAAGGTTTGCCTGAACTACATACGGAAACACAGGCCAGCTTGGCTTAGAGTCTGACTCAGAAGAACCCCATACGGGCTGGCAAGGTGACTCACTAAGTAGGTAAAGGTGCTTGCTGCCAAGCCTGATGACCTGAGTTCAATCCCTGGGGCCCACAGGATGGAAGGAGAGGACCAACTCCTACAGGTTGTCCTCCGCAGTCAGCTAACTCACTTATCAGTCTTCAGGGGATCACACAGCCAAAAGTCAAATTACAGCCCCAGTCCACTTCCCCAACTCTTCCAGGAACTGGAAATTAAAACCATCTACCCCTAAGGCTGAGATCCTGAAACTGCTTTGAGAACCCTGCCAGATCCAGCAGGGAAAAGCCCATTCTTCCGTGCACAGCTAGGTCTGAGCATAGCTAGGTCACAGCCCGGTGCTCACACTGCAAGGCAAACACTTGGGAGCTGCAGGCAGGAGAGCTGTTGAGTTGCAGGCCTGTGTGGAAGAACCAACTCTGAACACAAGAACAAAATTCCCAGGTGGTAGCAACTGCTGGAGTCCCAGCCAGTCCTGGTACCTGGTAGCCTAGAATTGTCTCTAACAGCCTAGTCACCTCCACTGGAAGACCTTTCAGGTCTCGGTCGGTCTTTCTCATACTCTCTCTAAGGAAAAAAATGAAACAAAACAAATGAACAACAACAACAAACAGATGTAGCCTGGTGGTGGTGGTGGTGGCGCACGTCTTTAATCCCAGCACTCAGGAGGCAGAGGCAGGTGGATCTCTGTGAGTTTGAGGCCAGCCTGATCTATAGAGCTTCCAGGACAGCCAGGGCTACCCAGAGCAACCATGTCTTGAAAAACAAACAACAAACAGATATAGCCCAGGTGGCTTCAAACTCATTAGAATTGAAGATGGCCTTGCGGGGCGGTGGTGGCGCACGCCTTTAATCCCAGCACTCGGGAGGCAGAGGCAGGCGGATCTCTGTGAGTTCGAGGCCAGGCTGGACCAACAGTTTCCAAAACGATACAGAGAAACTCTGTCTCATAAAAACCAAAAAAAAAAAAAAAAGAATTGAAGATGGCCTTAAACTCTGATTCTCCTGCCTCCACTTCCCAAATGCTGGAATTACAGGCATGCCTCCGCTCCTTGGCTTTCACCCTCTACGTGACAAAGCCATGTAGATCCCCCCCCCTTTAAGACAGGGTGTCGTGCTCACTTTGGCAGCATATACTAAAATTGGAATGCTACAGAGAAGATTAGCATGCTCCTACACAAGGATGACATGCAAATTTGTGAGGCGTTTCATATTAAAAACAAAACAAAAAAGACAGGATGTCACTGGCTAGCTTGAACTCACAGAGATCTACCTGCCTTTGCCTCTTAGGCCTGAGTATTGGGATCAAAGGCATAAACAATCAGGCCTGATGAAAACAAATTATTCTATTTGTGGCGCTGGGGATGGGACTGCTTGTACATGCTATACAAGCACTCTATCTGTGAGCCATTCTTTCAGTCCTAAAGCTGCCAGGATGAAGCTGGCCCATGTACCACCTGTGGTTCCTCAGGTTTGAGCCTGGCTCCTCCCTGCTTTGTCTAGGCGAGCTTGTTTACAAGCTAGTAGGGAGGAAAGCCAGAGAGGCAGGCTGTAACTCCCTAGCTAAGAGCACAGCTAACCCATCCCAGGCACTACTGGCCAGGATTCCCACAGGAGCGTCTGCACCAGTACACAGTACAAGAGATTCCACCCCAGATTTCCCCATTACAGGCCTGGAATCATACAACTGTTCAGTTTAGGAAGGCAAGACTGCACAGGCTATGAGGAGCTGTAATTTGAATTAGTTCCCTAGACTCATGAAGGCCATCCTTTGACTCTCTTCCTGCCTGCATTTAGGGAACCCGAGCATTAGAATCTGGCTGTCAGAAGCAAGCTGCCTTGGAACTCATGTGAAAGTTACTGAGTTCCAGCAAACTGAGCAACTGGAACTTTGGCTACAGCTGGGGACACAGCTCAGTGGCAGTGTGCTTGCCTAGTAAGCACGGCCCTAGGTTCAATCCAGAAGGAGGAAGCAGAAGAGGAGGGGGAAGACTTGTTTAGGCCTGTAATCCCAGCGCTCAGAGGCTGAGGAAGGAGGATCGCACATTTAAGTCTGGTGTGATGGCGCACTCCTGTGACTCCAGCGGTCTGGAGGTAGAGGATGGAAGATGTCAGAGTTCCAGGCTACCGGGAAAGCCCGTCTTAAAACAGGTTCAAGTCTGGCCTACAGAATACATCACTGATCCCAAACGAATCAAAACAACCACTAACAAAATCCTTGGGTTTCAAATACTGTCCTAATGGGGATGCTGGCAGTGGGCCTGCTGCCTGCCTGGGCTCACAAACTCTGAGCAGAGACTAGGTTGGGGAGGGCAACAGTCATAGGTCATATACAACTTGGAAAGAAATGCTCCAGAATAGCAAAACCATCCATGGTGACACACTCGAAGAATCCCAGCACAATCGAGGTGGAGTTATCAGGAGTCCTGTTGTCTGAAGCTGGAGAAACATGTCCATCCACAGTTCAAGTTCTCCCGACTATCTGCCTCTCTCTAATAAGGCAACTAAGTTTCTACTGGCCTTCAGGATGACAAAAAAAAAAAAAATGTTCTCTGCCAGAGGTTTGAAAGGCTGGTGCCCACCCACTGCTCTAGAAACCATTTGTCCATGTCTCCTCCATAGTGCAGCTAAGAAGTCGGAGCAGACTTTAGGGGAGAAAACTGAGAGCTTAGTATCAGAGGTTGGGGAAGACAGTGTCTACCCACCACCCAATCCTAGGAGCTGTGCACTGCTTGAGACCAAGCGAAGCTGGCACCCATCTACTCCCTGGGTTTTGGGTACTAGGCAACTCTCCACCTGAAGTTAGAGATGCTGGTACCTACCCACCACCCGGGTTCCCAAGGGGACTCTGAAGAACTTCAGAACTGGAAACTGGGAGCCCATCGCTCAGGATCTATGAGCCTTCTGCCATTCTATCCCCCAGGGAGCAGATGAGAAGTCCGCACTGGACTTGACGAACGGGATGCTGGGCGCTCACCACCCAAGGTCGGGGATGTCGATGCGCACCCGCTGCCCAGGTTCTAGGAGGCATCTGTCAACCTCTCTCCCATAGGAACGCAGAGAAGTCCTCACTGAACTTCAGAACCTTAAGTTGGATGCTCCCCGCCCAAGGTCAGATATGTCAATAACCACCCGACACCCAGATTCTAGGATCTGTGGAAGCTCTCCGTCTAAGGTTGGAGATACTGGTGCCCACCCGCCGCCCAGGTTCCAGAAGCCGAACGCCCATTTCTCCCGCACTGGGCTTGAGGAGCGGAAGGTTGGGTGCTGGAAGGCTGGGTGCTAGCCGTCCGAGGTCGAGGAGCCGGGCGCGCCCTCCCGCCGCCCGCGCTCACCTGAGCCGCGCCGGCCCGCCGCGGTGGCCATGGCCGCACGGTGAGCGCGGGACGCGGGCGGGTCCCAGCGCGCGCCGCGGTCACTGCGGCCTCGCTCCCTCCCGGCGCCGCTTCAAACCCGGTCGCATCAGCTGACATGCGCTGCGGTCACGTGAGCAGGGAGCCTGAGCGGAACACGTGACGAATTCTGACCCAGCCTAGGGAGCCAGGGCAGAGCGTCTAAACCCCCCCCCCCGCAGTGCGCATGCGCCCCCTCCCACTGGTGACTCACGTGCAAAGAGCATTCGCGCGGTCCTAGCACCGACCTGGAAGACTAACAAAAAAGGTCTGGGAGGCATGCTAGCTGCTAGTGTGTGGTAGGGGGTGGTTCCGATCGGGCTCCGCGTCAACCTTGTTGCCCTCCATGGTGTCTGTGATGACCCTACGTCCTAAGCTGAGAGTATCATTTCCTCTACTCCCAGAAACCTTTTCTGTCTCCCATGCAGGCTACAAACTGTATTTCCTAAGCCAAATAGAAGCATTTTTCTAGCAGCCAAAAGACATCGGCCCTTTGTTCACTATTCCAACAGCCTCAGTCCTGCCTTTTCCTGCCAGCCTCCGCCTACGAGCAGCGTGAAGGACCTCCAAAGAATTTCTGTCTTTTAGAACCTCCTAGTGGCTTCCTACAGCTTTGCAATGACCAGAAAACTTCCCGCTTAAATAGTCTCCTTACCCTACCATTCATCTCTTTATGACCTCAGGGCATTGGCGATCTTGCTGCTTGGAACTCGATAGATTCCGCAAAGCAGGTAATTCGAGTTTAAATCTAAGCACTTCTAACCTTCCCAGAGTACCTTAAACTCTGTGATCTATTTCATTTTATTATTAATAATAATCAAAATTTCCTTGCCAGGCATGGTGGTGCACACCTTTAACCCCTGGCAGAGGCAGGAGGATCTCTGAGTTCAAGGTCAGCCTGGTCTACAAAGGTAGTTCCAAGACAGCCAGGGACCCCTGTCTTGAAAAAACAAAAACAAAAATTTCTCCTTTTAAAATGGGAGTCACCCACAGTTACCTGCCCCTCAGCTGTACAAAGGATTAAATGAGAAAATTCAAGACCATTTTCCAGTGCTGGTAGAGTGCTTGTTCAGCCTACACAAACCGGGTCACTCCTCAGCACTTAAAAAACAAGGCACGACAGCCCATGCAGTCAGTAAGACTGGTAAGCATAACAATACTTTCTCAAAAGCCAGACATGGAGGCTGGGAGATGGCTCAGTGGCCCAAGTGCTTGTCATGCCAGCATGAAGATCTGAAGTCAGATCCCTAGACTACATGTAAAAACCATGGCCTAGTACTATACTCCCAGCACTGGGGAGGCGGAGATGAGAGGACCCTGGGGCCTGGGGCCAGCCAGTCTAGCCAGTCTGTGAGCTCCAGGATAAAACAGATGAGGGACTGGAGAGATGGCTTAGCAGTTAGAAGCACTGGGTCCTACAGAGGACTAGAGTCCAATTCCCAGCACCCACATGGCAGCTCACGACCATCTGTAACTCCAATTCCAGTAGATACTGACCTCCATACTCTCCAGTTGTGGTGCTCACTTACCTGAAAGCAAAACACAGGCACTTGCATCCACACCTACAATTAGCGCGTGTGTGTGCGCACACACACACACACACACACACACACACATAATCAGGCATGTTTGGTCATGTAGAGGATGGATTTTGAGACCAGCTAGGTCTGTGTAGTGATATCCTACCCCTGACACTAACACACACACACATATTCCCCCGCCCCCACTCAGGAAAAGGGATCTCTCCATCTAAATCAGAAAGCTTGCTATGCTGTAGAATGTTCCACCCTCTGTACTTAGCTCTGAAATATTTCTAAATGAGAAGTGTCCAAGCTTCGATGGTCTTGCCTCCTGCTGAGGCCTCAATGAGTGTTAGAAGTTTATTTGGGCATGATGGTTTGCAGCTGTGATGCCAGCACCCAGGAAACTGAGGCAATCCTGGACCACATCAAGTTCCAGGCCGTCCAGGGGTACAAAATGAGAGAAGAGACGGTTCAGTTGTTAATCACATGGCGGTTCACAACTGCCCGTAGCTGCAGTTCCAGAGCATCCAGCACCACTCTGGCCTCCCTGGGCACCAGGAATTCACTCGATGCACTTGCACATCAGCAAAACACTCATACACATGAAATAAAATTTTTAAATAAAATCAAACAGGCTGGTGGATGGATCACCAGGTAAAAGCACTCGATGCCAGCCCTGATGAGTTTAGTTCCCAGAGCCTTCATGGTATTAGAACCAACTCCTGAAAGCTATCTGACCTCCACACAAAATGAATGTACTTTATAAGTATATAAAAGACGGCTCGGTGGTTAAGAACACTTATTGCTCTTACAGAGGACCTGGGTTCAATTCCCAGCACCCAGATCATGGTTCATAACCATCTGTAACCCCAGTTCCAGGGGATCCAATGCCCCCCTCTTCCTGACTGTGTGGGCACTCTATGCACATGGTACACAGATATCCATGCAGGCAAAACATTTATACACGTCAAGTAAAAACCAATATTTTAAGATAAAAGACAATCACCAAGTGATAGCCTAACTTTTTGTGACAGTCTCACGACACAGCCCAATCCTCCAGCTACTGTCTCCAGAGTGCTGGGATGGCAGGCCCACACCTCTACACAGGCTAACAAACAGGCAACCACATAGGTGTGCAGCATGGATATGTCACCTCTAATCCTCCAGTGGCGTTTCCAGGGCAAGGAGGCTAGCTCAAGGATCCAATGGATTGTCTTTAATGCCCTTCAGTAGCTTCCATGGTCAGCCCACTACAACATCAGCATGCCAGAAATTCCGGCGCCGGAAAACACCCACAGAGGTTGAGTGACCTGACCACAGTGGCCAGACCCAGGAGAGCAGAGACATGAGTGGGAAAGACGCTGTGTGGGGCCTTGTATGGGCAGCTAGGAAATCTAGAGGGTGTGACTACACAGGTCTCGCTGGCTCTGACCACACCCTCCACCCCTACCGGCAGTTGGAGAAATCGCAAAAGGCAAGCAACGACACAGAGTCAGGAGGCAGGAGGATTTTACTATGAATATAGCACACTTTCTCCAAACCCCCACAGATGCCAGTGACGGCTTTATCCATCAGGCCCCAGCAATGCCCCTTCCTCCTTTGCCCACTTGGGACTCTCTCCAGTTGCAAGGGTTGAGCTGGGACTGTCATGAATGGGAGAGCAGGGGTCAGTTTGGGGCTTGCGGCTGGGGTCAAGACTGGGGACAAGATCGGGGTTAGGACTGGGATCAGATTCTTGGTCAGGACTGGGTACCACATCAGGGTCAGCATCATGGCCTGGCTTAGGGTCAGAAGATAGAACAATGTCAGGACTCCCACTCGCAATAGATCCCGAGTGGGCCTGGAGGATGGGATTTCGGAGGGAACCCAGCACAGAAGTAGGGTCAGGACTTCGGGCAGAGCTGGCACCAGAGCTGAAGTCCAGGCCAGATTCCAGCACAGAAACTGCTTCAGGACCCAGGAAAGAGATCTGCCCTGGCCTCATCAAAGATACTGGACTCAAGCCAGACCCGAGACCCAGCCCAGCTGCTGCAGCAGCGGCTGCTGCAGCGGCCGCAGCTGCAGCTCCCTCATGCACCCGCTTATGCTTGGTGAGGCTGGAGGCTTGGCCAAAGGCCTTGCCACAGAGCTGACAACGATAGGGGCGCTCTCCAGAATGCACGTGGAGGTGTTGCAGGAGTGCCGAGCTCTGCCCAAAGGCCTTGGAGCAGTGTGGGCAGGCATAAGGTCGCTCACCGGTGTGGATGCGGAGGTGGTGCTGCAAGTTGGAGCTCTGCCCAAAGGCCTTGCCACAGTGGGGACAGCGGTAGGGACGCTCAGCCGTGTGGGTGCGCTGATGCTGGAGCAAGGCTGAGCTCTGCCCGAAAGCCTTGCCGCACTGCGGGCACGGGTAGGGACGCTCACCAGTGTGGGTGCGCAGGTGTTTAAGCAGCGCAGAGCCCTGCCCAAAGCCCTTGGCACACACCGGGCACTTGTGGGGACGAGGGCCGCCGTGTGTGCGCAGGTGCTGGGCCAGCAACGAGCCATGACCAAAAGCCTTGCCACACACAGGACAGTGGTGTGGCTTCTCCCCGCTGTGGCTGCTGCGATGCTTGAGTAGCGTGGACCGCCAGCCGAAGGCCTTGCCACAGGCAGCACACTGGTAGGGCCTCGCACCCGTGTGGATGCCTCGATGTTGGGCCAGTGTGGCGCCGTGGCTGAATGACTTGCCACAGTCGGGACAGCGATAAGGCTTCTCTCCACTGTGGGTGCGTCGGTGCTGGCTCAACCCAGAGCTTCGACGGAAGGCTCGCCCACAATCGGGACAGGAGAAGGGCCGAGGTGGACTGGCAGGGGCGGGAATCACCTCTGGGCTGGTGGCCAAGATTTCAGGCGTGGCAGTGAAGCCAGAGGGAAGGGAATCCACATCTGGGGCAGCCGGGCTGAGGGTGTCATTACTTGGGTCGAGAACCAGGGGCACCGGGCCAATGACATCAGGATCAAGGTCGAAACTTGAAGACATGGGATCCAGATCTTGGGAACCCGAGTCTGGCTTTCCCAAAATGGATCGTGGAGCTTCTTCTGCCTCAGGGTCCGGATCTTCAAAAATAGCGTCCCCATCTTCTGAGACAGTATTGAGGTCTTCCGGCTCTGGCTCGGGGCTTTCAGAAACAGGGTCTGGATTTTTGGGACTGGGGTCCAGGTCTTCTGGGTCTGAATGAAGGTCTCCATAAAGTGGCCTAAGGCTCTTGTGGCTCGGGTTCCTAACCAGGACTGAGCGCCTCATCCTAGAAGTAGAACTGCTTGCGGCTTCTGGACCAGAATCTGCAGTAGGAGCACAGGAGGTTGGTGGAGGAAGGTGCTGGGGAAGGAAGGGAGAGGGGCCTGGCCATGCCACACAAAAGTCCCTGTGAACCACATACAGATTTTGTCCCTGTCTTTACCCACAGGAAGAGTCCTAACTGGTGTCCTAGCCAGGGTTTAGAATAGAGGGACCACCAGCGGGACACCCTGGGACACTCCCTTCTCAACTTAAACCTGGATGGGATAAGAGGCCACTTTAGATCTTGTTTTTTAAATAGGGTCTTGTGCAGCCTGGGTTGTCTTTCAACTTGTTAGATAATCAAGGATGCCCTTAAATGTCTTATCCTCCTGTCTCAGCCTCCTGAGTGCAGAGTTATGGACTGTGTGCACAACATTCAGCGTATGCAGTATTGGGATTCAAACCCAGGGTTTCCTGCATGCTGGGTGATCTCCAGCCCCATCCTGAGCTCTCGTGGAGGGCAGGTTGGGTCTCATGGGAGACAGTTCTAAGGCCAGACACCCTTAACCGGGGGTAAAAGGGAGTCAGGGTTCTTTGTTCCTCGTGAGGTCACGTCTGAATTCTTGCCCCACCTTGGAAAGTTCCCTGGGGGAGAGGGGGAACTTGTGTGGGATGTCCTGGAGAAATAGAATGGGCACAGGGAGGGCTGCGATGGTAATGGTAGCTGATGCCCCTTCTGTGTGTGTCAAGTGAAAAGGGCAGGGGCCCTCGTTTGCTTCCAGGGAAGAATTCTAGACCTCACAGCTTGGGTGGGATATATTCTCTCCTAGACAGAAGGGCCTAGAAGATCTTTGATGTCTACTCCCTAAACTAGAGGACATGAGAGAGGGTAGCAGCTCAGTGCACACCTGTCATCCCAGCATTTGTGATGCTAAGGTCGGAAGATCTGCACAATTCAAGGACAGCCTGGGCTACAAAATAACATACAGTTTTCAAAATTAAGTAGAGTGCATTCATGGGCCTCTCCTGGGGAAGAGGGTGCCAGGGTCACTAAGAACTCCACAGTCAGAAAGGTGGAGAGAGCACTTGATAGATCTATTTTCCAGTTGGCTAGAAGACTGCAAATTTACAGCCTGTGAAAACAACAGCTAGGACACTGTGGGTGGGGGTAACAGCGAGAACTGGGGCAGGGGCAGAAAAGGGGAGAGGAGGAATGTCTCCAGGGAAGGGAATTCCGGAGTCACAGACTCCATGATTAGGCTATGGAGACTGACTGCGTTAGGGGAAAGGCTAGAGGGGACAGAATGGGCGAAAGAAATACAGCTGTACCTTGAGGCTGAGGGAACTCTTTGTTTGTTGGACTGGGCTTTGGGCGATTAAGGAGACCTACCAGGCCCCAAGCTCATTCACAGGAGACAGTACACAGAGGGGGGCTGAGTTCCCCCAACAACTTCTCTATCCAGGCCCTACTGTTGGAGATTAGTGGCCAATACTCCCAGGTGTCGTCCCAGGTTTCTGGGAGACAAGGGACTTTTAGATTGCTTTCGAAGGAAGCAGCCTCATGAACTCCAATCGTAGATGGAAACTTCCATCTCTTGGATGGTAAGTGGGAAGGCAGGTGCACCCCATTGTACCCTCTTGGGAAATCCTCTTGGGAGAACGGGTTTCAAAGAACTCCCAAGACTGGGAGGTGCGAGATAACAATAAATGGGATTTTTTTTTTCCTGGGATCCTTGAGGTAATTCTACACCCTCCCTCCTACACACACACACACACACACACACACACACACACACACACACACACACACAATGGAGTAACAGGCCCAAAGTCCCACATCGGAAGAACAATACCCCAGGCTTCTCTTGGTTTCCAGAAAGAAAGCATACTCCCATCACCTCCTGAAGCAAGGAGGCATCCTGCATTGCAGGACCCCAGAACTAGCAGGAGCCTCCACCCATCCCAATCTCAGGCTCACTGTGGGGAGCTTGGGGGTCGTCCCGGGGGTGGCGGGATAAACGCACTAGGCCTGAGCTCCTCGGGACCCCCCTTTCACCGCGTCTGCCACCTTGATGTCCCAGTTCGAGAGCTGGTACCATGCACTCAGCGAGGGGTGCATATAAGTAGCCCGGAGCCGCGCCCCGCACCCTGCTCTAGGGTGGGGGCCTCCTTCCAGCCACCTCCCCCTTTTGCCCAACCTTCCCCAATCCGGCCCGATTCGCTCTCGGGGTCACTCACCCGATGCCCCTCGCCCCTGCCCGGCCTGGCTGCACCCGCGCTGGCCAGCCGGCGTCTCCCCGCCCCGGGCTTGCAGGAAACCCCACCGCCCGCCAGCCCCGCCAGCGGCCCCCTCGGCCCAGCGGCCCCGCCAGGCGCTCCCGGGGAGCGAGAGGGGCCGGCCGAGGGCCGCTGCGGGAGCTGCTGGGACTTGTAGTTCGCCCGCGCCCTCGGCGGCCGGCGCCATCGCTGCCCCCGCCCCCCGGGCCAAGCCTTTGTCCCGACCAGGGCCACCCGGGTCGGCGCGCGTCCAGCCTTTGTCTGCGCCCTGCCAGCCCGCGCCACCCTGGCACGACCCTTCCATTCACCCATTTGCCTCTTTCGGCCCCTTCTCTGACTCTGATCTTGACTCTCTCCATTTGTATCCCTGTCTCCATCTCCATCTGTACATCTCTCTTCCATTCTGTCCTCTTCGTCTCTTTTGCCTCCAGCCCCTTAAAATTTTATTTGATTTAGTGTGTATGCGCGCTGTGTTGTGTCTGGGGATGTCAGAGGACAATTTGCAGGAGTCGGTTCTCTCTTTCCACCCTATAGGGACGGTGTACTTGTAGCTGAATCCTTTCTCTAGTTCTTTCTTTCTGTGTCCCTACCAGAATCTCTTTTTCCTTTCAATTTCTTTGCCTCTGATCCCGGTCCTTTTCTCAGCCTCTGCCCTCTTTTGTCTCTGTCGACCTCTGTCTTGGCCTTTTGCCCATTTCTCTATCTTGGTTCAAACAACGGCTATCATGAGGAGTCTTTGAGAAGCCTTGCAATTTAAAAACGGATCTGTATTATCTCAAAAAGTTCAGGGCTATCAAAAGGGCTTGTGGTGAGATTGGTGCGGTTAGAGAGGTGACCCAGTCCATGAACTGCTTGTTGCAGAGCAGCTTGGTGACCTGACTTCAGACCTCTGGCGCTCGCTCGTGTGGAAAGGCACCTGTAATACTAGAGTTGAGATGGCTGAAACAGGAGGATCCAGGCGCTCACTGGCCAGCCAGTCTAGCCAAATCAGTGAGTTCGGGTGTCAACAGGGTGGTTCAGTGGGTGAAGGCACTTGCCCAAAGGCCAAGGACCCGAGTTTGATTACCTAGGACCCATCCACAGGGTGGAGGAGAGAACTGTCTCCTACAAGTTGTCCTTTGACCCTCACATACAAGCTACGTATACCCCACCACCTAAGTAAATTAAAAATGTAGTTTAAGAAAATCATGATAGTTGGGCTGTGGTAGCACACGCCTTTAATCCCAGCACTTGGGAGGCAGAGGCAGGTGGACCTCTGAGTTTGAGGCCAGCCTGGTCTACAGAGTGAGTTCCAAGACAGCCAGGGCTACACAGAGAAACCTTGTCTCAAAAACAACAACAACAACAAAACTAACAAAACAAAACAAAACCCCGGCGTGGTGATGCATACCTTTAATCCCAGCATCTCTGTGAGTTCAAGGCCAGCCTGGTCTACAAAGTGAGTTCCAGGACAGCTAGGACTATTATATAGAGAAACCCTATCTCGAAAAACCAAGAACCCAAAACAAACAACCCACACACACAGATAAATAAATTCAAGATAAATACATAAAAAGGTGGGGAACAACTGAGGAAGACACCTGAAGCCAACCTCCGTCCTCTACATACATGTGTGCAGGTCCCCACCCCCACACATGCAGAATCCCTTACTATTAGGTAACCTTTCCATCCCCTGCCCCCAGTAGTAAAGTCTGACACTTCCATCTGCTCAGCCTCCAATTCTAATCGCAGTTCAAGAAGCCGATGCCAGGGCTGGTATCAGGAACACTGACACATTCTGTTAGCCAGGGTTGAGGAGGGCTCTAGACCAAACATAGAAGCGCCTCCCTCCACCCCAGAGGGAATGAAAACAAGCCCTGGGCAGCTGGCAGCTGGACCCGGACATTCTTGCCTGAGCATAAACAATGGCCATGGACTGAAACAAATGGTACAGCAAGGCCACTCTGTCCATGTCTGAACTAAGATTGACACAAGAATAGGCTGCAACCGGAACAATGACCACAATCCCTTTTCTCCATAACACAAATGACTGACCCTCTCTGCCAGCTACAGCCCACACTCCACTTTCAACCCTCCTACATCTCTGAGAAAAAAGTTCTGGAATCCCAGCGACAGACTGCATCAACCTAACTGCTTCAATTTTCCCTAAAGCCACCCAGCACAAGTCCATGCCCAGCCCCCAAGAAACCTCCCAACACTCTCTGCTAAAGAGCATCCTTGGGATCTTTCTTACTGAACACAGAAGCTAGTCTCCTTCCCTCCTTTTTTCCCCTCCCTCTCTCTACAAGGTCCTATGTAGCTCAGGTTGACCTCAAATTCACTATGTAGCTGAGGAAGGCTACCCTGGGGTAAATGAGATCCTTTTTTAAAAATACAGAAACAAAACAGACAAAAAGAAACTAAAACAAAATGTCCCCAAGCAAAAACCAAAATAAAAGGAATCACCTTGGGGAAGAAAAGGATATTGAGATGTGGAGATCTCTCCTTCCGTCATATTCCATCTCAGGGTGGAGCTCAAGTCGCCCCAGGTGGCCACAAGTTGGACCTGCTGGGCCAACTCACTGGCCCCTCCAGTGAGTTGTTGTCTTTTGTTTTTGTTTTGTTTGTTTGGGTTTTCTGAGACAGGGTTTTTCTGTAGCTTTGGAGGCTGTCCTGGAACTCCTATCAGTAGACCAGGCTAGCCTTGGACTCACTGAAATCTGCCTGCCTCTGCCTCACGAGTGCTGGGAGTACAGGCGTGCACCACCACTGCTCAGCTTCAGTGAGGTCTTGAAAGACATAAGCTTCTTGCACACTTTCTTTGCCAAAGAAGAGATTGTTTCTTCTCCATGTGAAATTCGAGAACTGAATTCTCCATCCGCACTAAACGAGGAAGGTAATGGGGTAGAGATAAAACTGGGATGATCAGAGATAACCTAGGGGGGTTCTAGATGCCTCTTTCTGCTGACATATTAAACACTCCCAATCCACAGAGCCCAAGCATCCCTTTCGGGAGTCAGAGCTCACTCCAGGCTTTTATTTACCTTTCAGTTAGGTTACGACTTTAAACTAGATGAATGGTGGGGGCAAATGTAGGACTGTTGCTAGGAGACAGGATCCAGCAATATAAGACCCTAGATGGAAAAGATTGTGGTATGGCCAGGCATGGTGGTGTACACCTTTAACCCCAGCACTCAGAAGGCAAAAGCACACAGATCTTTATCAGTTCAAGACTGACCAGATCTACTCAGTGAGTTCTAGGCCAGCCAAGGCTATATTATATAGTGAGATCCTTTCTTCAAACAAACAAACGAAAAACAAAACAACAGAAAAATAAAACAGCATTGTGTTGAGAGCCAGAAGGATGGCTTAGTGGGTTAAGGTGCTTGATGTCAAGCCTGAGTTTAACCTCCCCCATCACCCACATTGCAGAGTGAGAAAATCAACTCCTACAAGCTTTCTTCTGACCTTTACCCAAGCAACAGGACCCAGGTGCCCCACAGCAACCTGTACTAAGTAAATGAATGTTTTAAAAAATCAGTAAAACTTTAAAATGTCTGGCATGCTGGTGCCCACCTTTAATTCTAGCACTTGGGAAACAGAGGCAGGAAGATCTCTATGGATGTGAGAGCATCCTGGTCTTCATAGAGAATTCCAAGCTAGCCAGGCTACATAGTGAGAGGCTGTCTCCAAAAGAAAGGGGTGGTGGTGCCCTGAAGAGATGGCTCAGCAGTTAAATGCTCTGGTTGCTCTTATAGAGGACCAGAGTTCAATTCCTGAGAGTTCACCAATGCCTGGAATTCTAGTTCCAGAGGAGAGGATGCCCTTTTCTGGATTCTGTGAACATAGCAGACACACATAAATAAAATAGTTTTAAAATTAAAAACAATTTGACCCCTGAAGAAGTCTAGATTGATACTGTCTCTGGAGCCCCTGGTCTCCACCACACTCAACATTCCTGCCCAATGCCTTTGTCCAATACTAGCCATCTTCTCTTTTTTGTGTTAACTACCTTAAAGATTTAAAAAAAAGGTTTACTTATTTTTTTGTGTATTGGTGTTTTGTCTGCATATGTGTCTGTACTCCACATAGAAGCAAGTGCCATAGGACCCAGAAGAGGACATCAGATCTGGAGTTATGGACAATTGGTTTAGGTGCACATGGGCACTGGGAATTGAACCCAGGTCCTCTGGAAGAAGTCAGTATTCTTAACTGCCAAACCATCTCTCCTACCTGACTTTTAATTTTTTTTTTTGAATCAGGGTTTCTTTGTGTAGCCCTGGCTGTCCTGGAACTCATTCTGTAGCCCAGGCTGGCCTCGAACTCACAGAGATCCACCTGCCTCTGCCTCCTGAGTGCTGGGATTAAAGGAGTGCACCACCAACACCTGGTGATTTTCACTTTTTTATTTTTATTTTTTCTGAGACAGGATTATTCTGTGTCTTTGGAGGCTGCTCTGGAACTAGTACTTGTAGACCAGGCTGGACTCGAACTCACAGAGATCCAGCTGCCTCTGCCTCTGAGTGCTGGGATTAAAGGAGTGCACCACCACCACCTGGTGATTTTTACTTTTTAATTACGTGCATATCTCTGTGAGCTTGTGTGGGTGAGTTCAATGCACTCTGAAGCTAGAGCACTGGGGTCTGACTCACAGGTGGGTGTGAGCCACTGGACATGGATGTTGGGAACGGAACTCTGGTTATCTGCAAGAGCAGCCAGTGCTCTTGACCCTCTCCAGACCCACTATTCGTATACTGTCTCATTCAAACATCAGAAGAGCTGGGTGGTGCAAGTCTTTAATCCCAGCACTCAGGAGGTACAGGCAGGTGGATCTCTGAGTTCGAGGCCAGCCTTGTGTAAAGAGTGAGTTCCAGGACAGCCAGAGCTACACAGAGAAACCCTGTCTTGAAAACAACAGCAAACCGTCATTAAGAGCTGTAAAACTGGTACCCAAAGTGTAGCTCGGGAGGCTCAAGCTCTCCATCCTCTTGCCTGAGTCTCCAGATGTGCTTCACCACACACAGCTGCTCAGGTGTCTTGATTACGTCATTGTCTCCAGTACAACCCTCAGCATTGGGTACTTGTCTAATCACTATGGGAAAACATCTGATAGAAGCTCACAGTTTGGGGACGTGGAGATGGCCCAGCATTAAGAGCATAAGCTGCTCTTCCAGAAGACTGGGATTTAAATCCCACAATTTACATAGTGGCCCACAACTGTCTGTAACTCTACCTCCAGGGGATCCAATGTCCTCTGGCTTCCATGGGCACCAGGCCTGGGTATGCAGACATACATGTAGGCAAAACACCCACACACTCTGGAAGAAAAAAGAAAACCTCACAGTTGGAGGGTACAGTTCATCATGGTGGGATGTCCAGGTGACAGGAGCTAAGGCAGCTGGTCACGTGACCTCCACAGTTGGAAGGTGGCCCTCAGTGACGACTGCTGGTGCTTAGGCCATTTTCCCTTTGTTCTTCGGGCTGGAACCCTAGTCCATGAGATTGCGCCACCGACATTTAGGGTCTTCTCGCCTTAATTGACCTAATCTCGAAACTCTCGGGTAACATGCTTAGGGATTTGTTTCCACGATTATTCTCAATCCTGTCCAGGGCAGCCAAGACGGTTCAGTCAATAAAGGTCTCACCACAAAGCTTGGTCCTTGGAGGCCTGAGATCAATTCCCCGGAACTCATGTGGTGAAAGGAGAGAGCCAATTTTGTAAGTTGCCTCCTGACATCCCTCCCCCACTGTGGCACGCCCATGATCGAGCCCATACACAAACAAATCAATGTAACAAAAAGCAAAGATAAAGCCTGTCAAGTTGACAATCAAGTGGTATTTATTGCTGGCTCAGGCAGGGGTACATAGGGATCTGGGGACCCTGAGGGTCTACTCTCTGTCCCCAGCAGCCAAATTTTTGGGGCGTGCCCAGTGGTACATGGCTCTCCTGAATGTTACTTAGCTTCAGTACCAGCGGGCCCTGGTACTTGAAAGGAAACTGGTCTTGATACTGGGTGGAGAAGAAGCGCTGTCCACCCAGCGGGGGCTCTATGTGGCTGTATTTGCACTGTGAAGTCAAGGTAGGAGGTCTGTCAGACAGCCTTGCGGCTGCTCACCCATCCTGGCCACCTCTAGACCTCTCTGGGGAGGACACTGGATGGTGAGAAGGGGCTCAGCATGGTGGTCATTGTACCCTGTGTCAAGGACCTAAGTTCCATCCCTGGGGCCCACGGTAGAAAAGAGCTGACTGCTGCCCTCTGACCTCCCCATGTATACCATGGCATGTGTGTGCTCATGCATACGCACACAGGCACAGACACATACACACACAGACACAGACACACACAGACACAGGCACAGACACACACACACACACACAGAGAGTGAGACAGACACACACAGACACAGGCACACACACACACACCCCACTAAAATAAAACACCATAAAACCACTGGGGGCTGCAGCACTGGCTGCTGCTCTTCCAGACGTTCTGAGTTCAATTCCCACAACCACATGGTGGCTCACAACCATCTATAGTGAGATCTGGTGGGTGCCCTCTTCTGTCGTGCAGGCACACATGCAGACAGAACACTGTATATAAAATAAATTAAAAACAATTTTTAAATAGTCCCTAGAATGACCCTAGGATTGTGGACAGTCCTAGGTGTCCTCTGTGTAAACCCTTCTTTAGGGATTTAAACCCTGTCTAGTGATAAATGTATCTGAATTGGTGTGGATCTGAGAGTGGGGAGAAACTAGGGATAACCTTGAAGCTGGGTGGTCATTAACTTGGCCCCTAAATTCTGAATGGTGGTGCATGCCTGCAGCCTCAGCATTGGGGAGGTGGAGGCAGGCGTTCTCTCAAGAAAAAAAAAAGACTTTTAGTTTGATCCTCAGCACTGACAAAGTTACTTCCGTCCCAGGTTGCCCCTCGCCAGCTTGACTGTGATCTGAGACTGGAGTTAACATTACTTTGAGGGGTTGTTGATGAGGGTATGCATCCGGTTCCTAGGGCTCACCTTCTGCAACAATTCTTCTGTCATGGTGGCTCGAACTTTTCCATGCGGCTTCATCATCTTTTGGTTCGTGGTTAAAAGATCTAATTCTGGAGATTTGGGTTTGGGGAAAGTTGGGGGGCAGAGGAAATGAAGGAAGCAGGATATGAGGGATTAAGGGTGGTAGGTTCAGTGCTCAGGCACCTATGTGGAGTGTGGGTGGGATCAAACCAGAGGCATCTGGAGGGTGGGGCCAGGAAGGGCACTGTGCAGAGCTAGAGTCTGACAGAGAAGGGCTTAGAGATGGATGAGGAAGAAGAAGAAAGGGGGAGGGCTGGCTCCACTCTGTGAGTTCGAGGCCAGCCTGTTCTACAGAGAGAGTTCTAGGACAGCCTCCAAAAGCTACACGGAGAAACCCTGTCTCAAAAAACAAAAAAGAGAGTTTTGCTTTAATCCCAGCACTCGGGAGGCAGAGGCTGGCAGATCTCTGAGTTCGAGGCCAGCCTGGTCTACAGAGCGAGTGCCAGGGCAGGCTCCAAAACAATACAGAGAAACCCTGTCTCGAGAAAACAAAAACAAAAACAAAAAGAAAAAACAAAGTGGGAAGGGTCTTGGCCAGACTATAGGATTGAAATTACCATAGTGCAGGAGATGAGAGCTGTCAGCCCAAGGGAAGAGTTAATTCGATGTAGGTGGTGGTAGGCACTTTGAGGGGCAGAACTTTGGGAGGGAGCGGGGCTTCAGGAAGGGGAGGGACTTTGGGACATGGGCGGGACTTCCAGGGAGCTGTGAATCTTAAGAGATGGGCAGCAGGTCTTTGGAGATGGGGTGAGGCTCTCAGTTACAAGAAAAGTTTCCAGACATAAGAAGCACGCCTTTAATTCCAGCACTCAGGAGACAGAGGCTGGTGGGTCTCTGAGTTCAAGGTCATTCTGGTCTAAAAAGCTAGTTCCAGGAAAGCCAAGGCTACACAAAGAAACCATGGCGGGGAGGGGGCAAAGGAGGGGGAGAGAAGCAAGTATTTGGAGGTGGGGATGGGCTCCTAGAGGCGGAGCTTTTAGTTATGGGTAGGGCCCATAGGAACATGAGCAGGGGACTTCAGGGATGGGCAGATGTGTAGGGATGAAGAGGGAACCGGAGCTGGGGGGGAGTGGGTGTGGATGTGGGTGTGGGTGGGCTTTTAGTACTGGTGCGGTGCTTTCAGATGTGGGAGGGGCTTTAAGAATGGGGCGGTGTTTTCAGCAATGGACAGGGCTTCGAGGGACTGAGGAAGGTCTTTAGAGCGGAAGGAGGGGACTGGTTGCAAGGCGGGCTTCAGGGAAGGACAGACAGGTTTTGGGTGAGGTGAGACTTTCCAGGAACCAGGGCAGACCTTTGGGAATGGGGCAGGGCTCTCAGGGATGGGTAGGTCACACTCACCACCTGTGCCCTCAGGCAAGCTACTCTGCAACAAAGAAAAGTTAAAAACTCTCCGTCTTCTTTTGGTATCTGGAGGGCGGTAGTCTGAGCTCATGGAGGTTTTGAAGAAGTCTCGGAACAGCCTTGCTTCTCCCAGGGTTACGTGATCCTTCAGTTTCTCGTGGGACGCATGTCGTCTTGGAGGCTGAGTCACAGGAGGCGACTGTAGGAATGAATACAAGTTTCTAGGGATCTCCAGTCCCGGGGCTCCAGCACTGAGAGCCAGTGGTGCTGCTTGGATAGCTCCCACCCTCTGAGTTCCAGATGAGCTTTGATTTAATTCGGTTATTGTATTTTACAGACAGAAACATTGAGGTTGATATTGGTGTGTGTGTGTGCGTGTGTGTGTGTGTGTGTGTGTGTGCGTGTGTGTGTGTGTGTGTGTGTGTGTGTGTGTGTGTGTGTGTGAAACCCAGGACCTGAGGTCTACACTGAACTGCACCTCTTGCTCTGCCTTTGAGACCCTCCCCCTCTCACCCCCCCTCCCCGCTGAGGGCACACTGGCACCTTCTCCCTCTTCCTGCTGACCTCACCATAGAAGAACTTTGTGGAGGTATCAAGGCTGCCAGGGCCAGGGCACCAGTTTCCTTTCATGATGTGCGACTCCGGGGTCTTATCGTGGTGAAGAACAAAAGGTTCTGCCAGGGGAGGGGTGCGTCTGTGTTGAGCAGCCGAGACAACGTCGCAAAGGGAACTCAAGTACACACACAGTGGGCTCTCACCTGGCTCTCGGGGGTAGAAGTGTTTGTTCATGGTGGTCCTGTCATGGAACAGGCTGTCTCCAGGACTAATGCTCACCTTGTGAATGCGGGCTGCAGTCTGGGCCTTGTCATACCTCAGGCAAAGTAAGATAGGGTCAAGGTAGGTCCTCAGAGTCTCAGGAAAAGCGATAGGGACGGTGAGCCATGGTTGAGCCTGGGGTGGGCTAGCTAATTAATATTTGTATACATGTTTCAGACTACGTAGCCCTGGCTGGCCTGGAACTCACAGAGATTTGCCTGCTCCTGCCTTGGGAGTTGTATTGGTTAGTTTTTGTCAACTCAACACAAATTAGAATTACCTGGAAAGAGATACATTCAACTGAGGAATTGTCTGCATAAAATTGGCCTGTGGTGCCTGTCTGTGGGGCATTTTCTTCATTAATGATTGATGTGGGAAGGGCTGGGCCCCTGAGGGTGGTGCTCTGGGCTGACGATCCTGGGTTGTATAAAAAAGTAGGCTGAGCTAGCCCTGGTGAACAAACCAGTAAGCAGTACATCTCCATGGTCTCTGTTTTAGTTTCTGCCTCTAGGTTCCTTCTTGAGTTCCCTTGACTTCCCTCAATGATGGCCTGTAATCTATAAACCAATACTTTCCTTCCAAAGTTGCTTTTGGCCTCTGTGCTTATCAGAGCCACAGAAAGTTGGACAGGAGTGCCAGGATTCAAGGCCTGTGCCACTATACTCAGTCTTATTTATTTATTTTTGTTTTTGGAGACAGGGTTTCTCTATGTAATCCTGGCTGCCCTGAAACTCACTTTGTAGACCAGGCTGGCCTGCCTCTGCCTCCTGAGTTCTGGGACTAAAGGCATACGCCCCTACCACCACCTGGCTATTTTTAAAGATTATTGTTTTGTGTGTATGAGTGTTTACCTGTATATATGTAAGTGTACCGCATGCTTCTAGTGTTCCTGGCAGCCATGAAAGCCAGAAGATCTCCCAGAACTAGGGTTACAGTTAGGAGACACCACATGTGTACAAAGAATCAAATTTGGGTCCTCTGCAAAAACAGCAAGTACTCTTAACTGCCGAGCCATCTCTCCAGCCCTTATTTAATTAATTAATTTTATTTGAGACAGGGTCTTAGTATGTAGCCTTGGCTGGCCCAGAACTATGTAGACCGGCTGGCTTCAACCTCACATTGAACCATCATTCTCTGCTTTTATTATTTTTTTTTTTTATGTGCACGGGTATTTTGTCTGCATGTGTATCTTCACACCAAATTCATGCCTGGTGTCTAAGGAGATAAGAAAAAGGTGTCAGATTGGGCTGGAGAGATGGCTCAGAGATTAAGAGCACTATCTGCTCTTCCAGAAGACCTGAGTTCAATTCCCAGCAACCACATGGTGGCTCACAACCATCTGTAATGAGATCTGGTGCTCTCTTCTGGCATCTAAGCAGAACAGTGTACACATGATAAGTAAATAAATCTTTTTTTAAAAAGGTGTCAGATCCTTGGAACTGGAGCTATAAACAGTTGTGAGTCACCATGTGGGTGCTGGGAATCAAAGTTGGGTCCTCTGGAAAAGCAGTTCCCTCCCTTTTCAAGACAGAGTTTCTTTGTGTGACCCTGGCTGTCCCTGGAAGTCACTCCTGCAGACCAAACTAGCCTCAAACTCAGAGATCAGCCTGTCTTTACCTCTCTAGTTTTTTCTTAAGATTTATATCTTATTTTTACTTTATATGTATGTACATGTGCTACGTGTGTGGGTCCTGGTAGAACTAGAAGAGGGCATTGGGTTCCCTAGAACTGGAGTTACAGGCTGTGAGCCGCCATGTGAGCACTGAGAACCAACAAGTGCTCAACTGTGGAAACACCTTTCCTTCTTTATTTTGGTGTGTGTGCTGGTATACCTTGTGTGTGTATATGGAGTGTGTGCGAGTGTGAGCCTGGCTTTGCCTGGCTGTGTGTGTGTGTTCAAGCATGAGCCTGGCTGCTCATGTGTGTGTAAGCGTGAGTCTGGCTGTGTGTGTATAAGTGTGAGCCTGGCTGTGTGTGTATAAGCGTGAGTCTGTGTGTGTATAAGTGTGAGCCTGGCTGTGTGTGTGCAAGCATGAACCTGGCTGTGTGTGTATAAGCGTGATCCTGGCTGTGTGTGTGTGCAAGCGTGAACCTGGCTGTGTGTGTGCAAGCGTGAGCCTGGCTGTGTGTGTGCAAGCGTGAACCTGGCTGTGTGTGTGCAAGCGTGAGCCTGGCTGTGTGTGTGTATACTTGTGTTGGTCCCATGGTGCTCAAGTGGCAGTCAGAGGATTGCTTATGGAAATCAGTTCCCTTCTTTCACTACGTAGACCCTGGGGACTGGACTCAGGTCATCAGGCTTGGTGGCAAGCACCTTTATCCATTGAGCTGTCTCACTGGCCGGTACCTTATTCTTTTGAGACAAGAGTCTCACTGAACCTGGAGTTAGACTGGCAGCTGACACGCCCCAGGGATCTCCCTGTCTCACAACACCGTGAGGATGACAAGCACATGGCCATGGCCACCTTTTTAGGTCAGTGCTGAGGATTTGAACTCAGGTCCTCATGCTCATACAGCAAACACTTTAGCCTTCCACGGGGTGCTTTCGTAGGCAATGTGGCACTGTAGTGGAGCTTGGATGGGATGTTTTCAAGGCAAGCAGGAGTTCCAGAGCCCCGTGTGATTCACCCACGCACACTGTGGAAAGCCTACTGTGGGCAGACTGTGGCCTTTTGTACCTGTGTGGCGGCAACTCCTGAGGCTCGTACATCTGTTTCATGTATGAGCAAAGGTCGCTGTAGCCCACCCTGCAGTCTCCCAGGTTGACACTGGAGGAGGCCTGTGGGCAAAGGAGGGTGAAGAGGTCAGAGCCACCCTAGCTGCCATGCAAGCCCCCCCCCCAGCAAAGCCAGAGCCTCCCTGCTTTACCCTTTTGCACATCAAGGCAGGCGGGCCTGGGAGGGCCTGGAACTGATTCTTGTAGGAGGTGCCTTCCTGTCCCTTGTAATTCCACTTCAGGGTGTTGGGGCCCCCTAAGGAAGAAGAATGGGGGATGGGGAGGAGACTAGGACTGATTTTCTCTGCAGCCTGAAGGCCACCTGGGATTCTATCCATAGGAAGGTAGGCTGAGCAGCCCAGAGCATTCTACGCTGAAGGAACTCTGCAAACTATCACCAAAAATAATTAAAAAAAAAAAAAAGAGCTGTTGAGATGGGTTGGTGGGTCAAGTCTGATGACCTGCGTTAGATCCTCCAGTTTCATACGGTGAAAGCAAAACGTCTCCTGCAAGCTGTCCTCTGACCTGCATACTTGAGTCCTGGAACATGTACACATGCATATAAACACAATAAATGTAGGGGGAAAAAACTAGGGAGTTGGAGAGATGGCTCATTGGTTAAGAACACTGGCTACCCTTCCAGAGGTCCTGAGTTCAGTTCCCAGCAACCACATAGTGTCTCACAACCATCTGTAATGAGCTCTGATGCTGTCCTCTTCTGGCATGAAGGATCTATGTGTAGATGTACAAAATAAATAAATATTTAAAAAAATCTACCAAGTATTGAGACAGGCCCTAAGCTAAGTCCATTCCCCTCCACTGCCCTCTCTCTTTCCCTCCCCCAGTCCCTCCCTCTTTTCTTCTCCTCCCTCCTCCTCTGAGATGGGGTCCCATGTAGTTCAGGCTGGCTTCAAACTTTTTACATAGTTGAAGATGGCCTTGAACTTGCTTCTGCCTCCCTGCAGTGCTGGCTTTACAGGTTTGGCTACTATGCCTGGACTCCTTCCTTCCTTCTTCTATATTCTGTTGTTTCGGGTGGTTTTATGTGTGCATGGTGAGACAGTATTTTGGTCAGTAGTCCTAGCTGCTTAGGATCACTCAGTTCTCAGCCTTCTGAGTACTGGAGTCATAGACCCAGCTCGGGCTGGGGACTTGGTATTCATCTGATACCCTTGAGGCCCAGAGACTCGAAGCCACCTGATAGAAATGAGGAGCACAGTAGCTGGACAGTGGAAGATCACTTGCCTGGAGTGTCTGAGACCCCGAATTCAGTCCCCAACAGGAAAAAGAAAAGGCCGGGGAGACACAGCAAAACACTTGTCTCACAATCATGAAGACCTGGGTTAGGATCTCCAGAATCCACCTAAAACGTCAGGAGTGGAGGCCCAAGGTGGGAACCTCAGCACTTGCCGGCCACCAGCACAGCCTAAGGAGGATGGTCCTGGCCAGTGACATGACCCGAGAAGCTGGCTCTGGCTCAGGTCCCCTCTCCCATTGGAGACCTGAGCATGTATGTACTAAATGTTCTCCATAGGCCCTCATCCAAGGGTGGACTGTGCCCCCAACTCTGTGACAAGGAGGGAAGAAAATGGCGAAACAATCCAAGAGTGACTACATCATGTCTTTGAGAACAGCCAATCCCAGCAGACGTTACTCTTGCTCATCCCATGATGGAAAAGCCCCTGTAGTAGGAAAGGGAAGGAATTCAGCCCTGGGAAGCTAAGGACAGAAAGACAGCTCAGCCAGGAACTCCACCTGCCGGCCTCAGCTTCCACAGTCAGTCCCCGTGTCGTTGGCCCCACCTCCGGCCAGTAGACCAGGCCATCCTGGAGTTTGCTGTGCAGAACAGGCTGGCCTAGAACTCACAGAGATCCATCTGCCTCTGCCTCCTGAGTGCTGGGATTAAAGGCATGCACCACCGTGATGTCAGTTCCTGCTGCATGAACACCTGTTCTATGTCATTTCTACCTAATGCTGGTTTTTCTTTTACTTGGAAACCTCACCTATGAGGACAGCCTCGCAGCTTTGCCTGGGCCTGTTTTAGTCAGGAGCACTGGGGCTCCCACAGGTGGTCTCTGCCGGATGCTCTGAGCTCCCAATATGAGGATTTTTAATAGAGAAGGCTACTTTCTACTGTGTCGTCACTTGCTTTTTCTCTGTTATCCTGGCTTGCTAAATGACACTAGTAAACTCCCTCATTCAAAACTAAAAAGCATGGTTATCATAGCTCCTTCTCTTGACCCACAAAACACCCTTTCAAAATAAAAAATGGAAGATGCCCCAGCTATGATACTCAAGGTCATCCTCTAAGTTACAAAACTGTACCCAAACACACACAAGAAACTAGAAACCCAAAGCACAACTCAAAGGGAGTCCTCTTAGTGACTGCAACTACAACTGCACTGGAGTCATTGCCAGACAATCCCCCTCCCCGCAAAAAAGTAGAACATCGTACACACTAGGCCAGAGTTCTGCCCCTGGGGTATATTCTCAACCCCTATTATTTGGGGAACCCCACCAAGTCACCCAGACTAGACTTGAACTCATGCTGTAGCCATGGCTGGTCTTGAACTTCTGTCTCAGCCTCTGAAGTGCTATGATTACAGGCATGCACAGCGTTTTGTTATAGTGGTGTGTGTGTGTGTGTGTGTGTGTGTGTGTGTGTGTGTGTTGTGCAGGTCTGAGAACTTGGAGGAATCAGTCCTCCTCTTCTACCATGTGGGTCCTAGGGATTGAACTCAGGTCATCAAGCTTTGCTGCAAGTGCCTTTCCACAGTGAGCTAGCTGCCTCACAGTTTCTGGAACCTATGTTTTCTTGATATTTGGAACTGGCTGATTCTTTTGTGGGGTAGTGCTTCACTGTACATGGTAGGATCTGGGGAGTAAGCCAAGAATTTGCAACAGTTCCTTCCCCTAGTTCCTGAATGCTAGCCTTACAACTGTGAACCACCATTCACACTGTGGTGTTTTTGTTTTGTGTGGTCATGTGTACATGGGTACATGAGAATGTATGTGCATGTGAAGGCCAGAGGTTAATATCAGGTGTCTTCCTCAATTGCTCTCCAACTTACATTTTGAGATAGGGTCTCTCACTGAATATGGAGCTCTCTGATTTAGTTAGACTGTCCAGCAAATGAGGAGGGGTGTGTGTGCGTGGGTGTGCCCGTGATCCTCCTGTCTCTTTCTCCCAAGCGTGCATTGCCCTACCTGACTCTAACATAGGTGGGTGGACCTCGGGTTCTCATGCTTGCATATCAACAGTGTACTGACTGAGTCATCTCCCGAGCCTTGAACTCACTATGTAGCTGAACTCCTGATCTTCCTGCCTTGCCTTCGGCAGGTGTTGGCCACCATGCCTACTTTATACAGTGCTGAGGTCGCATACCAGGGCTTCATGAGTGAACACTCTTAACAAGTGAACCACATCCTCAGCCCTAGCATCTTTGGTCTCTACTGGTTGGCAACTAGAAGCGTTTTCCTCTGCAAGATGACAAGTGGCCATGGGCGGGAGTGGGGGGTGCTTTGAGGAGTCCCTGAGCATCCTTAGGTGCTCGAGGTCAGGGCGCGCGCTCACCCAGGTGGCTGCTGGGCACACGGGGCTGAGGCGCGGTGTCGTGTGGCAGATAGTGTGCCTGGTACGAGGTGGGAGGGATGCGCAGATGCTCCCTGTCGCCTGAGGGCACCGAATCGCGGTCGAAGTTGAGGCGCGCGCCTCGGATGTCCTCGCGGGCGTCCGGCGGGAGCTCAGGCCAGCGGTAGGCGGTACGTGCGGTGGACAGGTTGAGGCCAGGACGCGCGTCCGCGTGCACGTGCAGGTTGCTGATCTGCATGGATCTCGCGCGCTCCATTGTGCTCTCCCGCAGCTCGTCCAGCGACTGCAACTCGGGCGGCGGAGAGAACGCGCGGCGCACCTCGGACACGCGCTTCTGGGCGGCCCAGCGCCCTTCCCTTTGGAAGACTGTGGGGTGCGGTGGCGAAGCTGGGCGCTGCGCCGGGGTGATGCCGGAATAGGCCGGGAAGTCCCGGTGCGTCGTGCACTGCATAGTGCCGTCGTGCAGCCGCAGATCGGGGCCCAGAGAGAAGTGGGAGGCCTTGAGGAACGCCCGGGACACCGGGCACACGGGCATGGTGAGGCCTTGGCGCCACCTGCGAGGGTCGAAGACAAAGGCCTAAGCTTGTGACTACCGACTCCTCCACCCTAGGACAATGCTGCCTTTCAGTCCTTGGCCTGACCCCAGGAAGAGGAAAGAGGCAGTCTCCTCTTCTGTGTAGGGAGTATTGTGGTACTGTGCCTGCTAGTTTTATGTCAGACACAAGCTAGAACCCTTTTAGAAGAGGAAAAGTCAGTTGAGAAAATGCTCCACTAAACTGACCTGTGGCACATTTTCTTCACTGATGATTGATGTGGGAGAGCCAATCGACTGTGGGTGGGGCCATCCCTGGGCAGGTTCTATAAGGCTGAGAAGGCCATGTGGAGCAAAGCAGTAATCAACATTCCTCCATGGCCTCTGCATCAGCTCCTGCCTCCAGGGTTCTGCCTTGAGTTCCTGCTCTTGACTTCCCGGGATGATGGATGAAAAGCTGTAAGATGAAGTAAACCCTTTCCTCCCCAACTTGGTTTGGATTGCGGTATTTCATCACAGCAATAAAAACCCGGACATCAGTTAGCAAAAGTGGTCAGAACCCTCAGCGTTCATTAGTTGATGATGGGTCTGGAGACCACATACATGCACGAATGGCTATTGAAACACTGTGATGGCCAGTGAATCTGACATCACGTAGGGAGGCAAACCTCCAGGCAGGCCTGCAAGGAAGGGATGGTGTTGGAGGTTAATTGGGGTAAGAATTGACCCTGAGCTGGGTCCTGGACTGTACAAATCAGTAGTTCTCAACCTATGGGCCGCCCCTCTTTGGGGGTCAAATTATCCTTTCCCAGAGGTCCCCTAAGAACCATCAGAAAACACAGAGATTTACATTACCATTCATAACAGCAAAATTACAGTTTTGAAGTAGCAACAAAAATAATTTTGTGGCTGCAGGCCACCATATGAAGTACTAAGGGTTGCAGCACCAGGAAGATTGAGAACCTCTGGTATAAATGCTGAAGTCAGCTGAGCACAAGCATGGGTAGCTTTGCTTGTTGAGTGCAGATGTCATGTGATCAGCTGCTCAGGCACCTTCTGCCTTCAGTGTTAGACAGCACTCCGCTGCTCAGCCAGCTGGGACTTGGAACAGAGCTGCCTCTGCCATCTTCCCTGATGCTCCGTAGAGACCCTGTCCACTGACATTCCTGGCTTCCATGTTCACCTCCTCCAGAAAGCCCTCCCTGATTTCAGGCTGCTATGTGATCACATTGAACTCTTTAAAAAGCATACATTAGCTGGGTGGTGGTGGCGGTGGTGGTGCACGTCTTTAACCCCAGTACTTGGGAGGCAGAGGCATTCAGATCTCTGTGAGTTTGAGGTCAGCCTGGTTTATGGAGTAAGTTCCAGGACAGGTTCCAAAGCTACACAGAGAAACTGTGTCTTGAAAAACAAAACAACAACAACAACAACAACAAAAACAAAAAAGGGAAAGAAAGGAAGGAAGGAAGGAAAGAAAAAGCATACATTAGGTGCTTGATTCTGCAGCACATGAAAATAAACACTGGCAGAATGCTTGCCCAGCATGCTTTGGGTTAGAGCCCCAGACTGCATAAGCCAGGTGTGGAGGTACAGGCCTGTCACACCAGCAATCTAAAGGCAGGGGCTGGAGGATTAGAAATTCAAGGTCATTCTTATCTGCTTAGAGAACTGAAGGTTAGACTGGACTATGCCAGGTCTCAAAAAGAAAACAAAACAAGAGCTGAAGATTGATCAGTCCATGAATTTGATATCCACCACCTTTGTTAGGTAGCTCTTATAACCCCAACATTGGGGTGGCAGAGACGGCGATTCCTGGGACTCACTGGTATCCAGCCTAACTAAATCAATGAGCTCTGAGCCAGTGAGAGATTGTGTCTCAAGGCAATTTTGAGAATGACACCTGAGCTGTCCTCTAGCCCACACACACACACACACACACACACACACACACACACACACACACACACACACGGAGTTGGCTTTGTGTCAGTGATCCCAGAATTTAGAAAGTAGAGTCAGGAGAATGAGAAGTTCAGGCTCAAATCTGAGTGTAAGCTGAGATGAACCTGGGTCAATGAATGAATGAATGAATGAAATAAGGGACACTGAACTGCAGCCAGCTGGTAGTGTTTGCCTAGCTTGCATAAAGACCTGGTTTCATCCCTAGCATGGCACATACCAATCATGGCAATCCACCAATAATCCCAAAATGGGGAAGTGAAGGACGGATGATCAGAAATTCATGGTCACCCTGACTGCACAGCAAGTTGGAGGCCAACCTAGGCTACCTGCAATCCCTGCCTCAGGTTAGAGCTTCAGCTTAGAGGTTGAGTGTATGCCTAGAATATATGAGATCTGTGGTTCAGTCCCTAATACTGAGGGGCTCAGGGACAGAAACACAGACATACCTCACTGTGTTAATGAATCTTAAACTAAGCACTCTTCTGGTCCCTCAGACACCCTCTGGCCCTGGTCATTCCGGGAGATGGTCTTCTGGTTCTTTCTAAGAGGTAGTCTAGCCCAGCTCATTGTGACATCATGACCTCAAGAGTTCTCCCAGACAATGCTGTCACAAACGTGCCTGCTACCTGTGGGGGCAGCTTGGAAGACTTGAGGTTGAAATCTGTCAGAGACTCAGGCATGAATTTGAGCCTTCAGAGCCTCAGTTTTGTGATCTGGGAAATAGGATGGATAATAGAAGAAGCTGTGTATCCAGGGCTATTATTTTTAAAGTTTTTCTTTCCTCTCTATCTTGACACTGAACACGGGGACTAATGTCCTTCAGTTACCAGCCTTTCTTGTCATTACGGGGCTCACAGACTGCCAAAGAACCTTTTTAAAATTTAATTCCTTTTGAAAAACTAGTTATTATTGGTTTTAGAGACAGGGCTTCTCTGTGTAGCCCTGACTGTCCCAGAACTCACTCTGTTGACCAGGCTGGTCTCAACTCACACATCAGCCTGCCTCTGCCTCCTGAATGCTAAGATTAAAGGTGTGCACCACCTCTGCTGGGCTGTAACTGTTTAAAAATTAGATTTTGTGAGGGTTAGCATTAATTTTCAACTTAATTGACACAACCTAGAATCACTTGTGAAGAGTCTCAGTGAGAAGCTGCGTAGATCCAGTTGACCTGTGTATATGTCTGTACCGATTGTCTTAAGTAATCAATGTGGAAAGACTCAGTCTACTGCGGGTGGCAACATCCCCTAGACAGGGTCCTGGAATGTATAATAGAGTGTGGAAAAACCAATGAGCACATTGGGCAAGAAAGTGAGCAGCCACACATTTAATTCTCTCCTCTGTCAACTGCAGATGCAATGGTAGTAGCAGTATGAAGCTCCTGTGTTACCTTCACAATAACGGACAGTAGCCTGGAACTGTGGGCTGAAAAACACCCCTTCTCCCCTAAGTTTTTTTTTTTTCAGAGCATTTAAACCACAGCAATATGAATGGAACAAGAACACATTTATTTGTATATATTTGGGTGTGTTCCATGGTGGTCTGTGGCTATCAGGGAACAATTTTTGGGAGTCCTCTCCTTATACCATATGGATCCTGGGGATTAGACTATACATGGGTTGTCAGACTTGGTGGCAAGTGTCTTCCCTCTCTGCACCATCTCGCCAGATCCTCTTTATTTTCGAGACAGGTCTCATATAGCTCAGGCTGCTCTCCAACTTGTCATATAATCAAGAATGACTTTGTACTGATTCTCCTGCTTCTACCTCCTCAGTGCTGGGATGACAGATGGGCACCACCATGTCCACTTTGCTAGGGATGGGACTGAACCCAGGGCTTGATAAAAGCTAAGCAAACACTCTACCAACAGAGCTACTGTCCCAGTCCCCCAAGCTACCTTTTAAATGGATGTTTCCCTACTACCCAAACTACCCAAAGGTTGCTTGGAAACATACCCTTGATTAAATGAATTCTAATTTGACTTGTCACTCTGTGTGTGTGTGTGTGTGTGTGTTTGCACGTGCACATGCTAGGGTGTTTTAGAAATTATGTAGAGGATTTGTTTTGTTCTAGTTTTGCCTAGAATTTTTTTCTTTCTTTTTTTCCATTGCTGTGGATGGAACCCAGATTCTCTGCTGGTAAACCAGGCATGATGGTAAATGTGCCTATAATTCCAGCATTGTAATATCAACAGAGTTAGGAGGAGTCACCACAAGTTCGAGACCAGTCTGGTCTACATAGTGACACCTTGTCTTAAAAAAACAAAAAAGTGATGTGTGGGGGCAAGATGGCTCAGCAGGTAAGGGCACTGCCAGCAAGTCTGATGACCTGAGTTTGATCCTGGGGCCCCACAGGGTAGAAGGAGATGAATGAACCCTGAAAGTTGTCAGGTGTTCACAAATACATCATGGGATGCATGCATTTCAGTGTATGTAAATTATGCTTCAATAATGCCTGTTAGAAAGAGAACACACACACACACACACACACGAGTGTGCGAGAGAGAGAGAGAGAGAGAGAGAGAGAGACAGAGAGAGACAGAGAGAGACAGAGAGAGAGAGAGAGAGAGAGAGAGAGGGAGAGAGAGGTCTTTTTTTTTTTTTTTTTTTTTTAGTTGAAGGCCAGGCTCGTGTTGCATGTCTTTAATCCCCGAATTCAGGAGGTGGGTGAAGCAGAAGTAGGTGGCTCTCTGTGAGTCTGAGACAGCCTTGTCTAGATAGAGGGTTTCAGGCTAGCCAGAGCTACTTAATGAGACCCTGTCTGAAAAAGTAAAAGTTGAAGCTATAATGAACACCAAAGCCATTTGGATGGTTTTCTTCTCACAAAAGCAGCTGCAGCCAATTGTGGCTTTTGTCCCCTGGGTTGAGGCCAGCTCAACCCACCCCAGGGCTTTGGTCCAGCCAGTCAGACACAAACATTTCCTCCTCGTTCTCTGCTTGCTGGAAATGCAGGCTTTGGAGGGCAGGTCTCAGGCTGGAGTGGAGGGCAGGTCTCAGGCTGGGGTTGGGGGGCAGGTCTCAGGCTGGGGTGGAGGGCAGATTTCAGGTTGGGGTGGGGGTAGAAAAGGGGGTACAGCTCACCAATAAAACACATGAAGCTCAGTGTTCTTGAGTCACTGAATTGTTTATGGAAGAACCACAAAGAAACGAAGCGGGGATGAAGCTGTGATGGGTACAGGCTATCAGTTTCTCTCACAAACTAGGAACAGGGGTGTGGGGTTTGTGAGGTGGCTTACGTGCTGGTCCCCAAGCCTGGTGATTGAGTTAGATCCTTAGGATCCTTGTGGTGGAAGGAGAGGACCACCTGAATGTTGTCACACAGCTGCCTGCACGCCCACCCACCGACACACACAATAAATAAATGAAAAAGAACAGAGGGCTGGCCCCTCCCATCTGTGCTCAGCTTTGCACACTGCCTGTGTTTAGAGACACGATAACAGAGTGGCCTTGTCTCATGTGGGCATTCTGTGTTGGGGAGGAGGACAATGGCTGGAGACCAGCAGTGATTGCCAGACTGTGCCTGGCAACTCCAAGGCCAACTAGGAAGGCCAGGGCAGCCTAAGTATTTTCTCAAAGGTCAGTCAAGCACAATTCTTCCCCAGCTGGTTGGTAGTTGCTGGGAGAGCCAGGCATGGCCTGCAAAACTCAAAGCTGTGTCTCAGGGTGGAGAATGGCAGCAGTGTGTGTGTGTGTGTGTGTGTGTGTGTGTGTGTGTGTGTGTGTGTGTGTGTGTGTGTGCAGAGAGCCTGGCTGCATGCAGGGAGTTCAGAGAAAAGCATCATTCAGACACAAGCCATTGGGGAGAACACATATTCAAGGGATCTAGCTTTCTGGATGGAGTAAGACCCTGTCACAAATAAGTAAACAACCACAAAAATCCCAGAGTCACGTGTAGTTGTACACACCTGCCATCCCGGCTCTTGGGGAGTAGGGACAAGACGAGGCCATCCTCAGCTGCATAGCAGGTTCCAGTATAGCCTGTCTCAGTGGCTGGGGAGGTGGCTTGGTGGATAGAGAGCTGGCTATGCAAGTCTAAGAAGCCTAGTTCAAACCTCTGGACTCGTATTTAAAAAGCTGGGTGCAGTGGCACACTTATAGTTCCAGCACCAGGGAGGCAGAGACATGGGGACTCTTGGGTGAGTTCCAGGCCAGTGAGAGACCCTATCTCAAAAGTAAAGTGGAAGACATTGCTGTCTGGGCTCTACATGCCTATGCACACATGGGTATGCCCACTCACTGTGGCTCAACCCCCCCCCCCCAAAACCAGCTAAGGAGGAAAGCAAATGCCAGGGAATGTTCAGAAGTGTGAACCGAAATGCCACAAGATGATGGCATTTAGGCAGAGACCCAAGCACCACAGATGTGAGGTGAGACCCTGTTTCAAACATGTAAGTGGGTAAGAAGTTTAAGAAAATATGGAGAGGAGGTCAGGGCAGACACCATCTAGGTAGCTAGAGAAAGCATTCCAGGCAGGGGGAACAATGGTGCGAAGGCCCTCAGGAGGAAAGATGGTTCTACCCCCAGCAGCACAGAGGAAAAAGATGTGTTTAGCGGGGGAGGGAAGGGGAGAGAGGAATAGAGGTTGAAATGGGCAGGAGATGCCTTTCAAAAGTCAATCAATTATTCAGGAAGAAAAATGCAACCTGGGACCACTTCACCTCTCCTAGGCTGGCTGTTGCAACAGATAAGAGGCTGCAAAGGCACTGGTGAGGCTCCCGTCCCAGCGCTGTGTGGATGGAGATGGGGAAGCTAGCACAGTCTGGCCATTCCTCAGAAAAGGAGCCAGTGAGAAAGCTCGATAACTCAACCTCACCACGTTCGACTTGAGTGAAACTGTCCCTCTGTTCTAGTCCACGGCTTCCCTCTTCCAGCTGAGCCCCACCCCAGCCTCCTACCCAATAAGCTTTACTAACCAGCCTTTGTCTATCCTTTCTCCACCCACTCATACGTCACCTCCCCGAGAGACTCTCCTTGTCACTTGAAGAGTACTGTCCTTGGGGCTGGTTGGGAATGTGGCTCAGGCGGTAGGCAGAACATGAGCTTGTCATGCACAAAGGCAGGGCTCCACCCCAGCGCTGCGCAAGCAGGACTTGGCGGCGCACACCTGTCATCCCAACACTCTGGAGGTGGAGGCAAAAGGATCGGAATCCAAGGCCAGTTTAGGCTACAAAGTCAGTTGGAGGCCACCCTGAATTGCGTAAGATCCTGTGTGACAACACTCAAAATACCTGTGTCGTACCCTCTACCTCTGCCCCAATAAACCCCATGTTAAGTTAAACCCTCCTTTGCCATCTCCAGGTGGATATGGGTCAAGCGCCTTTATGTGATCACCTTTGTCCTTCCTGGAAGAGAGAAATCTTTGTATGTTTTGTTCTCTCTCTCTCTCTCTCTCTCTCTCTCTCTCTCTCTCTCTCTCTCTCTCTCTCTCTCACACACACACACACACACACAGTTTGTCCCTTCCACCATGTTAGTCCCAGGAATGGAGCTCATGTCATCATGCTTGGTCCACAAGTACCTCTATCCATTGAGCCATCCTGCTGGCCCTATATAGGTCTTTTTTTTCTGTTTATTGTTAGTTTTTTTCTGAGATAGGGTCTCTTTCTATGCAGTCCTGGCTATCCTGGAGCTCCCTATGTAGATCTGACTGGCCTAGAACTCACTGAGACCCTCTGCCTCCTGAATGCTGGGATTGAAGGTGCAGGTCACCACGCCCGGCTCATTTTCTTCTAATGATGCCTTGTAGCCCTACAGATGCCTTGCAGCCTTGTGTGACATGCCTGCCATTCCAGCACTTGGGAAAGTCAGGAATTTAGTGTCAGCCTTAGTACATAGTGAGTTCGAGGACAGCTGGAGCTACATATGGTCCTAAAAAGACAAGAAAAGAAGAGAAAAAAGATCTGAAAGCCAAATAACGAAACAACCTCAAAGAAAATGAAAATCAAAATCCTTATGAGAGTACACTGGTCACACATACTACAAGCTGACAAAGCAGGCCACAAGCGCTGCCCAATTTTAAAGAGAAATCCCTTTTGTGTGGGTCTGATACATGCTTTTGCTTGTTTTTTTTTTTTTTCAGTGTGGACAATAAGTTAATTTTGAAACATTTTGTTTGCGGAGTTGCCTAAGCAGCCAAGGAGCGGATTGCAACAGGCTGGGAAGGTCATTCTGGGTGCCTGGGGGCAGGGAGTACAGGGTTAGCAGCAATACCATTTGCACACTGGGTTCAGGTTAGCTCCCCGGACTGGGACAAAGGGCCGCAGTGCGCCTGCGCCAGCCTTCCACCCTTTCCGGAAGGAGTTTCGATCCGCCCCGGGTGACGTCACGACCGAGTTGCCATGGCGCTGCTGAACAGTCTGGCTTCCTCGCTGGAGTCTTACAGGGGCCGGGACCGCCTGGTGAGAGGAGGCTTGGGTCCGTGCTGGGTCGGAGTGACCTGGAGTTTGGCCAGAACTCAGAGATGGGGAAACAGGCCAGAGAGGGGTTCCGGTATCGGTCCAAGACACCCCAAGACCAAGTTCTCAGCACAAAGATTCATTTGCCCCAGGAAGACAAAGCGACAGAGAATAAGAGACAAAGACAGGAGCTAGAGGCCGAAAGAGAACAAGGACGAGAGAGGGGCAAGAGAGAGGGGCAGGGGTATTTTGTCCCAGAGGGGGACAAAGATCTGCTTCTGGATAGAGAGGAGATAGACGTGACCCGTAGACAAATGGCAGTTTCTAGGGGTAAAAGGGAAAACCCCTTGTTAGGGTGAAGCGTTCGATTTTAATTGGACATGTTAATTAGGGTAGCCAAAGGGAGCTTTTGGTTGCTGGACTTCAGTACTTTGAAGCTGAACTTTGGTAGTCAGCCTCGGGAGGAGGAAGTGGCCAAATAAAGGAATAGACCTTGGGTGCTGGCTTTGGGAATGTATTCTAGTGATTTTTAGCAAGGCAGAGGCTTGCCAGCTAGTCCCTTCAGGTCCATGTCTCTGTGGATCCCAGATTGATTACATCGTCATCTTGTGTTGGACATTTGGGGTCAAACCTGCCAATCCAGCCCTGCTGAATCAAATAATGACCAAGATCTCACCAGTGTTCTTGAATTGCTCTGAGCAGCCTCAAATCGGGTTTAGCACATTGCTTCCTCTGTAGCTGAACATTTATGTTATGACAGAATCGCCTCCAGTCGGGCACTTGGCTTATTTCAGCCAAATGTGGCCAGACTTCCAGAACCGAACCATGGTGACTCTGAATGAAATCCACTGTCTGGACATTGAGATCGCTTCTTGGATGAACAGGCAAACCAATCAGATCCCTGTATGCACATTTAACAGTTGCCTAGTCACTATGTATGTCTGAGCTGCTGCAGACATCTCACGTGGGGATTTTGGATGTTGCAGCTGAAATATTTTGGTAATAGTAAAATTCCCTCCACATGAGCATTTTGGTTGATCCACATAGGCTTCTGAGGTCAGTTGTAGCTTTCCTGGCCAGCTCCTTATAAGGAGGCAGACATTACTGGTGGCTTCATGTTTAAGTTCAACCCAATAACAGTGTTCACCATTACAGCCAGGCTGAAAAGAGGTTATAATCAAAACAATATATGACGCAATAGGAACAAGGCCTCGCTGGAGCTCACTGTATCCCAGGTTGGTGTCTTACATGGGATCCTCCTACCTCAGCCTCCCAAGTTGCTGGGGTTACAGGTGTGCACCACCACACACAGCTTAAAACCAGCAATTTCTGGCAAGCAAATGAAATAATAAAAGAGCTGGGTCTGTAGCCCAGTGCTTTCCTAGCGTAGACAAAGCCTTGAGGTCCATCCTCAGCACTGTAGAAACCAGGTATGTTGGCACAAACCTGTGATCTCAGCAATCAGCAGGAAGATCAGTTCAAGGCCAGCCTGGGCTACATGATACTCTGCTTCAAAAACAAACGAAACTTAGATACAAGGGTGGTGAGCCCTCTGAATCTCAATGATCTAAGTCTCTTGCTTAATGCCTTCCTTCTCTCTAAAAGTATTTGCAACAAATTACTGTTTTGTCTTTTACACTGCTCTTTCAGTCCTGCTAAGGGCTTTGGCTGGAACACGAAGGGCAAATATGTTTCCTTTCAGTCGGATGCCCCTGCCTGTGGACAAAGGGGAACCCAAGAGGCAGAAATAGTTTTGTTTTCTTTGTCCCTGTCATTTCTTTTTTTTTTTTTCTGTTTTGGTTTTTCGAGACAGGGTTTCTCTTTGTAGTCTTGGCTGTCCTGGAACTCACTCTGTAGACCAGGCTGGCCTTGAACTCACAGACATCTGCCTGCCTCTGCCTCCCGAGTGCTGGGGTTAAAGGTGTGTGCCACCACTGCCTGCTGTCCCTGTCATTTCAACCATTGGTGACACAAGATAGCACTCCTGTGGGATTCTCCATGGCAACTCTCCTTTTCTTCCCTCCTCTCTTCTCTTGTTATGTAGCCCAGGCTGGCCTTGAACTCTCTTGTCTCCCTGCCTCAGCTCTCCTGGCACTGGGATGACAGGTGTGCTCACCACACCTGACTGTAGCGCTTTCTGTATTTTGATGTCAAGCTCTCCTCTAAACCTCTTCAGAGCCTGGGGTGTTGGCAGAGTGTTTGTCTAGCATGCAGGAGGCCTTGGATTCTGTCCCTGGCACTGTGTATTCCAAATATGTTGCACACCTCTCATTCTCGCACTTAGAAGGTAGAAGCAGGAGGATCAGGAATTCTAATCATGATCACAGACAGTGTCTGCCCAGCCTGGGCTACATGAGACCTTGTTTCAAACTGACAACAACTACAATAAAGTTACATCTTAGAAAGAAAGAGAGAGGGAGGGAAGGAGAGAGGGAGGGAGGGAGAGAAAGAGAGAGAGACAGAGAGAGACAGAGAAACAGAGAGAGATGGAGAGACTGAGAGACTGACAGTTTTTAGCCAGGTAAAGTGCTTCATGCCTGTTTTTACAGCACTGGGGATGCTGAGGCAGGGGGATGACAGTGACTTGCTAGGCTGTGTGGTGAGTGAGACCCAGCCTCAGCAAGCCAAATAAGGAAACAAAAAATGCAAACACAAACTTTCAGTTTGGGATGGAAGTTTGTTGACTCTTAGAACTTGTTTTTGTTTTGAGACACGGTCTCATTCAGTAGCCTACACTGGCTGTGAACTTGTGGGTGATCCTCCTGCCTCAGTCTCTCAAGTTCTGAGAAATGTAGGCCCGAGCCACCATGCCTGGCAACTCTTAGAACCCTTTCCGGGTTCCATCCTAAAGGGCCCATGGCTGGGCGTGTGGTGGGGATTGCAGTTCAGTCCATGACTGGGACTGTGGTAACTGCTTCTGGTCTCCCACAGATCCGGACACTGGGGTATTGCTGCCAGCTTGTCGGCGGGGTCCTAGTGGAACAATGTCCCAGCAGGTCTGAAATGGGAAAGCGCTTGCTGGTGGTGTCAGCCCAGCTCAGCCACTGCAGGACTGTTTTGCGACTCTTTGATGACCCGGCCATGTTTGTCTACACTAAGCAGTATGGCCTGGGGACAGAGGTAACAGGGTTAATGGGGCTGTAGGGAGAGGGGATTAGACCTTCCCAAGGAGCCAGGAGCAGTGACTTCTGTGGGTGTTTTAAGGGTTTCTCATTGGGTGACTTTAGTTTTTATGGCAGCATTGGCCATGGAACTGGGGCCTTGTGTGTTATTTAAGCACCTTAACTGCCCAGCCACATGCAGTGCCCCTCGGTGGGGGTTTCTAGGCCAGAGCTCTGCTGTTGAGCCACAGCCCCACCCTCAGCAGGTAAAATTTCTTACCATCCAGACTCCATCACCTGAGTTTAGGTATCCCACACTGGAGCGCTCACAGCTGTCTGTAACTCCATCTCTGCAGAATCCCACACTCTCTTCTGGCCTCCAAAGGCACGTATACTCATGTGTATATAACACACACACACACACACACATACACATACACACACACACACAGTTCAAGGTCATCCTGGGCTACATAATGAGTTTGAGACCACCTGGGACATGTGAGACCCTGTCTTTAAGGTAAAATTCCTGGGGCCAGGCAGATGGCCCAGCAGTAAGAGTGCTTAGTCAGGAGGATGAGAGTGGGTTCCCAGCACCCGTGTGCAGCAGCAGCTCAGAAATGCCTCGACCTCCAGCTTCAAGGGATCTTATGCTGTTCTGACCTCAGGGTACTGCACACACACTCACGTGCGCATACACACACACACACACACACACCAAAACAAATAAGTAAAAATTAAATAATAGCAACAGCAAACCTTTGATGTCTATCCCAGCTCAGGGCTGGTGTGGGGCTTTTTTTTTTTTTTTTTTTTCTTTTTAGAGACAGGGTTTTTTTCTGTGTAGCTTTGGAGGCTGTCCTGGAACTCTTTCTGTATTCCAGGCTGGTCTCAAACTCACAGAGATCCACCTGCCTCTGCCTCCTGAGTGCTGGAATTAAAGGTGTAAGCCACCACTGCCCGGCTGGCTTGAGGTTTTGACAGCTCTCCGGGGAATTTCATTGCCTGAATTGAGACCCAGTGAGTGTCCAATGAGCCAAGGAAGCCAGGCCTGTATGGGCCCCCTAGCTCTCTTCTTGTACAACTGTTAGAGATGGGCTGTGCTGCCCAGACTCTGCTTATGGGGACGTCTTGTGGCCCAGAATGGCACCATCCTCAATCAGGCAGTGGGGAGTCTGACTTGCAGGCCTGTCCCCACCTCTTGGTTTCACAGGAGGAGGACATCTTCATCCGGTGCTTGTCTGTCCTGAGTAACATGGCTGACCAGCTGTACTATCCATGTGAGCATATCGCCTGGGCTGCCGATGCCAAGGTCCTCCAGGTGGACGCTACTCGGTGGTGGACACTGAGTACAGCCCTCTGGGTTCTCTCTCTACTCCTTGGAGTTATCAGGTACGTGACATCTGCCAGAGGGGACACCTGAGGTTCCCAAGTAGTGTTACCTCAGCAATAAGGGGTGCCAACCCTTACATATTTCTTTAGGAGGTTCAAAGGAGAGGGCAAGTCTTCACGTATTGGAGTTTCCTTCTTTAATTTTTAAGAAAATTTTTATGTGTATGTGTGTTTTGCCTGCACACGCCTGTGCACCAAGGGTGCAGTGCCCACGGAAGCTAGAAGAGGATGGCAGGTCCCCTGGAACTGGAGCTACAGACAGCTGTGAGCTGCAGTATGGGTGCTGGGAACAGAACCCAGAACCCAGGTCCTTTGCCAGAGCAGCCAGTGTCTCAGCTGCTGAGGGTGTCTGCAGACCTCCCTCCAGCCCATTTGACCTTGGGTGTTTGTTTTCAGTAAGGTAACTACTGTAATAGTTAGGCACAGATGTGCTGTTTAAAACAACACAGATCTGCTCCTCACAATGCTGGAGGTCAGAGACTTCCAGTCAATTTCACAGGATTAAGTCCAGGTGGGGCAAGATTGGTCCTTTCCTGGAGGCCCCACAGCGTTTCCATTTCTGCCTTTTTTTCAGTGTCTAGAGGGTCCACATCCCTTTGCTTGTGGCCCATCCTCCTTCAAAGCTAGCACAGCAGAGTCTTAGTGTGTCTCTCTGCTTCCGATCCCTGCCCCATCTTTCCTGTCTCTCTCTCTCTCTCTCTCTCTTAAAAGATGTATTATTTTTGAGAGCCTTTAAATATTTTGTTTTTAATTATGCTCATGGATTCATGCATAGGAGTGTAGTCCCTGTGCCAGAAGAGGGTGCTGGGTCTCTGATGTTGGAGTTACTGGTAGCTGTGAACCACCATGAGTGCTGGGAACGCATCCACTCTCTGTAAGAGCAGTACACTTCCTTCTGACCATCACTAGTCCGACAAAAATGAGTTTATTCATTGTGTTTGTGTGTGATGTGGTGTGTGTCTGTGCAGAAGCCAGTTGGGAACATAGAATGTTCCCTGCCATTATTTTTGCCTTTTCCTTTGGGGGGGTGTCCTGGTCTGAACCCAGAGCTTGTGTTTTGGCTAGTTTGGCAGCCAGTAAACCTCAGTGACCCTCCGTTTCTCCTTCCCTTCCTCAGCCCTGGGATTACTGGAGTGTGCAGGACCATGTCCAGCTTGTCATGTGGGTGTTGGGATCTGAACTCAAGTCCTAGTGGTTGTATGTAAGTGCTCTTAACCACAGAGCCATCTCCCTTGCTCCTCCTTGCTTTTCTTTTTAACTTTTTATTATTATTATTTTTTATGCCTGTATGTGTGAGAGGGCATGTGTGAACGTGTGGAGGCCAGAAGTCAACCTCACATGTTATGACTCAGTCATTCCCCTTTAACTTTTTTTAATTAAAATTTTTTCGTTGTTTGTATGTGGGAGCATGTGTACACTGTAGTGTACACGTGGAGTTCACAGGCCCATTTGGGTTCTGGGGATCGAACTCAGGTCCTTAGCTTGGTTACAAGCACCTTTCTTGCTGAGCCATCTTGTTGGCCCTCTTTTTTTTTTTTTTTTCCTATTCTTACTGGCCTGAGCCTTACTCACTTAGCTAACTAAGCTGGCTGCCCAGTGAGTACCAGGTCCCCTCAGCACTGATTTTTTTTAAGAGTTATGTCTACAGGCCTTTTTTATATATATACATTTATTTACTTCATTTATTTTTGTGTGTTTGTGTATGTGCCATGGCCCATGTATTGAGGTCAGAGAACAAATTTGGGTGGTGCCTTCCTTTTACCATGTGGATGCTGGGATCCAACTTAGAGCACCAGGCTTGGCTGCAAGGGCCTTACCCACTGAGCCATCTTGCCAGCTCCTCCTTTTACTTTTTGTTGTTGTTGGTTTGTTTGTTTTTTGGAGATAAGGTTTTTCTGTGTAGCACCTGCTGTCCTGGAACTTACTCTGTAGACCAGGCTGGCCTCTAACTTACAGAGATCCACCTGCCCCTGCCTCCAAGGCATGTGCCCCCACCCCCAGCTTCATTTTACTTTTTATTTATTAAGTATCCCCTCCTGCTTCAATCTCCCAGAAGCTGGGATGACAGGCCTGTGCCACCAGGCCTGGCTCTGGTAATTCCTTTCCAGCCTTTGGATGTGTGCTCCTCCCCATGCTTGGACTGTATCCAGATGTCCTTTCCTGACTATGGTTTCTTGCTGACCTCAGCTGACCTCCGAGGTTCCATCCAGCTTGCTGTCTCCACATGCACACTGTTGGCTGTGTCCCGGCACTGGGCAGCTCCGCAGCGTGGTCTGTCCTGGTGGGATCTGGGGGAAGGGATGAGTTCCTGGGCTTGGAGTGTGGTTCCTGAGCACACATTGCATAAACTGGTGGTGGTGGTGCCCGCCATCCCAGAACTCAGGAGGCAGAGGCAAGAGGATCAGAAGTTCAAGGTCATCCTACACAGCAGGTTCAAGGCCAGCCTGGGCTACAGGAGAATCTGCTGTAAAACACTAAAAGCAACTCAAGGAGGAAAGGGTTTATCTGGCTTATACTTCCAGGTCACACTCTGTCATTGAGGGAAGTCAAAGCAGGAACTCAGGGCAGAGAACCATGGAGGAACATTGTCTGCTGGCCCGCTTGAGGTGCCATGACCTGCATCGTTTGGGAGGTGGAGGGAATGGAGAAAGGACAGTGGCACTAAAGAAGTGACAGAGACTTGGGTCCATGTGCAGGAAAGCTGGGACTCTGGTCTATATAGTGAGTTTCAGGGAAGCCAGGTTTTTACATAGTGAGATCCTGTCTCAGAAACAAAACCAACAACTACCACCCCCACCATCCCATCCCCCAACCTCCCCACCAACCCCATCAGGACCACCCCCTCCCCAACAACAACAGAGTAAAGAAAGAGAAAAGCTGAGGTCAGGCAGGGTGTGTGCTTTTCTAATGGGGAGTGGTGGCACCCACACTGCTGCACCCAGGAACCTCAGTTTATTATGTGCAGCATGGGGTGGAGGGGTCAGACGGTCTCAGAAGGAAATGTCTGTAGGCAGCGCCTCAGACTAAACAGCTTGAGGAGGAAGCTGCAGTTGCTGGAACTAGTTGTTTTTTTTTTTTTTTTTTTTTCGAGACAGGGTTTCTCTGTATTGTTTTGGAGCCTGTCCTGGAATCAGCTCTGTAGACCAGGCTGGCTTCCAACTCACAGAGATCCACCTGCCTCTGCCTCCCGAGTGCTGGGATTAAAGGCGTGTGCCACCACTGCCCAGCTGCAGTTGCTAGTTTTTTGTTATTTTATTTGGCTTTTCGAGACAGGGTTTCTCTGTGTGACAGCCCTGGCTGTCCTAGAACTCACTTTGTAGACCTCTGCCTGCCTCTGTGCTGGGATTAAAGGTGTGCGCCACCACCGCCCAGCAGCTGCCAGTCTTTGTACACACTGTCAGTCACTGGCACTCAGATCCTCTAGGGAACCTTTGCCATCCTCACTCTTCGGGGAGGCTTTGCCACTCCCATGGGTCCAAGGCATTGGAGGTCCTGATAGGGACGAGCCCTAATCAACACTAAACGTGTACTCAAGGCTCCTCTCACTCCCCCACTCCCTATGGACCCCTCCCACCCCCAGATATGCCCATAGGCTAAGCTGATCCTCCATCGAGGCTTTTCTCTCAGATGACTCTAGGCTGACTCAGTTTGACAGAACCCCAGCCTTCGCCCCTAAAAGCGACAAGTATCTCTTCTTCAACGCACAGCTAGTCTGAAGCTCTGTGAAGGAGGCTGCAAGCGGGACGACTGCTGGCCGAGTACGGGGGATGGCTGGTCTCAGAGTTCCCTAGGCCGAGGGCAGTAGAGGCTTGCTGCCGCAGCTGCTTTAGAGAGCTGGCCCCTCCATCCCCAGCTTGCCATGCTGCTCGGCACAGGCACAGGGTATTCCCATGGTCTCCTGTATTGCAGGTCCCTGTGGACAGCATTGAAGCTAAGACAGAAGCTGTGGAACCCCACAGGCGCCTTCACCAGGTACCACGTCCTAATCTCTCCTGCAGTTGCCCAGAGTGGCCACCTCTGCTGGCCTTTGCAGGGCTAATGTGGGAACCCTTTCCCTAAAGGTTGTAATAGATGTCTGCCATCCTTCATGGGACACTGGTGTCAAACTAAAGTATGGTTTAGTCAATTCCAACTTGCAGAACCAAACAGAGTGGGGGGAGTGTGGATTACCCCAAACAGCGGTATCATTGGAAAGTCTCACCCCAGCATGGGTGACAACTTCCTCATAGTTGCATAGCACCTCCATCCAATTAGGGTGGAATTGCATACAGCAGAGTCAGAAGGAAGTGACTAGAACGTCAGATGAGTCTCTGGTGACCCTCCCCACCTCTCTATATATCAAAGTCTGTTAGGTTCAGGGGATGAACTACTACAAAAGTACGTGTGTGTGTGTGTGTGTGTGTGTGTGTGTGTGTGTGTGTGTGTGTGTGTGTGTGTGTGTGTGTGGTCAAACAACATTGCTTTAGCCTCTGGGTGGAAAGTAGTGCCTTTCCCAGGTAGGGAACAGGCTTGCTGGAGTGAGGACTACAGGCTGAGCCTTCATGGCTGCATCCATGACAAGGATGGGTTACATGAAGTTGAGGCCAGTGGTCATAACCCCTATACTCCATGTCCAGGGCCTGGAAAGAAGGTATGGAATTGAGGCTATGGGCCATTCTGTGCTTGCTCCTTTCTGGGTGTCACAGGAAGGGCAGGCAGTGAGTGGCTCCTTTCCCTTTCTCTCTCACAGCCAGCTGCCCAGAAGCAAGCGGAGGGCCATGGAGGCAAGGATGTGGTCAGAGGTCTTAACTCTACTCAGCAACCTGGCTGACCTGGCGAATGCTGTGCACTGGCTGCCCCAAGGTGTCCTGTGGGCTGGCCACTTCCCTCCTTGGTTGGTGGGCCTCATGGGTACCATCTCCTCCCTCCTCAGCATGTATCAGGCCGCCAGGGCTGGCGGCACAGCTGAGGCAGACAGCTCTAGATGAGGCCCTAGAGTGGCAGGTAGAAGACACTGTGGTTGTCAACTAAAGGCTCCGATTCCCAGAGTGGAAGCCACTGGCCAGAGGTGCATCCACAGCTGTGCACTCCAGTAGCTGTCCCCCGGATGGGGTGGGAAAAGGGCCGACAGATCTCAGTCCCAGCTAGGGTTTCGGGGAAGCTGCTCCTTTGGGAAGTGGGGAGTACACGAGGAGGACCCCAGGACTCCCAGAGCCAAGGCCAGGCTTGCCAAGTCCCAGGAGGACTCTGCTAGAACCTCGCGCTTGATGGCATGCCTGCAGGTGGATGGGAGAGACGTGCCCTGCCTCAAGTGCTGGGCTTTGGGGAAGCTGGAATACTGGAGTGCCTATTAAACATCTTGGTGTGGTGCCAGTCTGTGTGTGACATGATTAGTCACTCTCTGGCCGTCCCTCCTCTAGGCCTGAGTCACACGGTTTGCACAAACAGGTGCATGAACGGTAAGTGGGAAACTGCTCATCTCTAGTCCATCCCTCAGGACTCCCTCAGCCTACTGACCTCTCAGTATCTGACTGACCTCTGCCCAATGGGCCCAGGCCTGGGAGAATGTTCTCTACTTCCTGCAGTCCTGGGAGGGAAACTGTAGGTAGGTTGCTGCCTCCAGGAAAGCCACACCTAAACGAGAGACCAATCATGTGAGTCATGGCATCTTACTGTATCAAGGGCCACAGAGGGCCTATTTAAGCTGGGGCCAGGCCATGCTTCTGACCTCTCTGAAGAAATGCGTGGATTTGTGTCCTGTATCAAAGAGACTCTAGTGGGTGGAGCCTTTTTTTAAAGGTTTACATTTGTGTTACTTTAGTGTATGTGTTACTATTTCCATGAGTGAGTGGTGGGGATTGGCTTGGCGGCAAGCACCTTTACCCATGGAGCCGTCTTACCAGCCTGCATGTAGGACTTTTAATCTGGAAGCCAAGGATGACATTTGGGAGGTGGTGGCCCAGCCTGGGAGACCAGACACAGCTGCCTTTGGACTGCATATGATGCCAACCTTTTGTGTGCATATGCATATATATATAATCTATATATTATATATAATATATAGATTATATATATATATATATATTTTTTTTTTTTGGTTTTCGAGACAGGGTTTCTCTGTGTAGCCTCCCAAGTGCTGGGATTAAAGGTGTGTGCCACCACTGCCTGGCTGTGTACATAAAGATTTATTATGTGCGCAGAGTTTTGCTCACATGTATGCCTGCAGGCCAGAAGAGATCACTGGATCTCATTAAGGATTGTTGTGTATTGAACGCATGCTCTCAGAAGAGCAGCCAGTGCTCTTAACCTGAGCCATCTATCTCTCCAGCCATTGTGTGCGTGTTTTGAGACAGCCTTGCTACATAGCTCAGGCTTCCCAAGTGCAGAACTTTCTTTTCCTTCCCTTTCCTCCCAATTTTCTTTTCCTTGCTCTCCCCTCACCCTGCCTCCAGTTCTTGGTTCTAGGGATGGATGAGCCAAGCCCTACTGTCAAGATACAATGGCCCCTAACTCCACGCTTTGGTGCTAGCTAAAAGTCCAAGAAACTTTGGTTTTACAGAGAAGACAGATGTTTGTGAGCCACTGGGAAGCTGGGACCACTTGGGGTTGTGGGGTATGTGAGGAACCCCGGCATAGCGCTCCAACCTTTCACTGGGATGCTGGGACTACTTGGGGTTGTGGGTACGTGAGGAACTCCAGCATAGCGCGCCAACCTTTCACGTGTGGAGCGCCTGCAGGGTTCATGGCTGGGCCAGGAGCACGCTCTTGTCCTTGTGGCGCTCACTCCTGCTCCAGCTATCACAGGCATCATGGTGGCATCCTGGTACCGGTTCCCCACCTGAGCCCATGCCCTCGGAGCAGTGGCTCACCTAGTCAGGTACCAGGGGCCAAGAGTGAGGTCCATTAACCACATGTGGTACAGACACGGAACAAAAGGACAGACACTTCCAGAAGAGCTGAGCTGTCCCGTGGTCTGGATGGGGATGGAGCTAAGATCTAAAAAGTACTAGCCTAGTCCCCCGCCACTGAGCTGCAGCCCCCACCGTTGCTTATTTATTCTTTCTGTGCTTGAGACAAGGCTTCATGTGAGCCAGGTTGCTTGAAACTTTTATTTATTTTCTTGAGACAGGGTCCTATGTAGTCTTGACTGGCCTCATACTCAGAGGTCTGCCTGCCTATACCTCCCGAGTGCTGGCATTAAAGGTGTGTGCCACCATAACTGACTAAACTTTTATTTTTCAAGAAAAGACTTGTGTATGTGCCCTTGTGTATATATGTGTACCGTATACCTAAGAGGTTGGATGCCCTAGAACTGGAGTGACAGATGGTTTAGAGCCACCATGGGAACCAAATCCAGGTCCTGTCTGAGAGCAGCCAGTGCTCTTAAACACTGAACTCTCTGTCCAGCTCCAAGCCCTTAAACACAAACATGCACGTGTGAAACAGGCATGTGGAGAGGCTAGAGGACAACCTCAGGTTCTAGCAGCTTCCATTGCTGTGTACACTAGGCTAGCTGACCAGTGCATTTCCAGGGATTTCAGAGGCATGCTTCCATGTGGGACTTGTGACCTGGGTTCAGGCCCTCACACTTACATTTACCCGCTGGGCCATCTCCCCCGCCTCGCCTCACATTTCTGACCCTTTACACCCACCTCCTAAGTGTACCACCGTGCCAAACTGGAGACAGAATTTAGGGTTCCACGTATGCAAGGCAAGCTGACCCACATCCACGTGCCCACACCCACAGCACCAACTCGGCCTTCTACATTCATGCTCCCTGTCACCACAATCTCAGCAGGCGACAGCTTCCTGCTGCTCACCCGCCACCCCAAAGAAGGTCTGCCTCAGCCTCAGGTCCTTTGGATACTTTTATTGCTAGAATCTGGTCATATGTTCTAGGGTGATTCCAGAGTACCCCGTGGCCAGGATGCTCTGCCATCACTGTGAAAATAATCACGGGGTAGACAAAGATCACAGTCACAATGGACAAGGGATGCCACTCAGTCTCACCGGCTTGACAAAGGAGATCCGCCAGGAGGAGCCCCCAGCTGCTGGTGACAGACACACTGATGCTCTGCTGTGTGCAGTACACAGCTGAGGTACAGCTGGCCGCCAGGCAGGGATGTGATAAACCCTTCCCAGGGCCAAGTGGAAATCATTGGAACTTCTAAGTCCAAAAAAATCATGGTGTCTAGGGTGGGGCCAGGGCATGTGAGCTGATGGAGAGCCCCCCTCTCAGGGGCGGGGTCCTGGAATGTTCTTTTCACAGAGTGGGAACTTAAAAGTCAGCTTTCCTGAAGTGCTCTGACATACCTCAGTACAAAACCCACAAAACACTTGATAGCAACATGGCACAGATGAGGCCTGGTAGACAGAGTACTCGGGATACAAGACAGAGATGGACCAGGCCCACAGCTTTCTTGGCTCTTTGAAGTCATCAGGTACCACAACTTTCAGCACCCTGTTGTCCACCAGCTTCTGCACTCTTGGTCACCACACCCATCGTCACCTCCTAAGCCAATGGGTGCCTTGGGAACAAGACCAGACCAGCTGCTGACCATTCTCTAGCCTTTGTGGCAGGACACTGAAGGGACCAGGGAAAACCTGCTCATTTCACAGGGATCAAACACTGTCTGTCTGGGATATGTTCTGTCCTACTGGACCCGGTCAGGGTTCTGTGTCTCGGATGGATGGATGGATGGGAGGACAGGCAGGTGCCCCTCCAGAGGCAGAGTAGAGAAAAACACGCCCCCCTACTACAAGGAGTGACAGCTGGCTGTCCCTCTTCAGATTGATTTCTGAACCTACAGACCCAGTCCATTGCTCCATGGGCTGCCCAAGCTGCCCCAACCATGTGGCCCTCTGTGGCCAGCATCAACTGCTGCTTTAGAAGAGAGGAGTCCCTGGACTCTGGGTGATTCTAGGGCCTTCTGGTGCCTGACTCAGCTCAATCCAGAGACTTCTTGGGGTTATGGAACCTGTCCCTGAGCCAGTGTCGTCTTAGACCTACCTGTTCTTGTGTCCTGGCTCCCCAGCTCTGTGCTGTCTACCTCAGGGTTTAAAAGTCTGTGGTTAGCTGGGGTTCGACTTTCAGTTTAAAAGAACTTTGTTTACATGTACATACATAAAAAGGTTCAAGAGGCTACCCAGACTTTACCATTAATTCTACAGAGAGCTGTGAGACCCGACACCAACAGGGCAACCTCGGATGAGCAACTGCCTGGGGTGCTCAGGCAGGGGAGGGGGTGGCCGGAGAGAAAGTCACCCATGGGATCCCCAGAGACAAAGGGTTATCAGGACAGGAGATCTGCTCTTGGGCCATGGCCCCCTCAGAAGAAGATGACATCTTCCTTGCCAACTTCATCCTTGGCGGTGAGTGGTGTGGTTGGCAGTGAGGGGGATGGGGATGCAGGTGGCAGGGACGTGCTTCCGGACTTGAAGAAGGCCTCAGGGGGTGTGGCAGCTGGGGCCGGGCTTGGGAGGCAGGGGTCTGGAAGAGAGGTGGGGCACACTGGTGTCAGAAGTCACCACAAGCAGTGGGTGGCCCTAATGCCCAGTGGCTGGGCTTACCTGGGGCAGGTGCAGATCCATGGGTGGCAGGCAGGATGGGACTCAGTGACCGGCGGTTTCGTGATGAATTTTCATCCTTGCTTATGAACTTGCTGAGAAGCAGCGGCTGCTTCAGGTCGAAGGATGCTGGAAGGGGGAAGGTACCTGAGCTGGACTTGGCCATCTGGGTGGGAAGTGGGCCTACCCCCTACCTGCCACTTCCCTGTGGGCAGCCAGATAAGCACTTTGAAAGGTGGCACAGAATCACTCAATGTTGGGATAGGAGAAGGGTGTGGCTTCCAAGCAAACACCCTTTCCCCATAATCAATAGGACATGGATTCTGCTTATGGAGAAGGTCCCATAACACCCTCTGTGTCAACAGGAGATAGGGAATCTAAGGAGGAGGGACACAGATACTGGGTACAGCCCTAGTGCCTGTCCTGTGACCCGGCTGTGAGGTTAAGTAAATGGGCATGGTGATTAGTTTTGTCAAAGACACAGCCTGGGACAAAGGGCTGTGTCTACACAGAAGGATTGTCTACATCAGGCTGACCAGTGGGCATGTCTGTGGGGGATTGTCTTGTTTGCCTTAATCAGTGTGATGACCCAGCCTGAAAGGGGGTTCTATCGTTCTGGATAAGAATGAGAAAGCTGACTGGGTTCTAGTCAAACATGCATCCGTTTCTGTGCTCTTGACTGTGACGTGACCGGCTGTCTCAAGTGCTTGCCGCCTTGACTCCTCACAATGGTGGCCTGACACAGGAACTGTGAGCTAAAACACACCATTTCTCTACGCTGCTTTTTGTCAGGGTGTTTCACCACAGCAACAGAACGCAGCTGGAGCAATGGACATCTGCTTTCTTGCCACGCTGCTTGCCCATGCTGGTGCCTGGTTAGCTGTCCCCCTTGTCTGAGGTCTGTCAGTTCTGCGGCTGGGACAGAGGACTCCATCGGGAGGGGTGTGCTTTTTCTCTAGATGCTATAGGGGTCCTGATTTGGGACTTCTAATGAGGCTCAAGTAACATCTCACCAGCTTCTCCCAGGACCCTTCCACAGGGGTTTTTGAACTTTGGGGGTGGGGGTGCAACTCACCTGAGCTCTCCCAACGCTGGGAGCCCCTGCTCTTGCTGCTCTTGTCCTTGCCACCCTTGGTGGAGGCAGCCAGCTTGGTGGGGATCTGCTGCTGCACAGCTGTCTGCCTCTGAATCTGGTTGGTGGCACTGAGCAGCTGGATAGGCACATCACTCTTGGCTTGCCGGCTCTCAGCAGGGACACTGTCCCAGCGGGCCATCTCAGGTCGCTCTACGTACTCAGGCCCTGTGCCAGGCAGTAGCATGCTTCCTTGGGTCCCTGGTGCTTTGGCTAGGGCCAAGCGTCCCTCCAGTCCGTCCCCATTGGAACTGGGAGGGTGGCTTGTGGGCTGGGCCTGAAAGTAACAGAAGACACAGCCTGTTGCTGCTGAATCTTCCCAGCCCTCTGGTGGCTCTGGCGTGGGGAGGACCAAACACTGCTGGTAAGTGCTGAGAGACGGTGGTGCGCCCACCCCGCTCTGGATCCAGGTCACAGCTGGGAAGGTGTATCTGTGTTCTGCAGAGCACTGCTTCAGTCTAAAGTGCTTCTGGTGACGTACGATTCATGAAACACACAGTACACGCACACCCATGCTCACACTGAGTCACAGGTCCATGCTTTCTCTCTCTCACACAATTTATTTGGGCTACTCACAGAAACTTTTCTGGAGACAAGGTTTCTCTGTGTAGCCCCTGGCTATCCTAGAACTCTATGTAGACCAGGCTGGTCTCGAACTCAGAGATTCCCCTCTGCCTCCTGAGAGCTGGAATTATAGGAATGTGCTCCTTTTAACAGCACCTGTCCCCTTGCCCCAAGCAGGGTATTACGTAGCCCAAGTGACCTAGAACTTGCTAGGTGGCCAAAGATGATGTAATTCTCCTGCCTCCACCCCTTAAATGCTAGGATGACAGGCCTGTGTCACTACGTTTTTGTTTTTTGTTTTTTTTTTTTTGAGGCAGGGTTTTCTCTGTGTAGCCTTGGCTGTCCTGGAACTCGCTCTGTAGACTAGACTGGCCTTGAATGCAGATATTCTCCTGCCTCTGCCACGAAGAGTGTTGGGATTAAAGGCTAAAGACACGTGCCACCACTGCCCAGTTTTTTTTTTTAATGCAGTGCCGGGGTTGGAAACGGACTTCCTGCACGCTGGACAAGCACTAAACCAAGCCACATTTCCAGCTTAGCCGTCTGGCCACACAGGCCCGCTCACCTCTGCCAGCCCCTCTGGGGGCAGTGCCCCCGGTGCAGTGTTCTGTTTCTTGAACCTGCGCAGCAGCTCCAGGCGCTCACGTTCTCTGTCTACTGCTCGCTGGGCCTCGCGTAGACGCTCCAGGTCGTGCTGGTAGGCCTGGCGCTGCCGCTCTAGCTCCGTGCGCTCCTGGTCCAGGCGCTCACGCAGCTGGCGTGCCTCGCCCTCTCGCTCCTGCAGTCTCGCACCTGCCAGCTCCAGTTCCTGCTGCTGGCGCGCACGTTCCCGCTCCCAGCGCTGCTGCTCCTGGCGCAGCTGGCTCTGGAGCTTTTCCACGCCTGCGCGCTCCTCGCGCTGCTTCTCAAAGTTGCGCTGGCGCTCTTGCTCTAGCAGCAGGCTCCCACGGGTTGATTGCAGTCGGAAGTGCTTCTCGCGCTCCTGGATGGCCACTCGCTGCATCTCCACATAGCTGTCTTGTTGGGCGATGACCGCCTAGGCACAGGGACAGGGAGAGGCCGATGAGAGTCATGCCCGTGACTAGACCAGCCAACCAGCGAAGGGCAAGGGCAGCCCGTCCCCTCCCTGATGCTGCAGGTACCTGGAGACTAAGAAGCAGCTGAGACAGTGTCTGGACCCGGTGGACCAGCTGCAGAGAGAAAGCCAAATTGGTCTACCTGATTACGGTACACAGGGCACGTGGGCATGCCATCCCTGGGGGAGATGGACCAGGGGCGGTACCTCTGACTCCAGAACAGTGGGCAGACATGAGCTACTCTCTGTGCTGGGCATCTCCACCTGTAAAGAAGATGACAGTATCAAATGGGACTGGCCCAAACTACCACAGCTTCCTATGGGAGGAGACATGTTCTTGGTATGGGAAAAAGGACCCAGGGCTGGGTTGTGTACTGTATGCCCATCTGAGACTCTGGAAAATGAAGGTCTGGGGAAGCCTGGGAGGCGGGTGGGTGCCTGATGTCCAGCTCTACAGTAGGGTGGGCTTGGAAGTGAAGCTTTATGTGGCCACGATAGGGGCAGGTGAGGTGGCCTTAGCCTCTGGAAACCTCGGCAACCATGAGCAGGTGTTGGGTGTACTGAGTCAAAGGAGAAATGCCAGGAATGTGGACAGAAGTTACTACACACTCTGGATAGCATGTGGTTCACCAATGTAGCCTTTTGGCCTGTAGAAGTGAAGCAACTAACGTTGTGCCCATTCTCTCCCCTGCCTCCCTCCCGAGTCACTGTGTCTGTCCCCAGGGGTCTGCAGGATTAACAGGACAAGGCTGTCTGTACCCAGGCAGTCACTTACCGTCTGAGGTGATTCCTCACAGCCACTGGGGGTGTGGCTGTCACAGGGTTTGGAGTCTGGGTTGCTAGCAGGCCCCTGCCAGTCTTGGGGCCTGAGGTCGTTGCTGCACATCTTCTTTTTAAAGCTGCCACCTAGAGATCCCAAATGGACCACAGAGGGTGCAATGAATCCCACAGGGTCAGGGATTCCTCCTCTTCACCCAGACCCTAAGTGTAATAAATACAGGCTAGGGAGCTCCCGGAGGCTGGCTGCAGAGCCCTGGTCCACCGGCACCCAGAGGGCTAAGGGCTATTTTCAGGAATTACAATGCTGGAGAAACAGCTCAGCTGTTAAAGGCTAAGACTCACAACTAGAAACTGAAGGAATCCCACCGTACAGAATACTGGATCTGCTACTCATGAGCTTCCTGAGGCACAGACTCAGAGCTAGGTGACGTACTTACTTTTGCTGGGGCTGCCCACACTGTCATAGCCACCAAAGGTCTCAGCCCTCCGAGGTAGGCCTGCAGAGACACCTCCATCCTCTACTTGGCCACTGGTGCTGCCCAGCTGCCGGCAGATCAGGCTCTGGATGCCCTCGACTGTGGGGAAGAGGTGGGGTCATGAGTTAACGGGCAGTGCGGGTTATGCCAGGGGCAGCAGGGAGTCCAGACCTGAGCCAGGAGCAAGTGTGGCAGCGAGTACTGGCATGACAGGTATACACTGTTACCTCGGCTTAGACGGAGCTGGGAATAGAACTCAGTGCTAGGCAAGCACTCTAACAACAGAGCCCTGTCCCGAGCCGTCATCCTCAGCGTCTAAGGGACAGGCCAAGAAAAGCGGGCAGCTTGAAAACAACCCATCTAGGAGGCAGGCTCCCTAAGTTCAGGAACTTCTGAAGGGTGGCATGTTAAGACTCAGGAAGTCAACAATGCACAAATCTCAGGAAGTCCCTGAAAATTACCAGAAGTTACATAAACAGAAAGGTCGGCTGGGGAAAAGAGACTCTACCTGTCCAGCCAACTTCGCCTGCAAGTCATGAAGGGAGCTCTAGGGTCCCAGGGTTCATTAGTTGTCACCTAAGCTGGGGCGGCTTTCAGTGATGCAGCTACCTTTAAGTTGTAAGTAATCCCTCATTCCTGCTTGTAAGTGACCCCAACAAACTTACTGATTCATCTAGTAGGACTGGTGTTATTGCTACTTTGGTCTGTCATCAGTTCCCTATCTGGCGTGAAGATGTATGGGATCATGTCTCCTCAAAAAAAAAAAATGACACAACATATAGAGAGGAGCCATATGGGCTCTGTGACTTTTCTCTCCAGCTCCTCAGGGTACCTGCTGCAATCTAGGCCCCAAGCCAGTCACTACCTAGGTCTAGTAGTAAACACATAATGTTAAATGAGAGCAGGACAGGAAGGCTGCCCACGGGGGTAAGGTGGTCTACAAACCCTTCAGTGACCCTCTACCATTCTAAAATCTCTAGCCAGGTAAAGAGGCGAGGAGAACATTCCTAATCCATGTACCAGATTTGTGAGTGTCATCGGAGGCCGAGAACACGGGCCTCAGGAGACAGGTGGAGGGCAGTGCAGATATGACTGCAGGGAGCAAGACACCCACCGGGTCTACGTTAAGCTGTGCGGCAAGGGGTTGAGGGTCTGACTGGCTGATGGAAGAGCCACTAAACACAGGCCGCCCATCCTGCTGGACACACAGGCCTGCTGACTGCAATGGTGTTGTTAGGAGCTCCTGTATCACTGAAGGCTCCCCTTACCAGGTCTAGCCTTGAGGCTGGCAGAGCGATCTCTGCATGGTCAGGGTAGAAGGTGTGTGGAGATAGCAGGTTATATGTACCCAGTGGTTTACACCAAGGCTGTTAATGCCTGGCAGCCCGCTAGAGCTAGAGGTGGTATTCTGGTCCAAGTTTAAGGTGCATTTCTGGACTCCAGAAGTCCCTCAAAATGTCTCAAAGAGTATATGCATTTTGCTAAGGACATTATTGGGGGCTGTCCCAGAAAAGGAGGATCTTTATCAGGGAATTTTATTTTACCAAGAAAATTTAGATTGCATTTTCCTTATTTACTTATTGTGTGTGACTGCACACCTGTGACAGTCAGAGGACAATTTGCATGAGTTGGTTCTCTCCTCCTAGCATGTGGATCTCTAGGACTGAACTCAGGCTGTCATGCATGGAGGTTAGCAACCTTACCTGCTGGCCATTTCTTAGGCCCAAGCTTTGTATTTTTCCCCCCTGAAGACAAATCTTTCACGTATCCCAGACTAGCTTCAGATTCATTATGGAGCTAAGGATGACCTTGAACTTCTGGTCCCCCTGCCTCAGTCTCCCAAGTGCTGGGATTCTAGGGTTTCCCACATATTAGCGAGCACTATACCGAGCCACAGCCCTAACCATTAGTCAACTTTAGACCTCTGGGGTTAACCAGGCCACCCAGGGAATGCAGAGAAAGTGCTTAAAGGATCTGGGTGTAGCTTAGTTGTAGAGCTCTTGCATATGCTGGGTTCCCTGAATCACAAAAAGCAAAATGACCATGATCCTGGGCCTGGTTCTGGTCCCCCATGCAGCCCACCCTTACAATATCCTAACATACTACAGTGGGGTGGCTGACTTACTCTCGCTCATGGCTGATCTAAGAATCTGCTCCCCTCGAAGGGTCTCAGAGGGGTCCCCGCCTCCTCGGAAGAGGCCTCGGCAGTGAGCTGACTCCTCCAAGCCACTCAGCTCAGCCATCTCCAGGTAGATCTGCTGCTTCTCCAGAAGGCTCTGGGCGATCATCTGGTCCTTCAGGCTCAGTCGCTCTACAGAGGACGCAGAAGTGGTAGTCAGCCTCAGAGATGTGCCCTGGAGCCAGATTGTGAGGGGGAGCCCCATTGACCTGTAGCCTCAAAGGCACACCCCCAGCTTCCCTGCGACACCCTAGCTTCACAACGTGGTTCTGTCCTCTCGACTCCTCCTCACATTCCCACCAGGAACACCAAAAGGGCAGGAAAGGATAAACAGGCAGGAGTCGGGAAGACAGAACCTTGAGAGACAATAGACTTTTTTAATGAAAAAATTTCACTACATCTGTTTGTGTAGGTGTGGGCACATGCATGTGGAGGTCAGAGGACAACTTGCAGGAGCTGATTCTTTCCATTCTGTAGAATCTGGGTACTGAGCTTGGGTCATCAGGCTTGACAGCCAACTGTCTACCCACTGAGTCATCTTTCCAGTCCAGGGTTTTTGTTTTTTAAGATTTGCTGGAAGTGGTGGTGCATGCCTTCAATCCCAGAACTTGGGAGGCAGAGCCAGGAGGATATCTGATCTACATAGTGAGTTCTAGGACATCAGGACTACAGAGAACAAGGTTCTGTCTCAAAATAAAACCAAAAACACCCCCCCAAAAACAAACAAAGGCAACCCATGCTTATTTGTGTATATGAGTGCACATGAATGTACTTGGGTGTGACATCTGTGTGCATGCATGCGGGCCAGAAGATGACGCTAGGCGTCCTTCTCTATCATTCTCCATTTCATTTGAGGCAGAGCCTCTCTTCAAACCTGGGGCTCTATTTTCTCAGCTATGCTAAGTCAGCAAATCCTGGCAATCCTCCTGTCTCTGCACTTCTCAGACCTTGGGTTACAGGTGTTCATAGGACATCTGGCTTGTTATGTTGGGGCTGGGTCTGAACTCTGGCCCACATGGTCATGCAGTGAGTGTTCTTAGTGGCTGAACCATCTCTCCAGCCCGTTTTGTTTTGTTTGTTTGTTGAGACAGAATTTTGCTCTTCCCCAGGCTGGAGATCCCCGACTTGGCCTCCCAAGTACATGAATTATAGATGTGACCTACCTTAAAAGTTAAATTTTTAAAATTTTATGTTAGAAAACCAAGGTGTTTTTTTATTAATTAATTAATTAATATATATGAGCACTCTATCTGTATGTATGCCTTTATGCCAGAAGAGGGCATCAGATCCAATACAGATGGCTGTGAGCTACCATGTGGTTGCTGGGAATTGAACTCAGGTTCTCTGGAAGAGTAGTCAGTGCTCTTAATCACTGAGCCATCTCTCCAGCCCCCTAATAAACAACTTTGTTTTGTTTTTGTTTTTCGAGACAGGGTTTCCCTGTGTAGCTTTGGAGCCTGTCCTGGAACTTGCTCTTGTATACCAGGCTGGTTTCCAACTCACAGAAATCTGCCTGCTTCTGCCACCCAAGTGCTGGGATTAAAGGCGTGCGCCACCAATGCCCGGCTCGAGGGCTTGTTTTTAAACTTATTTCCTTTTTTGTGTATTCCATGGCAAGCATGCCATGGAATGGTTTGTTTTTAAATAATTGTTTCCTTACTTGTGTGCTACGTGGCAAGCATGCCATGGATTGCATGTGGTGGTTAGAGGACAGCGTGCAGTTGTTGGTTCTCTTTCTTTCACGTCAGGACCAGGAACTGAAACTGGGTTGTCAGGCTTGGTGGCAAGCTACCATTACATGATGAACCATTCTGTCAGGGTTGTTATTAACTAATGAATTTCTTGATGTTGAGACTCTTGGTTCACCTGGCCATAGTTGTATGACAAAGGCTGGCTCTGAATTCCCATCAATCCTCTCACCCCAGTCTCAGTTTATAAATCTTGGGGCTAGTGAGATGGCTCAGTGGTTACGAACACTTGTTGTTCTTGCAGAGGACCCAGATTTGATTCCTAGCATCCACAGGGTGGCCACAACTGCCTGTAACTCCTCTTCTGGCTTGTGCATGTATTGCATGCATGTGGTGTGTAGTCACACATGCAGGCGAATGTCCACTGCCCATACCCAAAATTAAAAACAACAAGGAACCCTGTTTCTTTTGAGAAAAGGGTTTCTTTCTTTCCTCTGAGAAGCCCTGGCTGCCCTGGAACTCACTGTGTAGACCAGGCTTGTCTTCAACGCAGAGATCCCCCGCCTCTGCCTTCTGAGTGCTGGTACTAAAGGCATGTGTCATGATACCCAGCTCCATTTACTTATTTTTTTATTGTGCTGTTTTATTTTTAATCATTTAGTCACTCACTCAACTCATTCATCTATTTATTTATTTTTGAGGCAGTCTTTAGCTCTGGCTAGATTTGCTCACCACATAGCTGAAGATGACCTTGAACTCCTGACACATATCTCTGTGTATGTGGTGCTACGGCTGGAACCCATGGGCCTCATGCAAGCTGGTCAACCCATCCTGCCTTCAGAGCTGTATCCCTGAACTGAACTCTTGAAGTGGGTGAACCTTATAGTATGTGCATTAAACCTCAGTGAAGTGGCGTAAACTTGACGCGGGTCTACGGGTTACAAAGGGACCTGACCACATGCTCTTACCTTGGAAGTCCCGGAGTCTCATGGTGCGGGCTTCAGTCATCTTTCTTTCCTCAGTCTCACTGAAAGGGCCCTCCTCCTCGTCAGGACAGCTGCAGGGAAAGGGGACAGCTGCCATCAGTGCCCTGACATCAGTGCTGCTGAGCATTCTTTTTCTTTTCCCCACACTGGCAAGAAGGCTTGGGGGAAAATGGAGCCCAGATCTACAAGATTGTCTCAGCAGAACAGGCAGAGTGACAGAGGACATCTGACACCCTCTCTGGTCTCGGTGCCTGAGTTCAATCCCCAGGAATGATTGAGAATGATTGAGCCCCACCTTCACAGGCATGCCATGGCATCACCTTTTCCCCAATAAAGAAATGTAACTGAAAAAGATTACTGAGCCAGGTCCTGTATAGCTATGAAAGGCCTCTTCCACCGACCTACATCCCCCTGCGCTGCTGATTTTGTTGTTGTTGCTGATGTTGTTTTTCATGACAGTTTCTCTGTGTAGCCCTGGCTGTCCTCAAACTCAAGAGATCCACCTGCTTCTGTCTCTTGAGTGCTGGGATTAAAGGTGTGTAAACAAACAACAAGGCATCATGCATCCCAGGCTAGACCTGTATCTACTCTGGTCAAGAATGACTTTGGATTTCTGATCCTCCTGCCTCTACTACATCAAGTGCTTGGGTAATGGGCAGGCACAATCACAACCAGTTTATATGGTGCTGGGCCTTGGACTGAGGGCTCTGTGCATGCTGGGTAAGCACACTACCAAGTCACAGCCCTAGGTTCTGTACTCTGCTTTTATGAGAGACTTAGCTTGGAGGAAGAGGAGACAGAAAGCCAAAAAGGGTCAGGGCTTAGCCAGAACTTGTGATCCTCCTGCCTCAGCTTCCTGATATAGGGGGTATAGCACCACATTCCACTTCATACACAAGTTTTTATTTCTTTACATATCGATAAGTTTAATTTATATGTATGTGTACACAATGCCATGTATGTGCGGGTAGTGGGGCCCAGAAAAAGGCATCAGATCCCCGGAATTGGAATTATAGACAGTTGTGAACCACACTATGTGGTTGCTAGGAACTTAACTCGGGTCCTCTGCAGAAGCAGTAAGCACTGCTAAGCACTGAGCCATTTCTCTAGCCCCTCATGCACTGGCTTTAAGTGCCCAGCTGTGACATGGAGGAGGCAGTCAGTACACAGCTTTCTTGCAGGTGATTGGCAGACACTGGAGGCTGTGGACCACTCAGAGTTGAAGTTCCTGAGTGTGGTGGGAATGTGGATCAGGAGGCTGGTGGCTGGACTACTTCCCATGCACCCCCTCCCCACCCATCACCCAGACTCTGATTCAGGTGGATGGAAGAAAGTAGGCACTGGGCTGGGGTCTTGAGAGGGTACAACCTGTTCCAGCAAGGCTGGTCTCAGACTGCTTATCTGAGTAGCCCACAGTAAAGGCCTACTTTAGGACTGCCTGGCCCCTCATGCACCATATACAGAGATAGCCATGCTTTCTTAGCGCTGTGACAGGCTGGCCACTGTTAGAAGGAGCAGGAACAGCCTCCGTTAGTTCACTTATGAGAAGTGATTTCCTCAGGTGACTGGGTGGCTCAGTTGGTAGGGAACTCGTGAAGCTTGGGCCCCCATCCCTGGCACTGTATAAACTGGGTACAGTGGTGCATAACAACTTTTATCCCAGCACCTGGCAGGTGAAGGCAGGAAGATTAAAAAGGATCATTCTTGGCTGCATAGTGAGTTGGAAGCCAGCATGGGCTGCATGAGATTGTTTCTCAGAATCATACACCAACCAACCAACCAACCAACCAACCAACCAACCAACCAACCAACCAACCAACCAACCAACCAACCAAGGGATCTGTCTGGGAGGTCAAAGTCAGAAGAGAATAGCTTCTCAATCTAAGAGCATGAAGTGAGCATGAGCAGGAAGAGCCAGCCTGAGGAGGCAGGAGACCGTGGGCTCACCTCTCCACGGCTCGGCGGATGTGGGCCATCCAGGTGTTCCTGTCTTCTTTGGAACTGGTATAGATCTCATACATCTCTGGCCCTTGCATGGAGGCACTGATCAGAAACATGGCCTTCTCCTCATTGGCCACCTCTCTCACAATGAGCTTTTGCAGAGAGATGACAGGCGGCTTTGAGTCCTGTATGGGGAAGGTGATGGAAACTTAACGGCTGTCCTGCTATATGCGAACAATACTGGACTGCTGCCCCACTCACTCCCAGCATACATATGCACTCACTGGGAGACAGATGATCATGGCTGTTGTTCCTCAGGTGTGTGGTTTCTCATTGGCCTGAAGTTCACCAAGCAGACAGTCCAGAACCTGCCTCCCTAACGCAGGCATACAAGTGTGTGCCACCACACCCTACGTTTTTATGTGGGTTCTGGGGAGTGAACTCAGGTTCCGTCTTCAGGCCAGTCAGCACAAAGCAGAAATGTTTGACTAATTGGAGACCATCTAACTGATATCCTAGTATACTTTTTAATGCCCTTTAAGGCCTTGAACTGACTGTGAGACCCTGCTGGCCTCAAGCTTACGGCGATCCTGCCTCAGCCTTCAGCTGTGTATCACCACGTCCAGCAAAGGGCATAGCTCTTTTTTTGTCATTAATATTTTTAACATTTTGGTTGGGTGGTGGCGGCACACACCTTTAATCCCAATGATCAGGAGGGAGAGGCAGACGGATCTCTGTGAGTTTGAAACCAGCCTGGTGTACAGAGCGATTTCCAGGACAGGCTCCAAAGCCACAGAGAGATCTGTGGACAGCTTGTGGGAGTTGGTTCTCTCCTACCATGGAGGGTTCTGGGCACTGAACTTGGTCATCAAGCTTGGCAGCAAGCCCCTTTACCCATGGAGTCACCCACTGGCCCCAAAAGCACTACATGTCAAGTAGTGCTCTGAGTTAGATTGTCCAGACCCTGTTAAATTGGGGTTAAGTCCAAGTACCTCAGAACGTGATGGTGTGTAGAGACAGGTCTTTAAAGATATAATTATGCTAAGTAAGATTTGTATTTCTAGTGGTCCAACTCAATAGAAATGGTATCCTTATAGGACTGTAAGACTAGGCTAGGTGGGGAAATCACAGGCTTGTCACCCCAACACTTAGGACTTGAAGGTAGAAAGTTCACAAGTTCAAGGCTGGCCTCAGCTAAACAGTGAGTTCCAGGCCAACATGGGCCGTATGAGGTCCTGAATTTACAAATACTGAGATGACAGATGTGTGCAATGCAGCCCAGCTTGGGTGGCTTTTCTTTATTGTGTGTGCTTTTCTGCATAAGAACTCCTGAAGATATCAGCACTGGGTGACTGTGGTTGTCTTTCCCCTGCATTTCTGGGGACTAAGACAGGCTACCCTATGTCTCACCTGTAACACAGTATCTGGGGTACACAAGTGATCCCCCTGGAGAAATCGCAAAAAGAGGCAGGAGGACAAGAGGGTCTAGGAAGATGACGGTGTTTGTGGGTTTCCTGAAAGCTTTGGGCCCAAATGGCTCAAGTTTATTAGTGTCCCACAGTCTCCTGATACGAGAGGGGGGCATACAGAAATCACAGTGACATCTATGTCCTGCAGTGTGCTGGGCTAAAGAGGGGATAGTGTTTGTGACAAAACAGTCTGACCCAGTTTATGGAAAAGAGTGACAAGGGATGGGAGAATTCCTGAGGTGCTTTGGATCAACAGATGGAATCTTCCACCTCAAGGGTTTCTTTCTGTCCTATAAAACACTAAGTCCCTGGCCTTGACCTGTCGTATCCATGCCCCCCCCCCCGGCAGACTGCTGTCTTTCGTTCTGATTAAAAGACAATCTACATTGGGAGAGGTCAGGGTCCTCTTATGTTCATATCACCTCCATCAGTCCTGATCTAACATTTTGTGCTGAAAATGCAGGAGGTGTTTTGGGGTCCCACACCATACTCTTTCCTTCTCTGGGCCACCTTTCCTAACTCCCCTTACCCATCTCTCTTATTTTTCTGACGCCCATTCCATGGAACGCATGGCTACTCAGGGGCCAGGCTTACTTCTTACCTAAGGACAACCGACCTCAGTGTCCCCCTTGAGACCTTCCCATCTGATACCCTTCAATGAGAACCAGAGTCACACCAGGGATCAAGACAGGTTCTCATTCTCTGTACATTCTAGTCCTGTCCACTGGCTGGAACCTTCTGGAAGGATCAAGAGACAGGGTGCCTCTCAGTCTGTTTTCCTCTCCATGTCTCGTCTTGGATGTCCCCTCTACGGGGCCCACCACCGCACGGTCCCAGCGAGTAGACCCGGGAAGACATCAGACACCTACCACAGAAGCAAACACGTATCTCTGATCCTTTTCTTGCAGCAGCAACAGCACGTCAGTCAAGAGGACAGCAAGGACGTCTGCAGAGAGCAGCACAGGAGGAGGTCTTAGAGGTCACATGCCCAAAAGGACTCGAGACAGCTTAAGCACCAGGATGCTTCAGCCTCTTGTTCCTGGAGTTCCCAGTCTAGCTCACCCCTTCCCACAAAGTCCCCAAGTTTTGACATTCAGAGACCTGGATGTCAGAGGCTCCCACTCAAGCTAGAATTCCCATGTGCCGCTGCTCAGTTCTTCACAGAGATCCCCCTGCCTCTGCCTTAATGGTGTGTACTGGTACTGCCTGGCAAGGATTTATTTTTAACTATGTGTGTGTGGTTTCTCTGTGTGGTTCTGTACATGTACAGTGACTACAGGTGCTGGATATTCCTGGAGCTGGAGTTACAGGCAGCTGTAAGCTGCCCAGTGTGGGTTCTGGGAACTGAATTTAGACTTCTTTACAAGAGCAGCAGGTATGCTTAAAGGCTGTGCCATCTTTCTAGCCCCTCATTTACTGCTGTTACTGTTTGTATATGTGGGCTCATGTGTGATGGTATATATGTTCATGCAGTGTACACACATTTGTGTGGGTATGCTTGTTCATGTGTGTGTGTACACCCGTATGTGTGTATGTATTTTCATGAGTGTGTTCATGCCTATGCAAGTATCTGCTCACACACTAGGGGTTGATACGGAATGTCTTCCGTGATCACTCCCTGTTTGTTTGTTTATTTATTTATTTTTTGATGTGTGTGTATGGCACGCAGGGGAAATGGGCTGGGAAGGGAGGGAGGTGTGTGTATAACCTGGTGTGTATGTGAAGGTTGGAGGACAAGTTGTGCAAGTTGGTTCTATTCCACCACATGTGGGTCACAGGCACCTAACTCAGGTTGCTAGGCCTGGCAACAAATACCAGTGCATAGTGAGCCATCTTGCTAGCCCTCCACCTGACTTTTTGGACAGAATTTTTTTTTTTAATTTGGTTTTCTGAGACAGGTATTCTCTGTGGCTTTGAAGGCTGTCCTGGAACTAGCTCTTGTAGACCAGGTGGGTCTGGAACTCACAGAGGTCCACCTGCCTCTGCCTCCTGAGTGCTGGGGTTAAAGGCTTGTGCCATCACCACCCAGCTAGACAGGGTTTCTAAACTAGGGTTAAACTAGTGCAACCAGCACTAGGGTTACAGGCATGCATCACCATGCCTGGCTGGGGATCCAGCTCAGCAAGTACTTTACCCGAGTCATCTTTCAAGCCTCTAGGGGGTTTCTTTGTTAAAATGGACTTCTCTTTCTGTCCCAGGTTATATCATTTCCTGCTGCAAAGATGCAGGCAGGGCTGGCCTCAGCCCCCTTGACTCCCAGTCCTGCTTGGTGCCTATCCCTGTGTGAACATCTCTCAAATGAGACTTTTACACAAGTGTTGTAGGGAAGCCTCTTTTTTGAGGCAGGGTTTCATGGTTCCTACTCTGCTCTGTAGCTGAGATGGCCCTGAATCCCCAATCCTTTTGCTTCTACTTCACGTTTACTTGGTGCTGTGCATGGGAACCATGCATGCTAGGCAAGCACTTAACAACTGACTATAGCCCCGTCCCTGGGAGAGCCATCTCTGATGCTCTCATCTAATTAAATACTCGCCCTCCAGCCGGTTCTCTGTATGCCACTGGTTTCTTTGAACCGGAAAACATTCAAGTGTTGCAAGTTTGGTCTTGTTCCCATCATTCATCTTGGTGCCAATTCAAGATGGAATATCAATCCAAGGCAGAGACCACCACAATCAACTCTAACACAGCAACCAGAACTCCAAGGTTGTGTCATGTAGAGCCCACGTGACACCCACCAGAGGTGGCCAGAGGCGGAAATCTACCTTTCAGGCGCCCTGATGTGGACTTCCAGCACAAGGTGCCTTCCAGGTGGAGCTGGCGCTGCAGCATGTCCTCCTTGCGGAAGGTGAGGCCATTCTTGAGTCTGCTGGATGACTTCAGGTCCACCTTGCCTGCGATGTCCCTGAGGCGCTGGCCCTTCTCATACTCGCTGACTCTGGCATCCACTTGTGAGATGATGTCTTTGATGAGGGTCAGGGCCTGGTTCAGGTCTTTGTAGTCCTCAGTGCCAGCTGTCACACGTAAGCAGAGGTAGCAATGTTTGTGTGCCATGCTCACAAACAACCGGCGGGGTTGTGCTACGTCTGGATAGGATCTATGAGGTGCATTCCCTAGGGCCGGGGCCACTGCTTAGAGGTCTTTTCAGAACTCTCTGCCAACTGTCATTTCTGAGATGAAATGGTTCTCCAAAATTAATAATAGCCCAGGGTTTAATGAACACAGTTTGTTTCTGTTTGTATTATCTCTCGAGACAGGATCTCTGTAGCCCTGGTTGGTCTCAAACTTACTATAGGGAAAGACTTGAACTCCTGATGCTTCTGTCCCCTACCTCCCAGCTCTAGGCCTGCAATACCACACTTGACAATGTTTTTTGTTTGTTTGTTTGTTTTGTGACATGGCATGGTCTCTCCACATGTCCTGGCTGTCCTGGAACTCACAGAATTCCACCTGTCTCTGCCCTGGGTGCTGGAACTAAAGGAGTGCACCACCCCACCCAGTCTTTGCATTTTCTTCATTAAAACACAGTCTTGTTCTGTAGCCCTGGCGAGCCTGGAATTCAGCGTGGATCAGACTGGCCTCAATCTTGCAGAAGATCCTCCTATCTACACCTGCTGCTACCATGCTTGGCTTAGAATGGGGGTCAAATGGCACAAACTACCCAACACACCAAACCCACTCCTATCATTACTAGAGACAGATTCCCCTCAAGTCTTTAACTCTTCATAAAATGCCTCCTTCCACTTTCTGTTTCAATCAGCAGAAGGCCCTACCTCCTGAAAGACACAGTAGAGAAACGTGCTATTTTCTCATGACCCACATCTACCAGGGATGTGAAGGGGTGGTCATCGCGCCTGCCCCCATGAGCAGCTGGCTTGCTACACGGCCATTCTACTGTGTTCTCTGTGGCTATCAGCATGCATCCTTTTATTCTTTGTTTTACTTTGGAAGCATGTGTATCTTCCTGCCTACCTGTTGTACACTTTCTTCTGAATTGAAATATTTTATCTAGGAGGGAAGTTATTAAGACACAGGAAGTAAACAACTCACAAGTCTCAGTAAGTTCCTGAAAAAAATCACCGTAGTTATATAGCAGGTCTCCCTAAGATTATAAAAGCAGTAAGAATTGCTGAGGCAAGGGCACACTCCAATTTGTATAGTTGCCTGTAAATTCTGTAGAGAAATGCCGGGTTCCAGCTCTTTTGAGTTCTAATCCAGGCCATTGTGGCTTTTGGTGATACAGTTGCCTTCAAGCCACCCCTATTCCTGTGCTTTATCCATGCTCTTAAGTAACCTCAATAAAACCATTGGTTCATCAAGTTGTCCTTTGATGGTAGGTCACATTGGTCTGTTGCCAGTTCCGAATCCCTATCTGGGATGAACAGACATTTGTTAATGTCTCCCCAGGAGAAGTGTTATCTTATGTGTATAGGTATTTGTCCCATGTATGTCTGTGCACCCTAAGTGTAGTGCCTATGGAGGACAGAAGAGGGCACCAGATTTCCCGGGAACTCATGCTGTGTATGGTTGTGAGACACCGTGTGTGCTAGGGCTTAAGCCCAGGTCTCTGAAAGAGCAACTGTGCTCTCAAATGGATGGGTCATCTCTCCAGTCCCAGAAATCATTTCTTAATAACTCAGGAATCTTGTTCTCATCTAGTTCATTCTAGTTTACAGATACTGACCTGGGACCTGTCATGGCCCAGCCTTTGCTAAGGGCAAAGGTTCACCCAGCTCCTGTCCTCATGCTGACTGCCTGGCACCCAGCATAAGGGGAACGTGGCCAGTCCATTGACGAACTCCAGCGCATGTGGACTGAGCCAGCCCTGCACCCTGACCACAAATGTAGCAGAGTGTGTTCCCACCTTCTGTGTTCTGGATGATGCGCTCCACTAGTACTGGGTACTTGGTTATACGCTGTGTGACCAGAAGGATACACTCCTGAACTCCCAGTCGTCGCACAATGGAGAAGTTGCCAATTTTCTGTGAAATGGAAAATAAGTAGCTTGTGTTAATTTCTTTTTCTCTCTTCGTCCTTCTTTTATTTTTGGGTGTTTTTGAGACAGACAGGGTCTCTCCACGTGACCATGGCTGTCCTGGAACTCATACAGATCTGCCATAGACCAAACACTTTATTTGGGTCTAAATGGCCGTGGGACCAGGTGGGGCAGAAACATCGGTCTACATGCACACATACACATAAATATAAAAGCTGAGTAAGATAGGATGGCCCTATAATCTCAGCACTTCAAAGGCATCGGGCTACATAGTGAGTTCAAGCATAGATAACCCGGGCTACCTTAGAAACTGCTTCAAAATAAACAAAGACGACGAACAGAACAAGAAAACAAACTAACAAGAAAGGAAGACAGAATCAGCTATGGACTGATTTGAGGAACACGAATTGGGTATCCAGTATGTGTATACATTTGTGTACACACACACACACACACACACACACACACACACACACACGCCCTCATCCTTGATCTTGACTGATAGCTAATGTCCCAGAACCCTCCAAAACCAGCGTGGGTATTATTTGTTCCAAATTTGGCTCTCTAGTCACTTGTGATTTACACACTTATCTTTTTTTTTTTTTTTTTTTTTTTTTTTTTTTTGGTTTTTCGAGACAGGGTTTCTCTGTGGCTTTGGAGGCTGTCCTGGAACTAGCTCTTGTAGACCAGGCTGGCCTCGAACTCACAGAGATCCGCCTGCCTCTGCCTCCCAAGTGCTGGGATTAAAGGCGTGCGCCACCAACACCCAGCTACACACTTATCTTTTAACTAGAACCAAAGTGGTCATTTGACCTGTTTCTTGGTGGCTCTTAGAGTGGCTCCCTGCACTCTGCCAAGCATGCTGAATATGCAGGGTTGCTGCCACTACTCCTGTGAGTTGGGAATGTGTCAGCAAAGGTCAACAGCTACCTTTTTATTTTTATTCCATTTTATTTTATATGCATTTGTCTGCATTCATTGTAGGGAAAAAGAGCCAGCCAAAGAAACACACCCTGAGCAGAGCCAAAGAAACACACTTTGACACTGCAACCAGAACCAAAGAAATACACGCTGACCTTGAAATCAGTGCCAAAGAAACACACTTTGCTCCTGGAATCGAGCCAGTGAAAGAAATGCACCCTGGCCCTAAAACTAGAGCCAAAAGGCTAAAAAGGACCAGTGAAAGAAACACACTTTGGCCCTGAAGCCAGAACCAAATCTGACCCTAACCCTGTGTAGAAACTAGATAATCCCTGAGCAGGAGATTAAAATCTGACCCCACTCTGGAAGCCCTATATAAACCTGTGTCTGTTCAGTGTGTGGCTCTTTGCACTACCCACTCTTCTGGATTCTTCCCTCCCAATAAACCCCTTGGATGAGCTTTGGGTGAAGATCTTCTTTTGCAGTGGAGCAGAGACAACCCTGGGTAGATCAGAAAGAGCAGAGCAAGCAGAGCTATAACACTTTTGCTGGGGGAAAAATCTTCCCTTTGTAGAAGACGTCACACTCTGCTCTCCACTCTCTGGGAGCAGAGCTGAACTGTGGCAACTTCGCCCGGAAAACCTCCTACAGGAGCAAAACTGCTATACTGGGCAAACATCCCCAGCTGGAAGACCCTCTCCTGCCAGAGCAGAGCTGATACACTGGAAAGCCTTTCCCTGAGGCAAGGTTGTAAGCAGCTAAGCTTACTGTGGCCTGTGGTGGTCCTTGGCTCTCGAGCCCAGAATACCTTTCCATCTGAGCTGTGTAACACTCAGTATTCTGTGACTCCCAAGTGCAGAATACATGTCCCATCCCAATCCACCCAAAACTCTTACATTCATGTCTATGTGAGGGTGTTGGATCCCCTGGAACTGGAGTTACAGACAGCTGTGAGCTTCCATGTGGGTGCTGGGAATTGAACCTGAGTCCTCTGGAGGAACAGCCAGTGCTCTTAATGGCTGAGCCATCTCTAGCTCCCCACTCCCTTTTAAAGTAGGGTCATATGTAGCTCAGGCTGGCCTTGTACTCTCCATGTAGCTTAGGATGACCTGGAACCTCTAATCTTCCTGCTTCTGTGTTCTTAGTTCTGGATGACAAGTATGCAGCAAACATACCTGGTATGTGGTGCAGGGATGGAACCCAGGGCTTTTGTGTGTGATAAGCAAACACTATCAACTGAGCTACATTCTCAGCCCCAACCCAGAGAGCTCTCGTAAGCTTACCAGAGCGTCACCGAGAAGCTTCCAGAGTCCCTGCGTATAGCTTTCAAAGCTCTCCCCTCACTACTGCCTCTGTCCCACCATCCTTCCCTCCTCTTTTCTCTCTTCCCCTCCTTCCTTTTCTGTCTCTCTTGTGAGAAAGGGTCTCGTGTAGCTCAGGTTGGTCTCAAACTCCCTATGCAGCTGAGGAGGACTTTGAACTCCTGATCCTCCTGCCTCTACCTACTAAGTGCTGAGATGAACAGTGTATCTCACTTTTTTGTTTTTTAGTGTTTTTGTTCATTTTTTTACGCCTGTTTACTTAGTTTTGTTTATGTGCCTGTGTGGAAGTTAGAGGATGAGTTTCAGAATCAGGTCTCTCCATCAGGTGGTCATCAGGCTTGACAACAGCGAGCACCTTTATCCCCTAAGCTGTCTTGACAGCCTTGCGGAGGGTCATAGAGACCAGCAAAAGGAGAAAGGTTTAGAGAATGCATACCTCATAGAACTCTAAGAAACTGGCATAGCTCTGGAGGGTGCTTCCCTGGGTGGGACAATACCTCAAAGGGCCCACATGGCAGGGTGTCATGGTACATGCCTGTAATTCTAGCTGGAGGCCAACCAGAAATATATACTGGTCTCAAAGGTAATGACTGGGGACACGTGGCTAAGTAGGGGTTCCATTCCTAGCAACACATAAACTGATTGTGGCGATGCAGTCCTGTCACCCAAATACCAGGAGGCAGAGACAGGAGGATCCAGAATTCAGGGTCATCCTTTGCCTCACAGAGAGTTGATAGTCAGTATGGACTCCACGAGACCCTGTCAGCAAATGAATGAGTACAAGAGTGAGGTGGCATGGCGGTACACCCCTGAAATCAGAACTCGGGAAGCTGAGGCAGGAGGACCTGCAAACTTGAAGCCAGACTAGGAGGCACAGCAAGACCCTGTCTCAAGAAAACAAACCAAGGGTCTGGGATGTGGTTCAGGGGGTCATGGCTTGCCACCCAAGCATCGGGAATGATGTTTGGATAGTTGGCACCCATGTAAAGCCAGGTGTGACAGTGCATGTCTGCAAACACTGTACTCTTGAAGGGGGTGGGGGTAAGAAACAGGAGAACCCCAGAAGCTGCAGGTCAGCTAGTCTGGTGGTGAACAATAGAGCTGATATCTCAACAAAGTAGGAGGCAAGAACCGACACCCAAGGTTATCCCTCTGCCTGCCACAGACATGGCATGGCATCACAGCACATGTGTGTCCATACAAACACTACCACACATCGCATAGCCACAACTCACACACACACACAAAACACCAAGCTTTTTGTTTTCTGTTTACCTTGATTAAGTTTTGAAACTTCTTGCTCTGCTGCAGCAGTAACTTGTAGTGACTGACAGCGTCATTGTGGCCACTACAGAATACACCGTATTTCTCTTTCATTCTCTCTCCGGTTTCCCCTGAGAACTGACAGGGAAAGGGAATGGAAAAATTAGCCGCACATGGCCTGTGAGTGCTGCCAGTGTTCCCATTTAGCTCATCTGGTTGTGCTGAGAACCGGATTTTTCCTGAATGGTTCCTCTCAGCACCTCCCCGGTGCCTCAACGCAAGCATAAGGAGGTAAGAGAGCTGTTTTGAGCCCTGCCTGTCCCCACTCTCCAGGTGGCCTATTCTGTTGCTATGGATTAAGTGAGTCCTAAAAGTAAAATCTCCCTTTCATATTCATCTTCTGCAATGATCATAGAGAGATTTCTTACATTTTTAGTGCAGGTTTTTTTTCTGAGATCCACATGGTGGAAGGAGAGGATCAACACTGACTTCCTCAAGTAAGCATGTCACATGCACAACCACCCACATAACAGCTGATCTAGGGTGTGTAATGGTGGAGGACACCTGACATCTACCTCTGGCCTCAACAGGCACCTGCACTGACATGCAGATACTACAGCAGCTGGGGCTGCAGATGTGACTCAGTAAAGCATCTGCATGACACAATCCCCAGCCTTGCGTAAACTGGTGTACAGACACGGGTAATCCCAGCACTCAGGAAGGGGGAGTCAAGAGAATGGGTTCAAAGATTAAACCACGTGCGCTACCTCAGGTCCTGCCTGAACCTCCTCCTGTTCCCCCACAAAACTCAGCAAAATACCAACCAAGGAAACAAAATCAGAAGGTTTTACTTGGTTTTTACTTTTGAGATGGGTTCTCTAGTCCCAGGATAAACTTCAACTTGCTGTGCAGGTGAGGATGACGGACTCCTGATCCTCCCAAGCGGATTATAAGTAGGAACCACTCCACCCAGGTTCTATGCAGTGCAGAGGATGGTGCTCTATCAACTGAGGCAGATCCCTAGCCCAAAATGCGATTCTGAACAGTGTTTAGATGTGTTCGATTGCCACCCCAGCCTCAGTGTTCCTAGGACACCAGCAGGCTGAACAAGAGCTGGCACTGAACCATGTGCTTTATAGGATGGTGGGTATGTGATAACCAGAGCCACCATCTTATCAGAAAGAAGGAAGACGGGGTGGGCAGAGGTGCTACCCATCCTGGGCAGTACCTACCTGCTGGACCAGGACATCCCCGATCTTCTGGATGACGTAATTGCGATCACTGCCCTCCTCCAGGAACTCCTGCCGGCGCTCCTTGAGGCGGGCAAGGAAGTGACTGTGCATTTCCAGGAGGTCATCAGCACACGGGAATAGGCGGCTGACTGCTGGGCCGCTGAACTGCAGCTCCTCCTGCAGGGCTCTGGAGTACACTTTCAGCATGATCTTGAGTGTGCGCACATGGTGTGCCTCTGTCTGCATCAGTTCTGCAGGGACAGAGGCATGGGAAGGTACACCTGGCTCCCAGGGTACTCACAGCTGCTGCAGGCCTGCTGCGGTTGGACTGACCCTGCCTGCTCTCTGCCTAAGTCTCATCCTTATGCGCATACACACACGCGCACAAACACACAAACACACACACACACACACACAACACACACACACCCTCCCTCTCTCCCTTTTCTGGTATATACACATATTTATGTATATGAGTGCATAGGAAGGTAGCCACAGTTACTTCACAAACAACAACAAAATGAACAACAGGAAAGAGGAAAGAGTCTTGGGGCTGTGGACGTAGCTATGTAGGTGAGAATGTTTGCCTAGTGTGCATAAGGCCCTGGAGTCCACCCTCAACACCTCAGAAAAACTGGATATAGCATTGTATTATTGAAGTTCCAGTATGTGGAAGGTAGAGGCGGCCAAGTCACGAGTTCAAGGTCATCCTCCCTTCAGTGCCGCTAGGGGGTGGGAGCACAACTGACCCCTAAACTTGCTGTGCTGCCTACGCTGGCTTTGGCTCAGATGCCTTCCTTCCTGCCTTAGTGACAACAGGTGCATCCCATCACACTTGGCCTTGTGGCCTTCCTTAATTAGAAGTCTCCCCTCCCTAAACTGCTATGTGAGTCTGAAGTCAAAGGAGCTTGAAAGAAAGTATTTAGGGAGGAGCTGTGGAACATCCACATCCCAGAAGTCTGGCCTTGAGGTTAGGGAGGCCATGATGAAGAACGTCTAGCCTTGGTAGGGGTGAAACTTGTGCATCTCTGTGTGTGTAACCAAACATAGACCTAATACACCAATGTCTGGGGTCCATTCGCGTGTTACATGTAACTTAACCTCCATGTTATTAAGAGCATGGCTGTAGGAGTGCTTGCCTTTCATGAACACAGACTTGGGCGCACCCCCACCCCAGCATGCCATAAACCAGATATGGTGGCCCAGGCCTGTCATCCCAAAACTCTGGAAGTGAAGGCAGGAGGATCAGAAGTTTAAGGTCGACTTTGCCCAGTTACAAGGCAAGTTTCAGACTAGCCTGGGCTACATCTGCAGAGCTGATGCAGACAGAGGCGCACCATGCCTAAAAGAACCCTGCCTAAAACAAAACAAAACAAACAAACAAACAAAAAAAAACCCTAACAAAAACAGTGAGTCAGGTAAGCAGAATCTTCACAGATGGGAAAATCTTTATAGATTAGGATCCTGGGCTGGCAGGATGGCTCGGGGATTAAAGGCACTCTACATAAAGTTGGTGACTTCACATGTTATGCACACACATGGCTCAGGGACACCATGGAAGGGCAGAAGGACTACGAGAGCCTGAGGACCAGGCCAACCGCTGCATGATGGTCTTTGGACAGAACAGGGATGCTACACCAGTGAAATCTCAACAACAGGGCTACCTGCACAGGACCTGAAAGACCACACACCAGCGCACATGGAGGAAGATTTCACAGGGCTCCATTAGTAGATGAAGGCCTACAGTCAATGGCTGGCCAAGGAGGGAGAACCATTTCAGTGCCCACCCCTCTCCAGGGATAAGACCCCAATCCTAAGGGGCCAGCCCTAAATACATGTACACAGGGGCAATGCTTACTGGACTCAGTAGGTGACACACACACACACATACATACACACACACATAGTAGGTGATATATACACACATATATATTGTATATTATGTATATATCAGAAGAGGTCAGGAATTTGAGAGCAGGTGGTTGGTGGGGCACTGGAGGAGTTGGAGGAGAGAGGAAGGAATGAAAATAATATAAATACAGTATACTCAGATATGAAATCCTCAAATTAAAAAACAAAAACAGTAAAAAAAAACAATAAATCAAGGTTAGAGATGCAACCAATGGCTGGCAGGTGCTCCAGATCTGAAGTTAACACACAAGAGAGGTTCCTGTCCCTCAAAGGATTTGAAGGCAGGGTAGGAAGGCAACATATAAGACCGGGAAGCTGGTTTTCACTAAATTCTGAGTCTGTGTCCCATCTTGGACTTCTCAGTCTCTAGAACTTAGTGAGCAATAAACTTCTGTTTGAACACCACCCTGCTGATGACATTCTGTCCTAGCAGCCCAAACAGACGGAGACAGTCAGCAACAAGGTAAGAATGAGTCAGTCCTGGGCACTTGGCCAGGCAGGTTTGCAGGGACCTGTGCTAACAAAGCCTCCCTGGTACAACAGGTAGGGCTGTCCCAGGGGAGGGGCAGGTGGGGCAGATTACAGGGTCTCCCGAGAGGCTGGCTAAACAGCTCCGACTCTTAGGTGGAATTAGGGAAGGAAAAAAAAATTAATGGGGCTGGGATGAAGCACAGTCAGTCAAGTGTTTGCTTAGCATGCACAGAGGCCTGGGTTCCATTCCCAGCCCTGCAGAAACCAGGTGGGGGGTGGTTCGTGTCTGTAATCCCAAGTACTTGCAAGTAGAAGACTTTTAAGGTTATCTGAGGTTACGTGGTAAGTTTGAGGCTATGAGACTATTTCAAAAACAAAACAAAACAGGACTGGCTCAGTGGGCAAAGGTGTTTGCTGCCAAACCTGATGACCTGAATTGGATCTCTGTGTCCTACATGGTAGAGAGAACTGACTCTTCCAAGTTGTAGTCTAGCCCCCATGTGGGGCTCTGACGCTCGCGCTCTCTCTCTCTCTCTCTCTCTCTCTCTCTCTCTCTCTCTCTCTCTCTCTCTCTCTCTCTCTCTCTCTCAAGAATGCAAAGAGAAGAGTTAAAGAGAGGGCTGGCATGGCGGCACAGGCGTTAGACACCTTACCATATAGGACGTCCTGTCTTTTTACCACCTCCTTCTTTTGTTTCTTGGCATACGCTAAATCCACAGAGAGGCTCCAGGACTCAGCCTCAAATTCATGGGCATCTGATTCGATCTCACACCTCAGTGAGGCAGTGTAAGGATCTGGGGGAAAGACAGAAGGTTGTTGATAAGGCTGGTACTTGCCACATCTTCCTGTCCCCTTCATGGACATGCTGAAACCTCTGGCCTTTCCCTGTAGGGTCGGGGCCACGTGGCATCCCTGGGAGAACAGAGAGGGTTGACCATACCTTCTATGAAAACAGACTCGGCATTCGAGGATGTGAGTGATAGAGAGTCATCTGCTGTCTGCTTCAATTTTAAAAACACGGAGTCGGCTTCATCCATGTCTCCAGCGGCTGGTCTGAGTGGAAATGGTCGTAATGTTTATTTTACAAAAAGAAATGAGGGTCAGTGAAAGGCTTCTACGCCTGAGTTCAATCCCTGGGACCCACACAGAGAGAACTGATTTCACAAGGATGTCTTTGAACTGCCACGTGTGCCGAGTGCAGTGTGCAGCTGAAACAGGCATGCATGGCTTGGAATACGGAAAGCAAATGATTGTTGCTTCTAATTAGATGACTGTTGGGCTAGGGACAGAGTGCAAAGTCAGAGCGTTTGCTCAGGATACTCAAGGCTCTGGATCCCACCCTTAGCAAGGGGGAGCGAAGAAGGGAGAGAATCGGAGAAACAGAATTTGGAATTCTAAGTGGGTCCTCAGAGGGACCACATTAGGAGAAAAACCTATGTTCCAGACCCAAGTGTGGACTTGGGTTAGGTTGGTTCTGCGTATGCGCTGGTGGTTCAATTGTAAAAATGTGCTGTGCTGATCTAACAACAGAGGCAAGCGTAGCTGTGTGTGCCTAGAGAAGGCTGGGGAAGGAGTTTGGAGATTCTGCTACTTGCTCACGCTTTCCTGGAAATGTAGAACTATTCTAGCAGTTGGGGGTGTGGCCCAGTGGCAGAACGCTTGCTCAACGATTGATGACATAGGAAGATGTCTCAGTAAGTCTGCATGCAGAATGCGCGGCGTGCACTTCCTTTACTAGAGACCGCAGGGTTCCCCCTAATGACTTACAAGAGACGCGGCCTCAAAGCAATATGAAGCAGGAGAGATACTTTATAGCGGGAAGAGAAAATCAGCCCCTTTCCCCAGAATCATCAGCGAACATGACCATATGCCGTGGCTCTAACTCAGTGCTGCTAGTCTGATATCAACAGGACCATCTTGACATCCTGTGAAGCCACATGAGGCATGACACTGAGCTGTAAGACCATAAGCATGTCCTGGGGATAGGAAGAAGCCCTGCCTAGGGATGCCAACTCAGTATATTAGGCAAACTGCCACTACCTGTGACTGAACATAGTCAATGATACATACATCAGTTTTACAAAAAGAAAATGTGTATACTGGGCTAGTGAGTTAGCTCAGTGAGTAAAGGTGCTTGCCTACAAGACCAATGATCTGAGTTCAATCCCTGGGTCCCTAACAGTGGAAGGAGAGGACCAACTCCTGAAAGTTGTCCGTTGACCCCCAGATGTCTGCTGGCACACATGCTCCTTTACAAGCACCCTACAAACACAAATAAGTAAATGCAATCTAAAATGAAAAGTTCAAGGTCATCTTTAGCTAGGCTGTGAGTTCTGGGCCAGCCTGGGTCGTAAGACTGAGCACTGATGAGATGATGATGGTGATGATGATAAATTTTAAACTCATGGATTCAGAAAGCATTTATTAATGGGTCATCAACCATGGGACACAAGTAAAGGAGTTTCTTTTCCCACCCTGTGAGTGTTACATGCCAGCAGGAGGGAACCCCCCCCCGCAGCTTACCCAAGTCGTACCCCAGAACCGGCTGGGCTCGGTGCTAGCTGGGGACCCCCTTTCTGAGAGACGGTCATGCCGACATTCCTGGAAGGAGCTGGGCTGCTGCCATCAGACAGGAGTGCGCTCCGAGGGTGCTCCTTGAGGGAGGCTGCAACAGAGGCGAACACAGAGTTGGTGCTGAGAAAGTGGGCAGGGTAGCGGAGGTCGCCTGTCCTGAAGCCTCGTTCCGCCTGGGGCTTCAGCACCGACAGAATCTTGGAGGTCAAAAGCTCATTATCCAAGAAGACATTCTCGCTCCATTTCCTGGGGAAAGAGCCGTAGAAAGACAGCTCAGGGCGGCCAGGGAGGGTGCCCCGCCTGTCACCGCCCTTGGAATGTGTGGTCCCCATGCTGGCGACCTGGTGCTGTACCCAGACTGTGCCTGGCTGTTTTTGATGCCTTGGGCGGGATCCTTCTAGAAAACAAAGCTGCGTCTTCGCTTGCTGTATTGGCTGGAGCAGTGAGCTGGTGTGCTGGAAATTGGTTCCCACTGTGACTGTTTGGTGTGGAAACTGCACAGAATTTTCTCTTTCAGTAAAACAATTAAAAAAAAAAAGGAACAACTCTGCTTGCTCTTTGCAGGGGGCAACAGCAGAGGACAGCCTGTGTTCACGGCAAAAAATTTACCGTCAGGAGCTGTGCACTTGGCTTGTTTGGCACAGACACTACACACAGGATGATAATTAATCTGAGATTGGATGTCAGGATAACACCCAGACCCACAGACCTGAAGGCATGATGCTGATTTAGCTGGCCGTGCTCATGAGCCCTGGTGTAAAGAGTACACCTGAGGCTCCGTATTTTGTTTTGTGGACCCGCCCAACATACAGAGTTCTGAACTGTCACTCCAATTGTTACTTCTAGGATCTGTACGGAGGATACATGTGCTTACTGAGGGAAACGTTTCCCACGGACTGAAAGAAAATTGCTTAAAAAAAAAAAAATCAGTGCCGGGAAGGGAAGCCAGTGCCGGGAATGGAATCCTAGACAGTAAGTATACATGCTAGGCAGGTGCTGTACTATGAACCACACCCTAATTCCTCACTGGAAGATTCTAGGCAAGTGTTCCACCTTGATCGGAGCACGCTCACCCCAGCCCCCTGGGGAATCTGGGCAGCCACTCTACCCCTGAGCCACCCTCCCCCAGGATTGGCTCCATGTGCTCAGATAGCAGAAGACCCTTGCTGGGTGCCGCCCCAGTCTCAACTTCTCAGCCTCCAAAAACACTGGCCAGACAGTTCACATTCCCTCCACCCCAGCCCAAGTTCCCAGCATTTTGTTAAAACAGCAACAAACATATTAAGAAGATGTTGGAAATTCCCCGACAGGGCCAGGGAGGAAGCTTATAAATTAAGGTATAGATCACTATCCTGCTATAAACATTTTCAATTAATTTAGTCTTAATTTTAAAAAGTGCTTGCTTGCTTGCTTGCTTGAGGCAGGGTATCTCTGTGCAGCCCTGGTTGCCCTGAAACTAGTTAGGTAGCTGAGAGCAACTTCCTATTTCTGAAAGTGCTGCCTCCATCTCCTGAGCGCCATGCCAGGACCACAGCTGTGCACCTGTACATCTTTTACTGGGTGCTGGACATGGAAACCAGGGATTCCTGTGTACCAGGCGAGTGGTCTTCCAACTGAGCCACCTCCCTACCCCTCATAACATTCACTATTTACAACAGTCCAGCATGGCGGGGATGTCACCCACCCTGCCTCAGATGTTCTGATGTCATGTTAGTATATGTCTAACAACTGTTATTATGGTGGATGATGGCTACCTAGATGCCATCCACACACAAATACCCATTTACAAATAAAAAATAATAATTGGAAGTGGCTCAGGTCCGGGCAGGTATTTCCTGCTATTCATACACCATACCAAACCCCACCCAGGCAATGATGATTTAAACACACAAATATGGGACAAACCTGAATGGTGGCCTCTGCCCGGGGCCTCTTATCATGGCTAGCTGCTCCTATGAACTAAGGTATGAGCCAAAGTTGCACAGATTCTGCTCTCATGCTATCCAGACAAGAGAAAGTATAGATACCATCTAGGAATGTTCAGCTCCAAAGAATTTAAACAAATATTATTTATGGTGGGCCTTGGGGAAATATACCTATAATCGGAACATTGGGAAGGACAAGACAGAAGGATCATGAATTTAAGGTCAGCCTGTCTCAAAAACAAAAGATGACTAATGGTTAAGAGTGCTTGCTGTTCTTGCAGAAGACCCAGGTTCAGCTCCCAGCACCCACATGGCAGCTCACAATCACCTGTGACTCTAGTGTCAAGAGACCTGAAATAGTCCTCAGGCTTCCTTGAACACCACCATGTACCTGTACACGTGTGCAAGCACACATATACACATAAAGTACACTGCATGTATTTGAGACAGGGTTTCTCTGTAGCTTTGGAACCTGTCCTGGAACTCGGTTTGTAGACCAAGCTGGCCTCGAACTCACAGACATCCAACTGCCTCTGCCTCTTGAGTGCTGGAATTAAAAGCGTGACCTACCACTGCCCAGCTTTTTTTAAAAAAATTATTTTTTGAGACAGGATTTCTCTGTGTAATGGGCCCACCTGTCTTGGAACTCACTCTGTAGACCAGGCTGGCCTCAAACTCACAGAGATCTGTCTCCCAAGTGCTGGGACTAAAGGTGTGCACCACCACAACCAGCACAAACTGTCCTTGCAGACAACCTTCCCCCATCAGTTAAAAATATTACAACAAACTAAACAAACAAAAAAGCCTAAGACAGAGGGCTAGGGTCATAGCTTGACAGCAGAGTGCTTACCTGGCATGTTCAAGGCCCTGCTTTCATGCCTAGCCTTTACAAGGGTAAACAGCTGCCTTGGAGGTCACTGAGGATAGATTCCAAGTCCTACTTCTCTGGTAACACCAGAAAGGGAAAACCCGTCTTAAAAATTTTAAAACAAAGCTCCATTAAGATAAAGCTATTTCAGCCAGGTAGTGGCAATGCACACCTTTAATCCCAGCACTCAGAAGGCAGGCAGAGGCAGGCAGATCTCTATGAGTTCGAGGCCAGTCTAGTCTACAGAGCCAGTTCCAGGTCAGGCTCCAAAGCTACATAGAGAAACCCTGTCCTGAAAAACTAAAACAAAACAAAAAGATAAAGGTACTTCTTCCTGTTCACGCCAGAAAAGAATCTAAGTTCTTCCTCTGGCCCTGAGAGGAGACCTAAGCCACCCCAAATGTCACAAACTATTATCTTCTTTGAAGGGTTAAGCCAGCTCTTCCTGTCACTCACCTGGCTGGAGTTCATTCTACAGAAGAAAGACTAATTGTGTCCTTAATGAGATGATGTGCTCATCCCTTCAAGGAGCCCCTCCCTCTGCACAGCTGCCAGCAGAGTTTTGAGTCCTCCGAAAAGTTAAGCATTTTTTGTTCTGTTTCCTTCCCTTGGGCTCTCGAGCATGCTTTCCCGGTTGCTCTGGGTCTTTTCAGTTTTCCTCTGAAACCCTCCTCTCCCTCCACCATGCAGTGGCTTGCTGACCTTCATTGCAAAGGGAATGATGTTCTCTCTTTCTCTCCTCCATCCTCCTACCAAGGTTCATCTGCTCCGACAGTTCCCCCTCAAACTCTAAAGATGTGTGTGTGTGTGTGTGTGTGTGTGAGAGAGAGAGAGAGAGAGAGAGAGAGAGAGAGAGAGAGAGAGAGAGAGAGAGAGAGAGAGAGAGAGAGAGAGAGAGAGAGAGAGAGAGAGAGAGAGCACTATTTAAGGAGGCCAGAAGAGAGCAGTGCCCTGGTGCTGGACTTACAGGATGTTGAGAGCTGCCCATTGTGTACAGGGAACTGAACTCAGGCCCTCTCCGAGAGCAGTAAGCAACCTAAACCACTGAGCCTTCTCTTCAGTTCCTATTTTCCTCAAAATAAACTGTCTTTGACACAGCAACTTCTCAGTCAGCCAGACCACATAGTGGGACCCTGTCACAAACAATCCCAAACAAAAACTATCAACAATGCTAAAAGTACTGTAGCACACTTAAATGATCTTTATATAATTTATAAAGCAATGTAATGTGCTTGTGCTTTTAAAATGTTTTTTTAAAATGCACATCAGTGTTTTGCCCACATGTGCATCTGCATACCAAGTTCATGCTAGTACCTGTGGAGGTCAGAGGAGGCTATCAGATCCTCTGGAAATAGAGCTATAGAAGGCTGTGAGTCACCATGTGGGTGCTGAGACCCAAACCCTAGTCCTCTCAAGAGCAATCTGAGCTAGTTCTCTAGTCCCAGTGCTTGTGTCTCATGGTGAATAGGTGCAGGCAGACTCTCTGTAATGTTTGTACCCATGGAAGTAAACTATGAGCCAGGAGCCCCGCCTTAAACAGTTACACGAATTGTGCTTTTTACTCTTTTTGTTTTTGAGACAGGGTTTCTTCATATAGCCCTGGCTGTCCTGGAACTCACTCTGTAGACCAGGCTGGCCTCCAAGTCACAGAGATCCACCTGTCCCTGCCTCCCGAGTGCTGGGATTATTAAAGGGTATGCACCACCATCACCTAGCTCATTCTGGGTTTTTGATGCTTCGGATACTTTGCAATTTACAGATCCTGGTAGGACCATCCCTCTTAAATGCCAAGGCTAGCTAATCATCCCATGAGACAATGAAAGGTTCACATGTAGCCATGAGACGGCTCATTGAGCAAACACATATGCTGCAGATCAAGGTGATCCCTGAGCTCCACATAAGAATCAACTACAGAAATTTGTCCTTTGACTTTCACAACATGCTGTTGTGTGGCACGTATGCCCACAAATAATAAATGTAAACTAAAAAATAAAGATGCCCATATCTCTCTCATACGGAAAGCAATCAATTCATAAGTCAACACCCATAGACAGTCTGCATGGCTATGGATCGTCAGCATACTCTAAAATCTACCTCATACTCTTGCTGCTCCTTCAGCCACAACAAACTCCTCCATGATGCTTGGCTTTAATCCTCCACTGACACAACCTACAGTCACCTGGGAAGTCTCAATGAGGAATGTCTACACAGCACTGGCCTGTGGGTGTGTTTGTGGGGGGTCATCTTAATGAAGTTACCACACGCAGGAAGGTCCAGCCTACCTCAAACAATACTATTCCCAGGCAGGGGTCCTGAACTGTGTGAGAGCGCAGTCAGCATGTGAGCCTGCCTGCAGTCATGTCCCTCCACTGTCGACTGCAGACGCTAGCTGTGGGAAGTTCCTGCCTTGACTTCCCAGGACACAGCGGTGGAATGCAATCCTGCACTGTAAACTGAAGCAAATCCCTTTCTCCCCTAAGAAGCTTATCACAGCAACAGAGATAAAACACCTCCCTCTCTAAGTTGCTTCTGTTAGGGTTTTGACAGGAATGAGAGTAGCCATTAACTCCGGGGTCTCACTCTGTTGTCAGTCTGACTTGAAATTCCATGTTGGCTTAGACAAGGCAATCCTCCTGCTTCAGCCTCTTGATACCATTACAGCCTGGAGCCACCACTGGTTCCACCGCCTTCTTTCCCGGCTGTTTCCACACTCCAGACCAAATTCCATCTGCTCTATCACCTCAAAGCCAGGGAGGTACAAGACTGTAAGGGAGTGATTCTCAACCTTCCTAATGCTGCGACCTTTTGATGCTGTGGTGACCTCCTTGCCACTTCATATCTGTAATTTTGCTACTGCTAAGAATTGTAATGTAAATGTCGGTGCTTTCTGATGGTCTTAGGAGACCCCTGTGACAGGGCTGTTCGACCCCTAGAGGGATCTCAACCCACAGGCTGAAAACTGCTGCGGTAAGGGGCCTAAGGCTGCTGAGATGATTGACACTTATCAATCACAGTCCCATCCACTCTTGTTCCTTCCTCCAGAAGCCACCCTGGAAGACTATCTATATTTCCCCTTTGCCTTCTGACTAACCAGGGGCTCCTAGTGGGCCCCACATGCAGTACTGTGTTGCCTGCTTCTAGACAACTGTGAGCTAAACTTCTCTTGTGGCAGTGTCTTATCATACCTTATTCAAACAGGTCCAAGCCACCCTTCACACACCAGTGGCTCAGGGGCCTGGAGGTCTGCCTGTTGGGACAAGTGAAGCCACACATCTCTGTCTCTCCTTTAGATAACACACACTGTGCTGCACAGATTGGAACTGTGTGGTGCTTGGGAAAACATTGTAAACTGTTTGGGGCAATGGCACAGTGGGTTAAGAGTACGTGTGTGAAGAAAGCAAGAGAACCCAGTGCAATCACCAGCATTCTGTAAAAACCATGCATGTCTGGAACCTATGTTGCTATGTGAAGACAGCAAGAGCCTAGCCAGACATATTAGGCTAGCCAAAACAATAAGCTTCTAGTTCAGGGAGAGTCTGCATCTCAAAACCACAGTGGAGGGGCTGGAGAGTCTCAGCAGTCTGGAGATTGGCTGCTCTTCCAGAGGACCCAGGTTAGATTACCCCATCCAAATGGGAGGTAACAACCATTTGTAGCTCCAGCTCCAAAGTCTGATGCCTACTTCTGGCCTCCACAGGCACTGAGCACATGTGATACACAGACACAGCCATCTGTAACTCCAGTTCCAGAGAATCTGACACCTTCTTCTAGCCCCCATAGGCTTCTGTATGTAAGTGGTACACATACAGACAGAGGCAAACACTTATGCACATAAAAATAAGTATCATTACAAAATGAGGTGGAAAACAACTGAGGAAGGCACTGGATGTTGCCCTCTGGCTCCTGCATGCACAAACACAGGTACCACACCCACACACAGACGTGTGCATATGCCCCCCCCCCACAAATGCTGTAAGCATCTCTAGGAAGTATGTGTTAAAGCAACACAATATGAACTGCCCATAGCAATGCAGTTTGTGGGAGTCAGTAGTGAAAACTTCTCAATCATCTCCCAACCTACTGTTCAATGGATGGCCCCAGCATGTCCAATGCAGCCATGGAAATATTATCCAGTTTTGAAGAAACAGAGTCAGGCTCTGTAGGAAAGTTAGGTCCACACCCAGACCCAGCCAAAAGGTTCAGTGGGGAAAAGTGACTGATGCATAAGCCTGACAACCAGAGTCTGTTAAAAAAAAAAAGCTGATCTGGTGATGGTGACAGCTCAATGGTCAAGAGCTTATACTGTTCCTACATAGGACCTGAATTTGGTTCCCAGCACCCACACAGGGTAATTCACAACCATTTGTAACTCCAGATCCAGGACATCTAGCCTCCTCAGGCACACACATGCATGTACACACATCCATGCACATTCACACAGTTTCAAATAAAATAAACCTAAAAACAAAAGTTGGATGTGACGCATTTGTAATTTCAACAATCCTGTAGAAGATGGGCAGTGGAAGCTTGCAGGTTAGCTAGCCTGGAGTATGAAGCAGAAACAGGAGAAACTCTGCTTTGATAAGCTGGGCATGTGCCCACGCCAATATAACAAATAATAAAAACAAATACTTAGAAATCCAACCCAAAAGACCAATCCACTGACAGGAAATGTCCAGGCTGGGCAAAGGACAGGAGCATAACTATGAGTGGACTGGTGGGTATGGAGTCTTCTTTGGGAGGTTTTGTTTCCTTCTGATCTTGAACAGGGTCTCATGTATTCCAGGTGGGTATCAAACTTACTTTGTATCTCAGGATGGCCCTGAATTCCCTGATCTTCCTGCCTCTGCCTCCCCAGTAGTGGGATAACAGATGTGCACCACACACTCAGTTTATGAGCCGCTGGGGATGGAATCCAGGGCCTGATGGACGCTAAGGAGGTGCTCTACCCATTGCACTACATTCCCAAGCCTCCTTTGGGAGTTCTAAATTTGATTATGGACACCGTAAACATATTAAAAGCCTCTGGGCTGCATACTTACTGATCGACTGGTGTGGTAGCTATGTGAACTGTGCCTCAATAAAACTGCTAGGCAAACACACACACACACACACACACACACACACACACACACACACAGAGCTGTGTGGAAGCTACCAGCTTTCTGATTTGAAGATCACCATTCCATCTGCATTAGTCATTCTGCCCTTGACTTTGAGGTAGGAAAACATCTCCAGATGCCTGCTTTCCTAAAGAAGACAGGCAAGGTGGGAAGGAAGGGCAATGGGTAGGGCTGGGACCTGGCCACAAATGGAAATTTAGCCTGTTGCTGCCCAACACTACCTGTGAAGTCATAAAAAGACAACTTGGGGACTGGGAAGTTGCTCGTTGCTATAATACTTGCCTAGCATGCAAGCAGCCCTAGGTTCAACCCCTACCATTGAGTAACCCAGCATGGTGGTACCTGCCTGTAATCCATCCCCACTCAGGAGGTGGCAAGTAGATCATGAGTTCAAGGTTATCATCTGCTAAACAGCAAACTGGAGACCCATCCTAGGCTAAGAGACCCCTTCTCAACAGTTGGAAAGAGCTGATGTGGACCTGCAACCCTGCAGGTCTTGCCTAGCAATCACAAAGTGCTGGGCTTGATTTCCAGCACTGGGAGGGGAAAGCAAGTCACTCTGGAGTTCAATTAGCACTGTCTGCTCTCCCCGCCAAGAGGTGTGATTGATCTGCCTGCACCTGGTGGCTATAGCACTTGTGTGACACAAAGCCGTTTCTGCAAGGGACCCAGAGAGGAGCCACTAGTGAAAAAGACAAGTTCTTTGTACACAGGGGATAAGAAAATCCAATCATTCTCTGGAAGATACAATAGGCTGTTTTCCAGATGATTTAAAAATTTGTGTGTATGCGCACATACCATGACATGCGTATGGCGGTCAGAAGACAAGTGATGGGAGTTAATTCCTTCCTTCTACCATGTGGGTCCTGGAGAACTGGTCATTAACCTTTGTGGCAAGAACTTTACCCACTGGGCTATCTCGCTGGCCATGAAGATTTTTTTCTTTCTGTTTTTTCAAATGTATGTGTGTGGATGCTTTGCCTGTGCACTATTTGCATGCCTGGTACCCAAAGAGGCCAGAAGACAGCATCAGATCCTTTGGAACTGGAGATGGCCATGAGCTGCCATGTGGGTACTAAGAATTGAACCTGGGTCATCTAGAAGAGCAACCAGTGCTCTTAACTGCTGAGCCATAAGAGACTATCTCTAAATATTTTTCCTCCCTCCCTCCCTCCCTCCCTCCCTCCCTCTCTCTCTCTCTCTCTCTCTCTGAGATTGGTTCTCACTACTATTGTAGCCCTGGTTAGCTGGAAATTCACTAAGGCTCAGCTGTCTTCTGGCCTCTTTGGGTACCAGGCACATACATAGTACATAGGCAAAGCATCCTTCTTCATGGTCAGCAAGACAGCCCATCGGGTAAAGTTCTTGCCACAAAGGTTAATGACCAGTTCTCCAGGACCCACATGGTAGAAGGAAGACCAGCTGGCCTTAGACTCACAGAGATATGCCTGCTTCCTCCTCCTGGGGTGTGCTGCCATTCCTGGCTACATTTTTCTTTAGGAAAAAGTTCTTTCTTTCACATTTATTTGGTGTGTGTGTGCACTCGTGGGGGTTGGTGGTGTGGTGTGGTGATGTAACACTAGGAAAACTGATCCCTCCGCAGAGGCAGCACTGACATCCTATTCTGTCAACTACTCTTCGGGAAGATTCCTGTTCCAGGCGGAAAGTGCTCCCTGGCTCTGGAGAGTTCTAGCAGGTGTTTGCTTGCGCTAACTCAAGTGCTCAAGACACAATTAAGAGCGAAATCGGATGCAGAGTCAAGTTTGCAATTCACAGTTCCTGCCGTTTCTGCCGCCTGAGGATCGACTAGATCGATGAGAGCAGGGAGCTCATTGATTTTCCTGCCGTGCCTTGTTCTGATGTTGCAGAGTCAAGACAGTATGAAAAGAATAAAGTACGCGGATGGGAGGGATAACCTGCTCAGCGCCACACGTCAGGGGGCACAGCAAAATTAAAAGGACATCTTGTAGCTTGGAAGGCAAGTATGAGTCAGAGTATATGCCCCTAACCCTGGTACAGTTACCCTCCATGCTTGCAGACTGTGTGCAGTCGCAGACTTTAGGGATTTTAGATGGAAAATACGGGGGAAACTGTTTCTTTAATTTAAAAAATTCTTTTTGGGAAATGTATTTAATTTTTTAAGATTTATATTTTTATTTCTGCTTATATGTATGTGTATATGCATGCGGCATACTGGCCCTCAAGCTTCAGGGTCATCCCCCTGTCTCTGCCTCCCCCACTTCACTGTAGGAGTGTTCCACTGCATTCAGCTTTTTCCATAGGCACCAGGGATTGGAACTCAGGGCCTCATGCTTGCATAGCAAGCACGTTACCCACTAAGCCACCTTCCTGCCCAGAGACTGGCTTCTGTGCCAGTTCTTGGTGACCTTTATTCTAGTCACCATCTCCAATATGTTGTAAAAATTATGCATGTGGCATTCACATTGTATCAGGGGTTAGACATCATTACAGAATACAATTTATAGGAGAGACTAGGGGGATGGTGACTGAGTAAGAATGGACCAGACTGCTGCTCAGGCCACAGTACCCGCCCCAGGTGGCTCCTCCCCTCTCTGATGCCTATGGGCAGCCCCCGAGATACTGTCTGCGAATCGCTGTAACAGACTTCATGCTGCCAGGTTTTCTCACCTGGGGAAGTGAATTACATCAAAGCGGGCATCTGTGGCCATACATTCACCATCTCACTCCCTTCCCCGTCCCCTGCCAGGGAATCAGAGCTCCTGTTGCAGACTGGGGCTGTGAAACCTCCCCCTCAGAAAGGTATGAGACTCCCACGTCTGCCATAGGGAAAGCAGACAAGGGATTTCCTCCCAAGGCCTTCACCATGCAGTCTCTAGGAGAGCCCCACCCCCACCCCCGCATGCTGCAGTCTGCCATTGATAGCTCTTCTAATAAACTTCTTACACAAAACACTCTGTCTCAGTGTCCCTCTTGGACCTGCACCTGAGACTTTTCAACAGGATGCTGAACCTAGCCTGTGTGTGTGTGTGTATGTGTGCACGTGTGCATGCACACACAAGTATGCCAATGAAGTCTATAGGAGGATCTGTGTAGAGCCTATGTAAATACTATACCACGACATCTAAGGAACTCCAGTGTCCAGGGAGAGTCCTGAGACCAATTCCTCCAAGAGTCAGCTATACCCTCAGTACCTCAGTAACTGCAACAAAATGTATATGATTCCTGTTCCCAACCACCATGCCAAACTCAAAAACATCATTAAAAAAAAAATCTGTGGGGCTGGTGGGAGACTCAGTGGGTAAACAACCTTACTGCCAGGCCTGATCACCAAGCTTCTATCTTGGGGACCCATCCAGTAGAAGGAGAGAACTGACTCCTGCATGTGGGGTGTGGCAAAATGCCCCCCACTCAACACAAACAAATAAGTAAATAAATAAAGCAAGCAAGCAAGCAATTTTTTTGAAAATTGTAGTTGGACCTAGTAGTACAGGCCTGTCACCTCTGCTACTTGGGAGGCTGAGGTATGATAATTGCAAGTTCAAGGACAGCCTGGGCAACTTAGTGAGACTCTGTTTCACAGGGTTAAAAAAAATCCAAAACAAATCTGTTGGTAAGGTGGTTGAGGCAAGAGGATCATATTTCAAGATAATCTTCAGCCATGTATGGAGTCTGAGGCCAGCCTGAGCTAAAGAGATCCTGTCTGAAAATCCTCACCAAACAAAAATTTAAAATAGCTAAGAGGGCTAGGTAAGTGTTTTATTGTGCAAGCACGAGGACCTGAGTTCCACGTCCAGAACTCCAGGAAAAGGGTAAGGCATGGCGGCACACAGAGATAAGCTGACTTCGGGGTCCTCTGGCCAGCCAGTCTAGCCTGACTGTTGAGCTCCAAGCTAATGAGCCTTTAATGATACCTGTTCTGCCCTCCATACACATATATGTTCATGTACACCTACATACGTGTGGGTGTCAGCAACGAGTACTTTGCAAAAACAGATCCACGTGAATACAGCAGAGTTTCACTTCTTTCCTTGGGAACTTCATGATATTTTACACATTTTTTTCCTTTATTTTTTGCAGTGCTGGGTATTGGACCAGGGGCCTCAGACAAGCATTATACTACTAAGCCGCATCTCGTCACGAGCTTGTTTGTCTACTTTTATCTGTCTATCTTATCTACCCACCCACTCCCCCATCCTTCCATCTTTTTGAGGACACTGTGTACCATGTGGCCGAGGCTGGCTTCAAACCCATGGCCTTTTCCTTCCAGCCTCCCCGAGTGCTGGGGTGACGGGCATGCTGAGACAGCCACTGGGCAGCTGGGCGATTTCACAGTGTCCTGGGTGATCACACCTGAATTCCTAACTCATCCCCGAGGGATGCCTAGTGCAGTGCCCTAGGGACTGCCCAAAGCCCTGCTTTCCCCGAGTCTGGGTGAGAACAAAGCAAGGCTTTACTTATAAAGGCTATGGAAGATGCCAAGCAGAGGAAATGGAACATGGGGAGAGAAGTTAAAGCAGCCTTGTTTTGTGTGTGTGTACATTCACTGTGCTGCACACGTGGAGGTCAGAGGTCTTTTCACTACATGGGCCCTGGGGATCAAACTCAAGCTGCTGAGCTTGGTGGCAAGCACCTTTATTCCCTGAGCCATCTTGTGTTTTGAGATAAGGTGTTGCTACGAAGTGCAGGCTGGTCTTAAACTTGCAGATGAATGGATGCCTCTTCTCCTGCTGCCACCCCCTGCCCAGGGCTAGGGTTACAGGTACCAGTCACCACTTCCACCCCATCTGACCTGACACAGGAGAGCACTCTCAAATAAATACTGAACACAGTGAATGTGTCTGTGGCCTGCCCTCCACCTTAACACTGAGTGCCAGGATGCCCTACACATCACTGAAAACAAAAGCTACAAAGCTGTTCATTACATAGAAATAGCTCTGCCGTCATGTGCGGTCTGCCATTGTGTGATGACGATTTAGTCAGTGACAGTATCCAGACAGTGACTCCATAGATAAGATTATCTAGTGACTCTGCAGTTATCTTAGTTTATGTTAGCACGGTGCTCACATGGTGATGAAACCGACAGTGTATTAGTCTGATTCATTTCTTTCTTTTTCAAGACAGGGTTTCTCTATAGCATTGGAGCCTGTTCTGGAATTTACTCTGTAGACCTGACTGGCCTGGAACTCACAGAGATCCGCCTGCCTCTGCCTCCCAAGTGCTGGGATTAAAGGCGTGCACTACCACTGCTCGGCTCTGACTCTTATCTTAGAACATATCACCATCACTGAGTAACATGTGGCTATTTATAGCTATGTGATAGACAGGTACCCCAAAAGCTTAATTTGATTCACTTTTTACCCCCTTAGGCTGTAGCCCAGGCTAGCCTCAATCTCACTATGTAGTCAAGGATAACCTTAATTTGAGATCTTCCTACCCCCGCCTCTTGAGTGCTGGGGTGACAGGTGTGCACCATCATGCCCAGTTTGAATGGGACTGGGGATGGCACTCAAGGCTTCCTGCACTCCTCGCATTGCATCTCCAACCTCCTGAAATACTATGCTTTGAATTTTTTCCGGGGAAGATTGTTAGTGGAAGTTCCCAGAGAAGGTGAGATGGTGCATCTCACACTCATGCCCAGACAGCCGACTCTTCCTAGTCTAGTCTTGCCTGCCTCACAGTCAAGCTATCTAATTTCAGGGAATATCATGAGGGTAGGCCACTCTCTGTGTTCACAGTTACGACTGCTGGTGGGGCACTGGGCTGCAGATGTTCAGTATTTATTCTGCAGACATCTACTAAGCTCTGTGAGATGCTGAGGAAACCTGTTCCTCCCAGTACGGGGGACCTGAACCCAACCTTAGTATGTATGAAACGATTCCCCACTCTGGAGACTCCATTCTCTGCATTTCATTGACTGGCTCTCACTGTGTAGTCCAGGCTGATCTCAAACTAGTGGCAACCAAACAATTAAGGATAAGCTTTCTAATTTTTTTTTCTAGTTTTCCTAGGACTTCCGTCCAACTATGTGGACCTCACTATGTCAGAGGCATGAGCTCCAGGGCTGGGATGCCCATGGGGAAGATATTGCCTCTTCTTGTACTGCCAAGCAAGGATTAGTCTGCCTTCTACTGATGAAAGGGCTCTAGGGCTGTCCCTGGTCACTTAGTCCACGGCAAGGACTTTTTGTGTGGCCTGTTAGCAAGCTGCTGGCTAGCAGATTTCTTCTGAGCACTGCACTGACTGGAGAATAAGAACTGGAAAGATTAACATATGAAACAAACGAGCTGGAGAGTGGCCTGAAAGCCCTTCTCTACTTGAGTGTCAGGTAAGGAACAGAGCATAGACAATCAGAATCTCTCCGTATTCACTTCTATTCTATTATGAATGTTTGCCTGCATGTGTGTATATATATATGCCACATGCATGCCTGGTGCCTGGAGCTGGCTGCAGGCTGCCCCACAGGTGCTGATAACCATACCTGGGCCCCCTGACTGACAGCAGCAAATGTTCTTAGCTCTTAATAGCCCTGCTTTCTTTTGTCAAAAAATTGTATGACACTTTGAAATACATTTTGTGGGAGTGGACACATCAGTGTGTCCTACCACATGGAACGGGTTGAACTCCGGGGGTCAGGTTTGGTGGATGCACCCTGACTGCTAAGCTGTGTTGCCAGGCCCCTTCCTGCCCCCTTTGCAAGGCAGCCCCAGAACAATGCTGAAAACTGGATGTTATTACAAGGACCCTGGCCTCAAAGAGGATGAAGGAAGCTCTTCTGTAGGGCACTGGCGGGGGCTGCAGGCATCCAGGTATACCTGTCTGTATTGTAAGGACTACCGCTACCTCAAGGGTTATTATCTGCAGTGGGGCTTTAAGTTTCTCTGCTAGGAACCAAACACAAGGCCTTTTTCGTGTTAGGTTAGAGCTCTGCCAACTGAGCTATACGCCAAGCTCTTTTTTTTCCTAACCTAACTCTCACTTTTATTTAATGATATGCTGCTTAATCATTAGTTCATTATCCACTATGTGGTGTGTGCCCGTGTGTGCAGTAAAAGGCCAGAGGAGGACATCAGGTGTCCTGTGTTATCACTCTCCAACTTACTCAGCTGAGACACAGTCTCTTAGTGAACTTTGAGCTACGCCAAGGTTCACCAAATCCCAGCAATCCTCCTGTCTCCACCCTGCAAATTCTGGGATCACAGGAGTGTGCACACAGCCATACCTGGCTTCCCCCATGGGTGCTGAGGATGCAAACACAGATCCTTAGCTTGTGCAAGTGCTCGTACCCCCAGAATCCCCAGCCCCCGTGTCCAGGCTAATCCTGATTGTTAGTGTGACTGCCAGATAAACCAGCAAGCCAAGGTTGGTCAGTTTCCTGAGTGAACTAGCTAAGTGTGGAGCACTGGCCCTGACTGTGGGCAGCAGCAGCCCACAGGCGGAGGCTCCCTGCAGGAAGAAAAGGAAAAGGGGAAAGCCATTCACTCGGCCCCACAAAGTACTCCAACTCTAACACAGCTGCTGATGGCTGCAAACAGCCAAATGGTCTCTGAACACTTGGTGCCCCTGGCCAACCCCTCTCCTCTCCTTCCCTCATGAACTTTTGACTTAAAAGTCAGGTTGGTCCCCTCAACCAGCATCTCTGTGATGCACAAATTTGGAGTAATAAGAAACAGGCAGAAAGGCAGGATGCAGATGGCCAAATCTCTTTATGCTGACTCAATGTCTTGCACATGGCCTACACAAACTTTTTAAAGGGATTTTTATGATTTTTTAATTACATGTGTGACAGTGTGGGAATGTGTATGTGAAATGCTAGTGCCTGCAGAGAGGTATGGGATCACCTGGATTGCAATTCCAGGCAGTTGTGAGCTTCCAACCACAGGTGCTGGGAACCTAACTCAGGTCATCTGCAAGGATGTTCCTAACCACTAAGTCATCTCTCCAACCCTATCCAGCTTTAAAACAGAAAACTCATTTCTTTTTGCACTTTTAGTATAAAGCATGGACCCCAGGGCCTCACTAATGTGAACAAAAGTCCTAATGCTAGAGATCTATCCCAACCCACCCTTACTGTTCTTAACACCTTCAAAGTTTTATGGTAGTGACAAGAATACTGCTGAGTCACACCTACAGCCCAACTTTGGTATGTCTAAGCAGGGGCAGTTGCACCACTGAGCCACGCCTCCTGCCCCTCCCTGGTGGAGTCTAGACTGATGCTCTCAGACTGAGCCACACCCACAACCCTCTCACTGTTGGATTCTTGTAGCGCCTCTAAACTACACCACACAGTCTAACAAAGCATTTTTCTAAATTGATATCCAACATTATGCTCAAGGGTTTCATGCTATTGTTACAAAATACTTAAGAAAATCAATTTAAAAGGGGGTTAGGTCTATTTCACCTCCCAGTCCACAGTTGCTAGGCTCTGTTATAACATGGGATATCATGGCAAAAGTGTGTGGCAGCCAAGGCCTCTTACCTAATGGCAACTAGGAAGCAGAGAAAAGAAAGGATCTGGTTCCAATAAATACCCCTACCAATGGCAAGCCACAGTGACATAACTTCCTCCTCTCCTGGTGCTCCATCCTGAAAGAATTCCACTCCTTCCCAATAGCTCCACAGGCCAGGGACACAGTCAACACATGGACTGTAGGTGGCATTCAATATCAAATCAACAGCAAACAGCAAATACTTACCATAAAGCATGCATGCTCTTCCTTCTTTCTTTTCCTTCTTTCTTTTCCTTCCTTCCTTCCTTCCTTCCTTCCTTCCTTCCTTCCATCCATCGACAGATTCTCCTAGCTATGTAGATCAGGCTGACCTCAAACTCAGAGTTCCACCTGTCTCTCCCTCCTGAGTGCTGAGATTAAAGATGTGTGCTATCACATTCAGCGTGTTTATTTATTTAGCGGTTTATTTATTTAGTGTACGTGCCCAGACATAGGTGGAAGAGTCAGGGGACAACTCAAGGGAGTTGGTTCTTTCCACAAACTCAGGTCATTAGGTTTGATAGCAAGTGCCTTTACCCTCTGGAGCTGTCTCACCAGCCATTACTGTGCAGGCCAGGCTTCCCTTGAACCCTGGATTCTCCTGCCTCAATCTCTCTAGTACTGAGATGACAGGTATGTGCCACCACGCCCTGCAGGTCTCTCAATGTCTACTACCCACAGCTGTATTCTTGCTTAATAAAGATAAGAAGTAACTAAGGCAAATGGCTACGGGTGACTCATCTGAGAAGGAGTCAGGGCAGAAACCAGCTGGCTGCCCATGTTGTCAGTACTGCAGGGCTGGGACTGTGAATAAGCTCCCCATCTGGAAAGACTCTGGTTTGATAAGAAATGGTCCTTAGGAAATACCACCGAGGGTCCTGAAGAATGCCACCCCTTTCCCTGAAACCCAAGTTCCCTGACTTCGTTTTTTATTTGTCTTTTGCAGTACCAGGGGTTAAAGCCTGGGCCCTGCACAGGCTGGATATGCATTCTATCACCTGGCCCATCCTTCTCTGTTGATAGCACGAAATGAACTGAATATTAAGTTTAAAAGAAATTAAATAGCGGCTGGAGAGATAGTTTAATGAGTATGGTTGTGCAAGCATCATGACTCGGTGTGGATCCCCAGTGCCCACATAAAAGCTGGGCCCAGCAAGCAGGTTGTCGTGGTGCACTCCTTTAATCCCAGCACTTGGGAGGCAGAGGAAGGTGGATCTCCGTGAGTTCAAGGCCAGCCTGGTCTACAGAGTGAGTTCTAAGACAACTAACTAGTCTCAAAACAAAACAAAAAGAGCTGGACCCAGCAACACTCAGCACTGGGAAACAGAGCAGTGGATTCCCAAAACCCCCTGGCTGGCCATTCTAACTAATTAGTTACATGTTTAGTGAGAGACTTTTATCTCAAAGAAATAAGGCAGAGGGCCAGCAAGATAGCTCAGCAGATAAGGGGGATTGCCACAAAGCCTGGTGACCTGAGTTTGATCCCTGGAACCCACATGGTAGAAGGAGATAACTGACTTCTGCAAGTTGTCCTTTGACCTCTATAGGTGTACCATGGCATGTGCACAGACATACACATTAAATAAATGTTAAAAAAAATTTCAGGTTGGGAGCTGGAGACATGCATGACTCAGCAGTTAAAAGCACTGGCTGCTTCTCCAGAGGACACAGGTTTGATTCCCAGCACCCACACAGCAGTTCACATCTATCTGCAACTCCAGTTCCAAGAGATCTGGTGCTGCCTTCGCACCTTTGCAAGCACCAGACACACAAGTGTTGCACAGACACACACAGGTAAGACACCCATACACTGCAAAATGAGAGAAAAACAAGACTGCAAGGTGGCTTCAGTTTTTTTCTCCTTTTTCCTCTTTCCCTCTCATGCTCTCTCCTTATCCTTTTTTTTCCCTTCCCCTCATATAGCCCAGGCTGCCCTCCAACTCCCTATGTACTAGAAAACGGCCTTAACCTCCTGCCACCATCCTCCGAGTACAGGGATCTCAGGTGCTTTTGCAGCATGAGACCTGGTTTGTGCAGCATTGAGGAGAGCTCAGGGCCCCACACATGTGAAAAGAGCACTGTACCACTGAGTTCCAGCTCCAGCCTTTCCACTTTCCACTCTTTTTTGGGGGGGAGGGCGGTTTGAACTTGTTCTGTAGACCAGGCTGGTCTTGAACTCACAGAGATCCCCCTGCCTCTGCCTCCTGAGTGCTGGGATCAAAGGTGTGCGCCACCACCACCACCACCACCCAGCATCTACTCTTTCTTTAATGAGACAGGGTCTCTTGTAGCCCAGGCTGGCATCCAGCTTCCTTTGCAGCCAAGAATGACCCTGAACTTCTGAACCCTCAGCCTCTACCTCTTAGATCATTAACTTGACATGATCCTCCTGCCTCAGCCACTCCAGTACTGGAATCACAGGTGTGTACCATCACACTTAGCTTGGTAAGTTAGTTTTCAAATGACTTGCTTCTACTGAGTTCTCCACAACTGTGCTAAAACCTAAAACTTTTAGAATACCAAGATGTGGCAAGTGGACAATCTCACACCTAGCCTGAAGTGATGGGCCACACTCAAAACAGATGTGTGCAAAATCAAGAAAAAAATGACAGCCCAAAATTATCTTCAAATGGCCTAGCAAGATGGCTCAGTGTGCAAAGGCTTTTGCTGGCAATCAAAGCCCAATAGCCTAACCCAAAGAGGTAGAGAGAAGGCCCCTGCAAGTTCCTCCACACACATTGTCTCTCAAAATAATACATTATCAGCTGGGCGGTGGTGGCGCACGCCTTTAATCCCGGCACTCGGGAGGCAGAGGCAGGCGGATCTCTGTGAGTTCGAGGCCAGGCTGGACCGATAGCCTCCAAAACAATACAGAGAAACCCTGTCTCGAAAAACCAAAAAAAAAAAAAAAAAAAAAAAACAACAAAAAAAAAACCAAAAAAAAAACCATTATCTTCAAGCCATGCAGATGAGGTATAGATGAAATGTGAATGAATTTTGTGTTTATATCTGGGTCTTAATTCAAGGTGGTCCATTTGCATATGCAAATATTCCCAAATTAAGGGAAATAATCTAAAACCTGAAGCACTTCTGGTCCCAAGCATTTGGGATTAGGGAAATGCAGCAGTATAAATACCCTCAGGGCTGGGTGGCTCAGTGGGTAGAGTGCTTGCCTAACAATGCTCTCAAGCCCTGGGTTCACCCTCAGCACTGATAAAGAGCAGAATCAGCTTCTTTCCCCAAGTTTAGAGAGGTAGATTCAGGTACATGCGAGTTTTCCAGAAATGTAACCTGAAAAACTACTTCACAGCCAGGCAGTGTTGGTGCATGCCTTTAGTCCCAGTCCTTGGGAGGCAGAGGCAGGCAGATCTCTGAGTTTGAGGTCAGCCTGGCCTACAAAGTGAGTTCCAGGACAGCCAGGAATACACAGAGAAACCCTGTCTCAAAAAACAAAACAAAACTTACCTCAGGTTGGACATGGTGGCACACACCTTTAATTTCAGGACTGGGGAGGCAGAAGCACAGGCAGGTGAATTTCTGTCAAGTTTGAGGCCAGCCTGGGCTACATAGAGAGTTCTAGAACAGTCAGGGCTATATAGAGAAATCCTATCTCAAAACGAACAAGAAAACTATATTTATTTATATATTTTAAGTGTGTGTGCATGCACACACATAGTGGGTATGCACGTGGAAGTCAGGCAGAGTTGATGCTCCCCTACTATGTGGGTCCTGAGGCTTGGACTCAGGTTGTCAGGCTTGGCAGCAAACACCTTCACCCACTGAGCCAGCACAAGCCCCAACATAGGCTTTGGGGGCAAGCAAAATGGGCTTGTATGAATGTCATTCTCCTAGTCAGTGACTTGCCCTGCCCCCTCCTGAGCCTGCTCAGCTAGCTGGAGTCTTACTAAGACCAAAGGAGGAGTCCAGTCAGTGTCTGAAGATGCAGCCAGGTCCTCCTCTGCTGGCTCCCTTGTCCCCAAACCTACTGCCTAAGCAGTTAGCCCCTGAAGTGGTCCCTGGCACTTTGCAGAGTGCAGATGAGACTAGGTGGACGGGCTCCATACAATCCACAGGACCTCAAGGCATCCCCAAGGAGAACTGGGGCTCAGCTCTGCAGGCCCAGGCTACCTGAGTACCACCTCCCCGCCAAGGTCCACCTACAAATCTGCCCAGAGTTAAAATATCTCTGAGGAATAACAGTATGGCAAGAGAATGATACGGGATCACAGCCCAGGAGAGCCCAGGTGACCGATGGATGGCCCAGTACAGCCCACAGTGACCAAAGGAACCTGGAATGTCTTAAGTCCTTTCACCTAAGAAAGATGTCACAGGGTCATTAGCACTGGGTTTTGCAGTATGAGTAAGAGGTTGTTAGGAGAATAGGAGGAAGGGGAACCACATTCCAGAAGAGGACAATGGGAAAGGGGAAGAGGAGAGAAAGGAATGAAGGAAGGTATAGCAAGTAGAAGTTAGTTGTGAGTGGGTGGCATGGGCTGGGACAGCAGGGCTGGGCATATGGTTCATTCTTTTGTGCTTTTACTTCCGGCACCGGGTATGAATGGAGAGGCAAGATGGAACCTGCATTTCACAGAGGGAATGTGACAGGCAGGCCAGTAATTAAAGGGACAGAGCAGGAAACTAGTCTGGTCATCCGCATTCCAGATGACAAGTTCTTTAAGGAAGTCACTGGGGGGATGCAGATGATGGAGGGGTATGATCTAGGTCACCAAGGCAGGAGCTGGAGAAGGGAGAGTCGAGGAGAAGCCTAGACAATGCAGGGGTCAGCCAGACCCTGACGACAACGCTGAAGAATGGTGTTTGCTGAAAGCCGGCAAACACTGGGATGGAACCCAGAACCTCATGCATGCAAGGCAGGTTCTCTACACCCTGATGCCCACCAGGATCTCCATTCAAGCCACGCCCCTAGCTCCACAGTGGGGGATTCTATGTAGCGGTTCCACCCAAGCCACACTCCCGACCCCCTCACCAGGTAGGGAGGTTTTACCCTTGAACTGTGTGCCCAGCTCCTGTCCCACTGTCATGACTACTGAAGGACAAAGGGTGCCCCTGGAAGGTGGGGGGGGGGTGTTGTTCCACGGCCTGCATTCCCCGGGCAGTCCATCGCAGCCTCTTAGCTCTAACACTAGCAGTGCTGGGGCTGGGAAGACCTCACTAGGAGTTGAGTGCAGGACTGACTCCACCGGCTGCTTTACACCCAGCTCCAGCTTGCTGGCCTCAGGCACCTCTAACGTTGCCAGGAGTTTTCGGATCTTGGCCTGCCACATGTAGGTAGCTCAGGCCCCTCCAGTAGTCTCTGGCCTCCAGGTTTGATAGGGTTTCCTTCCCTCATCATCTCTCTACACGGCATAGTAAGCAAAGGTTTAACTGGCCCATGCAGAAGTCTAGTCCAGGCGGCCTCCTTTCAGGATGGTCCTAGTAGGCAGTTTCATCCATCCTGTTACTGGCCCGGCTAGAGGCCAGTCAGCTCAGAACAGTTTCAGTAGCCCTGTGCACGCCGCTTATGGTACCCAAGAACATGGTTTGGGAGCCAAGCATATTTCCACACACATGTGGCCAAACTGGCTTCCATGGCTGGTGGATTCCATGTTCCAAAGCGGGTAGGAGGCTGAGGTGACGGGGCTTTTCCATGAGGATTCTGAGGCTCAAGCCTTTACTGTCACGGTCATCACTGTCATCAGAGCATCAAGATGTCTCAGTAGGCAAAGGCGCTTGCTGCTAAGCCCAATGACCTGAGTTTAATCCTCAGGAGTACATGTGGTAGAAGGAAAAGAACCCACTTTTGCATGTCATCCCCTGAAGTTCACACACACACTGTGACACCCTCCTCACTGGTTCCGGTTTGCCTTTTAAACTGTACGTTAGGGGCTGGACAGATGGCTCAGGGGCTAACGTACTTTCTGTGCAAGCATGAAGACCTGCATCCCACATCCAAGTACAAAGCCAGGTGTGGCAGTGTGAGCTGGGGTGGGGAGGGTCAGAGGCAGGAGGATTTCTGAAGTTTGCCAGCTGCTCAGCCAGCTTTAGCACCAGTGAGAAATCCTGTTTCAGGAAAAGAAAGCGGACAGGGATAGAACAGGGCGCCTTATGTCCTCTCCAGGCCTCCATGTTCACAGCTGGGTCCATGCACTTGTGTGCACATGCACACGAACACGAGTACACACATGCACATACACATGCATACCCACACTCACATACCAAAAATAAATGGCACTCTGTCATATGTGCAATTTACATTGTGTGTGCATGTGAGACATCAAAATCAAAAGAGGACTTCACAAGGGAGGAGAGGTTCTAAAGGGAGGAGGAGATGGTAACAGGGTAAGAATTACATCACAGTTTCTCTCACACACAGAGAGAAACAAAAAAACCTGCCAGATGTGCCGGAGGATGGCTCAATGGACAGGACATTTACCATAAAAGCACGAAGGCCAGTGTGGATCCCCTGACCCACATAAAGGCTGGGCAGGCGCACCTGGAGAGCTGACATGGGACCCCCATGTTGACTATAACTGTGACACCAGTCAACTCAGTGAGCTGAAGCTACAGTGACACACCTCAATAGAGTGAGAGTGTGTGTGTGTGTGTGTGTGTGTGTGTGTGTGTGTGTGTAGGGGTTAATGTCAACCTGAGGCCTCTACATGCATATGCACACATGTATGTTACACACATGTGAACATGCAAAAAGGCACATCTCTCTCTCTAAATGCATGCATGTACACATATACACACATGGGTGAGATAGCTCATTGTGTAAAGGTGCTTGCCACTGAGCCTGAAGACTGGAGTTCTATCACTGTATCCCACAAAGTGGGTGGCCTGCTAAGTTGTTCTCTGACCATGACCACCACCACTACCACACACACACACACACACACACACACTAAAAATAATAAAAAGTAGGTAGGCACAGTGGTATATGCCTAGTATCACAGTGCTTGGGAGGAATAGACAGAACAGGTTTCAGCCTAGCCTGGTTAACCTAGAGAGCTTCAGGCTAGTTTGAGAACCTGTCTCAAATAAAAATAAAAACAACAGTCAAAAAATATCAAGATCTGGGCATGGTGGTATATTCCCATAATCCCAGTTCCCATGAGCTGATATAGAAGAATGGCCAATCTATGCTAGGCAGTAAGTTCAAGGCCAACCTGGCCTACATGTGACCCTTTCTCAAAACACATCCAACAGGAGGGGGGACTATTTGGGAGGATGAAGATGGTGGGATGAGAGAGTCCTAGGAGACTAAATATGCACAATGCTCAACAGTATTATATACAAACATCAATGGAATATCTACTACTTTTGTATGCTAACAAAATATTAGGAAGTTATTCAGTTAATAACAAAATAGGAAATATTATTATATATTAATGGAGCTTCAAAAGTACTACTCATGCTCTGGGACATTTTAAACTTCATTATTCATAGTGTAGTAAGTAAAATAAAGGGTATTTGAACACAAGAAGGGGGGAACCCTTCACTCGAACCCTAACCCAAGCCCTTCAAGCCTAACAGTTCTCACAGGACCCACATGGTAGAAGGAAACACATACATACACACAGATAAGGGAGGGGGAGTCAGAGAAGAGTCAGGGGGACAGATACAGACCAATCAACCACCCTATTAAGGGTGAGATTGACTGCCATCCAGAAGAAATGGCCTTTGTGTGTGCCCTGGAAGAGGGGCGTGCATCACATGTATGCATGACACAAGATCAAGATGAAGGGGATTGAGGAGGTCAAGCAGCTAGGTGAGTTGCCTCACTGTTAACAGATCTGCAGGGTGGGGCTGGCCCTCCACAGCCCAGGCTTGTCCTACAGGTCACTTCCTCCCAAGGGTTCCAATTTCACACACTGTCTGGTATGGGGTAGAGAGACATTCAGACACAGAGTTAGGTGCATGCCTGTCATCCCAGCCCATAGGAGGCTGAGGCAGGAGGATTCTGAGCTGGTGGCCAGTCTGGGCTATAGAGTGAGCTCAAGGGCAGCCTGTGCTAAAGATTCTGCCTCAACACACCCACCCCACCCACTGAAAGACCCACTTGAGTTTCATAGCTACTCAAACAGCATGTGCTTCTGACCGTACAAAGCCAGAGGCTGGGCCAGTAGAATGGCTAAGTAGGTAAAGGCACTTGCTGCCAAGCCTTAAGACGTGTACTTGAATCCCAGCACTCGGGAGGCAGAGGCAGGCGGATCTCTGTGAGTTCGAGACCAGCCTGGACTACCAAGCGAGTTCCAGGACAGCCTCCAAAGCCACAGAGAAACCCTGTCTCGAAAAACAAAAAATAAAAAAATAAAAAATAAAATAAAATGACCCCTAAGCCAGGCATGTCAGGACACGGTGCTGGAGCTGAGAGTGCTACACCTTGCAGGCAACAGGAAGTTGACTGAGACACTGGGTGCTATCGTCACACAAGTGTCATGGATGTGCATGCATTTTCTCTTTCTCTCTCCCTTACCGCTCCCTTAAGTAAGTGTAAAAAACTTAAAAAGCAGGAGCTGGCTCAGTGGCTCAGCAGTTAACAGGACTTGTTATTCTTAGAGAGGACGAGGGTTTGGTGCCCAGCACCTAGGAGGTGGTTCACAACCATCTAGCTCCAGGGAACCTGGACCTGACCTCCTTGGCACCAGGCATGCACCTGGTACACACACACATATGCAAACAAACATTGCTCGTACACTGTGGTAGTTTGAATGTCATTGGTCCCCATAATCTCACAGGGAGTGGCACTATTAGGGGGTGTGGTTTTGTTGGAATAGTTGTGGCCTTGTTAGAGGAAGTGTGTCACTGTGGGTGCAGGCTCTGAGGGTTTTCTATGCTCAGGATAGCACCCAGTGTCTCAGTCAACTTCCTGTTGCCTGCAAGGTGTAGCGCTCTCAGCTCCAGCACCGTGTCTGCCTGCATGCCCCCATGCTTCCCGCCATGATGATAATGGACTGACCTTTGAAGCTGTAAGCCAGCAACCCTAACTAAAAGTTTTCTTTGTAAGACTTGCTGTGGCCATGGTGTCTCTTCACAGCAGTGAAAACCCTAAGGCATACACATAAAAAGAAATGTTTACATCTTTAAAATAAACAGAGCAATAACAAAAACAAAACACACCTCTGCTGGGCAGTGGTGGCGCACACCTTTAATTCCAGCACCTAGGAGGCAGAAGCCTGTGGATCTCTGTGAGTTCAAGGCCTGTCTGGTCTACAGAGCCTTCCCTACACTGGGAAACCCATCTCAAAATTACAAAAAAACAAACAAACAAAGCAAGCCAGATGTTGAACTATGAGGGTCCTAGCAACCGCCCCCCCCTTTCAGGTGGGCATCACAGAAGTACAGCTGCCTGCTTTTCTTCTGGGTATCTGTGTATATGTAGCCCAGGTTGGTCCTGAACCCTCTATGTAGCCCAGATGACTTTGAACTTCTGACCTCCTGTTCTCACCTCCCAAGCACTAGGATTACAGGTGTACCACCACACCCAGCTTATGTGGGGCTGAGGGTGGAACCAGCAGCTTTGTGCCTGAAGTCCCAGTCCCTTCTGGGAATCTTTTGTTTGTTTCCATTTCTTTCTGAGACAGAGCCTGACATTGGCCATGCTGGCCTTAAACTCACTATGTAGCCAACGATGACCCTGAACTTTTTTTGATCCTCCTGCCTCTACCTGCAGAGAGCTGGGGTGACAGGTGAACATTGGCATGTGTGGTTTCTGCTTTTGTTGTACTGGTCATCAGTCTTTTAAAAGGTTATGTCAGCTCAACTGGTTACTCAGAAATCAAAACTGGGCAGTAAGGTGGCTAGATGGGTACAGGTGCTGCCTCCAAACCTGACCCCATGAGCTCTATCTTCAGGACCCACATGGTGGAAGGAGAGAAGTGACCCTTGCAAGTTGTCCTCTCATTACAGCTAACTAAATAAATAAATACAATAAAATATTTAAAAATAAAGTCTTTGTGTCTAGAAATAGTTTTCATGAAAGTTGTTGGTTCTGACAAGATATGTTCAGCACACAGCAAAGCTTCCAAATAAAGGAGGGTGTGTGTGTGGAAAAATGGATCAACAGTGAAGAGCACTGACTGCCCTTGCAGAGGACTTGGGTTCAGTTCCCAGCACCCATACTGTGTGGTTCACAACTGCTACAACCTCAGTTCCAGGAATCTGACCCCCTCTTCTGGCCTCCACCGGTACTACATGTATATGGCACATACACATATGTTCAGGCAAACAGTCACAGGTAAAAACATATCTTAAGACAGAATCAAACTTCATGAGTGAGCTAAAGAGTAGTGTGTCAGCTGAAGGGTCAGGAGGACAGAGGAAATCAAACACTTGAAGAAGTCAGAGAGTTGCTTTCTTTCAGAGACTAGAAAATCACTTTGTCCTAGGTGGCAGCGAGACAGGAGCTGTGGACACAAGATGCCCTTCTCCCTGGGGGACCTGTTTCCTTTGATGATTTTAGAAATGAGTCCTTTCACTCATTCCATTTCTAAAAAAAAAATACATCAAATGGAGTCAGGGCAGGGGAACCCCGGGAGGATGCCACGGGAGGGGGGCTCCGGACTGAACTTCCAAAGGTAGGTCAATCTTTCCAAAGCAGGGAGTAGAACAACTCTTTAGCCTGGTGGAGGGTCAGCAAGATGGCATAGCAGGTAAGGCAGCTTGCAGCCATGCCCAACAAATGAGTCTGATCCCCAGGACTGACATAGTGGAGCTAGAGAACTAACTCTCCCAAGCTGTCCTTTGACCCCACATATGCACCCCCCATAAATAAATAACCTGGTAGTACCTGAACTCCAAGCAGAAAAAGGATCTCTGGAGGGAAGGGCAGATCTACACCACCACTCACCGTCTGAGACCCGCAGTCTCCTAATCTGTGGCCTTCACCACATTTTACAAAGCCACACACACAGCCTAGAGACAGAACTGTAGGCAGACCCAGGCTAGGGACCAGAGACATGACTGGGTGGGAGAGTGCTTGTGGTACAAGCTTGAGGACCACAGTCTGGATTCCAGGCACCCACACAAAAAGCCAGGGTGGGAGTGTGCACCTGTAACTCCAGCTTTGGAGCAGTGGAGACAGGCAGAGATCCCGAGGGTTAGCTGGCCACCCAGTCTAGCCAAACCAGAGAGTTCCAGGTTCAGTGAAAGACCAGGACTCAACAGAAGTGAAAGGTGACTGAGAAGGACTCTTGGCATTGAAGTCTAGGCTGCACGTTTGTGTGTGTGGATGTGTGAGTACCAGCATGCACTTTCCTGCATGTGTGCACACATACCTCCCCTCCCCCACTCACCCTTACCACAAGTGCTGACAGACTATGATCCATGGGTCAGACACTTGAATTTGTAAATAATCTTTTTATTGGAACAAGGCCACACCCCCTCAGTTACATATAATCTGCAGCTGCTTTGGAGTAGCTGTCCTCGGTCTAAAACATTTACTACCTGACTCTTTTTCCTAATTATTGTTTGATCAATTCCACCTCATTTCCCTCTTCCTCTATTGCAACTCATTTATCCCCACCACCAACTTCGTGTGTGTGTGTGTGTGTGTGTGTGTGTGTGTGTGTGTGTGTGTGTGTGTGTGTGTACCCATGGAGTACTCTTACTATTACCAGTATGTACCTGGGTGACTGGAGCCTCTCAGGGACCACAGGGACCTTCCAGGGGAGCCTCTCAGGGACCACAACCCTCAAGAAAATCAACTCTCCTTCCCCGGGCAGCCACCAATTAACAGTAACTTCTCAGCTAAGGGTGAGACTCCAGGAGCCCCTCCCTGCCCATACTCTGTCTGACTTGATCATGTGCATAGTATGGGTTTTTGCAGAAGCAGTTTGCTAGTTCCTCTACTGTAACTAATTAGCTTGTTCTGGAAGGAGGGCCAATTTCTACCATCAAAAAAATGTACCAGGGATCACCACGAGGGAACACCCATTATTATGCTTGACAGCAGACGGGATTAGAACGAAGGAAGTGCAGAGGGGATTAACTACGGGAATCATCACTGAGTTCCAGAGCACTAAACATGCAAACATTTTAGCTTCCCTACAAGCCTAAGGAGGTCAGCTATAATGGCTTAGAAGCTAAGGGCATTACTGCTCTTGTAGAGATCCTGGGGTCAATTACTAGCATCCACACAAATGCTCACAACTGTGGATAACTCCAGTCCCAGGGCAGCCGATGCCCTCTTCTGACCTCCACAGGCACAAGGCACAAGTGTGCATAGACGCACTCATACACATAAAATAAAATTTAATATTAACATTTGAGAAAAACTTTATTTTTATGTTATGTGCACTGGTGTTTTGCCTGCCTGTATGTGTGAAGGTGTCAGATCCCCTGGAACTGGAGTTACAGACAGTTGTGAGCTGCCATGTGGGTGCTGGGAACTGAACCCCAGTACTCTGGAAAAGCAGTCAGTGCTCTTGACCACTGAGCCATCTCTCCAGTCCCAAATATTAAAATTTTTAAAAGAAACTTTTAACTTAAAAGAATCCAGCTAGCCGGGCGTTGGTGGCGCACGCCTTTAATCCCAGCACTTGGGAGGCAGAGGCAGGCGGATCTCTGTGAGTTTGAGGCCAGCCTGGTCTACAAGAGCTAGTTCCAGGACAGCCTCCAAAGCCACAGAGAAACCCTGTCTCGAAAAAAAAAAAAAAAAAAAAAAAAAGAATCCAGCTATAAACCATTCACATAAGTCAGCAGGGGGCAGGCAAGATGGCTCAGTGAGTAAAGACTGTGGCCAAGTCTGACCACTTGAGTATTTGATCTTGAGGCCCAGGACTCACAAGGTGGAGGAGAGAACTGACTGGCAAGTTGTCATCTGACCTCCACACAAACACCCCATACAAAATAAATAAATAAAAACACAATAAAATTTAAAATGTAAGTCGGCAGCCAGTTCCTAAGGTAGGAAAATTCCAGCACCTAGCAAAGGCCTTCATTAGTATTCCTTTTACAACTACAATGGCGTGAGCTTGAATATATTTTAACATATCCAGGTATCAAGGTCAGGCTGCAAGCTGCCTGTGACAAGGGCGATGGTGGAAGGGATATTTTCTTCCTCCCACTTTTGTCTCTAAAGATATAGGGTCTTGTTGTGTTCCCCAAGTGGGGTCCCACATCTTGGCTCAAGTGATCTTGCCTCAGTCTATGAATGGGTGGGAGCCACCATGTCTGGTTGATTTTTTATTTGGTTAACAGTGATATTTGGTTGTTTTCTGTTTCCATTTTCACATGTGTGTATGGGTGGGTGGATATGTGTATATATGCATGTGTGCGCCCCTGTGAGCAAGCACGTGGAGGCTTGGGGTTGATAACGGGAATCATACTCAATCACTCTTCCACACGACTCATCGAGGCAGAGTCTCCCATCAAGCCTGAGCTCAGCAGCACGGATAGCCATCTAACTCTAGGGACCCTCAAACTCTGCCTTCAGAGGCCAAGCTCACAGGTATGCTGCCAATCTTGCATTTATGTGGGCTCTGGGTCTGAAGATGATCAAACTCTCTAACCACTGAGCTGCATCCCAGCCTCTAAGGTGGTAACTGAACACATGGGGGGCTGGAAGAACCATAAACAGCAGGGATAATACTTGACAGACTACACCATTTATTTATTTGTTTGCCTGATTATTTATTTATCGAGGCAGATTCACACGTAGCACAGGACGGCTGAAGCTATCTTGAACTCCTGATCCTCCAGCCTCTACCAGTTCCTTTCCTTCTAATATATTCAGTCTTGAATTCACCAATTGCCATCAGTTTTATACTTAACATATTTGTGTGTGTGTGCACGCGCCACAGTATGCATGTGAAGGCCAGAAGACAACATGAAGGAGTTGAATCTTTCCTCCCTCCAAAGTCCCAGACTCAAACTCAGGTTGTCGGGGCTGGCAACAAGCACCTTTATCCAATGAGCTATCTCGATGCCTCAACCACCATCAGTTTTAAAATGTTTTCATCACACCAAAGACACCTACAAGCTTACTTAGTTGTGACTCCCCCAGCCACTGGCAAGTACAAATTCACTCTGTCCGTGGGAAATGCCCACTCTGGACACTTCAAGCTCATTCATGGATAAGCGCTTTCTTTTCCTTGCAAAATAGTAGTTCACCATATGGATGGGCTACATAGATCAGACCAGCATGGACATTCAGTTTATCTCCATTACTGAGCCTTTATGAACAATCCTAGGAACATCTGTGCAGATGGACCCTGGCTTGCAAGTTTGTATTATGATTTTTCAACTTTATGACTGTATAAAATCAATACCCATCCATCCAATAGAAACTATCCTAGGAGATGGCTTGGTGGATAAAGGTGCTTGCTGCACAAACATAATTCCTGGGACCTACATATGATGGAAGGAGAAAACTGACATCACGAAGTTGTCCTCTGATCTCCACCTGAGTGCCATGGTAGACACATCCCCTCCCCGCCAACACTCCCCCATGAATAAGTAAAAAAGAAACTACACTATGCTGCTTGCTAGATGTATTACAATGTATTTTTTTCTTTTGTTTACACTAGGATGCTAGGACCTCATGGCCATAAAGCAGGCACTGTACCACTGATTCTACAAACACAGCAGAACCGTTTTTTTACTTTTTTATTTTGAGACAGTCTCAGTAGGTTGCCCAAGGTGACCTCAAACTTACCCTGTAGCCTAGGAAGGCCTTGACTTTATGCTCCTCCTGTTTCAGCTTCTCGAGTAGTTGGAATGGTGCACCTGTGCCACCAGACCAGGCTTTATTTACTTACTTAAAACTGTATCTTACAGGGTAAAGGCATTTGCTCCCAAACCTGGCAAGCTGAGTTCAATCCCCAGTACTAACATGGTAGGAGAGGACCAATTTCCCCAAGTTGTTGTCTGCTGACCATGTACACATGTCCACACACTATATATACAAATGTATACACCCCTACACACACACACACACACACACACACACACACACACAATGCATGCAGTGAAAAACTTTAAAAAATAGCTCACAAAGTAACACGTTTAAGACATTTTCATACTTAACTTTGTCCAATCTCTACCCCACTTTCTCCAATATACCCTTCCACCCTCAATATTCCCCCTTCCACGTCCATTATCTTATGTGCGATTCTATTGTCTTCCCCATTTCACGGGCCCCTTTCTAGTTTTCCACCTAGATAATATATATATTTAAGAATTAGAAGAAAGGAACCACATATTCGATAAAACATGGTATTAGTGAGGAATGGGCCCAGCTTTAAATTGCATTTTCAACTTCTGATAGTTCCTCAGGACACTATCTCACCAGAAATCAAAGACCACGCCCCAAAACATTTCTGTGTGCGCGCACACACCCAGGTTCATGAGTGGAGGACGGAAGATGAGGTTGGGTGCCCTACTGGGGTCAGAGTTTCTCACTGAACCTGGGATCCAGCAAGCCCAGCCTTTATCCACCACTCTACTAGGTGTGTGTACCTAGTTTTTTGTTTGATACAGGGTCTCACTATGTAGCTCTTATAGGCCTTGAACTCACCTGGAAGAACCAGCTGGCCTCAAACTCAGAGACCACCCCCAACACCCCATCCCCAGAGTGCTAGGACTAAAGGTGTGCACAAACACAAGCACTCTTGGCTTCTGTTTGTTTTGGTTTTTCCATGCAAGTGCTAGTTTCTTCACTCAGGTTCTCATGCTTACACAACAAGCAACCCGCCTAGCCCTTCTTGTAGCCTTGTCCAGGATGAGACACCTCACTCTAGGTTTAACCTCAAGATTGTCAGTCAGTTTTCCCAAAGCAACTGCAGCCTTCTAAATTCCTACCGAGAGGATAGAAGGGTCACCATCCCTCTATCCGGCACCTGCCCTCCTCTCTTTTTCTCCTCTGCCTAGAAGGATGGGATCTGCAGCCTATACTTGCCAGGCAACCAGTATAGAACAGAGCATGCTCACAAGTCCCCATCTCTTCCAAATTTCAGTTAGCACTTCCTGGGCCACATAACCTAAGCTCCCTTGCTGCAAAACCAAGGAGGCTCAATGGTTTTGCTCTACATCTGCAGAGCAACAGTGAAAAATCACTGAGTGGTGTATTTTAAAGGTAACTTTATGGCATATGACTTGTATCACCATGAAGCTGTCACACAAAAAGAGTAAAAGATCCTAACCAAACTGACATATTGAAAATGTAACCATACACTATTTCTTAAATGTACTGTCAGAACCTTTAGAATCCCCCCCACCCCTTGAAAGATATAATACAAGTCAATGTATCTGTTAGTAATACTTTGTTTTTCTAGCCTGGGTCCCTTGGAGCCTAAGACAGCTTCAAACTCACTGTGCAGTCACCTCGCCTCTGTTTGGAGTACTGGAGTCCTAGGCTTGCACCACCACACCCTGGCTTACACAGAGCTGGGGACGGAACCTGGGTTTTGTGCTCAGCACAAGCACTCACGAAACGCACCACATTCCTGTTGAGCCAAACATCTTATACTTAACTGAAGAGGTGACTCTATTTACTCACGAAGGCAGAGAAGCCAGCTTAATTCGGTTTACTCACAACCGGATTTGAATGAGAAAGAGGCCGAGTGACATCGAGACTGCTGCAGGGGTGACACACCAAGATCCAGGGAGGACATTGTTTTAAAGCTTTCCTCACTCTGCTAGCTGCATTCCTCTCCGAAAAATCAACTCCTCCCGGTCCCTCCAGAGCTGCCCCTGAACTGTCTTGCACCTGGTGAGAGGGTTTTTTCCCCCCACAATGTAGCCAGCTCTAGGTTCCTTTCAGCAAGGAAGGCGTTTACTTAACAAGTAACAAAGAAATAAGATGGGCTAGGTCTTAGACAGGATTTGGAGTTTTAAGTAATTTAAGGCAGCTGGAAGTGAAAATTGCTGGAAAGGCACAGAAGAAATGGGAACATGACCCAGGATGGGAGAAATGAAGGAGACGTTGATAGGAGATCAGAACTATGTTAAACTCGTGGTAGATAAACACAGGGCGGCACAGCTGCTCACCACAGCCAGGGTGCCTGGGGTGGGTAAGCGGTACAAGTGGCCAAATTGCTACTGTGTGACAAGAATGTAAATTACACCCAGCTATGCAAGAAACTGCCCATGGGCCACTTCAGTAGGGAAAGTCCAGAGCCATTCACCAGTGAACTTAAAGACATCACAGAACCTCTGAATTCCTCTACTTGGTGACATTGAAAATAGAAACAACCTGGGTGCCCAGCCCTTGAGAAGTTGGGTTCAAGGCCAGCCTGGGATGGGGTAAGACTCTAGCTGTGCCCGTTTGTGAAGGGTGGAAAGACGGAACCCACTTCACAAATGGACATAAGGGGCTGGGTAAGTGGCTTTTTTCTACGCAAGGAACTGGGTTCAAGTCTCGACATAATGATATAAAACAAAACAAACGTTTACTCTTTACAAGATAAATCCTTTTTTGTTTTAGAAGTCCTCGTCCCTACCCCAGAGAAGGGCTTAGGAACCAACAAGAGTAACAACAGGGACAAGTTTAAATCCTGATCCAATCCAAATCATCCAGACACCCAACTCCCCTGAACTCACCGACAATCTAGGATTGCAGGTGAGATGGCTCAGTGGACAAAAGTATTTGGCAGCACAAGCCTCGTAACCCTAGTTCGAATCCCAGACTCACATAGAAGTGGAAAGAGAATCTACTCCAAAGTCGTCCTCTGGCCTCCGGCACCCGCACTCACACACATGACGCACACACACCAGTCCTCCGGGTCTGGAAGCGGGTCCATATGCACAGGTTATATAACAGTTGAGCGCCGACCATATGTCAGACTCTCCACTAAATCCCTTTTACGTTTTACCTCACTGAACCCACATCTAGTCCTTACTCTCATTTTAACGAGAAGACTGAGACTTGGTGATGTTACATGTCGCAGAGAGGATAGAACTGGGACCAGAACCCTAGGTCTGATGAGACAGAGACGTCTCTCCCTACAGTTCAGACGCCTGCAAAAACAAAGAAAAAAAAACACCTAACCCCTTCATCTTCAAATCGCCCTCCCTCATCAAGCTGTGTGCACGCTCCCAGCAAGAAATGGAAAGGCCCTTGAACGCTGCAGCCCCGGATTCCAACGCCCTCAAAACAGAGAAGAGACGGAGGAGGGAGACGCGCTGCTTCTGTGATAAACTTGGAAGAACTTTCCCCCCTCCTGGTCAGCCGTTTCTTCCACCAGGCTACAGGTAATTAAAAGAGAAGATAAGGAGAGGACAGCAACAACAAAACGCTCAATTTGGCTGCGAGCAATCAAAGTTGCAGCGCACCTGCTGAGTTCTCAGCCCGGAAGGAATCTCGAAAGCAAGAAACGAAACACTCCCGGTTTGCACGCAAACGCTCGCAGGCAAGGGTGTCAAGATTTCCGGAGGACCTAAAGTGGTGCAAGGGATTGCTGTGGGGGTCACTCCACCCTTGACCCGGCCCTGGTGTCCCCAAGCTAGGAGCAAAGAGCTGCACTTTATTGAGTGGCTTTTCTCTCTCCTTTCCAGGAAAGGTGGCCGCAGCGTCCACGGCGCTGGGACAGGGTTGTTGGGTATGGTCTGCACCACTGTACCCCACATTCTCCACTTGGAAACCCCTTGTATGAAGAGGTCACCTGCACGGGAGGCGTGAACGGCTCTGAGGTACCTTTGGGAGTGTGCTGTCTAGCAAATAGTTCCCAAAGGGTCCCCGTCCCCGGTTCCTGCGCCGCGAAATTCGCCCCGGCCCCCTCACCTCCGCAGGGTCCCTCACAGGCCGCTCTCTGCCCTGCTGGCTCCTGGGTCGCTCCCACAGCCTCCGCCCGGCCTCCCAGGAGCCGGAAGCGGTGTGCTATGCGAGATCAAGCTGCGCGTGCGTAGGCCGTCCCCAGGGGGCGGGGTCCGGAAGGGGGCAGGGCCTCGCCAAGAGGTGACTCCTCCAGGCACCTGGGACTTTGGGACTTTGCACTTGGCTGGGTCTATCGTTTTTATCAACCTCAGCCCTCAACATGCGTGTGTACCGGTACACCCAACACTCGTGCACACATGTGCCCACACACGTGCAGACACACGTACACATCACACGCACAAACGCCTAGAAAACAGGAAAAAGAACAGAAAGCAAAAGAGTTACCACGAAAATCCCCGTGTCGGGGTGGGCACACTTGCCAAAGCAAACAAAGGTGGGAGTTTTCTTCGTTGAGGCTCAATTTCCTCGTCTATGAAGGAGATGGAAAGGTAGATGAGGGCACCTCACAAGGAGTTAGGTGTTTGCCACAAAAAATGCTCAGCACGCCGGGCGGTGGTGGCGCACGCCTTTAATCCCAGCACTCGGGAAGCAGAGGCAGGCGGATCTCTATGAGTTCGAGGCTGGGCTGGACCGACAGCCTCCAAAACAATACAGAGAAACCCTGTCTCGTAAAACCAAAAAAAAAAAAAAAAAAAAAAAAAAAAAGTGCTCAGCACAACAAAGCTGGCCCTTGCTGCTATCTGCACAAAATCTCCAGGATCACAACCTTCCATTCAGGAAATTGGAGGTTGCAGAAACTGTTGACCACCAAGAATGTATTTGTTGGGGTTTGCTTATCAACTGGCTCTGGTAGGCCACCCCTGTCAATCTGCTTTGCTCACTGTTGGATTGTCTAGCTCAAGGATAAGCCGTTTCTCTAAAGAACTCTCCCAGAAAACAGTTCCGGCTCTGCCGAACATTCTGTAAATGACTCACTTCTACCATTGTTTCCTAAATGCAGCAGCAGGCAATCTGTACAGAAAGGGAGGCTGAAGATGTAGCTCAGTAAGTAGAGTGCTTGCCTAACATGCATGAAACCCTTGGTTCCACACCCAGCACCACATACACTGACTGTGGTGATGCATGACCGTAATCCCAGAAGAACTGGAAGTTTGGGTCATCTTTAGCTACATAGCAAGTTTGAAACTTGAGGGCAGCCTGGGCTATGTGAGACCCTTTCTGAAAGAAAAAAGTGGGGAAGGGAGAGAGAAAGGGTGATGGGGAGGCCACTGGGTGGAGGGAGAAGAGGAAGAAAGGAGAGAAGAAAAAGAAACCATGACATCACACCTACTCAAAAGTAGGAAGACAGCAAGTTCAAAGTCTTCCTGGACTACTGAGTGAGTTCAAGGGCAGCCTGGATAACTAAATAAGAGTCTGTTTCAAAAAGTAAAAAGAAGGCTGGAGGTGTGTCTCAGAGGTAGGGTACCTGCCTAGAATCCCCCAGTAAGATACTGGGGGCAAGGTACAGCACAATACTGGCTTATGTGTTGTGTCTCCTTGGTCTCATCACCATTACAATGAATAGTAATAGCCACAGGCAGAACACCCATAGTTATTTAATTAGGAAAATGACACTTTGAAAGAAGAGGAGGACAGGATGATGAAGAAAAGCCTGTCACTCAGGTGTTCTGGAGGCTCCAGGTCTGTTGTTCTTACTTCAAAGTCTATGCACACCCTACGGCCTCCTAGCAGTCTCAGATAACTGGTTCTCACCTGGGGATACTCTGCCCAGCACTAACACAAGAGATTTGACAATGTTTGGAGACTTTTTGCCACAACATTAGGCTAGGCAGGTACTGTTAGTGCCTAGTGGATTGAGGTCATTGTTGTAAGAGTTACTTGGCCCCCAAGGTCAATGTCCTGTACTTGAACCTTGGACTTGCCTGAGTCTTGATTATAAATACTCTGTGGTTTGAATTCTTGCTATAAACTGTATTCTCTCTCTCTCTCTCTCTCTCTCTCTCTCTCTCTCTCTCTCTCTCTCTCTCTCTCTCTCTCTCTCTCAAACAAGATAGGTTGGCCTTGAATTCTATCTAGCCTACTTCAGTGTTGAACTTCTGATACTCCTACCTCTCCACCTCCTGAGTTCTGGGAGAATCAGACCATGGCTCAGTAAAGAAGCTTGCCACCAAGCCTGATCACCTGAATTCTATCCCCGGAACCCACATGGTGCCAGAAGAGAACTGAGAACTGACCTCTGTACACACACACACACACACACACACACACACACACACACACACACACCAAACAGAAAACAAAAATAAACAAAATGCAACTCAAACAAACGTCAAGCCCTTCCACATGTGGTCTTAACTCACAATGAGCTTCATAATATACTAGGTTGAGTCCCTACTCCAAAGTGATGATGGGTCCTTAAAGGAGGGGAGATTGGAGTCTGACCTGATGACACAATCAGTAAAGTCACTGTTCTTGGGAGCACAAGGACCTAAGTTCAGTCCTCCAGAACCCATGTAAAATAATAAATAAATAAAGATGCACGCGGGGCACAGTGCTTGTAATCCCACTAGGCAGAGAGAGATAGGAGGACCCCTGGGGCTTTCAGGCAACAGCAAGTTCCAGGTTTTGTGAAGACCTTGTCTCAAAAAATGGAGAGTGACAGAGGGAAATACCCAGAATTAATCACTAGCCTCTGCACGTGTGTGAACACATGTGCATACATGTCCCTGCATGTACCTGTGCACACATCACACGTAAAACAAGATGGAATGGCACATAAGGTAGGACTGCCAAGACTGTCCTTTGGCGTATATACATGAACACCTATCAGTGCACACAGGAACAAACACACACAAGACATAAAGATAAAAGAGAAGAGTTTGGGACCCCAATGTGCACATCAGGAGAACATTGCAGGATGATGCTGTCACAAGCTGTAGCGCTACCAGAAGCCAGAAGAAACCTGACTTCCTGTACATACCTTGACCTTGGCCAGCCAGGTCCCAGAACTGTGACGGAATACATTTCTGAGATTTTAGCCAGTAAGTGCCAGGCATTTTGCCACCACATCAGATAAATACCTGCATGAGTCGAGGTCCTGCTGGATTTTTACGAGGCCAAAGCTGAGTTAGGGAGCTTAGTCTCCATCCTCAGTGACTGACTGGTCCCTCTGCTTCTCTCCAGGTGGCTGCGGACGCACGCTCACACCGGTGAGAGTGAAATAGAGCCAGAATGTACCAGAGAGAATGGAGGGACACACGGAAGAAAGAGGGCTGACACCCTCACTGGGTGGATAGATGGGGCTGGACTCACCTGAACTCAGCAAAGGTTTGCCGCACAGAGGACAGTTAGAATGGCCCAAGAAGGTTCCTCGAACCAGCTGGTGCCCATTGACACACTCCCGCCTCCCTGGAGCATCCTGGGTCTTATCCTTTAGGTGTGCAGGGCTCTTCCCCTGCATGAGACAATGATGGATCTCAGGACATCTTCTGCGTGGTGTGGTGTAAGCCCCTCAATACACACGAGTGGCCAGGCCCCGCCCTGAGGACCGCCAAGCACCAGGTTCCACCCACAACACACTCTCACTGCTCTCATGGCTGGACCCAGCCCCTGCCCTACAGAGTAAAAACGCGCAAGCTCTGGACTTGAACTTCCATCAATCTGCACCCTGGAAATAGCCACCCCCAGCCCCCACAAGAAATCCTGTATAAACCCTGCCTTCTGTTCAGTGCTTCTCACCTGAGCAGAGACAGCCACCCTCCTGGGTTTTCCCCACATCTCTTGTGTGAGGTTTGTTGTGGGGTGTGACTTTGTGGTATTCCTTGGCTCCCGCCTGCCGAGATACCTTTCCCTTCAGAGCTGTAACATTTCACATCTGGCCCTTTCATGTCCTCCACCTCCCTGTATCCAGTTCTGGCTTGAATCCCAGGGTTCCTTTGTCAAGGCGACCTTACCTAGCTGGACAAAGAAGAGAGAGTCCCCCGGGTTCCAGCTCAACCCCTCACCTTCTCCTTCTGCCTGGTGACCCTGCTTCGGAGGGAGCTCAAACTGCGCTTCACTCTGGTGCTCTTGTCTGTCTTCTCGTTCTTGCCAGGACCATCCTCACTCCTAGAGGGTGGGAAGGAGGTGACAAAGGGCTCCAGGCCATTCTGAGGCAACTCTGGGAGGTGCTCCAGGAATCTGTCTACCCCTTGATGTGACCTGTTTGGAGTTCCCAATTCCCTATTGTTCCTTCCCTTTTTTCCTTCTCCTCTTCCCCTTCATCCCCCCTCCCCTCACTCTGCAGTCAGTCCTTGAACCCGTGATCATCCTGTCTCAACCTTTGCTCTCCAGGTGAAGTCAGCTCTTAGGGGACTTGGTGTGAAAGTCCTACTGTAGCCACCAATGGCAGCTTGTGCTTACTCAGACAAGAACTCAAACCAGGTGAGGCTGGAGTGGGCTCCTCCAGGGCTGGTGGACATGTGAGCTCGCTGACGGGCCCTGTAGGAGCAGAGGAGGACAGACATCTAGGTTCCCAGGCAGCTCAGTCCTTATCCTTTATTTCTGCATCCCCAGGGCTTCAGGCGCATCCTGTGGATCCTGTCGGGGGCCCATGACAGCAGGCTGTCCAGCAGAGGGCGGTGGTACTGTGTCTTGGACCAACCAGCATGTCAGGAAAGTTTTCTGACAGATTTTAGGAGACAGACGCCTTTTCTCCTTTGCTTCATTCTCTGTTAGGGTTCCTTCTTCATCTCTGCATCCTCCTCTTCAGCATCCTCCCCTTCCTCCTCTTTTTCCTTTTCTTCCTCCTCCCCCTGGCCCCCTCCCTGTCTCATTCTTAACCTCCTCCTTCCGTCCTTCCTTCTCCTCCTTCCTTGGCAGAGTCTCACTACATAGCTCAAGTTAGCCTTAAACTCACAGTCTTCGTGCTTCATCGGTCTCCCAAAAGTTGGGGTGGCAGGCAAGTATCATCACAACTTCCTTCTCTCTACCAGATCCCTGTGACTACTCCTCCTATGCCCATTCTCATCCCCTCACACCCCTCTCCTCCAGGGTAAATACCCCCCTGTTTCCCCCTAACTGCCCCCTGTCTGTCTTCTCCCTAGCCTTCATACCTGCTCCCTTCCCACTTACCCATGGTACTGTCGAAGTTCCTGAAGGACTTGTTGCACTATCAACCTAGGGAAGGGTGGATTATAAACATATGCGCCATGACCAGACCCTAAGGCCCCATGCACACCCTAACTGGGTGCCCTGAAGACCCCATGGAGTCTTCCTCCTGGGCAAAGGCTTGTTTGGGAGAGAAGCCCCATTATGTGAGACAAAGCCAGATTAGGCTAGCATGGTCAATTACTTTTAAAAAAAATTGGGGAGGGGGTTTGAAACAAGGTCTCATGTGTTTCAGGCTGACCTTCAACTTACAATCAGCTGAGGATGGTTTGACCTCTTCCTACTTTCCTGCCTCCACCCACTGAGTGCTGGGATGACAGGTAGACACTACCTCATGCCTGGTCTATGTAGTACTAGGGATGGAACCCAGTGCATGCGAGGTGAGCCCTCTACCAAATGAGCCCCAGCCCCAGCCATGGCTGCTCACAGGCAGCAGTCACATTCTCTGGCCCAGCCTCTACCCGCCTCCCCCTACCCAGTCCGCTGGGCACTCCTGCCTGCTGTGGGGCAAGCCCTCTACCCGCCTCCCCCCACCCAGTCAGCTGGGCACTCCTGTCTGTCGTGGGACAGACACTCACACATGGTCTGGTTCCACGTGATCCTTTTCCAGGCTCTCCAGCACAGGTGGTTCAAGGCCTAGAATCAGCCCCCAGCACAGGGGCCATGGGAATGAGCAAGGGTCCGGCGCTACACCTGCCTACACCAGCCCCGGAAGCACAAGAGGCTGAACATATTAACACTAGCAGTCTCTCAGGGAGGAGAGACAGGAAGAAGCCCTGGACCAGGGACTGTCTTGACGTGTCTATGCAAACTTAGCAGACTCTCCCAGGCACCCCCAGGAGCCACACTCACTGTTCCTTCTTTCAGAGGAAAGGCAAGGAGGCTCAGACCCACTCAAAAAGCAGGATTTGTATGAGTGACAACAGAGAAGTGTAGTCTTTGGATAGAGATTCAAAGACAAAGAGGGAAATAGAGTCAGAGCTGGAGAGGGAGGGAGGGAGAGTGAAAGAGGGCAAAAGAGAGGATGTAGAGAAGAGAGAGGTGGAGAGAACAATGGGGAGGGGAGAGAGGAAAGAAGGGGAGAGGGAAGGAGGGAGGGGCAAAGAGGGGCGGGGCAGAAGATGGCTCAGCAGGTAGAGGCGCTTGCTACCCTGGACTCACACAGTGGGAGGAAAGAATCAACTCCACATGTGTGCTGTGTATATGCACATTCTTCTCAACACATCACACACACATTATTAATAATAGTAAGAATAAAATAAAAAAGGAGGAAAGGAGAGAGACGGAGAGAGAGAGGGAGGCACAGAGAGGAGGAGGAAGCTGAGTACCCACAGACAGGCAGATGGCAGACATTGGAGGCCACAGCCTCTTCTGGACCCATCAGGCTGCCCACTTCCTTCCCCAGTGACGCCGTGGTCCCTCCATAGCTCCTGTCATCCCCGGGGCCCAGTTGGGGCGCCACCCATGGAGTGCTTCCCTGTCTCAGCCAGGCCTGGCTACCTTGCACAGGTGCTGGGGACTCCTCTGAGCCAGAAGCCAGTTCCAGACAGCTGATCTCCTCACAGGACACAGGCACTGACTTGGATCTTAGCCTTTTCTCAGGGCTGCTACAATCCTGTGGGGGGGAACAGGATTAATTGCTCTGCCCCAGGTCAGGGGCACCCTGGGGTACTACACTTCTTCCCCCACCTCCAACTGCCAGCCACATCAGGGCCTTTATGCAATCAGACTGTGAGTCTTTCCCAGAACCCTGAGTTATATTTGAGGCTGTGGTAACTCAAATCCATATGAATGGAAATCCCCCCAACCATGGGTCATGTTTAGGGACAAAGGTGTCCGGGACACAGGCAATACATTCCCCAGGTGTCTGAGACACATTCTCCCTGGATGCAGCCCCCAACCATGTTTTCCTTCCATTGAAAGCTGCACCCTAGGTTTGGATTCTCTGTGCCTGACTGGGGCTTCAGACAAGGGAACAGGCTCTCTCTCCTTCCCCTAGCCCACTGGTAACACTTATGGCCAAGATTCTCATTCTCTCTCTCTCTCTCTCTCTCTCTCTCTCTCTCTCTCTCTCTCTCTCTCTGTCTCTCTCTGTCTGTCTCTCTCTGTCTCTCTCTGTCTCTGTCTCTGTCTCTCTCTGTCTCTCTGTCTCTCTGTCTCTCTGTCTCTCTGTCTCTCTCTCTCTCTCTGTCTCTCTCTCTCTCTCTCTCTCGTGTGTGCACACACACATGCACATGCACACACATGCTTGTGTGCACATGAAGAGAGCAGAGAACTGTGGGAGGTATTCCTCAAAGTGCAACTACCAGTTTTGTTTCAGAGAAGATTGCTCACTGACCTTGTAAATTAGGCTGTGCTGGTCAGCGGGTGAGTCCCAGGGGCCCTCCATGCCTCTGCCTTCACAAGGCTGGGATTACAAGCATGCCTCACCACAGCTGGCTTTTTCTACGTGGGTCCTGGGTATCCAACTCAGAGCCTTGTGCTTGTAAAGCAGACACTTTTCTGATGGTGCTGTCTTTCCAGTCCCATGAGTCTCCTTTGATGGGAACATGTCTATCTTAAGAGAAGACCCTTTGATCCTGGGGTAGTGCCAGATGTGGCTATGGTGTGTCCTATCTGAAACTCAGGTTGGAGTTGAATCCCCATTGTGGGGTATTAAGGGGATGGAAATCTAACCATCTGACTCTAGACATAGTCCTTGGGGAGGAGACTAGGGTTGCATTAATGCTGTTTAGGCTGGAACACCCTTGGGTGCAATTTTTTGTGTGTGTGACAGGCTTTCACTGAGTAGCCTTGGCTACTTGCAGCTCACTCTGTAGACCAGTTTGATCTGGTCTCAAATTCAGAGGTCCACCTACTTCTGCCTCCTGAGTGCTGGGATTAAAGGTGTACACCACCATGCCCATCCCACCTTTAAAGATTGTGTATGTAAACTGGGCCATGGTGGTACACACCTTTAATCCCAGCACTCAGGAGGCAGAGGTAGGAGGATTTCTGAGTTTGAGGTCAGCTTGGGCTGCAGAGAGAGTTCCACGACAGCCAGGGTCACACAGAGAAACTTCAACTTATTCACGTACAGTGCATGTATGTGCTTGTGTAGCTACGTGTGTGGAGGCCAGAGGTCAATACTGAGTGTTTTCCTCACCGTTCATCTTATACTTAAAATTTTAATTAATTAATTTGTGTTTTTTGTGTGTATAGGTGTGTGTTTGTATTTATATGTGTGTATAGGTGTGTGTATTAGTAGGTGTGTAGAAGCATGCGCTTGTATTCATATGTGTGTAGAGGTGTGTGTTTGTATTTGTAGGTATGTAGAGGTGTGTATTTGTATGGGTGTAGTGGTGTGGGTTTGTATTCATAGGTGTGTAGAGGTGTGGGCATGGTTACATGTGGAGGTTAGAGGACAATTGGGATTGAATTTAAGTGATCAGGAGAGGTGGCACGTGCCTTTACTCCCTGGGCCTTCTCACTAGCCCTCCACTTGATTTTTATGTATTTATTTACTTTTGGAGGCAGCATTTCTCACTGAGTGTCACTGAGTCTGGATTCATCAGCTGGGCTACGTCAGCTGACCAGTGAGCTCCAGGGATCACGTCTCACCCCTGCCCATGCCCCTTCTTTTTTTTTTTTTTTTTTTTTTTTTTTTGGTTTTTCGAGACAGGGTTTCACTGTGGCTTTTGGAGGCTGTCCTGGAACTCTCTCGGTAGACCAGGCTGGTCTCGAACTCACAGTGATCCGCCTGCCTCTGCCTCCCGAGTGCTGGGATTAAAGGCGTGCGCCACCAACGCCCGGCTTGCCTGTGCCCCTTCTGACACAGGGCCTCTCTATATTGTCCTAGCTATCCCGGAAGTCACTATATAGACTGGCTTTGAATTCACAGAGATCTGTCAACCTCTGGCCCCAAATGCCAGAATTAAAGGCATACTCCATCATGTCCATGCCCAGCTTCCTTAGCAGAAGTCCACTAGAAAGCCTGTCTCAAAAGATGGACGGCACTGAGGAATGACATCCAAGGTTATTCTCTGGTTTCCCACCCTCTTTCCACCCTACATGCTCCAACATGAACATGTGTGTGCTTGAGTGTACTCTCATGCACACATATATGCACACACCCATGCATGCACAAGATGGTAGACGGACACTCCCTGTCTGCTGCTTTGTAATGTACTGAACCTCTAAGGACCACCAGATGAGAAAGTCATCACCAAACACAACCCTTGACCTTGGACAACTAAAACAAACCTCTTTTTTCTATAATACACCTAGCCTGTGGTATTGTTGCACACACACACACACACACACACACACTATCGCAAATATGTCAGGGCCCAGAGATGTCACAGCCACGGGCCAAATTAGGGAGATCCCTCTTCCTGCCCTCACAGTGACCAGTGACTCCTGCTAGCTATGGGGGAGGTGCTCCCTCCCACCCATCACACTGGCATCGAAGCCCAGAGGGGTGCCTGATGGGTTTGTCCTTCTGTGTATATGTTTCTCTTACTGATTGATGAATAAAACACTGTGTGTCTAGTGGCCAGGCAGGAAGGATAGGCTGGGCTACCAGAGGAGGAGAATTCTGGGAAGTGTACATACAGAGGAGTTTCAATGTGAGACTGGGAAGAGAGGAACGTGAGGCATTCTCCAGCAAGCCAAGACCATGTGGAAATACATAGATTAATAGTAATGGGTCAATAATTAAGACAGCGTGAGCCAATAAGAAGCCCTAGTCACTGGCCAACAGTTTAATAATTAATATAGTGTCTCTGTGTGTTCATTTGGGGCAAGGCAGCTGTGGAACTGGGTGGAAAATCCCATAACAGGTGCCTACTGTGGGGATTGGCATAGGTTCTGCCTACCTTACTTGAGGGGTCTGCTGGGATCTCATTGTCAGGTAAGCATACTTGGGTCCAAGACTTCTGCCCCTCTCCAGACAGATTCAGAGCAAGGCTAGCCAGAGTCCGGGGAAGACAGGCTCCTTCGTCTACCGTGGAGGCATCAAGGCTAAGCCTGAGGGAAGAGCAGATATTGGAGCTTTAGTGGATGGTATCCACCCGGCCATGGCTTTAGGGACCCAGAGGCAGGAGGGAACTCACAGGGATGTTTCCAGGTCAGGGAGAGGGGAGGGGCACACAAAGGGCTCCAAATCTCCCAGTATCAGGGGAGTCTGCATCTTCAGGGAGATTCCCCCCCTTTCTCTTTTTTCTATGATAGTTTCCTTTCTTCCTCCCTCTCTCACTTCTTCCTTCTCCCCTCCCCTTCAGTATTGAGGGTGGAACCCAGGGCCTCACGCATACATGCCAGGTAAGCACTCTACCATAAATCTACGCCCCTTGGGAGGAGTTGAGGCACACCCAGTGTAGGGTGGGGGTGACCAGCGTCCCTCTACTTTTGATGCTGCTACTGTGGTGGCCACTCATCTGTGTTTTGATCATATGTGAGTCTGTAGCATGCAGGTTGGGGGCAAATTTTGTGTAAACACCCCACCGCTTACAGGCCATCAGGCATGGGTTTAACAGGGTTGAGTGTGAAGCAAGTAGGTCCTGTGTGTACACATATGTGCGTTTGCATGAGCAGGAATCTACACACGTATGCTCACGTATGTTTGTGAGAGCACATATTTGGGCTGCCTCTAGCAGTGCAGGCACTTCGCTGGCCTTGTGTGGTGTGTTTGTGAGTGCAGGAAACTGCACATACAGGTTCACACATGTTGAAGCTTCCCCTTCGGAGGGAAGGGGAACCCTCAGAAACTCACAAGAAAGCTCAAGAACCTGATGTTGTATGAGACCTTCACACATAGTTGCTGGGAGAGAAGACACTCTTTGGTGGAGCTGCCTGCAAGTTGTGCAGGGAGGCCCAGCCATGCAGCTGTTGTGAGTCAGTTGGCATTCATGATGGAGCTGCTTTATATATATGTAGTTTATTTTTATTTTATTTGCATTGGTGTTTTTCCTGTATGTATGTCTGTGTGGGGGAGTCAGATCTTGGAGTTGCAGGCAGTTGTGAACTGCCATGTGGGGGCTGGGAATTGAACCCAGGTCCTCTGGAAGAACAGTCAGTGCTCTTAGCCACTGGGCTATCTCTCCAGCCCCACAAGGCTGCTTCTGAGTTATGTACACTCAAGTAATTAATGCCTCATCCAAACTCCTGTAAGCAACTCCAATGAAGTCAGTTCTCTGAGGTGGACTTGGATGGACTGTCACTGGTGCCCTATCCGGGGTGAAGAGATGTTTGTTTACATCTCCTCAGCAAAAGTCACACAGCTGGGTAACAGGCGGGACCGCACTATGTCCTGAGAACTGGCTGTGGTCCCTCAGATTCCTGCCCTGTGGCATCCCGGAAGGTGCCAGTGGTGGTGGTGGTGGGGGCTGACCTTCGACAACTCTCTGAGCAACTCCGTGGCCTCTCCCAGCTTCGTCTCTGAGGCAGGGCTGGGTTTGCTGCATCGCTTGAGCCGAGGGTCTCTCTTCTGGCTTCTTTTCTGGGGGTCTCAGGATCCATAGCCACTTCAGACTGATGGTGGTCAGAAGGGGCCCCTAAGCCCAGATCCCGGAGGTACTCGCTGCCCTGAAGGGCTCCCATGTCCAAGCTGAAGTCTTCTGTGCTCTCGCTAAGGTGCCTTGGGAGACCATCTTCCTGTGGGTTGGGAAAAGAGGCTGTTGGTCAAGGGGTCCCTGGACTCAAGTGCCCACCCCTCAGCACACAGCTGGGCTCATCTTCCTCTTGTCCAATGGGACCTATCTCTGCTGTGGTATGTTGTGGTGGTTTGACTGGAAATGGCTTTCCATCTTGCTTTGGTCCAGTATTTCCTCATTATGCTCCCTTTCCTTCTTTTAGAATGGTGATGCATATTCTGTGCCATTGCATGTTGGAAGCATGTGATCTGCCTTTTTGGTTTCTATTTTATAGGGGTTTTTGGTTTTACAGGAGGTTATAGTTAGACTGCCACGAGTCTCAGAAGAGACCAGACTTGTAAACAATGTTGAGACTGATAGACTATGGGGACTTTTGAAGTTGGACTAAATACATTTTACATTATAGTCTGACTATCAGCCTATGGTAGTTTGAATAAGAATGGCCTCCTCATATGTTTGAATGCTTAGTCACCAGGGAGTGGAAACAGTTGAAAGGATTAAAAAGATCAGGAGGTGTGGCCTTGTTGGAGGAAGTGTGTCACTGGGGGCGGGCTTTGAGGTTTCAAATAAGTCCAGAGTCTGTCTCTGCTACCATGATGATAATGGACTAAACCTCCAAAACTGTAAACAAGTCAGTTAAATGTTTCTTTTATGAGCTACCTTGGTCATGGTGTCTCTTCACAGCAATAGAACAGTGGTAGGACATATGCCTAGCCTGGGCTCAAGGCTTCATTTCCCTGAAAGTCTTCCATGATGAATCTCTGTGCTTCTTAGCCAGAGCCACACATCACTTGGCTGTATGCAGAGGCCACATTTTACTAGTGTGTGAGCGTGAGCGTGAGTGTGAGTGTGTTCCTCTCTGTGGAGGAACAGTGCCCATGTGTATGTGTGTGTAAAGGTTAGAGTGTCAATCCTGTGTAGCCTTCCTCAGGGTCTTAGTTTCATTTCCTGTTGCTGTAATAAAATTCTCTGTCTAATCAACTTCAGGGAGAAAGGGTTTATTTGGCTGGCAGTTCCAGGTTGTAGGGATGGTACCACCTCATGTCAGTTTCCCTCCTCAGCAATTACAGTCACCACAAGAGGCTAACCCAGTGTAGACAACCCTTTATGAAGTCTCTGTTCCCAATGTTTCTACACTGTGTCAATTAGACAATCAAAAATAACTGTCCACCTTGGTTTTTGAGACAAGGTCTGTCAGAGACCTAAAACGTACCCATTTGTCCATGCTGGTTGGCTAATGAGATCTGTCACCCCTCTCAATACTGAGATTACAGTTTATGCTACTACTCCAGGCTGTTCTGGTTTTGTTTGTTGGGTTTCTGTTTTTTCCCCTTTTCTTTCTTTCTTTCCTTCTTTCTTTCTTCCTTCCTTCCTTCCTTCCTTCCTTCCTTTCTTTTTTTGAAACAGGGTTTCTCTGTGTAATAGAGACCTGGCTCTTCTGGAACTCACTCTGTAGACCAGGCTGATCTTGTACTCACAGAAATCCACCTGCCTCTGCCTCTGCCTCCAGAGTGCTGGGACTAAGGTGTGTACCACTACCATCCGGCCAAGCTGGTCTGTTTTATGCTGTCTCCTGGTATTGAACTCAGGTCCTCATCTTGCACTATACCAGTGAGCCATCTTCCCAGCCCAGACTACATTTTGTTTATTTGTCTTTTGGCTCTTGTAGGTAGTTGCCAAGGACAGGGTCACACAGATCTCTTTCAATGTTTTTCTTTGTTTTGTTTCTTAGACAGAGCTTTGCTGGACTCCTCTGTCCTAGTGGCCCCCATGCTGGGATTACAGCCAAGGAGTACCCCAACTGAATCTGACTCTACTTTCAATTATTATATCATCTTTTACATTTATTTGTTTTATCGTGTGTGCTTCTATATCAGAGGACAACTTGTAGGAGTCTGATTTCTTCTTCTACCATGTGAGTCCTGGGAACGGAACTCAGGTCATCAGGGGTTGGTGGCATGTTCCCCTACCTACTGGGCCATCTTGCTGGCCCTATTTTCAGTTCTTTTACACATATACCTGGAAGCAATATTACTACCTTTTAAAGTGGTTCTCTGTTTAAGCTTTATGGAGGTGAGGGACTAGGGAAGCACTCTATCACTGAGCTACGTGTGTGTGTGTGTGTGTGTGTGTGTGTGTATTCACCTGTATGTGCACATGTTTGGGTGTCTTTGTCTATCACTCTCCACCTTAGTTTTGGTGACACAGGGTCTGTCACTGAACTAGAGCTCATGGTTTGGGCTAGGCTGGTTGGGCAGTGATCTCCCTGTTTCTTCCTCCACCCCAAGTACAGGAATTTTAGATATACACCATCATGCCTGGCTTTTTATGTGGATTCTGGGATTTGAACTCAGGTCCTCATGTTTGTACAGCAAGAACAGCTTTAAAAACTGAACCCACTCCCCAGCCCACTCCTTCCCCGTCCTTAAATGCCAAATCCAATTTTCAGTCGGTCTCTTTCTAAATGTGTGGCTGTGGCTGGACCAGAGCGACCTTGCGCTTGCTTTCCTGAGCCATTGGCTGCAGTCTCCTTTCAGATCTCGCTCTCCCCTAGATTGCTCTATTCTTGTTCCTGAAGTCTGGACAACCTCGTGTGGACTCCTGTCTTTTTCACCATTGCTTCCCCACAAGGTTTCCTACTATCTCTGCTTTTCATCTTCCCATAAATATAAACACGTCAGGATGGGCTCTGGGCTGGTGCTGGCTCCCTCCTTTTCCAGTGTCTGGCCTCTCTCATCCCAGGCAGAGGTGGGAGCCTGGCCAGAGCTTGGGAGGAGGGTTCTGGGAATCTAAAGCACAGCCTGTCCCAGCTTCTAGCCAGCAGGCACCCTGGAAGAAGGGAAAGCCCTACCCCTCCTTTGCCTGGAAGCTGCAACACTTTTTCAGACTCATTTCCCTGGGTGAGAAAAGATGGGAGCCCGTCCGCTGGGGGCCTTCCCAGAGACCTAATTAAACAGTGTGTTCCAGGCCTGACACCCTGCAAGAGGATCTAGGAAATCTCTGCTCCTGCTCCCCAGACTCTGGGAGCCTTGGGTTGTGCCCCCCCCCATCCTCCCACCCAAACACACTACATTTCTGCTCAGTCTACATAGAGGTAAAACATCCTAGGCTTCCCTTGGGCTACCACATGCTCGCTCATAGTGTACACAGACACACTTTGTTTCTGCAGTGCTGTGGGTGGGACCCAAGACCTTGAGCATGCTAGACAAGTCCCTCTGTGACTGAGCCACACCCCCAGCCCCTCATGGGGAGCTCTAGGCGGCACTTCCTGCTCAATCCACAATTTACTCCTCACTTTGGAACTGGTAGGCAGTCCCTCTGCCTTTGAGCCACACCTCCAATTCTTGGGTGTTTTTTTTTTTTTTTTAAGAAAGGTCTTACCATTAGGCACAGACTAGTTTGAAACTTGAGATTCTCCTGTCTGCATTTTCCAAATCATAAGTAGGTTTTTATTTTTAAAATGTAAATACTTATTTCATAAGCTTTTAGAGATAGCTCATCCAAACAACTTCAACTATACAATGTCTCTGCTCCTATTTTGCCATGCAACAAAGTGTCCGAGTTTCAACAAACTCGCCAATCAAAGCTGAAGAGTCTTCATCTGCAAACCAAAGTCTGAAGGCTCCAAAAACAGTTGAGCCCTGACATGCTAATGCAAGTGGAAAATTCCTCATGTGACAGATCACAATCAAAATGTGGTGATGGGCACCAGAAAAATGTCTTGCAAGTTAAAGCATTCACTGCCTAGCCTGACAACCTGAGTTTGGCCCCTGAGAACCACAAGTGTGACACTGGAACAGAATACATAAAAAAAACATTAAAAAATGAAAAATAAAACAAAACAGACTAGAGGGGAGACTCAGCAGTTAGAAGCAAGCATTGCTGTCACAGAGGACCTGAGTTCAGTGGTCATCACCTATATGCTGCCAGAACACAACTGCACACAGTGCACACTAGCCTGGGACTCCAGCTACGAAAGATCTGTTGCCCCCTGTTGGCCTCTGTAGTTACTGCAATCATGTGCACAAACCTGCACCCATATAGGCTTAATTTAAAAGTACCCCCCAACACACACGCGCACACACACACACACAGAGAGAGAGAGAGAGACAGAGACAGAGACAGAGACACAAAGTAGATGAAAAACATTCAGATCATGTGTATTAACTATACATGAGATATCAGTGAATCCAAGATCTAGATGAGGTTCCATCCCCATTTCATTAGGTATACACAAATATTCCCAACCTGGAAAAGTCAACAGTCAGGGCTGGGAGACAGTCCTGTTGGTAAAGTACTTTCTCAACAAGAATGAGAATCTGAGTTTGATTCCCAGCATCCACATAAAAGTAAAAAAAAAAAAATCTATAACCTTATCGACTGGGAAGGGCAGGGACAGGGTCTCTAGACAGCCACCAAAGTCCGCTCAAATCCTCTTGGGTTCAGTGACAGATCCTGTCTCAAAAAATAAGGTGGAAAACAATTGAGGAGTATAGTCAATGTTGACCTCTAGTGGAGTGATTTCAATAGGAATGGCCTCCCAGTGTTTGAATGATTGGCCTATAGGGAGTAGAATTATTAGGAAGGGTGACCTTGTTGGACTAAGTATGGCCTTGTTGTAGGCAGTGTGTCACTTGGGGGCCAGCTTTGAGGTCTCATAGATGCTCAAGCTATGCCCAGTGTGGGACAGTTCACTTCTGCTGCCACGATGATCAAACATAGGACTCTCAGCTCCTTCTGAACCATGTCTCACCATGACGATAATGGACAGAACCTCTGAAACTATAAGACAGCCCCAATTAAATGCTTTCCTTTTTAAGAGTTGCCATGGTTATGGTGTCTCTCCACAGCAATAGAAACCCTAAGACAGAAGTTAGTACCAAGAGTTGTAATAGCTGGTTTTGTGTGTCAACTGGACCCGGTCATCAGAGAGAAAGGAACCTCAATTGGGGAAATGCCCCCATGAGACCAGCTTTAAGGTATTTTCCCAATTAGTGATTAAAGGGGAAGGGCCCATCCCATTGTGGGTAGTGCCATCCCTGGGCTGGTGGTCCTGGGTTCTATAAGAAAAACAGGCTGAGCAAGCCATGAGGAGCAAGCCAGGAAGCAGCACCCTTTCATGATCTCTGCATCAGCTCTTTCCTCCAGGTTCCTGTCCTGTTTGGGTTCCTGTCCTGACTTCCTTCAGTGATGAACAGCAATGTGGAAGTGTCAGCCAAATAAACCCTTTCCTCCCCAACGTGCTTTTGGTTGTGGTGCTTCGTGGCAGCAGTTTAAATTCTAAGACATTGGAACCAGCATAGTGGGGGCATTGCTGTGACAGATCTGACTATGTTTTTGGGAGGATTGAGGGAGGACTTTGGAACTCTGGCCTAGAAGAGCGGTTGAGTGATAAGAGCTCTGTGGGATCTGGGAAGATAAGAATGTTGACAGCCATGCAGAGGATGGAGGCCTGTCTTGTGAGGTTTCAGAGGGAAGTTTAAACATTCTAGCAGGGCCATTTGTTATTTTGAATTAATATCCTATGGTTCTGGTTAGCTGGGGCTAAAGAATCAGCTGTGATTAACAAGATACCAGAACTACTAAAGCAAAACTTGGCTTTGCTGGGATACTGGATGCTGGTTGGCTGGAGCTAAGAAATTAGTAGTGGTTAAGAAGAGAACAGCACTTGGTAGTGGTGGTGCATGCCTTTAATCCCAGAACTTAGGAGGCAGAGGCAGATGGATCTCTGTGAGTCTGAGGTCAGCCTGGTCTACAGAGCGAGTTCCAGGACAGTCTCCGAGAGAGAGAGAGAGAGAGAGAGAGAGAGAGAGAGAGAGAGAGAGAGAGAGAGAGAGACAGACAGACAGACAGAGACAGAGACAGAGACAGAGGGACAGAAACAGAGACAGAGACAGAGACAGAAAACCACATCATTGAGGTGAAAGTTGAAATCTGGGAAGTGTTTCCTGAAAGCACAGAGAAGCTGGGTTCCAGAGATGATCAATGTTGTTAAAATGTCTAGGTTTACCCAGTAACGAGACACGAACCGTGACTCAATGATCCCAAGTGGAGTTTATTGGTAGACAGGGAGGGAAAGGGGGGTGAGAGGTAACCAACCCCTGCAGAGCTGAGAGAGAGAAAAGATATGAGAGAGAGAGAGAGAGAGAGAGAGAGAGAGAGAGAGAGATGAGAGTAAGAGAGGAGATGACAGTAAAAGAGTAAGAGAGAGTAAAAGAGTAGGAGAGTGTAAGCAGGCAGGGGTCAGTCCTTTAAAGGGGTCCTTTGCACCTGCATGGTTCTCACAGAACTCTGGGCTGGCCAGAGTGCTGCCTGAGTGCATCCTGCCAGGTAACAGGGCAGGCCAGCGCAATGCCTGAACCTTTCAGTCAAGGTTGTACTTCACGCTGGCAGCCAGATTTGGTCATGTGTAAGAGTCACCCAGGTGGTACTGCTTTTGAAGGCTGAAGGGGTCACAGAGAGCAACTGAGGCTGGGCACTGCGAGAGGCCAGGAGATGCCACTGGTGAAGGTGCAGCCTTGGTGGCAGTTGAAGGCCAAGGACTGAAGGCTCATGTGAAGCTGAGCTTGGCACCATGGAAAGAGCCTCTGTGAGGCTGTTGGTGAAAGTGCAGCTTAGTAGCAGCAGAAGACCCCGGTGTGTTGGAGATGCCCGTACCACGGATGACCAGCAGCAGCAGCAGCAGTGGAGTGGAGCCAGCCAGAACCTAGACAGCTGTGTGTGTGGCGGAGGGCACAGCTGGAGAAGTGACCCAAGCCCTTTGGAAGAGCCTGGGAGATTGGGAGTGGATCCCAGTCTTTGGAAGGGTGAAATTTGGTTTCGCTTTTATTTGACTGTGACTGTGCCTTGATTTTTCCCTCTTGAAATAAGAAAGTACTTTACTGGAGCCCCCAGTTGAGAGATTTTGCATTTGAAAAAACTTTGTATTTTAAAAGAGATTGGCAGACTGGAGAGATAGATCAGAGGTTAAGAGCACTGGCTGCTCTTCCAGAGGTCCTGAGTTCAATTCCCAGCAACCACATGGTGGCTCACAACCATGTGTCATAAGATCTGGTGATCTCTTCTGGCCTGACATACAGGCAGAATATTGTATACATAATAAATAAAAATCTTTAAGAAAAAGAGATTGGCTATTTTAAAGGGATTGAAATTTTAATGTGTTTGAACTTGTAAAGACTGTAGGACTTTTAAAGTTACTTATGTTTTTAATGTGAGATCGTGGGGATGAATAAGAAAGGAAGGGTTGTGGCTTGATAGTGATAGTGTCAACTTGACACACAAACATCTGGCATCCACATGCATGGATGTACATCCACATAGATGCATGCACATATACACACAAATCTAAAAACCACACGTGGCGCCTCATACAAGACTCTGTATCAGCAAAGCCTCACACATGCCCAGAAGTCATGCCTGGTGGTACATATCTAAAGTCTCAGCACCTGGGAGGTGGAAGCAGGAAGATTAGGAGTTCAAGGCCCTCTTTGGTTACTTAGTGAGTCTGAGGCCAACCCTGCTCAGAGAATCAAGAAAACAGGGGACCAGTGTTCATACTCTCAAATATACCTAAAAACAGCTCCACTGTAATCCCAATATTCGGGGGTGGGGTGGAGTGCAGAGACAGACAATCCCCAGAGCAAGACAGCTAGCAGAGATGGTAAGCCTCGGGTTCAGTGAGATACCCTGCCTCAATATGTAAGGTTACAAATGATTGAAGAAGACACCCATCATCAACGCACACACACACACACACACACACACACACACACACACACTCACACACTCACTCACACACACCGGAACAAAGAAAAGTAGTCCCCGCAGTTTTGAGTAGGTGCACTTAGCTTGCTCTGTGTGGGCGCTGGGTTGAATCTGGAGTGTGGCCTGCTAGTGCATGCCCTTCCACTGACCTACATCCCAGCACCCTTTAGCTTTTTCTTTCTTTTAAGACAGGCGTGTGATGCTTGGTTTTAATTGCCACCCTGACAACTGAGAAGGACTCGGAGGAGAGCCTCAGTGAGGAAGTGGGTTGGCCTGAAGGTGTGTCTGTGGGGATCATCTTAATGTCAGTTACTTGATGTGGGAAGACCCAGCTTACTGGGGATGACATAGCTCTTTAGGCAGAGTAGAGACACTGAAATGAGGACAAACAAGAAAGCAAGTGTCCTTGCTAGTTTTGATTGTCAGCTCGTCACAGCCTGAAGTCGACTTGGAAGACAGAGCTTCCATTGAGGAATAGTCCAGAATGGTCTGCAGCCATACCTGTGAGAGATTAACTTGACTGATGGGTGTGAGAGGGCCCAGCCCACTGTGGGCAGCACTGTTCCTAGGAACATGGACACACACACACACACACACACACACACACACCACATATCTGACTTCTTTATGCACCCAAACACATACATATATGCCATATACATTCCACATATAGACACAACACACTCGCACGCATGCATACATACACAAAAACACATGTACACATACACACATACAGGCATTCAGGCACACACATACATGTACACAAGCATGGGTACAGGAAGAAAGGAAGATTGGTTGGGGTTGGCACAGCCTCCTCCCACCCTCACTCACAAGGCTGAGTGTTCATCTGTGCCCTATATTTTTCTACCACCATGTCATCTATCCCTCTGCTCATGTCCCAGAAGAGAGAGAGAGAGAGATGTGGAGAGGCCCTGATCCTTCAGGGGCCAGGACTACATTACAGTCTTAGTACCATACTAATTTCTTCTGGTCTCTCTCATGTGGGTCAGTTCTTGAGTCTCTGTGTCCCCCTTGTACAAATGAAGGGAGCAGACAGACAAATAGTAGTATTATTTAGTCATGACAGTCCTAGCTTCATTTCTGTCATTGTGATAAAACACCCCAACAAAAAAGTAACTAAGGGGGGAAAGGGATTGTTTTAACTCACAGTTCCAGGTCTGTAACACAATTAATAAAAACCCCAGGGACAGATATTGGGGTTCAAGCTGGAGATCAGAGAAAGCAAATCACTCAGCCACTAGCTATTATTTCTACCTCAGCCCAAAATGGGTGATCCTGTCTCCAAAAATCCTCAGAGTGCAGTTCTGACTGCACTGCTCTCCACCAAGCCTCAGACTGCAATCCTCTCAGTTCCCGTCTCCTCCTGCCTTATGTTCCTCTCTCTGCCCAGTCATATCGCTCCTGTCTCCACACCGCTGGAATTAAACTTTGTGAGAGCTCTGTTTCTCTTTTAGACTGGATCAATTTCATGTAGCTCAGTGTGACCTTGAACTAACAGAGATCCATCTGCCTCTGTCTCCCCAGTGCTGGGATTAAAGGTGTGTGCCTCCACTGCCTGGCTCTGTGGCTGTGGCTAGCTTTGCATTTTGATCCCCAGTAGCTTTATTCGATCATAAACAATATATAGCCACGCAGGTCATAGTCTATCACAGGCACAGAGTCACAGTGACATCACATCCACAGTTGAGAGCAGAAAGGAACGAATGAATGAATGTTTGCATGTTTGCTGCTAGCACCATTTCTTCACCCTTATACAGCCCCATGGGAATGGTGCCACCTTTAGTGGACTGTGTCTTTCCACACCAGTTAACTTTGCTCTTTCAGACAGGGTTTCATGTGTAGCCCTGGCTGTCCTAGAACAAGCTCTGTAGTTAGTTTCAGGCTGGCCTGATCCACCTGTCTCTGCCAACTGAGTGCTGGGAGTGTGTGTGTGTGTGTGTGTGTGTGTGTGTGTGTGTGTGTGTGTGTGTGTGTGTGTGGTATGTAGGTACCGGTGGAAGCCAGAAGAGGGCATTAGATCAGATCCCCTGTAGCTGTAGTTACAGTCAGCTGGGAGCTGTAGGATATGAGTGCTGGGATCTGAATTAGGCCATCTCTCCAGCCCCATCAGCTAACTCAATTGAGACAACAATTCCTCCACAGTCATGCCTACAGCCCAACCCAGTACAGGCAGTCTCTACTTAGACTGTCTTGCATGGTGACTCTAGGTTGGCAAAGACAGCTAGCTCTCCTTAGTTGACTAGACATGGGCAATTGCCACTGAGATAGGTAATATTAACAGTCAACCTGACCATTATAGAATCATCTGGGAGGTGGGCCTCTGAACATGCATGTAAGGGACTGTATTTTTTAAAAGTTAATTTTTTATTGCTTAAGAATTTCATACATGTATACAATATGTTTTGATTAAGTCCATGCCCCAATCTTTTCCCTCCAATTCCTCCTCTATCCCTACCACTACTCTTCTCTCCCAACCTAATGTGTCCCCACCCCTGCCTGAGTCCACTTACTACTGTGGCCAGTGTGCTCAGGGGTGTGTGACCATCTACCAGACCACAGGCAGCCTCTAGGGTGCATCACTGAAGAAAACTGGCTCTCCTTCCTCCAGCAGCCACCAGTTGCTAATAGCCTCTCAGCTAGCTGTGCGGGGCTTCCTGAGCCCTCCACCGTGCATGCTGGGATTTTGGATTTTGCTGCCTTCATCTTATGAGGGTCTTGTACCACTGTGAGTTCATGTGTGCAACGACCCTGTCAAGTCACACACTATTTTGTTGAAGACATCCATTACTTCTGGCTCTTACAATAAATGTTTCTGTCCCCCCTCCTGAGGTGTCCCTGAGCCTCAGAGGGAGGGAGTATGGTGCAGATGGATTATTTTAGTTGGGTTACTTGAGCTGGGAAGACCCATCTTAACCATTGATGGGACTGTTCCCGGATGCTGGACTCTTACAGGTGGAGAGAGGCTGAGCACCAGCCTATTACTCCACTTTCCTGAGGGTGACCGCCTCAAGTTCCTGCTGCCTTGACAGCCCTGCCATGATGGAATGTGTTCTTGAACTGTGAGCTAAATTAAACCCTCTCTGCCTCTTGGCGTTTGTCAGTGTACTTTGTCACAGCAAGAGGAAACAACTCTAAGACAGGTGCCCAGGTGCCCTATGCTAGGGGACTGCCAGCTATGGGTCCTATGCCTGAATTGCATCCTTCTGGAATGACAGCTGAAGTGGTGATTTGCTGTGGCTTGGGCGTGGTTCGTGTCCACAGGGATCACATATTAGAAACTTGGTTCCCAGAGTAGCACTATTCGGTTGAGCTTTTAAGAAGTGGAGCCTGTGCCAAGCACTAGGCAGGCAGAGCCATGCAGATCTTTGTGAGTTACAGACCAGCCTTGCCTATGCAGTGAGTGCCAAGCTAGTCAAGGATACACAGTGAGATACTGTCTCAAAAAAAAGTTTGGCAGTATTGGGAGATCATTGAAACAATTGGGAATGTTCCTTGGGAAAAGACTGTAGACCCCGGACTCTCTGGCTCCAACTGTGTGTGTGTGTGTTTGTGTGTGTGTGTGTTTTTGTGTGTGTGTATGTGTGCATGTGTGCACATGTGTATATGTGCAAGCCAGGGACAACCTGGGAGCTTCACTTCGTTAATTCTGAGACGGAGTCTCTCACTGGCCAGAGCTCAACAAGTAACCTGGGCTGGCCAGGGAGACGTGGGGTCCACTTGTCTCCACTTCCCTAAAGCTCCATTACTGGGAGAGTCTCAGAATCTCCCCCACAATGCCATGGTGCCATGGTGCATGTGTGAAGGTCAGAGGGCAACTTGTAGGAGTCAGCTCTCTTCCTTATACATCATAGATTCTGGGGATTGAACTCTGGTCATCAGGTTGGGTGTGTGTGTGTGTGTGTGTGTGTGTGTGTGTGTGAAGTTTGCCATGGTACTTGTGTAGAGTCCAGAGGACAACTTGTTGGAGTCAGTTCTCTCCTTCTACCATGGGGGTCCTAGGGATCAGACTTGGCAGACAGTGCCTTTACCCATTGAATCCTCTCACTAGCTCATATCCTGCTTTATTTATTTATTTATTTATTTATTCACTTGATGTGGGCTCTGGGACTCAAACTCAGGTCCTCATGCTTACAAGGCAAGTACTTTACAGATGGTGACATACTCCAGCCCGTTTCACTTCTTGTTTTGAGATGCAATCTTTCCTTTCCACACAAGTCCTGGTACGAACTGCTGTAGTCTAAATATGAGTTTTCTCCAGCTGAGGTCTGTGCTAACAGCTTGATCCTCAAGTTCCCATCACTTCAGTTTCAGAGGGATGGCAAGAACTCCCTTGGATGCCACACAGATATATTAACAGCATGTACAGAAATGGCCACTATGCTTGTTAACAGCATGTACAAAAATAGCCACCACAGCTTTCTCCCCTGGATGTTTACGGCCTTAAGACTGCTCCCCTGAAGGAATTTCTCCTGTTGAGACTAGCTAAGTCTATCTCCCTGATCAGCTGTGTACCATAAACCCCGCCTCCTTGTGTGTCCGTGTGTAACAACCTTGCCCCCATCAGGCTGTATACAGTGACCACATCTCTGTTCAACTCTATAACAACCATGCTGAGACTGGAGGATGGGTGCTGTGGCTTCTTCACCCAAGAGCCCAGAACACCCATCCCAGCTTTTCTGCTCCCTACACTAGCTGGTGACTTCTGGGAGAGTGAGAGATGCTGGCTCAGAAAACAACGTAGATGTCCTCGGTTTGCATGCACACATATGCACACACAAACACAAGCACACATATGCACACGAACACACATGCACATGCACACGCACACACATGCACACGCACAACATGCACATGCACACACATGCATATGCACATGCACACACGTGCACAAGCACATGCACACACATGCAATGCACTCACATGCACACACATGCACATGCACGCACATGCACACACATGCACATGCACACACAAACACACACACATACACACACATACACATGCACACACAAGCACATGCACACACACATACACATGTACACACAAGCACATGCACACACAAGCACATGCACATACATACACATGCACACACAAGCATATGCACAGAGGAAACATGCTTTAAAAAACCTGGGTGCTTCCCTTTGCAGTGTACCTTGACTCAAGTATTCTGCTATATTAATAGAAAATGGACTAATATATGAATATACACTGGACTCAAGTATTCTGTTATATTAATGGAAAATGAACTAATGTATATTATACACATATATACTGGACTCAGGTATTCTATTATATTAATGGAAAATGAACTAACACACCAGATGAACTCCGTTAGAATCAGCTCTCTGGGGGAATCAACGGTTGCTATTTGTCCCTCCAGAGCTGGAGTGGAATTGTATTCATGGTGTCACTCCTTGTTCTCTTCTCTCTTAGGACTACCCTGCTGTATACTTCACCTCTACCCTAGTGTTGTTTTCCTTAAGTAGCATGCTGGGACTTTTCATGAGGACCATTGTCAAGCTAAGCCCCAGCCAAGCCCAGGTGGGCTCTGTGACATAATGCTCCACAAGTGCCCAGTAAAACATGTCACTAAGTGAAGTACTTGCTGCCATCATGATCATCAGCTCCTATCCATCTCAGCCACCTGGCACCTGCCTGGTCATCCTCCATGGGGGAGAAGAAGTCTGGATTCTCAGGTCTCCAGTGTCCACGGCTACCCTTGGTGGCTGAGGCTGCATCTCCAGAGTCCAAGGGCTGTGCACATGACTTGGGCTCAGAGCCTGTAGAGAAAGAGGAATAACAGAATCAGGACTAAATCAGGAGGACAGAGGAAGCTTGGATTCTGTACCCATCACTGCTTGCCCTGACAGCCATGTGGTGGCTGATATTGTCAACTTGACAGGATCTCAAATCACCAGGAAGACAAGCTTCTAGGCATGCTGTGAGAGATGATCTTAATTGGGTTAACAGAGACAAAAAGACCTGCCCACTCTGGGTGGCGCCATTCTGTAGGCTGTGGCCCTGGGCTAACGAAAAGGAGAAAGTGAGCCCAGCACCAGTATTCATTGCTCTCTGCTTCCTGACTGCAGTAGCAATGTGACCAGTCGCCACACACTCCTGCCATTGTGCCTTCTCTGTCATGGTGGACTGCACCCTGGAGCTGTGAGCCACAGTAAACCCTTCCCTTTCAAAGGTGCTATTGTAAGGTATTTTCTCACAGCAGTGAGACAAGTGACTGAGACAAATGGAGATGGTGAGAAAGAGCTGAGGTGGAAAAGATCTTAAGTGACCTTCAAACCAACATACCACCTCTTCCCTAACCTTTGCCGGTAGAAGACATTTCTAGTCAACCACAGACGAAGCTCCTTCCTACTGAATTGTTTGCTCGTAAGAACCTGAGTGGATTCATGATGAAACTAGCTCTGGCAAAAAGTCCTCTCTGGAAAGCTGGTGTCAGGTTGGGTACTAATTCCAGTGCCACAGACTGGTGCTCATCCGGCTGTCATCTTCTGAGCCTCGACCTCCTGTCATAGGTTGACCTCTAGTCCTGGTGTCACCTTGGTGTCGTATGCTAATCTCTCATCCTGCTGTCACATGCTGAACCATGATCGTGGTGTCATAGATGAGTCTCACCCTGCTATCGTGAGTTGAGCCCTGACCCTGATATCACAGATGATGTTAATTTCCTTTTCCGATGCTGTGATAAAATATCCTGACGAGGAACCTAAGGGAGAAGGGTTCACGCTAGCTCACTGTTAAAGCTTCAGTCAAGGCAGCAATGCTAGAAGCAGAGAGCAGTAGTGTTTAGCTCATCCTCTACATGTATACAGTATGGTCCTCTAAGGCTAGGCAATGGTGTCACCTGTTCTTAGGTTGGGTCTTCCTACATCAATTAACCCAACCTGATAGGTGTGCCCAGATACCGACCTCCCAGGTGATACCGATTCTGTAAGGTTGATACTAACACTGCCCGTCACACAGGATAAGTCCCACCCTAGTGCCAAAGACTAAGCCACGATCTTGGCATCGTAAAGCAGGTCTCATTTTGCCGTCAGGTTTAGTGCTGACTCAAAATGCTGTAGGCTGAGTCCCCATCCTGGGATCATACACCAAGTCATTCATTGTCTTGGTGTCACAGGAATGAGCTCTATCCTGGTCACATAGTCTTGGTCATACAACATGCCTCATCCCATTATCACTAGGTACCAATCCCAGGGTCATAGACTGAGCCCATTCGGGCATCACCTGTCATATGAGCTTGCTGTCAGGGTGAGTGCTGATGATAGCCTCACAGGCTAAGCGCTCATCCTGGAGGACCGATCACCGCCTCGATGCCTAAGCCAGTGATGAGAGCTCACTGTACAGTTTTTTATTCTCCTATCCTCACAGTATCTCTATGATACCTCATTTTATAGAGAGGAGCAGAGTAAGAGAGGCACACTGACTTCACCAGAGTCTCACGAAACAGGTACAAGGCAGAGCTGGCATAAACCTAGGTATTTCAGGTTCAGATAAGGGTTCAGGCTGGGGCAGATGGCTCAGTCAGTCCATGCCTGCCATGCAAGTGTGAGGAGCTGCACTTGGATGCCCAGCACACCCAGGTGCACCTGCACATGTCTGTTACCCCAGCACCAGGGGAGTGGAGACAGGCAGATTCTCCATGCTCATTGGCCAGGCTAGCAGAGATAGTGAGCTCTTGGTTCAGTGAGAGATCAGGTGCTGAAAACTAAGGTAGAAGGATGGTACAGTGGCTAAGAGCACTGGCTGATCAGCTAGAAGACCTGACTTCAATTCCCAGAACCCACATGGCAGCTAACAACTGTAACTCCAGTCCCAGGAGATACAGTGCTCTCTTCTGGCCTGTGTAGGAACTGCACTCACATGGTACACAGACACACAATCAGGCAAGTACTCCTACACATATAAATAAATAAAATAAAAAATTAAGGAATACAGTAGAGAGAGATTAAGGAATATGTCTGACATCAACCTCTGGCCTCCACACGCACACAAACATGATACATAACACCTACCCAAACACACACACACACACACACACATACACACACACACATACACACACACACATACACACACACATACACACACCCACCCAAACACACACACACATACACACACATACACACACACATACACACATACACACACACATACACACACACACCCAAACACACACACACACACACATACACATACACACATATACACCGAGAGAGAGAGAGAGAGACAGAGAGAGAGAGAGAGAGAGAGAGAGAGAGAGAGAGAGAGAGAGAGAGAGAGAGAGAGAGAGAGAGAATGTCACAACTGCCAGGCCATCCTGCGCTCTGCTGGATTGGGAGGAGACTGTCTGTATATTTTCTGATGAACAGATAGAAAGGTGGATAAGTGAATGGAAGAGTATGCGAATGACTGAATAGATGATAGATGGCTGGATAGTTGGTTTGGCTGCTTGATAAGCGACTGAATAGAGCTTATGGATGGAAAGATAAGTAGATACCTAAGTGGAAGGGTAAGTGGATAGTTGATGGGCGATGGAGTAGGACTGGAGAGATGGATACGAAAATGGCTGCCTGAATGGTTAACAGTCAGACAGCTGGTTGGATGGAAGAGAGGAAGGATGGGCAGATGGAGGTAAAGTGACTGGAGGGATGAACTGAAGGAAGGATGGAAAGATGGACAGACAGACGGTGGGGTGGCACACTGGCTAGATGCCAGGCTGGCTGGTTGGGGGGATGGCTGCACGGGGAATGCTTGGATAGATGGGTGGACAGTTGGGCATGTGGGTGGATTAGCTAGATGGAGAAATGACGGGACAGTGCACAGATACGACAGTGTGCGGGGCGGAGAGGGCTGCAGGCAGAAGTGGGTAAGCTGAGGCAGAGAGGCCGGGCACAAAGGGACAGGGAAGTCACAGAACACTGCATTTCCACTGGCGGCAGAATGAGGGAACAAATTGTGGCCAGAAGCAGCTGAGGGGAGAGGGCAGAGCGTCCCTCTGTCCTGCGGGTGGGGCACAGCTGGTCTCATTCATGTCTCAAGTTTTGCCTGGCTCTGCAATCCAGCCTCATTGTTTCCCTGGGAGATTCTCCGAGGGACCCAGACAGTCAGTTGCAGAGTTTTAAAGAGGCACAGAAAAGCCCTTCTTAGTGCTGGGGTAAAAGCATTTGCTGCCTGAATACAAGGATAAGAGTTCAAAACCCCAGTATCTGTGAAAAAAGCCACAGGCGGCCACAGGTGCTTGCAATCCCATGGCTTTGCGGCTAGATGAGACAGGTGGATAGAGGCCTGTGCATGCACGTAGTTTCTCTCTCTCTCTCTGTCTCTCTGTCTCTCTCTGTCTCTCTCTGTCTCTCTGACACACACACACACACACACACACACACACACACACACACACACACACTTTAGTACTAAAGAGAGACCAGAGAAACAGCAGGGTAAAGGGGTCACTGCGGCTGACAAAGCTAGAGGAGTCACGGCTGGGCAGGGAGGGCACTCAGGCCCCTGGCTCTTCTCTAATGAGCAGCCTCCCAGCCTAGGTTCAGGTCCAGGGCAGCAGCACCCTCCCCCACCAGCCCCTGTGGCCTCAGCCATAAAAGGGTGTAACAGTCACTGTCAGCGCTTACGGTTCACTCCCCCACCTGCCGGCCTACAAATCATAATCCCAAACTGCCTGAACCCAAAACTGGGGTGCGCTGGATAGCCAGGATCCAAGACCCAGGCCACAGGAGGACCCCTTAGTGACCCATGCCCTGCGTGCAAATTCTCCCAGTTTGCCACTACAGGTGGGTTTAGTGCCCTCCCCAGGCTCCGAGGCTGCCCACATGGGCATCTCTGCTTAATAGCAGAATCCATCATGAAGGCAGGCCCAGTTCTGAATGGGTTTCCAATTTCAGCTCCTCTGATACCTTCTTGCTGTGTGAGCTTGAGCAAGTTGTTCAACCTCTCTGAGCCCAACTTCATTCACCGTCACTAGTGGGCAGTAATTTCCCTCTTAATGACTAATCTTTGATTGCACCCCAGTTCCCAGGCCACCCCCCTCCCTCCAACCCCAGTCACAGACTCTGGGTCCCCTCCCCGTGCCTCCCCCCGGGCCCCCCCCCCCCGTCTGCTTTCCAGTTCCAGCACAGTGCCTGGCACACGTGACGAGCCTTCAAAGGAGTGTGTGAATTGAATGAGCTAGTGAACCCTCATGTGGGCCATCCCCGTGTCAGGAAAACTCTGAGCAAGGCTTGGCTCCTGAAGGTGACCAGGATAGACAGAGGTGTGGCTAGGAGGGGAGCTACGGGTAGGGGGAGGCCAAAAAAACCAAGGGTGCTGTGACAGCATGGCCATTTCCTGTCACATCCATTTGGTTATCCTCAAGGGTAGCCCAGTGGGTAGAGCTCTTGCCTGGCATGGCCAAAGCTCTGGGCTCCGCCCCTAGCATTACACAGCACTGGTGTAGTCACCCACGCCTGTCATCTCAACACTGGGGAGGTAGAGGCACAAGGATGAGGAACGAAAGGTCAGCCTTGACTACATAGTGCATTTGAGGCCAGCCTGGGTTGCATGAGATGCTGTCTCAAAGGGAAGGGAGGGAGGGAGGGAGAAAGCAGGGAAGGATGTCTTCATAAGGAGTGCTCATGCAAGCCACAGGTGATGTAATGCTAGCACCTAATCCCTACATAGTTAAACCAAGGTCCTGGCTACCCTAGAACAAACGTGAACCTGTGTGTGTGTGTGCTCGAGTGTGTTCATGCATGCTCGAATAAGTGTGCGTGTCTCAGGGAGATGCATGTTTCAGAATCTACAATCTCCTCCTTTTCTTTTCTTTTATGAGATGGAATTTCATGGAGTCCCGCTGGCCTTGAATTCAACGGTATAGCCTAGGATGACCTTAAACTCTCAATCCACCTGCTTCTACCTCCCGAGAGCTCAGAAGACTGACATATACCAACATACCGGGGATGGAGTTCAGGGCTTGAGACAAGCTAGGCAAGCACCCTCCTAACTGAGCTACATCCCAGCCCCCTTAAATACCCCCATTTAAAATAGATGCCTTACAGATTCACTTGTCCTACAGGAACCAATGGCTCTAGGAACCCACGTTAAGTTACCAAGCTCCCCCAAGGGAGTTCATCAGTCGGTGATATGGTGGATTTTCCTGCTCTAAGTTTCCTCCAGAGCCTTGAGGAGATGTTTCCTCTAAGAAAAGAGGAAGCCCCAATGTTCCTGAAGGTCCTTGGTGCTCTGGGAAAATTTGGGGGTCAAGGACTCTGAGAACTAATTGGGCAAAGCCTGTACACCAACTAAGGAAAAACTCCTGTGAGGACGGAGGTAAGCCAGTGATTGGGGGTTTCTGCCTGAGTGACGGTTCGCTCCTTGCCTCCTTACCTCGCTTAAAGGCCCATCTCTTCAGCCACAGCTTGGAGAGCGCCGGCCACGAGTGGTTGAGCGCAGAGTCGGCCATGGGTACCTCATGCATTCGAGTAGAGTGTCTAGCTCACCCGGAGGGAGCTGAAGCTTAGACTGGGGATCCCTGCCAGAACCGGGCTGCCAGCAAGAGGGGCGGAGACTGCCGCCAAGGTCTGCCAGAGACATCAGCTGATGGGAGTCTGGGCTGGAGGAGGAGAGCTGGGCTTTTGCATCAGTGGAGAGGGGCAGATCGTGGGCTACAGACAAGGCAGGGCCCAGTATCTTCTTGTGTCCTTCAGCCCAGATCCAGGGGGCTGCTTACCCCGACTCGAGACATTCCTGAGAGAAAATAAGCTCACCCTGCATCCCGAGAGCTTGGCCATGTCGGCCTGTCTGTCTCTGTGTGCTTCTGCGCTCATGTGTTTGACAGGCCAAGTATTTATTTACATAGATAATACGAATATTCTCTATCGCATAGAGAATGTATGCACGTGCACACTTATTTAGTTTCATGATTACGTGTTCAAAGGCGAGTCTTGTATATGGTGTATGTGTGTGTAAGTTCGTGTTCTTACTTATATATGCACTGGAAGGTCAGATGTCAACCTCAGAGTCATCCCCGAGGAGCAATATTCATGCTCTTTGTGAGACAGTGTCTCTTATTGGAGCAGAACTCTCCCATTAGACACTGGCTGGCTAGTGTGCCCTGGTGGTCTGCCTGTCTCTGACTCCCCAGAGCTGGCATTATAAGTGCTGTACACCACAATGCTCAGTTTTCTTTGTGTGCATTCTGGGGCCCAAACTCAAGCCTTCATGATTGCAAAGCCAGCACTTTACCAGCAAAGTCATCTCCTATAGCCCTAGATATTTTTTTAAATGTGTTTTTTTTAAACAAAAACCCACTTTGTTCTAATTAACTCACAATTTAAAAGATCATACAGTTGGTTTAAGTGAGCCACTGAAACACCTACCCTATGCCACATTTTGTGCACCTCAGGGAGCTCCTGTGTTGTCAGAAGAGTGATTTCAAAATGTGTGTGCGTGCGCGCACGTGCTCGAGAGTGTGTGTGTGTGTATGTATGTGTGTGCACACACACTATAGGATAGGATCTGCATGTGAGGAGAATGTGGGTTTTTGTTGTTGTTTGTTTTCTGTTTTCTTTCGGATAAGAATGTGAGTAGCCCAGATTGACCTGGAATTCACTGTGTAGTTGAGGATGACCTTGAACTCCTGACCTTCCTGAGATGACAGGAGTGCTTCACCACGCCTGCTGTATGCAATGCTATCAACAGAACCTGGGGCCTCCTTCATGCTAGGCAAATCCCCTACCACCGGAGCCACATCTCTAGCCCTATTTCTGACTTTCTTGAGACACAAACTCAAGTACCCCAGGCTGGTTAGAATTGTTCCGTAGCCCAGGATGACCTTGAACTCCTTTCTCCCCATGGCTGGGATTACAGGTATGCACCACCATGCCCGGATCAAGGGCAAGCCTTGAGTTTCAGCTTGCGTACATGGACCCACATCTGCCATCAAGGTGGAGCCACGTGTGGTTGTACACACCAGGACTCGGCATTCTGGAGGGGGAGGCAGGAGCATCAACTGCTCAAGGCTAAAATGGACTGAAAATTTTATTCAGCCGAAAAGAATGGAATTAGAACGTTCATAGGACAGTGGGTGGGGACTGAAGATAAGTATGCTGAAATACAGCAGACTCTGGAAGAGAAATGTTGCACGTTTCTTTCACAGGCTCGACCTAGAGTTAAATATGTGTTTATGCTTATGTGTATGTAGGGCATGACGATACAAAGAGAGGTTACACAGAGTTGGAGGCCAGCCTGGGCTACATGAAACTGTCAGAGAGAGAGGGAGAGAGAGAGGAACAGTATGGGGAAAGAATGAAGTCTAAAGCAAGGCAATGGGGGAAATCGAGAGAGTTATTTGCACATCTCTGCATGTATAGAAGACGTGGGGCCTGTTTGGAAGGAGGGAGGGAGGGGGTCAAGCTAGAGAAGAGAATGGATTGGGAGGGCATGGAGATACAAATAAAGCAGCACGTGTATGTTGGAAAAGTTTACAGTGCACTCCTTTTCTTTGTATGATAACAAAAAATAATAAAACAGAATAAATAAATAGAATAGGTGGTTTTGGACGCCTTTGTAACACCCACGTGTAGGTCCATGAAAGCTTGCTCTCCGCCACGCAGGTGCTGCCCCCTGGTGGTAGAAGCCCCGCATTCGCCTTCGTTTTGAACGTCCCTGAACCGTTAGCTCCGCCCGCTTAGTTCAGGACACTCAGGAGCCCACAGAAGGGCAAACTCATCTCACGCAGCCGCTCCCGCTTCATAATAAAATGCTGTACAGTCTATGAAACTTGGGGACTACGGTACCGAAAGCAAATCCCAGAATGGTGGTGTGGCCATACTATTTCCCACCACCGTAATTGTAAACCCGGGAGTGTCTATGTTCCTGTCCCCACCCACGGCGAGACCAAATCAGAGACAAGACTCTGAACTCCTCGCTCACTCTCCAGCACCTAAATGGTCCCTAAGGTCTCTCCCTGATCTTCTCTGTGTCCTGTGTGAACACTGTCTTCTCTCCCTGGGAGGAAAGGAAGGAGGGAGGGTTGGGGAGGGAACCAGAAGAGCGACACGATCGACACCAGGAGAGAACAGCTCCTTTGAGTACTCAAAGCCCCTCCTTAACTGACTGGACTGTGGTCCAAGCATCCCATGTGTGATGGCTTCTTCAACAGCAATCATTTTCTCTATGTAGCCCTGATTGTCCTGGAATTCCCTCTGTAGACCAGGTTGGACTCGAACACACATGCCTGCCTCTGCCTCCTGAGTGCTGGGCTCAAAGGTGTTCGCCACCACCACCCAACAAACTTAATCCCTTCTAAAATGGTTAAATATTTCCATAAAGCATCCCTCACTCGTTCCCTATGTGGTGCTTTCTGTGCAGTTCAATAAAAACAGAGAAAGCACTTTGTTAGTGACACACACAGACACAGGGACAGATTCACAGGACAGCATTCAGTCAGGCACAGATTCAGACTCACACAACCAAGAGTCAGGAGACATGGAAGACAGAAGGAAGAGAAGTAGAGAATTCAAATCTGACCGCTTGGTAAAATTACTCCAGAGGGGAGTGCTCAAATTCATTTCACTTAGTTCAGTTCTTATTAATTTCTTAATTTTGCACCGATGCATTATTTGTGACTCTTGAGAACTGAATCCCTTTGCCAACGGAGTGCCACTGCAGTCCACCTACATTCTGATGCCCTAAGTGGCACGCCTGAAACCACGGCGATACCTACCCCATACAAACTTTTTCCTCTACCTATATGCCTATGATAAAGTTCAGTTTATCAGTTAGACATCATCAGAATCAACAACTATAGTCAGTAGTAAAATAGGACAATTAATGCTGAGTGTGGTGGTGCATGGCTATAATCTCAGCACTTGGGAGACTGAGGCAGGAGGATCTGGAGGAGTCTGAGGCCAGACTGTTTCAAAAAGACAAAACATGAGCTGGTAAGATGACTCTTGCCCCCAAGCCTGAGGACCTCTGGAACCCACACAGTGGAAGGAAAGAACTGAATTCCCCAAATTGTTCCTAACCTCCATGTGTGTGAATATGCATGCATGAGTGTGTGGTTTTTTTGTGTGTATGTGTGTGTTATGCGTGCATGAGTGTATGTGTTTTGTATGATGTGTGTATGACTGTGTTTTGTGTGGTGTGTGTGTGTGCATGAGTATGTGTGTGTGTATGTTTGTGTGTGAGTTTGTGCACATGCACTACTCTCCCAGAGGATCTGAGTTTGATTCCTAGCATCATCACCAGGTAGCTTATAACCACCCCTAACTTTATCTCCAGAGAATCCAACTTCCTTCCTTTCCTGGCTTCTGAGGGCACCTTGAACTAATGTGCTCCCACACCCCACATAAATAAAATAAAATAAATCTTAAAAATCAACAACCCAGGGCTGGCAAGTTGGCTCTGCAGGGGAAAGTGCTTGCTGTCAAATCTGACAATCTGAGTTTTATTCTCAGGACCCACGTGGTGGAAGGAGAAAACTGATTTCTGCAGGTTGTCCTCTGCACTCCACACACATGCATGCATGCATGCGACGCCACACGTGCACACCTGATCTCCACACACATGCACATGTGTGTCAGTACACACGCACACCTGCTCTCCACACACACGCACATGTGTGTCAGTACACACACACCTACTCTCCACAAACATGCACTTATTAAATGTAATTAAAAGCAAATTTTAAAATGAACGAATAAATAAAATAAAACTCAAACAAAAACAGCAAAGAGACAGAAGCAAATGATCACACCAGGCAGTAATAATAAAGATGTCAACGTCTTTCAGATCCTTTGTGCTGTGTAGATCTTCAGACCTAGGCTGACAGTTGGTAAAGGAAACTGAAAACCTCAGAGAAACAGGGATAGTGGGACTAGCTGAGAGATGGGTACTTCATGAACCTTTCTTTTTTAAAAAAAGGACTTCTTTCTTCTTATTTTATGGGTGTGTTCTTCCTACATGTATGTATGTTTACCACATGTGCACTTGGCATGCAGTGCCCTCGGAGGTCAGAAGTGGGCGTCGGACTCTCTGGACCTGGAGTCACAGGCTGTTGTGAGCCACTGAACTGAATCTTGGTACTCCACAAGAGTATCAGGAGTTCTTAACCACTGAGCCATCGCTCCAGCCCCACTGGGCTTTCTTTGCAGATACAACACAGGAAGAGTCTGTGACATACACATGTTTTATGGGTGGGGACAGCTCCGGAAGCAAGGCTTCACCACAAGAACACAGAACAAAGGAAAAGGCGGGGTCCAGGCTGTTTTCTGAGCTGCTTCAACGCACCAGGGACCAAGCTCAAAGACCTCACGTGCGTGTGACCTCAGGATCTTTCCCTCACACAGGTGCTCAGAGGCCCAGAGAGGTCATGCAAGGACCTGTGGTCACACAGCAGTGGCAGTGCTAGGATTCAAATACATGCCTATCCAAAATGACATGCCAGCACCCACTGCAGGACCGAGCACAAGCACATTCCCAGCTCTGGAATTCCGAGATAGTTCAGCACAGATTCACTGAGGAGTTTGCAGTTAACTCTGTGTATTCGATGCACGTGTACGTGCTGGTGTGTGCACAAGTGTGAATACACGTGGAGGCGGGAGGCTGGCATCATCTTCCACAATTGCTTTCCTCCCCATTTAAAAATTAAACCAATCAATTGATGTGTGTGTGTGTGTGTGTGTGTGTGTGTGTGTGTGTGTGTGTGTGTGTGTGTGTGTGGGTCCTGGGGATAGAACTCAGGTCATCAGGCTTAGCCTCAGGCTCCTTCATCTGCACAGCCCTGTTTCCAGCCCCACCTTACTTTTGAGACAGGCTCTCACTGAGCTTGAAGCTCACTAAGGCAGCTCCACTGGTAGGTGGTCTAGCTCCACCTCCACAGTCCTGGGATACCAGGCCTGCACCACCACGCTCAATATTTTTCTACGAGTGTAGGAACCTAGATCCCTACGAAACCTCCCCAGGCTCTGAAGTCAAATTCAAGACCCATGAAGAGGCCTTTCTTACAGTCACAAGAAAGGTGCTCCACCGTGGGCACAACTCCCCCTTTCCCTACTTTGTAGAAGTAGGGTGACTCTCTTGCAGGGCCAGCCCCGTGGGTGTGACATTTGAAGCCTGCCTCTCACCTAACTCACCACCTCCAACAGAGTGGTCAGCTCTAAACCTACTTCAAGCATGCTTGGTTGCTTGAAGTCAACCAAGAACATTAGGGGCTGAAGATGCTGCTGGTCTGGATGGGCCTGGTACAGGGCATAGCGTGCCTCCCCTCCCCCCCCCTGTGCTCAAACAGCTGCTACGGGAGGTTCCTCAAGCGGAGCCATGAGGGGAGCCATCAGTAACTCCCCAAAGCTAAGAGCCCACAGCTGGAGGACTGATGGGTCAAGGGTGTCTCCCTGTGCGAGACCTGGAAAGATCTGCAGTTCAGCAGATGTCAGCCTTAAGTTTGCTTAGCAAGCTGGATTCTCCTAGCTTGTAAGAGGAGGCTGAATGGACCCCTGGAACCAATGCCTTGCGAGGTGAGGAGGTTAAACTAGGGTGTGGGGTACGTACCCATGCCTGTCATCCCAGAACTGGGAGGCACTGGGAGGCAAACCTGGACTGCGTGGCGAAACCCATACTCAAAAGCAAAGCAAAACAGAACAAGATAAAACATGGGCACCTGGTGAAGGGAAGATTAAACTTCCTCCCTCATCCCTGTCCCCCTGGCCCCACACAGCTTTTGCTTACAAAGGGCCCTCCAGACTCCAGCATGGGTCTCCTCTAGACCAGGCAGCCTTTGAAGCCCCTGTGAAACTGAGGATGACTTTAAGCTCCTGATCCTTCTGCCTCTACCGCAGGTGATGTCTGGCAGGCATGCAAACCCCAGCTTTGATTAGCGCAGTGCTGGGAATGAAACTCGGTGCTTTGACCATGCCAAGCAAGCACACCACCTACTAAGCTATGCCCCCTGCACCTTCCAGGGTCATTTTAGGACTACTCATCTCTGCAGAGCAGACACGAGGGACAATCGGCTGTCCCACTCTCTCATGGTCATGACCTGGTTGCTGGTACTCAATATGTCTGCTGCCTTGAGGGCTCGCAGACCCACTACTGCCTTGTCCCAAAGCGCCCATCTGTCCACCCACCACTCCTCAGGACGCTCACTCACCCACTGGATCCCGATTCTTGCTGAAGCAGGTGGTAATCCTTGTTAACAGCTCTTGCAGCCCCCATGTCAGACAGCCAGGGCTGCCAGGGCCACATGGGCCAGGCTAACCACAGGGTGGCTCAACTTTGCCCAATTTCCTCTTTCTCAACCAACCGTTTTTTGTTTTTATTTTTTTGTTATTGTCTCCACCAGTTTTATGCAGTGGGCAGCAGCCTGAGGGGTTTGCAAGGAAGGCAGAACACAGACAGGGGTGTGTTGTGAGAATCAGGAGTGCACCCTTGACTTGCACCTGCTGTAGGTGTCACGGGGAAGTAGACAGGCAAGAGGGCAGGTTCAGCCCACTGAGCCCCCACCCAACAGCTTCCTGTGGAGGCAGCTGCTGAGGAGGAACAGGGTGTGGGGGCCTCACCCTAACACATGGGTACACAAACAGAGACACATGAGACATGCAAGTCACATGTCTCCAGAGAGACACACACCAGAAGACACATGGAGACAGAAGAGTGTGTGTGTATGTGTGTGTGTGTGTGTCCATATTGTGGAACTGGGTGCTTGATGGTAAATATCTGACAGTTATCATTCTTTTTTTTTTTTGAGACAGGGTTTCTCTGTATTGTTTTGGAGGCTATCTTGGAACTCCCTGTGTAGACCAGGCTGGCCTCGAACTCACAGAGATCCGCCTGCCTCTGCCTCCCGAGTGCTGGGATTAAAGACGTGTGCTACCAGCGCCCGGCTGACAGCTATCATTCTGATTGGCATCTGCCCATTCTTCTGGTGTAAACTCTGTCACCATGGTTGACTCCAGTCCTTCCACTAATGTACCGTCACCAGAGCTGTTAGGTTAGAGCCTGAACCTTTGGAGTGCCTAACAAACCAGCTCCAGAAACCCACCCTCAGGAACTCAACCATGGGCGGAGGAAATAGCTCACTGGGTTAAGTGTTTGCCCTGCAAGCAAGAGGTCCTGATTTCAGATCCCCTCCACACATAACTAAAAGCCAGATGTGGCAAGGGCACCTGTGACAGTCCCGGCACTGAACTGGCAGAGAAGAGGATCCCTGGGGAGGGCAGGTCAACCAGCCCACCCCAGTGAGCTCCAGGTTCAGTGAGAGACCTTGTCTTCTTAAAATCTAAAGTGGGGCCGGGCACTCCAATTCCAGCACTCGGGAGGCAGAGGCAGGCAGCTCTCAGTGAGTCCAGGCCAGCTCAGTCTCCAAAGCAAGTTCCAGGCCACCTGGGGTAAACAAACCACAGAGAAAAAGAAGAAAAAGCAGATTTATTCCATGTGGCTTCTCTGGGAAGAGGAGCAAAGAGACCCCTGCCTCCGAGTCCATCGTCAGAGTCCTGACATTCGAAGAGAAGGCAGGAGGTACCCAGGGGGCTGGAGAGATGGCTCTGTGGTTAGGAGGACCTGATGCTCTTCTAGAGGACCTGAGCTTGTTTCGGGACACCCACATTGGGTGGCTCATAACTTCCTGTGATATGGCTAAGCAGATGAAGGTGGTTGCAGCCAAGCCTGATAATCTCAGTTCGATTCCCCCTCCCACATTGGTAGAAGGAGAGAAGGGACTCCTGCAAGCTTTCCTCTGACCCCCGCAGGTGTTATAAGAGCTAGTCAGAAACAAGCCTAAGCTAAGGCCGAGTTTTCATAATTAGTAATAAGTCTCCATGTTGTTATTTGGGAGCTTTTACTTTTTTGCCTGCTTTCCCTCACTCTCACTGGCAAGTTCATCTACCCTGTTGCTGAGACATTGCTTCCCTGGTATGAGAACTGACTTTGGGATACCGACTGAAGGCCAGCAGGAGGACTCTATCCAAGAATCCTCCAGGACTCCAGCACCAGATTGGGACCACTGAGACCAGTCTTGACTGAACAAATAACACCTACTTGGCCTTTGCATCAGGAGACATCCACTATCAGGCTACCCAGGCCATAACCTACTCTCATAAGACTCGTGTGTGTGTGTGTGTGTGTGTGTGTGTGTGTGTGTGTGTGTGTGTGCATTTCCATTCATCCTATCATATCTGTTCCTTTAGAGAATCTGACTAATACAGCCCTATTCTGAGTTACTCCATGTTGTATAAAACAGTGGTTTTTCAAGCTTTGCCTTGTCCTGGGAGACTCCATTTTACAAGGGAAGATGGGAGCCCACCCAACCCAGCCTCTGAAACTGACCAGCTTCAAATGACCTTGGAATGGGGACCACAGCTCAGCTCCTATCTGCTTCCTGATGTCCTTCTTGACCCTGTGGACACGCATCTGTACAGTCTCCACTCAGCCTCTCTGATCCTGTCACGTAAATTAGTCTGGAGGGGAACCTTGTTCCAGGACAACTCCAGTTCCCAGACACCCTTCATATAAGTAACTGCTCCCCAGAGGGGTTCTGCCTCGTTTCCTCCAGGAGGTGCTTCTGCTGAGAAACAGACCAGCCACAGGCCATGCTGTGATGGAACCGTCCACACCAGTGCAGCAGACTGGGATTCCTTTCAGAGACAGCCCCGTGGACAAGGGGCCTGAGGACGAAAGAATGATTGTGGATTATGGGAAACCTATTGGTCTTACCTTAAATACTGGTCATGTGTAGACTTCCCCTTGAAAGGGGCAGAGAAAAGGGGGATCCTACAGTGGGACAAGGAGTTAAAGCCACAATGGGCCTTTGGTTAGGGAGAACCAGGGAGGAATAATACGGGAACTGACATAGAAAAGCCCTTCTTGGCTGGCTATGCTCACAATCAAGCCAGTTTGTTAATGCTGCAGTAGGGATAAGCAGCCAAACCCTGACTGATTAGCTACACGTGCTAAAAGTATGTGCTAATTATGCAGACTTAACAAACTAGACATATTAAAGCATCACATGGGGGTTGAGGTATGGCTTAGTGGGGGGCAGGGAGTGCGGCTCAGCCACCTGTGTCATGGAATATTTGCTTACACTGTAAAGATGTGTCTCTGCCTAAGGCACTGTCTGATTGGTTTAGTAAAGAGTTAAATGGCCAGTAGCTAAGCAGGAGAGGATACACAGGGCTTCTGGGCAGAGAGAGAAACTGGAAGGAGGAATCAAGGCCAGCAGATTCTGCCAGCAGACTTGGAGTAAGTCAGTGCCATGCTAAGTGATAACCAAGTCACGTGACAGAACGTAGATGAAAAATATGGGTTAATTAAGTTACAAAAGTTATCTGGGGAAAAGACTAAGCTAAGGACAAGCTTTCATAACTAATAATAAGTCTCCGTGTCATTATTTGGGGCCTGGCGATCCAAAGATAGTCCGACAAGAAAGCTCCAAGACACCAACTAAGGAGACAAGCAATAGTGAAAAGCGGGGAAGGGCATTTGCACATTGTATCCACATTTGGAAGAAGAACAAGTTAGGAGGTCCAGTGACCCCAGTGCCATCTCCCGGGTTCTGACAGCAAAGGGTTGAAGAGCTAAGCAGCCCTGGTCAAGGTGCCTTCCTGCTCATCATTACCCCCTTACTGTCTCAGCTATGGTCTCTCCTGCAGGGGCTGTCACATGTTGTCAGCCTGAGGGATCTCTTCCAGGGATACCAGTTCTCTAGACTGGCCCAGGGTTTCAGCCTTTCTCTTCCCTCAACAGGAGATTACTGGGAAATCTTGTGGGGGTGTGTCCTTGTTCCACTAAGAGGAGGAGTACAGGTATCTCTCATTGGAATACCGGCCTCCTCAGGCTAGGGGGATGGCTCAGTCAATGAAGTGCTGCCGTGCAAGCATGGAGGCTTAAGTTGGACCTTTAGCACACACATAAAAATCCTGGCATGATGGTGTGCGTTTCTCATACCAGGACAGGCAGGTCCCTGGAGTTTGCTAGTCAACCAGTTTAGCTGAATCATGTGTGTGTGAGCCCTGGGTCCCACCGAGGCTTGAGAAATGACATTTGAGGTTGAGTTCTGGCCTCCAAGCACACAGGTCCTCTCTCTCTCTCTCTCTCTCTCTCTCTCTGTCTCTCTCTCTCTGTCTCTCTCTCTCTCTCTCTCTCTCTCTGTCTCTCTCTCTCTCTCTCTCTCTCTGTCTCTCTCTCTCTGTCTCTCTCTCTCTCTCACATACACACTGGTGGGACATCTGTCCCTGTGTCGGTTATCATGTGAGCCTCTTAAAGTCACAGATGCTTGGTCCTGGAGGCAGCTCAACACAAACACCATTACAGTATTTCAAACTTGTCTCCAGGGACACACAGGGGACTGTCCAGAAAAACTAAAACAACTCTCACATGCACGAACGCACGCACGTGGGAGGCTTCAGGAGACACAGCAATGCACAGATTTGCATGTACACATTGTGTGATTATTTATTCAATGAAACAGCCAATTTTTTAAAAAATTTTTGAGACTGGGTCTAATGCATCCCAGGCAGGCCTCCAACTCTCTCTGTATCTGAGGATGACGGAGTTTCTGATCTTCCTACCTCTACCTCCTGAGTGCTGAGATGACAGGTGTGCACCACCTCGTCCCGTTTTCTTCAGACGCCAGTGCTTCATGCCTGCTAGGCAAGCAAGCCCTCCATTCCCAGCCTGCAACATGTGCTCGGTAACCCCACTTGTTCTGGGCTCTGTCTGTTGAACAAGGTAGATGACCTGAAGAAGATCACAGGTCCGTGGGGGAGGCAAACCCGGACCCAGGGAACGGACTGGGGCAGCCCAGGCATGGTGTGGAAGGCTTTGGCAGGAAGTGCACAGGGTGAAGGGACACAGGCTGGGCCAGGAAGGCTGTTGCCTCAGCCTGGAAGGGCGGGAGAGGCCATTTGAGCTGAGACCTGAAGGCTGTCAAGAAGCTAAACTTTCTGGGAAAAGTCAACCGGGAGCAGGATGTGGGTGGGACAGAGGCTGGGAGGAAAGACAGCCCAGAGGCCGGAGTTCAAGCCACATAGAAAGTGAGTGCGGCTGTGTGTGGCTGTAGCCCCAGCACGGGGGGCGTGGCCAGCTGATCAATCTGAAATGCTGAAGTCCGGCTTCAGTGAGAGATGGGAGACAGCTCTGTGGGTAAGGGCTCTTGCACACAAGCCTCACAACTGTTGTCACATCTCCAGGACCCACAGGGTGGGAGGAGAGAAGAACCAACTCCTACAAACGACCCCCTGGAAATCCGTAAGTGTGTTGTGCACAGGTGTGCATGTACACCACAAACACACATACAATAAATGTAATAAAAGTTTATTTTTGTAAAGTAGAGGTTGGTGGAGGAAGGTACTGGAATACTAGAATCCTGCTCCTGTTCACACCAGAGCCTGCAGCCTCCCCCCACTCCTAAATCACAACATCCTGCTGAGACCTTGCCTGTGAGTCTCTAGCTAGAGGCTTCCCAGTGCCAGGGTTCCCATCTTTTGCCACCCCCCTCCCCTGAAGGGAGGGACTGGCTACAGGCTCCTGTTGTAACCCCACTTAGAGAGCTATGGGAAGGAACTCTGCCACACGAGCCTGACACCCCTCTCCACCCCACTCCACAGTGTCTGTCTGTGGGCTGGGCCTCCTCTGCACCCACCACGGGTGTCATGCTGTGCTGGCTGGTACAGGAGACCAGGCAGGCAGGCAGGCAGGCAGGCAGGCAGGGTGGTACAGGCCTTAATGGAGAAGCCAAGGCAAATTGACCTTTGACATAGTAAGACCCAGACTCAGAATTACCCCCCACCCCCGTGACTTCCCACAAAACAACAAAAAACCCACCTATCCCAGCGAACAACCCACCACCACATACACCCCATGACCTCTCACCCATAACAATAAAACACCCACGCCACACAGTCACAACAACGAATGGCCCCAAACAACAACAAAAACCAACCAAATAAACTCCCAGGCATTGGGAGATTTGGGACAGTGACGGCTCAGTGGTGAAGGTGTCACTGTCAATCCTGAGACCTGAGTTCTCTCCCTGGGTCCCTCATGTGGAAAGCAGAGAACAAACTCCTTTAAATTATCTTCTGACCTCCATATTCATGCGGTGACATGTACGCCTGCCCCAACAAATAATCAATGGACATAAATAATATTTTTACAATGAGATACAAATGTTAAAAATAAAGTGAAAAGTAAGTAAACCTCCTGTGCACACACACACACACATATTATACACACTCACATATTAATTGAGGGAAATAATCTTTGTTTGGTCTTTAAGCGTTATCATTAATACCACTGTTAGGTACAGAGTCTACTTATGTAGTACAAGGTGGCCTCAGTCTCCCGCTCTCCTCCATCCACTTCTCTAGAGTTGCTATGACAGGCCTGCACCCCCAGTCCTCAGCTGGGGAAATGACTGCAACAATTATTGCGGTAAACAGCAACAACAATAACAAGTAAATGTCACTCCCTTTCAGCTTTTTTGGAGAGTTTGGATTAAGGGCTCAGAGCTTACCGTTTTTAAAGATGATTTGGGTGGGTAGGGTGGCTCAGTGAGTAAGGACACTTGCTGCCAAGCCTGATGATCTGGTTTGACTCCTGGGACTCACTTGGTAGAAGGAAAGACCAACTCTCGTATGTTGTCCTCTGACCTCCATATGTGCACATGCATGCACACAAATTAATTAAAAATGCAATGAATAAAAGAATTTAAAACAATGATTAGAGTTGGGCGGTGGTGGCCGATGCCTTTAATCCCAGCACTTGGGAGGATTTAATCCCAGCATCTTTGTGAGTTTGAGACCAGCCTGGTCTACAAGAGATAGTTCCAGGACAGCCTCCAAAGCCACAGAGAAACCCTGTCTTGGAAAAAAAAAACAAAAACAAACAAACAAACACAACAAAAAAAATCACCAATGATTAGAGAGGTGTGTGTGCAAGCCACATTTCAAAGTTGGACAACTTCCTCTGTTGCCCTTCCCTTCCCTTTTGGAGACAGGGTCTCCCACTGAATCCAGCACTCAGGGATTGACTAGACTGGCTGGCTAGTGAACTCAGGGTCCTCTTGTTTCTGACTGTCCTCCGTATGCTGTCCTTGGAGTACCGGGGTTACAGATGCACACAACCATTCCTAACTTTCCATATAGGCACTGGAGATTCGAACTCAAGTCTTCATACTTGCAGGGGAAGCAATTTATTCACTGGGCCATCACACCAGACCCCTCCCCCACCAACACACACATTAATAATCCTTGTTGTAACTGCTGTATACGGACCACTGTCCTGTGACTTCTCTGGGCAGCCTTGTTCCTAGCCAGAAGGCTTAGATAATGAAGAAAACTCACAAGTTGGTAAGAAAATGCAGGAAACATGGGTTTCATCCCTGGGACCCCATCAACCAGGCACGGTGAGTCACACCTGACATCTGCACTTGGGATACAGCATCGAGAGGATATAGTGTTTGAGGTCAGCCTGGGCTACGTGGCGTCCCGTCTTAAGGAAGGGAAAACATGAAGAGGAGGAGGAGGAGGCAATGTAAGTAAAAAGCAGTGAGATCATCAACAAGTGTGTCTAGGAAAAGCGCTGCTAACTGCCAAACAGCTCTGAAATGGAGTCGAGGGAGCTCAGAGTTAGGTCTCGGTCGTAAGGGGCTGCTGACGCCACACCAGAAAGCACGGAGACATGGATTATCATCTCGTTTTGTAGCTGAAATTAGATGGGAATTTAGAAAATTCATCTGTGAAAATTACATGTTTAATTTGCACATGATTTTCCACACATTGTCATAAGATATGTAAAAAAGCACTGGGGGCCAGGGAGACAGCTCCCTGGAGAAAGGTGACTGACCGCCTTGATGTAGGGTGACCTGAGTTCAGTGCATGGGGCTGCATGGCAGAAGGGAGAATGGTCCTCTGACCTCCACAGACATACAATTGCACCAGCACCCACCCACCACACCCCTGCATAAAATAATAGTGGGACAAAATTGAAAACGAGACCCCCAAAACCACTGGACTGGAGAGATGGCTCAGCGGGCAAGTCACTTGCCATTCAGCCTAATGACCTGAGTTCAGATTCCCAGAACCTGTAAAAGCCAAACAGGGCAGGGGGCATCTGCAGTCCTCGGCCTCCTACTGTGAAATGGGAGGCAGAGGCAGGAGGGTCCCTGGAAGCCCCAGATAGCTGCCAGACAGTGGCAAACTAGAGACACAGGGAACCTCAGAGACACTCAAGACTCCCCAAGACCAAGTTCTCAGTAGGAAGGAGATTTATTTGCCCCAGTGGGACAGAGAATAAGAGACAAAGACAGGAGCTAGAGGATGAAGGAGAAGGGGAAGGGAACAAGGGAGAGGGGGAGGGGTATTTGTCCAGGAGGGGGACAAAGGACTGCTTTTGGATAGACAGAGACAGACGTAGTCCATAGGCAAATGGCAGTTTATAAGAGTAAAAGGAGAAACCTGTGTTAGGATGAGGTGTTTAATTTTAATTGGGCATGTTAATTAGGTGAGCCTAAGGGGGCTTTTGATTGCTGAACTGGACCTTGGTAGTCAGCCCTAGGATGAGGAAGTGGTCAAATAAGGGGACAGACCTTGGCTAGCTTTAGGAAAATAATCTAATGGTTTTTAGCAAGGCAGAGGGAATGGGGGAGAAGGGCAAGGCCTGCCAGAGTCATGTTTGCCAGGCCCAGGCTGGGGTCCCTTCAAGAGATTGGCACCCTATCCCCTGACCTCCACGAACAATACACACAGTACATGTGTGCCTTCACTCACATAGACATTCACCTCTCTCTCTCTCTCTCTCTCTCTCTCTCTCTCTCTCTCTCTCTGACACACACACACACACACACACACACAGATTTCATATACAAAGGAAAGCATGCGACACTTGTCTTTCTAAATAGGTCTTACTTTGCTTTCCAGTTCCATTCATTGGTCTACAAAGGACAAATCCACCCCTCTTCATATCTGAATGGATATGCACTCTATTTTCTTTATACGTGCATTGTTGATGGACAGCTAGCCTGATTCTATCTCCTAGCTTTGGTGAATAGCACAGCAACAAACATTGCTCCAGTTTTCTCTTTGCTGCTGTGAGAAGCACAGTGACCCAAAAGATCTTGGGGAGGAGAAGGCTAATTTCCTCTCACAGGTTACAGTCCACGATGGAGTGAAGCTGAGGCAGGAACTGAAACAGAGGGCACGGGGAGTGCTGCTTCCTGCTTTGCTTCTCATGGAACCCAGGACCTCCTGCCCAGGCATGGTACTGCCCACAGTCGCCTGGGACCTCCACATCAACCAGCAGAGAAAATGCCCCACGGACTCAGTCGCAGGTCAGCCTGATGGAGGCAAGTCTTCAGCTGAACTTCCTTCTTCCCAGGTGTGTCTGGCTGACAACCAGGGTTAGCCATCGCACACACGGATGTACAAGTATCTGTGCAATATGGCGCACACGTGTGTGAATGTATGCCAGTTTGTGCGCACTTGTGTGAAGTGGCCACCAGAGGGCATTGAGTGTCCCCCTTTCTGGCTCCCTGCTCATTCCTTTGAGGTAGGGTCCAGGAAGGACATAGTTGGGTCACAAGGCAGTGCCATTTTCAGCCCTCTGAGGGTCTCACACTGACCTCCCAGCAGCTGCAACAGTTTACATTCCCACACACAGCGGATAAAGGACCTTTCCCCCAACTTCAAGGCTGCTTTCCTAGGTCAGAGAGTTACTTGAGGTTGGGGACATGCCTTCAGGCTGAGGACTCGCCCCACCCCCTCTGCTGTTCCTGGACTATCAGGGAAACCACAGAAGACTCCAGAGCCTCAACAGGAAAACCATGTCTTAATATAACTGGAAACTTAATGTCCCCATAACTCAATGTCTACGACTTAAAGCCACTTGAAAGGCTGCTTATGAGTTGTTTGAGGGCCGTGTGTAGCTTATGCCTTGTGACTGTCTCGAGAGGCAGGTCTAGGTGGCACCATTTTTGAGAAGAGGAAGCTGAGAATGTGTGAGGATGGCTCTGTGGCATGTTGTTTCCTGGAGGCTGCAGTGGTAGGTCACCTCAGAGACTGTCCTCGTTAGGGTGACTGTTGCTGTGATAAACACCATGACCAAAGGCAGCTTGGGAAGGAGAGGGTTAATTCCAGCTTGCAGTTCCACTGAGGAAGTCAGGCAGAAACTGATGCAGAGGCCGTGGAGGGGTGCTGCTTTCTGGCTGGCTTCCCAAGGCTAGCTCAGCCTGCTTTTGTGTAGCACCCAGAACCACCTGCCCAGGGGTGGTGACCTGAACCCATGGGAATAAAGGCCCCGAATGGCGAGATGTCAAGGGAGAAGACCCGAGATGAGAAATAAAGAAGACAGATATCTGAGACTGAAAGATGTGAGTGATCTGATGACTTACACCACACAAGCTTGTTAAGCGGCGTGGCATCTTTTCTACTATTTGCAGGGGGAGTTTGGGCCAAGGTCATCCGAAAGCTAGGTCAAGCAGTATTGGCAAAGAGAACATAGGGTACCTCAGACACTGGTAACCACAGCTCCTCAGGGGAGAAAGCCTGGTTCCCAGGAACTGAACCCTTACGTCCTTTGAGGCTTGGGCCCAACAGCCCAGCGCCCCACAGCCAGGCCTAGCCATGTCTGCCTTTCATCAAGACCTCTGAGAAAAGCCCTGGATCAGTCTGACTCCCAACAGGGTAGCACTGCCCAGAAAAGGGTCCTCCCACATCAGTGATCAATCAAATAAACACACCACAGGCTTGCCCACAGGCCAAACCGTGGGGACATTTTCTCAGCCAAAATCCCCTTTTCCCAAACGACTCTAGCTTGTGTCAAGTTGACATAAAACTAGTCAGCACGGAGACCTTCGCTGTTAAGAATGTATTGGTGGTACATGCCTTCAGTTCTGGTACCCGGGTGGTAGAGGCGGATGGAGCTCTGTGTGTTTGAGGTCAGCCAGGGCTGTATAGTGAGATCCTGTCATAAACAAACAAACAAACAAAAAACGTATGGAGAGGAGCGGGAGATGCAGCCCAGAGTGTTTGTCTGGCATGCACAAAGCTCCAGTACCACCCTCAGCGCAGCACACCTGGAGTTCCAGCACTTGAGGATGGAGGCAGGAGGTCAGAAGTTCAAGATCACCCTCAGCTATATAATGGGTTTGTGGCCGCCTGGGTTACGCGAGACCCTGCAACAAATTCACTGAGAGAGAAAGGCTGTGGCTGGGTGTGCTGGCCACAGTGGCTGGGAGCCTTTGTCACTGTCTCTCATTGCTTTTCCCATTGCTGTGGACTTGTGAAGTTGGAGCCGGAGGTGTGTTCCGTGCACCACCGCCCTTCTCCTCCCTTCTCTCCTCTCCTCCCTCCGTCCCTCCCCTTTCTTCCTCCCTCCTCCCCTCTTCTCCATTCTCTCTACCCCTCTATTAGTCAGGGTCTTGAGGAACAGAACGGATAGAATGAATATATGTCCATGTCAATGCCGATACAGATATGTAGGGGGATTTATTAGAATGACTTTCGGGCTGTGGTCCAGCTAGTCCAACAATGGCCGTCTACCAAGGGAAGGTCTAAGAGTTCAGTCCGTGAGGCTGGATGTCTCAGCGGCTCTTTGGCGTACGCTTGCATCTGAAAGAAGGAGGCTCTAAACCAGCGAAGGAACGGACTTGCCAGCAAGGGCAGGCAAAGAGCAAGGGATTCCTTCTTCCGCGTCCTTCATATAGACTGCCAACCAGAAGGTGTGGCCCAGATTTAAGGTGTGTCTTCCCACTTCAAATGTTTCAGTCAAAAACAACCCCTCACAGGGGTACCCAGTCTCTTGGATTTTCCTTAATTCCAGATGGAGTCAAGTTGACAGCCTAGAGTCAGCCCCACTCCTCCCCTGCCCTCTTGGCTGTCCCTCATCTGTCCCCTCCCCCTCTCTCTCTTCTTCCTCTTCCTCTGCCCCTCAGATGGGGCATTGCTTTGTAGCACAAATTGGCCTCCAATTGTTGGGCTCATTGACATAGATAAGGCTTGGCATTCAGAAGCACTGACTGAAATTTTCAGGCTCTTGTGTCCCAGGACAAAAAAACAAAAAACAAAACAAAACAAAACAAAACAAAAAAAAAAAAACCAAACTTTACAGGATCACATGGTTAGGATAGCTTCAGGTAATTAAGGAAGGGAATGCACTCTTCAGGATGGGAAGGGCCAGGGACCTGAGGGAAAAGCTCTGCTCAGAAATGCTGTGCCACCCCTTGGAGTTTCTTTTTTTCACTTGTATAAAGCTCAGGGAAGGACTTCAGGCTCTCTCTCTCTCTCTCTCTCTCTCTCTCTCTCTCTCTCTCTCTCTCTCTCTCTCTCTCTCTGCCTACTGGTTTCCTTCCTCTGATAACCTTGATGCTGCTGTCTGGGTCTCTGCTCTCCTGCTACAGTGGTCACAGGGGACGACAGTACAGAAGTGTGTCACTGCCCCAACTCCTCACTCTCTCATTCTTCACTAGGCTTCTCTAGATTTAAAAATCACATTGTGTGTGTGTGTGTGTGTGTGGTGTGAGTGTGTGTATGTGGTGTGAGTGTGTGTGTGTGTGTGTGTGTGCATCCCGAGGCATATGTAAGTGTTAAGGTCAGAGGACAGTGTGGGGGAAGCTGGTTCTTTCCTCCCCTTATGTGGGATGCAGACGCCGTGAGGGAGCATGGCGGCAGTTTCATTCAGGGCTGGGGTGCAGCTCAGCTGTAGCTTACTTGCTTGGCACACAGACAGCTCTGGCGTTGATCTTGGCTAAGAAAAAAACCAAACCCAAACCCAAAAAACAACAAAGAAACAAAGCAAACAAACAAAAAAGACAAGGAAAGAAAGAAAAAAGTAACTGGGAAAAAATGGCAGCAGTGAGCTCCCTGATACCAGGGTGACTCGGATCCTTTTGGTTTCTGGATTCCAACCCTGTGCAGAAGCTGCTGTGGCAAACACTCAGTTCTCACCTCAAAATGGAGAAGAGACAGCTGCTTAGTTTGAAGCCAGTATGTGTGACAATGGCCTGGGGAACATCGATTTGGGTCCCCTCAAACACCATGTACGAATGAGATAGAAATTTCATGAACTTTTTACAGTAACAGATCAATACAGTAATGAATCACTGTGCTTTTCAAACACCTTGGTTTAACAGGTAAGTTAACCCAAGACAGGAAGATCTCTGCTGCAGATGCTGTGGGAAAAGCCCTTGGATTGGTGGGAACCTAGGGTTTTGTTAGTTGATACCTACGGAAAGATTTTTACCTCCTTAGACAGGATGTTAGGTACAGCACAGAGAGGGGCATGGAGTGGCTATCTAGCGAGCTAGACATTGCCCAAGACAAGTTGTAATTAGCTCTGGACCTCTAGCATTCCAACCTCTCCACATGACTGAAATTCTAATGGGCCAATCAGCCTTTGCAAGCACAGCTGCTTCCCATGGGTTCTCAGTCACGATACGCCCTGTTGGTCACATCATATCTTGTGTGCGTACTAAAGGGAATACTACTTATTAAATATTATAACATCATATCCACACAACTAGGAAGGCTCATCCCTAGGATCTGATATGGATGAGGCTGAGTTGTGGGCAGGGAGGCAGTCTTCAGGAGAGAGGAGCAGCTGAGGCCACTAAGAAAGAAACCTCTGATCACATAACAACTATTAGCCATCACGATCCATTTCTGAGTTCCCATGTTCTTTTGTACTCTATACCTGATGTAACAGTTACAGGTGTTATATAATAGGATTATTATGTTATTAAAATAGTCAAGAACACTGTCTGAGCTAATGGAGTGAAGATACATGGAGGCAACATGCTTTTTATTTATTTATTTTTTGTTTTCTGAGACAGGGTTTCTCTGTATTACTTTGGAGGTTGTCTTGGAACTCACTTGTAGACCAGGCTGGCCTTGAACTCACAGAGATCTGCCTGCTTCTGCCTCCAGAGTGCTGGGATTAAAGGTGTACACCACCAATGCCTGGCTGTGAAACATGCATTTTAAATAGCCAAAATTTGCATATTTACAAAAGCTAGATTGACCGTGTATTTCCCCTGTACTTATAGTTATTTGTACTTTATGAATTGTCTCATGCCTATTTGGAAGATTTAGAAGTCTATTTTCTTAAAAATTTATATTTTCTTTAAACTTCTTTTTAGGTTTATTTTATCTTATGTGTGTGTATGTTTTGCTGCATGTGTTTCTGTGCACCTCCTGAGTGCACTACCCTCAGAAGCAGGAAGAGGGCATCACATCCCCTGGAACTGGACTTACGATTGTGAGTTGCCCTAGCTGGGAATCAAACCTGGATCTTTTGCAAAAGCAACTAGTGCTCTAAAAAGTTGAGCCATCTCTATAGGCCTCTGGTTTTAGTTCCTCTTTTGTCCAGTTTGCTCTTGTGGCCATAATGTCAAATGGACTGGCTACCTGTTACTCTAGGAAAGATTGGTAGTCACTATTCAGATAATCTTAGTTCTTCTTTGTGGACACAGACATGATGTGTCTTACTGCACTGGTAGAACAGCAGATTCAGTTTGGATAGTGAATGAAAAGCCATGTTATAGAAGAAATTAAATAGCAATATAGTATTTTTTAAAAATTTCATTTAACAAATTATTTTATGTACCAAGTATTAATAATATGGATAGAAACAAGAGTCCAGACTCATTAGGGATCACAATTTTATAGTCTCTGTAGGCATAACTAAATCTTGCTTTTGAATGTTTAGAAATGAAAATGGGCGCTAGAGAGATGGCTCAGTGGTGGCCCAGGCTTGGTTCTGGTTCATAGCGCCTGCATGGTGGCTTACAAGCATCTGTAACTCCAGTTCTAGGAGATTCAACACTCTCCTCCACCTTCTGAGGGCCGAGCACATAGTGGTGCACAGACATGCTTGGAGGCTGACACTCATGTACATAAAATAAAAACAAAAGTAAAAAGAGGAGTGACATGGGCATGGGATAACAGGAGCCAGTGCTGTAGTATTGCCCACTTCCTTCTAATTAGAAAAATATGAATATTGGGGAGTTTTGTTTTTTATTTTGTGTTTTTAAGACAGGTTCTGGCCAGGTGACCTTGGTTGGCCTAGAACTCACTATGTAGACCAGGCTGGCCTCAAACACATAGGGTTCTACCTGTCTCTGCCTCCTGAGTGCTGAGATTAAAGGCATGTGCCAACATATCAGAATAGTCATTGTTTAATTGATTTTCAATTAAATCATGGACACCTTAGATACTAATTTAATCAAGGAGCATCAGTACCTGAGATATAAGACAAATGCTGCTCTTATCAAAGACCAGTGTCTTTGTATAATCTGTATAGGAAGGGTTGACCCAAAATCTTTGGGCATCTCTAGCTAGAGCAATGAAATAAAAGTTTGCTTGTTCAGCATCTAAGTATGCAATGGCACCTCTGTAGTGTTTAATTTGTTGTGTATTCATAATAATATAATTGATTAGGCTATATATAAATTATATTATACTATATATTATTATATGACATATATGATTAAAATATACAGTATTCTGCATGTTATAATATATTATCTATAATCTATATAAGGTTATATAAGATATATATCAACAAAAAAGCTTGTTTTTAGAGGAAAAGCTCGAAAGAATTGTATTTAAAATATAGTTACCCCAGATGAGAGTTTCCTTTGGAAGATTTAGAATATATTTTTGTCAATTTAAAAATGAGATTAAAGACATCAAAATTATACTAAATGAGGAAGAAAATCTAAAACAAAGAAAGTGAAAACTCATGAATGTTTTAAACATGAAAACTATTTTTGGATAAGGAAGAGGTTCTGATTGAATAAACAACAAAAACATGTTTAATGAAAGAACATAACCTCATGTGTAACTTCATCAAAATTTTGTCTCTTAGGAATGTGCCAGGTGAAATGTTAATTATCATACAGACTTTTAACAGTCCAATTATCGTAAGTGTGAAGTCAACGTTCACTTGGAGCTGAAGCTGGGCGTGGCCCAGCGTTTCTGAGGTCCACGCGGATATGCTCTCACGTGCAGCTGTGTTTGGTATGAGACAGTTCGTCACCTGAACTTGGCGGTGAGAAGTATCTGGTTACTTTTTCTTCTGTCAGAACAGAGTCTGATGTGATGTTTTCTCCTTATTATTTGAGGAAGACTAATTTATAATAGCATATGTTGTTTAGTAGAAAGAGCCCATATGGTTTTTGTTTCATTTTTTATAGGCTGTCAAGTACTTACTTTATGTGGAGATGATGGAAATTTTCCAAAAGGAACACATCTTTTATTTATTCTTTTGAGATTTTATTTTATGAGTATGAGTGTTTGCTTGCATGTATTAGTCTGTATATCACATGTGTGCAATGTCAGAGAGTGCCAGGTGTTGGCCCTCCTGGAAATGGAGTTACAGATAGTCTTGTACCACTATGTGGGTGCTGGGAATCGGATCTAGGTTCTCAGGAAGAGCATCCAGTGCTCTTACCCACTGAGCCATCTCTCCAGGCCCCAAAAGGGGTAAATCTTAAAGCCAAAGCTATAGTTAATTTTGATAATTTATTAGTGTTATTTGTTTATCTAAAATGCTTAATTTTATAGATGGATTTAAAAACTCATCCAGTTTTGAGTTCCCCAGTCAGCATATAACTTAGTAGGGACACCCAAATAAGAACAAATTTCTAAGCAGAACTTCTCCCTTGGTAAAGGCAATGACTGCCCAACAAGTTTTACCCAATGGGAAAACAAATAAAACATTTAAAAATAAAATCTAATCACAGGTTTTAAAAGTTCATTTAGTAAAGAGCAGTGCAAAGCTCTTGTTTTAAAGCCATTTTAAAACATCGCTTAGCCGGGCGGTGGTGGAACACGCCTTTAATCCCAGCACTCGGGAGGCAGAGGCAGGCGGATCTCTGTGAGTTCGAGGCCAGGCTAGACCGACAGCCTCCAAAACAACACAGAGAAACCTTGTCTCGTAAAACCAAAAACAAAAAATCACTTAAAAAGCAATGTTGTGAGCAGACAGTGGTCACCTCCAGTAATCCCACTCAATGAGAGTAAAGACTGCCACCCAAGTTCTTGGGTCAAATTATGCAAGATTTATTTTCTGTCAGACAGGGCTATCTCCCTAAAGTGGGTTTCAGAAAATAGCATTGAACATAGGAAGAAGTGGGGCGTATATAGTTCCCCCAACTGCAGCGCTAGTCAGTTTCCAGGAACTTTTGGTTATGTAGGAACTTGGCGGGACATCTTACCTTGTCAGAGTGGAGGTCGTGGTGTAGGGTGTGGAACATGTCACATCCCAGAAAATGGGTCAAGACCTGGTCAAATCCAAATCTTGCAGAAAACAGGAATTTATTTTGATCTTGTAACAAGATGGCTTTTAATCTTAAGATGGAGTTGGGCTGGTCCATCAGTCTCAGTTACTGAGTCTTCAACTTCAGTAAGAGCCATTACCTTAAACTCATCTTAGTTATAAACAGCTTCTGTAAGTTTTATTTTTACAATCTTTCTAAAACTTAAATCTTGTTGTGGCCGCACATTTGGGGGCCATCTGTGGTGACCCACATTCTGGGTATCATCTGTTGGGTCCAGCCGACCCATATGGTCCATACCTGAGAGAGGGGGGTGTAGATTGAGGAAAGAAATAAGAAAGAGACAGAGATAGAGTTGGGAGGGCACCTAGTGAATACTAGGATCGGTCCCAAGTTTATTATTCAAAGCTCTTATATACTCCAATCAAAAGGGGGGAAGGCAAAAGACTTCCTTAGCCAGGTACAAAGAACAAGCAAGTGTAATTACCTCTCATACCCAAAACATCAGGTAAATGATGGGGGATGTCCTTCTGTATATGTATTTCTCTTATTGGGTGATGAATAAAACACTGGTCAGTAGCCAGGCAGGAAGGATAGGTGGGGCTATCAGACCAGGAGAATGCTGGGGAGAAGAAGGCAGAGAGAGGACGCCTAGAGACGCCAAGCTGCCAAAGGAGTAACATGCTGGATTACAGGGAAGCCACAGCCTCATTGCAATGCATAGATGAATAGAAATGGGTTAATAATTAAGACAGAGTTAGTCAATAAGAAACCTGAGCCATTGGCCAAATAGCTTATAATTAATACGTCTCTGTGTGCTTATTGGGGGCTAATTGGCTGTGGGGACCAGGTGGGACAGAAACCTCCACCTACAGGTAACTATACCCTAAACCAGATATCCTGTTGTCAAGATGAGACATCCATTAGCTACACATTAGGCCAGATATCCTGTTGTTAAGGCAAGACGCACAATAGCCACAACTTAGGCCAAACATTCTGTGGATTTAACCTTGGAGGAGCAATAATGGGCTCAGACTATCTGACCTTAAGTCATGATGAACTGAGCCACTTCTATGAGCCCCAACAAAATCTTAATTTAGTCTGACCTTGTTCTCATCTGTTTTTATCCCAGAATAATCTCCATCTCATTCTTCAAAGTCCTTTCTCATTCAAAAGTGCTTTTCTTTAACCTTCTTTTAAAAAAACAAATCTTATACCTATAACATTTATATCTTCTTTTTAAAAACTTGATGTATTTGCTTTTATCTTTATCACTTTAATGAAATTTAGAAAATAATTTTAATAAGATAATTTTAAATGAAAACCTAGAAAGCTGTATTTAAAACATAGAAAACATCTATGTGGTATCTTAAATAATTTTTTCTTTTTCTTTACTCTTCTCTCATGCAATACATCCCAACTGCAACCTTCCCTCCCTCTGATCCTCCCCGTTCCACAGTATCTTAAATATTTAACAGTTATATTTTTGAAAAAAAATTTAGATTATTTGTCACAGATTTAAGACATGTTGAAATTGTTTTTCTCTTAACAAAAAGCATTCACTTCTCATTAGGGTTTGAGACACTGGAAGGAGGAAAAGTGTGATCTTGTATTGGAGTCACCTGTTTGTCTTAGGTATGCTAATCATTTAACAAGTCTTTACCTAAAATACTTTATCTTTGTTTAAAACTAAAACCAGCCAGTCAGGATGACTCATACCTTTAATCCCAGCACTTGAGAGGCAGAGGCCATTAGATCTCTGAGATAAAGGCCAGTCTGGCCTACATAGTGAGTTCTGGGATATCCAGGACCTCATAGTGAGACCCTGTCTCAAAAACAAAACAAAAAACTAAAAAGAGGGATAGATAATTATCCCAAATATATTATAATGTTATGCATTAAGATTATCTTTAAACTTTAAGATGCTTTTGTAAGTCTTGAAGCAGACTTAAAAAATAGCAATTAAAAATTGTTTAGCATTGTTTCTTATATAGTCCTAGTAAAGATATGAATCTGGAAAACTCTGTTTGCTAATTTGAAAGAGGCAGTCATTGAAAATATCCTCAATGGGCTGGAAAGATGTTTCAGAGGTTAAGAGCACTGACTGCTCTTCTAGAGGTCCTGAGTTCAATTCCCAGCACCACATTGTGGCTCACAACCATCTATAATGGGATCTGGTGCCCTCTTCTGGCCTGCAGGAATACATGCAGGAGGAAGGATATATACATAATAAATAAATAAATAAATAAATCTTTTTTTTAAAAAAGAAAATATTCTTAAGTCTTTCAAATTCTTGTGTTTGTACATACGCTCATGTACAAGAACCTCTCAGACCTTGGAATGAAGGGATTTGCAGCTCAGAGCAAAGCAATTATCCAGCAAAAAACATTGCACCTGGAGCAGGAGTACATATCTCATAAATTAATCAATATCCTAGAGCAATAGAGACCATGTAGAACTGAGACAGGGACCAAGGAAATAGCATCATGACAAGAACTTTTGTACACATGAAACCATACGTAAGATAGACTTTTTTTTGAGACAGGGTCTCTCTACACAGCCCTGTGTAGGGAGATTCTCTGTCCTGCCAGCCAGCTCCCAAATAACCACACAGGGACTTATTATTGACTATAAATGCTCTTATTACTTGATTTAACCATTTCTATTAATTTGCATGCTGCCACATGGCTCGTGGCTTGCTTCCTCATTCTCCACACGTCTTGCTCCCTCTTGGTCTGACTGGTCACTTTTCCCTCCTTTTTCCCAGCATTCTTCCTCTCAGTACGGCTCTCCCTTAACTTCTTTCTGTCTAGCTCTTGGCCAGTTGACTCTACTAAACCAATGAAAGCAAAACATCTTCATGGTATGTAAAAGGATTATTCCACAACATTTCTCCCTTTTGTCTAGTTAAAAAGGAAGGTTTTAACTTTAACATAGTAAAATTATATACAACAAAACCATTATCAGGTGAGAATTATAGTGATTCCTTCAACAAAGCCATACCTGCTCCAACAAAGCCATACCTCCTAATAGTGCATTCCTCATAAATAAATAGTTACTTATCTAAACTTCCTAGCAGCTTGGTTTTGCACAGTTAGCAAAGACATAGGCAGTTAGACACAGATATTTTTTTCTTTTTTAAAATTAAAATTAAAAATAAGATTGCTTCTCATGTCAATCCCAGCTCCCTCACCCTCTCCTCCTCCCCCTGCTCCCCCCAATTCCCACTACACTCCCCAGGGAGGGTGAGGCCCTCCATGGGGGGATCTCCAAAGTCTGTCATATCAGGGCAGGGCCTAGGCCCTCTCCCACGTTAGACACACATCTTAAATCAGCTTTTGTTATAAAGTTCTGAGTAGTTCAGTGTATTCTAAATCAGAGTTGGATCACATAAATCAGAGTTGTAGCAACATTTACACTAATCCAAAATAATTTTTTGTGAAAGCTTGTCTGCTTCCATCTTCTTCTTCCTATTATTATTGTTATTATTATTATTTTATGTCTGTTTTGCCTGCATGTATGTGAGTGTCTGAGATTGTCAAATACCCTGGAGCTAGATTTACAGACAGTTGTGAGCTGTGATGTGGGTGCTTGGAATTGATCCCAGGTCCTCTGGAAGAACAGCCAGTGTTCTTAACCGCTGAGCCATCTGTCCAACCACCTCCACATCTAAAATATCTGAAACTTGTTGCTTCCTTAGTCTAAAGGGAGACACAATCATAAACAGAGAGTTTATTAGGACTAAGAAGTTTTATCAATGTTGCTTTATGCCACCACATGGTCATGTGAAGATGGTGGTGTCATCTGGCATGCACTCTTTAACCTTAGTAATGAAGGCTGCCAGTCATGTGGCTGCCTACATCCTGATAAGATCACCAGCCAGGATGGAGGAGAACCACATGGTTGCTATTTAAAAACATCTGCTTGCCTAATTGATCTATTTTTTTTAAGGAGGGTTGAATTCAAGTTATATACACATATATACACAGAATTGAATCTGAGTTACATACACACATACACATAGAATTGACTCCAAGTTATATACACACCCTAAACAAGGGTTAAATACACACATATATCCATAAATAGATTTTTAAAAACTTATTTATGTATTATGCAGTGTTCTGTCTGCATATATACCTGCAGGCCAGAAGAGGGCATCAGATCTCAGTACAGATGGTTGTGAGCCACCATGCAGTTGCTGGGAATTGAACTCACAACCTCTGGAAGAGCAGCCAGTGCTTTTAACCTCTGAGCCATCTCTCCATGTCCCCATAAATAGATTTTTAATTATAAAATTTTTGCTATAACTTTAAAGCCAAATTTTGTTACAGATTTGAAGATTTTTTAAAACAGTCATAGCCAATGAACAACTTACAAATCCTGAGATAAGAGTATACAGCATAATCATAAGAAATTTATTTGAACTGGGTGGTGGTGGGACACATCTTTAATCCCAACACTTGGGAGGCAGAGGCAGGCCGATCTCAGGGAGTTTGAGTTCGAGGCCAGCCTGGTTTACAAAGTGATTTCCAGGACAGCCAGCACTGTTACACAGAGAAACCCTGTGTTGAAGAACCAAAAAAAAAAATGGATGGATGGAAAAGAAATTTTTTGAGAGCAGAGCACAGAGAAGTCACAGAGATAAAAGATTTTTAAGAGTGGAAAGTGCTCTTCCTGTAAGCGACTTGAGGTAACCTGTGAAGATGGTTCGATATTCTCTTGACCCAGAAAACCCTACAAAATCATGCAAGTCAAGAGGTTCAAATCTCTGGGTTCACTTTAAGAATACCCGTGACACTTCCCAGGCCATCAAGGGTGTACATATCCGAAAAGCCACCAAATACCTGAAGGATGTCACTTTGAAGAAGCAGTGTGTGCCATTCCGGCGGTACAATGGTGGAGTCCGCAGGTGCGCCCAGGCCAAACAGTGGGGCTGGACACAGGGTCGGTGGCCAAAAATGAGTGCTGAACTTTTGCTGCACATGCTTAAAAATGCAGAGAGTAATGCTGAGCTTAAGGGTCTAGATGTAATTCTCTGGTCACCGAACACATCCAAGTGAACAAAGCACCTAAGATTCTTCGAGGAACTTACAGAGCTCATGGCTGGATTAACCCATACTTGAGCACCCCTCCACCCCCCCCCACCCCCCACCCCCCACCCCCCCCCCCGCCACATCGAGATGATCCTCACGGAGAAGGAACAGATTGTCTCAAAGCCAGAATAGGAGGTTGCACAAAAGAAAAAGATATCCCAGAAGAAACTCAAGAAACAAAAACTTACAGCACGGGAGAAAATTCAGCATAAAATAAATGCAGATAAAAGTAAAAAAAAAAAAGCGTGGAAAGTAGAACCTTAGAGATACCAGACTTTGTGATCATTTGTTTGTATGGTGGCAAAGGTTGTAATAATCTAGGAGAATTTGGAAATCAAGCATGCCCTTTTTTGGGCCATTGATCTGTACTGAGGCCAAGCTGCTGTAGTAAAATCAAGTTCACGGAGGAAGAGAGAAAGGGTTGCAAAACAGAAGACCATGTGGGTGTGTCCCTATAAGTTCCAAGAGGGATCTGAGAGCCAAAGGTACAGGACTGCAGGCAAGAGAGTCCAGGGAATGGGGAGCAGTAAGTACCTTTAGTAGAGAGGCCAATTGGATGTAGAAGGGCAGCGTCTGAGAGAAAGTTGTCCACATGGTGGGAGACCCAAGGGAGGAGAAGCCAGGACAAGGAGGTGATCAGTTAAGGGACAAGGAGAAGCAAACCACCAGGAACTGAGAAGCACATAGAGCAGCTCCCAGGGGGAGGCGAGGAAATGTGCTAAGTATAGACGCAGGATGGCACAAAGAGAGACAGATAGGTAGCTTCAGAAGGGAGGAAGCAAGGAAACCAGGAAAGTGTCTCAGGCTGCCACAGAGGGGACTGCAGCTCCTAGAGGAAGTGGAGAGAAAGCTGGGAGAGCAGGAGAGACGGGAGGTGTCCACTTGGGTGCAGCAGGCTGAAGGAGCCAGAGAACACATAGGTGCCCACGTGGAGGGCAGCAGGGGCCAGAAGGAAAAGGGGGCTGAAGAATCAGACTCTAGAATTTGGAATCAATTCACAAACAAGTGATGCGAATATACCTCAGAAGAATTAGACGGCAGCTTGGTTTGGGGAGGACGTCACAGGGGTAACAAGTGTGGGGGGGTGAGCACGCTGCAGTTGGCCTGTTCCTTGGCTTCCACCAGGCACTCCTGCAGGGTCTGGCTCCAGTTCCCACTTTGCAACAAACTTGCAGATCCATCAGCCTGAAAATTTAAAAGAAATAGGGAATGAGGAATCCTTTTCCATTCTCCCATCACTTGGAGGCTGCATTTGCATTGGTTGTCTAAGGGAAACTGAGGACAGATATGACTGCAAGGACACATAAGTTTAGAGGTCCCTAAGTGGGACCCTAGGTGAAGAGATCAGAGGTTCTCAAAGAGGCCAAGTGGGGAACCAGGAGATATGGATAACAACATTCCCATAGGTGGGGGGTGGGGGTGAAGAACCAAGACCTGAAATCAAAGACGTCCCAAGGACTCAAGAGGAGCAAAAGAGGAAGCCACAGGCTGTTCAGTCGGTCATCTTCTCGCTGGTGGGGGATCTGGCAGAGCTAAAAAGTCTGTGACATGACGCCTCATACCAGGACTTTCAAAGGAAGCCTAAAGGTGAAAACCAAGCTCAGAAATTGAAGCTTTACCCAAGGGAAATGGTCAGAGGAGGGCTCAGACCTCTGAGAGTCAACTGTAGCCTTGAAGATGGTAGCTGGGGGTACCACTGCCTCCAATACCAGAGGGATGCTGGAGTTTCTACCGCCACTCCATTGGACACTCCCTCAGATTCAAGGAAGCCTTTACAAACAAAGGGAAAACTTACTGGTTGTAGCTGCTGAAGGGTGTCCGGTGACTGTTGAGTCAGAAGGCAAATCTGTTTCAGGTGAACTGGAGATAAGGGATAGGGTCCCAATGTGGCCTAGACCTCCAAGGGGTGTGTGTGCACGTCATTGGCACAATGTAAGGTTTCATGCTGTGGAGGACCTTGGAGGAGAAGAGGTGCAGACATCACACCTCACAACAGATCTCACACAGGGATTTATTGGGGGTGGAGTGGGGGAAGGAGAAGGCTGCCTTGGAGTGGAGACAAGAGACAGACACAGGCAGACAAACAGACAGACAGAAAAACAGTGATATGATGGAGAGGACTATTTAAAGGGTATGTGTGTTGCATTTAGTGCCTGGTGATGACATGACTGCAGGCTGAGTTGCTGGAGGCTGGCTGGGGCTCTCAATCAGTGGTCTTTCTCCTCACATCTGTGAGATTAACATCATCTTTAAGGTATGAAAGTGTCTTTAGAAACATGCAAGATTGAAAGGTGCAGTTTGCCATTCAGACTTAAGGGAATATCCTCCTCCTCTTTTTTAAAGCTAATAATGGCTGCAAGGAAGATGCTTTTACTGAGGAAAATGTTTTTCTCAATGCTACTTTAGACCAAAGCTTGTGTTTGTGTCTAAAAGAAAAAGGAAATATGTCAATCTGCTATATGGCTTCTTCCTGCATCTAGCAATGCTGCTCGTTTTTTGTTGTTGTTGTTGTTGTTGTTTTTGTTTTGTTTTTGTTTTTTTTTTCGAGACAGGCTTTCTCTGTATTGTTTTGGAGCCTGTCCTGGAACTCGCTCGGTAGACCAGGCTTGGTCTCGAACTCATAGAGATCCTCCTGCCTCTGCCTCCCAAGTGCTGGGATTAAAGGCGTGGGCCACCACCGCCCGGCTTGCTGCTCAGTTTTTTTTTTTTATCTTTGATCTGGCAACACAAACCTATCCCATATATCCACTACCCAGTATTTGGCCATTACTAATGCCCAAATAACCATTCTATTCCTCTAGGCATCCCTAGAGGCCCTCGGACCAGAAACATTTTTGTCCAGAGTAAAGTTCAAAGACACTGATACACACGGCAGCTGTTTTACCTAACAGCTGTGAGAAAACTTTAAAACATTAGAATTCAGCTCCTTCTCAGAACATCATAGAGGAAGGAAGTCAGTAGAGAGATGCCCCTGGCTAAGCCATTGTCTCTGCAGAGCTGTCTCTGGCTAAGCCATTGTCTGTGTGGAGGGCTGGCTTTGCAGACTGCATGAAGAGACAGGAGGGAAAGCAGGAAGCAGAGGATGTTGGGAGAAGAAGAAACATAGAAATGGTTGCTCCTACCCTGCTATGTTGGGGAGATCACTTTCCACTGGGTCTCAGCTGTTCTCTTGGAGGCTAGAGACTGTCACACTGTTCCATATGATCCTGTGGGACCAAAACAGGAGCAATATACCTTGCAAATCAATGGAAGATCAAAGCAGGAAAAATATACTTTGCAGGTTAAGGTTTCTGCTTGCAGTTAAAGATCAAGTTCCTGTTTGTCCTGTGTTAAACCCTTGCAAGTTAAGGTTTCTACTTGTTTTATGTTTTGGTTTTGTTTTTTTGTTTTATGAGACAGGGTTTCTCTGTATTGTTTTTGAGGCTGTCGGTCCAGCCCGGCCTCGAACTCACAGAGATCTGCCTGCCTCTGCCTCCCGAGTGCTGGGATTAAAGGTGTGCGCCACCACCGCCCGGCTTAAGGTTTCTATTTGTAATTAAGACTAAGTTTCTGTTTCTTAGGTCTAATGTAAACAATAAAACACATTTTTCAACCTACACTAAGCTTGAGACTCCATTCACATGATGTATGTTGCTATTTATGGAATAAGGACCAGTGTGATACAGCACACGCCATGGAGAGCAGGTTATCCATAGTTTATTATAGCGAGACTGAAAGGGGGGAGGCAGACAGGACAGAGAGAGAGAGAGGAAGGTGAGAAAGATGAGAGAGTAAGAGAGATGATGAGAGCGAGAGAAGATGAAAATGATGAGAAAAAGAGAAAGACGAGAGTAAGAGAGGGCGGAGTGGGCAGGGGTCAGTCATTTAAAGGGGTCCTTTGCACCTGCGTGCAGACTGGTTCTCATGGAGCTCTGGGCTGACCAGAGTGCTGCCTGAGTGCATTCTGCCAGGTAGCAGGGCAGGCCAGCGTAATGCCTGAACCTTTCAATGTGTATCCTGGCGCTTGTTCCCTTCCTTTCATTGTACCTTTCTAGCCAAGTACAACAGCCAACTCTCACCCCTGTGAACACCTTCTGTCTCCCGTAAGAGGGACCTCAAGAGGCAGGCAGGGGCCACTCTCTGAAATCCCAACTTAGGGTAAGACCGCTGGCTGTTCAGTCCTGGTTGCACCCCAAAATACATCTTGCCTTAATCGGACAATCACGGATTTGGTAGCTTTCCTTGTGATCCTCAGATTTAACAAGGCAGGCATTTTCTATTTTCTATCTCAATTAAAGCAGGTTGCTCATACATTAGTTTTTGTTTTCTTTCTGTCTGGATTCTCCACCTGTAAAGGAGAAGCTTTTTCCTTGTGAGGGAGCCGTTCCGCCAACCTGGTTCTAGTGCCGCATCAGTCCCAAATAAACACACAGGAGGCTATATTAATTATGAAGCTGTTGGCCTTGCTTGTCTCTTACTGGCTAGCTCTGACTTAAGTAATTACCCCATAATTGTTAATCTAAGTATTTCTCTTACCGGAGAATAGTTCCGGGCTTCCTACCTCCATGGCATTACATCTTGACTCTGTGTTTCTCCTTCCCAGAGTTCTCCTGGACTCCTAGTCCCTCCTATCTAGATTCCCTATAGGCCAGACAGTGCTTTATTGACAAATGCACAGGACCTCCCCAACATCCACCCTTTCCCCCTTTTCTTTGTCGGTGTACTCTTTTGTGCAACATTGATAGTATTCTTTTTTCCAGCATCCCCTGTGCCCTGTCTAGGTGAACAGATGGAACTGGGATAAGTGGTGCTGATGGAGCCATCCAGACTCGGGAAGACGCATGCCACATCTTCTCTCCTCTGTGGGTCTCAGCTTGGAAGCGCTTGGAAGCTTTAGGCGTGTGTAGCCTGGGATTCCCGTGGAGGCCAGGAGAGCAGGCGGTGGGTGGGAGCATGAGGAGAAAGAGCTTAAGTAGGGCTAGGAGATATTTTTAATGAATCGACTAGTTAACTAATTAATGCGTGTGTCTGTGGGTGTGTGACATCACGTGTGTTAGGTCAGAGGACAACTTGTAGGAGTCAGTTCTGTTCTTCCACCATGCGGGTCCCCAGGGGTGGAACTCAGGCTGTTGGCCTTGGTGGCAAGCGCCTTTATGCCGCAGGCAGACCCAATTGGGGCCCCTCAACCTGGGGAGAATCAAGGATCCGGCACTCAGGTGGGCAAAGAGTCGGCGAGTGACAAGCAGACACGAACACAAGAGAGTGCTGAGTCTAAGTGTAATTTCTCAAAGCATGCATCAGACTTCTATAATCATTACATGAGGAAGTAAGGGAGTTAATCTTGTACATATTACAAGGTACATAGAAGTCAGCAAAGTCGACACTTAAGGCATATCATAAGACTAGAAGTTCAAAATAGAAAAGTTAATTTTGTATATATGTCAAGGTACATTGAAGTCAGCAAAATCGACACGTAAGGCACATCATGAGACTAGAAAATCAAATACATAAGAACTAGCAGTAGCCAGACAGTGGTTACAACATGATAACATCAACTCTGTCTGAGATCAGCCTATTTTTAGAATTACTTCCCCTGTCTTATGGGCATATGCACCCCAGTCATAGTCCCAATTCTTGGTCCAGTGCTTAACCTACCTACCATTGGCCTGCCTTCTCTAACTTTCTGATTATACTATTTTGCTGTGCCTTGGATAATAGACACCAAGGGGGTCTAGCTCTAGCAAGCCATTCCATGAAATTCAGGGTGTAGTACAGCATATGTCCCCCTCCTATATTTACCCACCTATTACCTTTTTCATCCTAAATTCCAGGAAGGGGAGCAGCCATTGTCCTAAACATTTGAGGAAATTCCCTATTTACTGGAGGAGCCCACCACCGGCCCCTGATTTTGTTAGTTCTGTTTCTGGCAAGGAAATTGGAAGAACATCAGTGGTGGCCAGGGGAGGAACATCCAATTTTACTGGACCTTCAATCAGATTGGACCCTTGAGGCACACTTATTCCTACAAAAGAAATTAATACCAAAAAAGATAGGATACAGAAACATCCACCAGTTATTGCTAGAACAAATCTGGAACACATCTTTGATATGGGATGCCAGGGACATCCAGGAGACCAGTTTCCATGAAACTTTTGCCTCAGGCCTGCGACCAAGTTTTTAGACTTGTCATGCAGACACCACTGGAGTAGGTGTGGCACCTTTATACTCATTTCCCACGTCAAGATTTATTTTATCATTTGTCTATGCTAGAAGAGATGAGGGCAGGGGTCACCTATGTCTTGCTTCCAGAATGAGCCATGAAGTGTTATCAGCAAGTCCCTGATACCCGATCATCCTGCAAAGTACCTTGTATACAGTACATAGCTGTCATACCTAGTTTGGGAGATACAGAACCATATTATTGTTATTGTAGTTAGAGAGAAGATAGCCCAGGGTGGCCTTGAACTCTCATTAAAGGTAAAAATGACTTTGAACTCCTGATCTTCCTGTCTCTACCTCCCAAGTACTGGGAAAGCAAATCTCTGTTAGCTTCTGGGAATCGCCTCTATCAAATTGTTCTGTGGGGATGTGAGGAGGTTTCTTAACTGCTAATTGATGTTGGGCGCGGAGGGAGTAGCTTACTCTTGAGGTGGTATCATTCCTAGACAGGAGGTCTTTGTATAAGAGAGCAGGCTGAGCAAGCCAAAGGAAGTAAACCAGTAAGCGGTGTTCCTCTACGGGTTCTGTTCCAAAGTCCTGCCCTGGTTTTTGTCAGTGATGGACTGTGTCCTGGTTGTATAAGCCCAACAAACCCTTTCCTTCCTAAGTTGCTTTGGATGTTGTGTTTAACATCAGCAGGAAGCACATGGGAACAAGAGGTATGTATGCACCTAGTGTATACGGTGCTGAGGCAGAGCCCAGGGATGGATAGGCTAGCACTCCACAAACTGAGCCACATCTCTAGCCCAGAGCTCTAGGTTTGCACTGCACAGAAATAGGAAACCCTGGAAGGTTTCTGAAGAGGAATGCCAAAGTTGGGGCTTTGGATTTGAAATCTTCCTCTGGCTGGGCATGGGAGAATGTTAAGAAAGATAGTGGGATCCTGGAGGCAGAGATGATGGGATGCTGGGGGTGAGGGTGGGCACAGTAACTATCCTGACAAGAGCTAGAGAGCTAGAGATGCTGACGCTATCTGACTACTGGAACAATGGACCCAGAGAAGTCAAATTTTCTTAGGAATTCCATACTGAGGAAGGACGGCTGAAGCCCTGGGGCAGCCAGAGGAGAGCTGGTCTCACTGGAAGAGATTTCCGAACCTTCTAAATCCATAGGGAGAGGTTTCACATGCTTCTTTATTATTTGTGTGTTTGTGGTGAGCGTGGGTTTCTATTGCTGTAAAGAGACACCATGATCAAGGCAACTCTTATTAAGGAGAACACTTAACTGAGGTGATGGCTTACAGTGTCCGAGCTTTAGTCCATTGACATCATGGTAGGACACGGCAGTGTGCAGGCAGACACGGTGCTTGAGAAGGAGCTGAGAGTTCTGCATCTTGACCTGAAGGCAACAGGAAGTGCTCTGTGACACTGGGCATGGCTTGAGCATATATGAGACCTCAAAGTCTAGCTTTACAGTGACACACTTCTTTTAACAAGACCACAACTACTCCAACAAGGCCACACCTCCTAATAGTGCCACTTTCTTTGGGGACCATTCTCTTTCAAACCACCACAGGCGGATTGGTCAGAGACAATTTGTGGAGTTGGTTCTCTCCTTCTACCTTTATGTGGGTTCTGAGGCTTGAACACGGGTCATCAGGGTTTTGCTACAAGCACCTTCACCCACTAAGCCATCTCCCCAGTCCAGATTACACACTTTTCTGATAACTTGTTAAACTACCTTGCAAGAGACTAGAGCCTAGACAGACAATGATGGGTTAATGATGGGCAGGACCCTACCTGGACCAGGTTTTCTCTGTTTCTCTTCCCAATGTGGTCTCACTGAATAAATCACTTTTCTCTGTTTTTCATTTTTGCCCTCCACCAATCTCCGAGTGTGTGTGTGTGTGTGTGTGTGTGTGTGTGTGTTTAAGACAACTTCAAGTATCACCCCCACCCCCCCACCCCCAGAAAGGCTGTCTATCTCCTTTGAGACAAGTTGTCACTTGGCGTGAGGCTCACTGATCAGGCTATGCTGGCTGTCTGGCAGGCCCGGGGACCCTCCTGACCCTCCTTAGCATTGAGAATACAAGTGTGCACCACCCATGGCATTTTTATGTGGTTTCTGGGGCTCAAACTCAGGTCCTCATACTTGTAGGGCATGTGCTTTCTGACCACGCCATTCTTCCACCCCTCGTTCGTCTCCTTAGTTGGAGTCCTGGGCATCAGGGGCTGAGATTATCATCCTTTTGGGGGTGTCAGAGCCCAGGCTTATGTCCTAAAGGCTCCAGCAACAGTGTTACTGTCACCTAGGGGAGGAGCAGCAGTCTAGATATATGAAGAGGAAAAAAGGACAGAATACACAGATACTCGGCACCCAGTCAGGGCTGGGGACGTAGCTCCGTTGGTGCAATGCTGCCTCACACGCAGGAGGCCCTGGGTCTACACATGAAGCATTGCATAAACTGGGCATGGGGTGCACATCTGTCATCCTAGCACTCGGGAGAAGACAGAAGGATCAGAAATTCAAGGCCAGCCTTGGTTCTGTAACAGGCAGTGTGAGCCAGATTTTGTGTATCTTTGAGGTGTGCGATTGAGGATATTGCCTGGCTCTCTGCCCGGTTACCCACGGACGCAGCCAAGGAAGGGATACTTTCTAGGGTCAGCAATTTGGACCCCCTGGCCTCAGTTCCCACCATCCTTTGGGAGTAGCTCCCTATCCATTTCCTGACATTTGCACTTCCTGTACCTGGAATTTTCCAGCCACTTCTCTGGTCTTTCTGGGAAGGTCCCTGTAGGTCTCCACCCCAGCAGCTAGTTCACAGGAATGACCTGCGCTGATGGCTTTCCTTTTCCTCTGTGTGTGCCAGGGGCTCTGGGAACTCTGAAGGAAGGGCATGATGTCCAGGGACAGGGAGGTCTCAGATGTGAAGGTCTCTATTGCAAGGTTCCCACAGACTCAGAATCCAGCCATCTGCCTGCAAGAGTGAGCTCTTGAAGGCCAAGAGGCACTGGGGGTTGGGATATCCCAGGACTGCAGTGGGGGCTGGGATATCTTAGTGATCTGGTCACTGGGAGAGCATGTGACTTTGCTGGAATGCCATCTCCATTCAGAAGCACCCCTCAGGGGTCTTTGTCTCTCTGCTATTCTCTAAGCCTTCTTTGATTCTCTTTTTGTATTTGTCTTTATTTTTTTTCCCATTTAGGGAATCATTTTATTTTTCCCACTTGAGTCATGTGTTAGGGGCATGACGTTTTCTAGGAGGATAGAGTGGGTGGAATGCATGTATACCAGAAGGAGATTTACTAGGTAGGCTTACATGATGTGGGCCTTCACACTGGAGAAGCTGAGAACTCAGTAGTTGTTCAGGCTACAAGCTTGCCTCAATCCTAAGGCCTAGACAATACTGGGAGAACTGCAGTCTTCAGTCCATGTTGGAAGAAGTTGGGTTCTGCTGCCAGGGTGGAGTGCAGCTGTGTGACAGTGAATTGCCAGTGAGGGCTGAAGCGGAGCTGAGAGCAGAACTTGGGGCTGTAGAGGAACCCAGTACCCACCTGTAGCCAGTCCCAGGGGAATCTGATGCCCCCTTCTGGCCTCTGTGGACACTGGCACATACACAGTGCGCATCCCCAAACACAGACACAGACACACAGACAGCCCCCCACACACAAATGAAATAAAATAAAACAATCTTAAAGAAAAGAAGGAAGAGAGAGCACTACCCCTGCCTTAATCCCTGAGGTTTTGATTATGTCACCTGATACAGCAAAAAGGGCTTGGAAGGTATGATTGAGGATCTTAAAACAGAGAGTGTTTCCCAGGGGGCACCCAAGGTTGTGGAGGTGCTTGTGGGGAGGGAGGAGGGTCAGGGTCAGGCTCAGTTAGCAGGTGATGTGAGGGTGGGAGCAGGGATGAGATTGCAGTTTGAGGGTACTAGACTGCTTGGTTATGGCCGTGGGGGTGTAGCACCAACATTCACAAGTATAGCTAGAGACATACCTAGAGACATAGGCTCATAGATCCAGGCAAGGGTAGAGATGCAGGTGCCCAGATAGTGATGAACCTGGTGTCCAGAGAGGTCTAAGGCAAATGTGCTTATGTCTATCAGTACTTAGAGACTTGTGTATGTATCTATGTATCATCATAATCATCTATCATCTATAGATGATATGATGATAATTCATTCAGTCTATGAATTATTAATCAATACATCCATGAAATCTATTTTTATCAATCTATTGTCTTTTTCTTTCTTCTTACCACTATTATTTCCCTCTCTCTGTGATGTCTCTGTGTGATGTGTCTGTGTGAATGTTGGAACATGTGATGGTCAGGTGACAACTTTCAAGAATGGGTTTTCTTTTCTGTTGTGTGTTCCAGGGATCAAAACAAAATCAACAGGCTTGTGTATCAAGAGTCCTTATCTGATGAAATGTCTTGTCAGTAGCTTCTTCTTACTCATGCCTCCACCCAATTTATTATCTATCTATCTATCTATCTATCTATCTATCTATCTATCTATCATCTTCCTATTTATCTATGATCTACTAAATTGTCCACCAAGTCAATGTGCTTATCTATTCATCTATCCCATCTTTTTCTTTAATTTATCTCCTTATTTCCTAAAGTGTTTTGAATGGGTTTCTTTCTTTTCTCTTGATCCTCTTCCTCCTCTCTCCCTCTCCTCCTCTTTCTCTTCTTCCTCTTGGTTGTTCCTTTTCCAAATGTAGCTATTGTGGAAGATAGAGTGTGTTGTTTTATAGTGCCTGGGCTGGGAGAATACAAAGACAGTGTTGAAGTCCTGCTGCTTTTCTGGTGTGTGTGTGTGTGTGTGTGTGTATGTGTGTGTGTGTGTGTGTGTGTGTGTATGTGTGTGTGACCCTGAGTTGCATCAGGGAAAAATCACACCATACCTAAAGTCCAAGGGACTTCTCAAGTTCATCCTTCCAGGATGCGATGATGACTCTCAAGCTCACCCTTCTAGGATCCTGCAATGATTCCCACCTTTCAGAACCCAGTCTCAACAACTGTCAAATTTACAAAGTATGGCTTTGTTCCAATCCTGGAGTTAGTGGTTATGAATGGCATTTTATATGTTTCTCTTTACAAACAGGACCCACTATACTGCAGCCCCATGCAATGGGACTTCAACTGTGGGCTGTTCTTCTGGGGTCTCTCCACTTACTGACACATCTATTCCCTGCTCTCCTTTCTGTCCCCACATCTTCTCATTCTCCAGACCTTGAGTTAAGTTACTCCTGACAAAGTGCCCCATCTCCTGCAACAGGCTCCCACCTTTAATTGTCACATCATTAAATTCCATTTTCTTTCCTGGGTTTTTGTGTTTATTCCTCCTCCTCTCTTCCTTGGCCTCCTATTCCATCTTCCTCCTCCAGCTCCTTGCTTGTTTGCTTGAGACAGGGTTTCTCTGTGCAGCTGTGACTGTCCTGAACTCCCTCTGTACACCAGGCTGGCCTCGAACTCACAGAGATCCGCCTGCCTCTGCCTCCTGAGTGCTGAGAATAAAGGCGTGCGCCACCAACACCACCCGGCCCTCCTCCTGTCCTTTATCTCTTCCATCTTTTCCCCATCTCCTCCTCTATTTCCTTCTCCCTCCTTATACTCCATCTCTTCCTCATCTCTCTATCTCCGTCTTTATTTTCTCCTCCTTTCTCCTCCCATCTCCTCCTCTTTGATGAGTCCTCCTTCACCCCGTCTCTCTCCATCTTTTTTCTCCTTCATCTCCTCCACCTCCTCCTCCTGCTCCATATCCTTCCCCAGCTCCTCCTCCTCCTCCAGTGTTCACAATACCCTTAGTCACAAGAGCTAAAAGATGAAGACAGCACAAACACCCACTGATAGAAGAGCAGATAAACAAAGTGTGCTGTATGTGTGTGACAGCCTCAAGCAGGAAGGGCCAGCAGTTCTTCTGATACTGCTTCAAAATGGCTGAGCTTCGGGGACACAGTGCTCAGTAAACAGGGCATCCATAAGAGAACACACATCACATGATTCCACACATAGGAGGTCCCTAAGTCACCAGAACCGTAGAAACAGGAAGTAGAATGGCTGGCGGGGGATGGGGAGAGATGAGGAGTTAGTGCTGAAAGGACACAGAGCTTCAATTTAGGAAGCTGAGAGAGTTCTGAGAGTTCTGGAGATGGGAAGTCTTGGTGGCTGTACACCCGTGTGAATGTATCTAATGCCACTGAATCCTAAATGTCTAACTTAAAATTTTATTCAAAAGTCTTTTTGTTTTTCATTTGCTCTTGACAATTTAATACATGTCTATTTTGATATGCATGCAAATGTATCTTGATCATATCCACAGCAGTTTCCTTCTCCCAGTGTCATTTGCACCCCCCCAACATGTCCCTCTCCTTCTGAGTGCTCTCACTTGGAAACCCATCAGACTCAATTACGCTTCCTCTTGCTGGAGTGTTGGACCATCTTGCTGGTTCAGTGTTGCCCAGGTAAGTTCATGAGTGCAGTGCCCATTGAAAGATGTCTGCACCCGATAAGCCTCTCTGCCGATGCAGCAATCCAAATCAGACCAAATCAGACAGAATTACAAAAAGCCCATGCTTAATGGATATAGCACTCCCGGATGGCCTTCCAGTCCCCCCAGAGAGAAGTCTGAAAAGAGAGACCGGAAACCCACGAGTCTGTTTTCTGGGGGACAGTTTAAATACCCTGTGGGAGTGGTCTTGAGCATCTCTGGGAGAGGGGTCACCATTTGGCGGCCTTTCTGAGATGCATCAGGGTTTGGAGGGAGAGGGGGTGAAGCTCCCACCCAAACATCCCATACTCTTTGTGTATTTGGATGTCAGGGCCTGGGTTGAAGCTTCCACTGGAACATCCGTGTCTGGAAGACAGCATTTGACAGCATTCCTCCCATCCTCTTGCTCTTACAGGTGAAGTTTGCTTACTTCCTGAGTCTCCAGAGCCTCCTCTTTCTTCCTGGAGAAATGTTTCGATTTGGAGAAACTTCTACAGGATAGGAATCTGCAGGAGATGATGCCTCTGTGGAGAAAGTAGGTCCCTGAGGTGCTCCTTGGGGCTTTGTAACTAGTCACACTTCCTGCTCTCAGCTCTTCTGAGGGTGCCTCCTGCTTTCACCGCCAACCCATCTCTCCTGCTCAGGTATCTTCCGAGACACCATAGTTCTTTCTAGAACCGCAAATCAAAGTAGGCCTCTTCTCCTTTAAGTTGCTTTTGTCAAGAGTGTTTTTATCACAGCATCAGGGAAGGAAGCAAAGACAGGACAGACAGACAGGAATGTGAGAAGATGATCCCGATCAATTATCTCAGATTAATTATCTCAAATGACTCACCCTGCGAGTAGAAAGCATTTCCCAGCATCCTCACTAGCAGACTTTTGCTTTGATGAACATAAAGCTGTCCTCAGTGAGAATGTGTTTGAACACAGCCTGTGGAAATGCAATGCTCCATGTGATCAGGATGGCTAGTGACTAATGGGAGAGTAGCAGCTACAGTTTGCATGTGCCTAGCAAAGTCATGATTTGCATCCCAGGAGAGAAGAAAGAGGGTTCTCACAGTAATCAGAGTGTACAATTGAAACTGGTAACTTATGTCTACCTATTTCCATCTAGCTCTCGATCATCACGGCTGTACGCAACTGAAATGACAGACGTGAAATTACAGATTGAAGGCAGCCACACAAGTCTTTCTTTGATCTGCCAATGAGTTTTACTTAAAGCATCTCTTGGGTTGGGGATGTTGCTCACATAGTTGCCAGTCAAAAAGGGATGAAGAGCCAGGGGCATTCTAGGCAGGAGTGCCACCAGTGTGACAGAATGCACAAATAGATGGATAGATCTTAATTTGTAATAATGTACTTGTGATGTTGAGTCAGCTTCAAACTACATGAAGACAGAGAACGTTTGTTTCCCAGTGCTAACTTTAGGACCAGGTTTCCCCTGTCGCTGTCGGGGGAAAGCCACAGGTTAATCACTGCCTTTCAAATACAGAAAACAGAAGCCCAGGATGGTGGTGTCTGCCTGGCATCTCGGCATTTGGGGGGGGGGGGGGCTGAAGCAGGAGGATCAGACATTCAAGGCTAGCTCAGCTACACAGCAAGTTTTATGACAGTCTGTGCTTAAACCCACAACAATAAACAAGCAAATGCATTGTTGAATAAATAATTAATTGTTAAGCTAAAACTAAATATACCAAAATCCAAGCCAGGCATGTCTGTGTGTCTATCATCTTGGTGGTCATGAGGATAAGAAGTTCATGGCCATCCTCGGCTTTACAACAAGTTTGCCTCCTTTTTGTGATTTCATATGAAATTATCGTGTAAAATTCTCAATGACTTAAGCTATTTATATATATGTATATATATACGTATATAATGGGCTAGAGAGACGACTCAGTGGTTAAGAGTACTGACTGCTCTCCTAGGTGACTGGGGTTCCTTCACAGCATCCACACGACTCTCACAACTGTCTGTAACTACAGTCCCAGGAAATCTAGTGTTTTCTTCTGGCATCTGTGGGCACTGGGTACAATCGTGGGGCATAGACATACATGCATGCAAAACACTCATATATTAAAGGGAGAGGGAAAGAGAGAGAGAGAAAGAGAGGAAGGGAGGGAGGGAGGGAGGGAGGGAGGGAAGGAAGGAAGGAAGGAAGGAAGGAAGGAAGGAAGGAAGAAAATGATTGAAGGCTCTCTGGCAATTATGTGTTTTGCAGAACTATTCTGGACCAAAACCTTATTGTCCCATTTTGGTTTTGTGGTGTTGTTGCAGTATAATTGGCACACAACAAACTGTGTACTGTCTACAATTTGATGAGTTTTGATGCTTTGATTCATCGGTGCCCAGAGTCTGTTCTGTAACTCCCCTTGTCCATTTGCCTGTCCAAATCACCAAACACCACCGAGTCACCATTTTCTAGTATTTTACATAGATTCAGTCGGAGACTAGAGAGATGGCTCAGCAGTTAAGAACGTGTACTTCTCTCTTTGAGGAACTGAGCTCAATTCCCAGCACCCACATGACATCTCATAATCACCTGTAACTCAAACTCCTGGGAACCTGAAGCCCTCTTGTGGCCATTGTGAGCACTGTGCTTATGAGCACAAGTGCCCCACCCCACACAAATAAGCATGCCTTAAATTCAATCAAACCACATGTGCTGTTTCTTGTTCAACTATGTCTTAAGGCATAGATAATATGGCTTGTGGCCATGTTCCAATATAACTTTTAAAAAAGCATGGTGATAGGCATGCATCTCACTTACTAGAGTACTTGCCTAGAATGTATGAAGCCCTGGGTTCTCCTCCCGAGACCACATAAGCCAGGCTCCTGTGGTCATCTTGGTGTACAGCAGAACAGCAGAACTTGATCCATCTCACTGCATCTTTGCTTTTATTGATCAATATCATCCCATCTCCTACCTATGAGCCCTATAAACTCTACACGTCTGTTTGTTTTGTTAGGACAGGGTTCCCTCTAAACCAAGCTGGGCTTGAACTCACAGAGATGCCTGCCTCTACTTCCTGAGTGCTAGGATTAAAGGTGTGTGCCATCACACTCAGTTCAGTGTGAATGTCTGTTGTGCCAGCACTGGGGAGGTGGATGCAGGAGGATCAGGAGTTCAAGGTCATCCTCATCTACATAGCAAGTTTCATGTCCAGCTAGCTTTGAATACACAAGACCCTGCCCCCACAAACACACACACACACACACACACACACACACACACACACACACTGGAATACTTAGGTTCTCAGAAGATTCCATCAATTTTCTACCATGGATGTCTCTGAAGGACATTGAAATAAGCCAGACATTAAGAACGAATACCCCATGACTTCACTTGCCACACCAGTGTGAGGACCAGATTCCAGATGATCACCATCCACGTAACATCTGGTGGATGTGGTAAGTCACCGGTGACCCCAGCACCTGTGTCAGTGAACTTCAAGTTCAGTGGGAAACCTTGCCTCGGTAGATAAAGATGGAGAGCAATTGAGAAAGGCACCCAAAGTCCAACATGTACCCACACATATCAACACACATATACACAGGCATGTACACCACTCCCAGCACACACACATATATACCAGTACAGAAAAGTCGGGTGGGGGCTTGCAGGGTTATGGGTAGCAGATGGAGTGATATTGACCAATGGGAATAAAGCAGTAGCTTGATGGATCAAGTTCTGTTGTTCTACTGTACACCAAGATGACCACGGGGACTGGTTCAGAGATTAAGAGCGCTGGGTGCTCTTCCAAAGGACCTGAGTTCAGTTCCCAGCACCCACATCAGGCAGCTTACCTGTAACTCCAGCTCTAGGGGATCCAATGCCCTCTCTGGCCTCCTCAGGCACTTGCATACACTTGGCATGCATGTGTGTGCACACGCAGGAGTCACAAAAATGTCTTTAAAGGGGGATAGGAGTAGGGAGGAAAGGGCATAATATGATGCGTTCCATGAGAGTAGGGCTTCTCAGGCTTTAATTTTTTTGTATCAAATTTTAATTTATTTTTGTGTGTAGCTCTGTGGATGAGAGGGGGTGTTTCTATGTTCTATAGTGTGTGTGTGTGTGTGTGTGTGTGTGTGTGTGTGTAGGGCAGAGGATGACTTTTGGGAGTTGGTTCTCTCCTACCACGGGGGTCCTGGAGATCAAACCCAGGCTATTTGACTGGGCAGCAATCACCTTGACTCACTGAGCCACCTTAACAGCCTGGCTTCCCACCTGGTGTTTGGGGTTGGGTGATGACTTTTTCTTTTTTTTAAACTTTTGGTTAATCTATTTTATGCAGTTTTAAAACACATTTTTGACATGTAAAAATGAATTGACATTATGTATGTGTATGATGTAATGTGTCCATACAAGCACATACTGTGAAATGGTCAGATGAGAAACATTAGAAGATTCATCACTCCAGGTATTCACTATTTCTTCTGCCTTTTCTTGCAGCAGCCTCTGGAGTACTAGGGTTTCAGGCATGCTCCACCATGCTTGGCTGTTCTCTGTCTCCCTCTCTTCCTCTATGTCTCCTTCCCTCTCCCCTTTCTTCCCTCCTTTGATATAAGGCTTATTTTTATTACTCCCACCAGCATGTGTGTATTGAGTGGGTGTATACGTGTTTGTGGTTGTGTGTGTGTGTATGTGTGTGTGTGTTGAATGTAGGCACATGAGTGCAGGCATCTTAGGGTTTCTGTTGCTGAGAAGAGACACCATGACCATGGCCACTCATAACATTTCATTGGGGCTGGCTTGCAGTTTGAGAGGTTTAGACCGTTATCATCATTGTGGGCAGGAAACATGGCAGCTTGCAGATAGACTTCGGATCAAGACGTGGAACTCTCAGCTCTTCCAGCAGCACTGGCATCTAGAAAGCCCCAGACATTCTCCTGCCTCCTCCCTCACAGGTGTGGGGTTACAGGCGCACTGCGGCTTCAATTGGCTTGCTGGAGATTTGAACTCAGTTTCTCAGCTAGGGCATCAAGGGCTCTTACCTACTGGGCCATCTCCATGGTCCCTTAGTTGTTTCTTGTTCCTTATTTTACAGATGAGCTTGAGATAATCAGAGGTGGAGCTGCCTAGCCCATGATCTGAAGGCGGTAGCATTGGGGACGCAGCAAGGGGTGACGCGAAGGAGAAAGGCTGGTCCCAGATCCAGACAGGCAGGAGTGAAGGCCGCGAGGCGAGTGAGCAGAGATCGAGTAGGAGTGTGAGTAGTGGAATCGATCCTGTGGCCTTTCTTCCTCTTTAGATGGGAAGGGGGGCACTAGCTGGGTGTATCTGAGGCAGCCGTGGGACGGGGTGCGCACCTTTCCTGGAACCGAGGGTGGAAAAGTGTGAATCCGGTTATGGATGTGCGAGGGGTGCAGTTGATGGGTAACTGGGGAAAGAATATTCTCAGATTTGGAGGTTCCCTGCGTATGTGGAGCTGCTGAGCCACAGATGTTCTTGGTGACTGGAAAGCTTTGTGGGCTTCCTGCGACCTGTGACGGACCGGGTCCGCAGAATGGAGGCTGGGAGGTGCAGGGTTGGAGACAGAGTGAAGTCTGACTGTCACCTTTGGGGGTGGAGGAAGAGGCTGAGGAGCTGGGGTAGGAGAGTTTATTAGGGTGAAGAGTGAGTGTTGGATGGATGTGGCGAGACTGCAAGTCTTGGTACTGTGAGCAGGCGTGCGAGCCATGCAGGGGCCCATACTGCCTGTGCCCTCCTTTACAATACCCACAGGCCCTTTCTAGTCTCCTGGCTTTTGTAGGCAGTCCAGGTTAAACCCATAAAACTAAGGTGACAAATTAGGATCCACACTGGAAGGATGTGTGGTGTTCGTCTCTGTGGATCTGGGTTAAGCTCTCTTGAAATTACTGCTTCTAGATCCATGCATTAGCCTGCAAATCTGTCTGTCTGTCTGTCTGTCTACCTACCTACCTACCTACCTACCTACCTACCTATCTATCTATCTATCTATCTATCTATCTATCTATCTATCTTCCTTCCTTCCTTTCTCTCTCCCTTCCTTCCTTCCTTCCTTCCGTCCATCCGTCCGACCGTGCGTGCGTGCGTGCGTGCATGTGTGAGTGTGTGTGTGTGTGTGTGTGTGGGTGTGTTTCTTTGTGTAGTCCTGTCTGTCCTGGAACTAGCTTTATAGATCAGGCTGGCTTCGAACTCATAGAGATCCTCCTGCCTTTGCTTTGAGAATGCTGGGATTAGAGGCATGTGTTTGCTTGGCCCATAGGGAGTGGCACTATTAGGAGACGTGACCTTGTTGGAGTAGGTGTGGCCCTGCTGGAGGAAGTGTCACCGTGGAGGTGGCCTTTGAGGTCTTTTCAAGCTAGGCCTCCTGTGGCAGTCTCCTTCTGCTGCCTGTCAGTCAAGATGTGGACCTCTCAGCAACTCCAGCACCGTGTCTGCCTTTGTACGGCCATGCTAAACGTTTTCCTTTATGAGAGTTGCCGTGCTCATGGTGTCTCTTCACAGCAACAGAACACTGACTAAGACACTACTTATTGTGACTAGAGTGTCACTGAGCATGAGTGAACAAGAGTCTCCGGTGGGATGTAAAGAACAGTGGCCATGTACCCAGGAGCGCTGGATCATGTGGTAGATCTCTTTCTGGCTTTCCGAGGAGCCACCACTCAGAGGGCTCACTGGTGGCTGCCTCAGTCTGCATGGCTATCAGAAGTAAGTGTCCCTCTCTCCATACATCCATGCCACCATCCTCTTTTCTGTCCTTTTTGTTATTGTTTTGTTTTTATGTTTGAGACAGGGTCTCACTATGTGGCTCTGGCTGTTGTGGAACTCACGCTGTAGACCCAGCTGGTCTTGAACTCTCAGAGATCTGCCTACCTCCTAAGGACTGGGATTAAAGGTGTGCCTGTCTACACCTGGCTGATGTTTAGCTTCTTGATCTTAGCCTTTTTGGCTGGGGTGAGATGGACTCCCGAAACAGCTTTATGCAAACTTCCACAGTGACAACTCAGTTTCTTAGAGGCAGAGTAAAATACAATGTGTTTTTATGATGTTGATGTTTTCTTTTGTCTTTTTTCTCCCCATCCGGCAGTGGCTACAGAAGGGTGTGAGTGCACACCAGACTTCCTGCCATTATACCCACTGGACAAACACATCCAGCTAAGGTCTCCCCACTGTTGATATGTCATAGGGCTCTTTCTTGGCCCTCCTCCCCAACAATCTTTTCATTACTTTTAGAAAATCAGATAGAGCTGCTTTATTTTGTTCATGGCCCTCCTTGCTGACTGAATTGTCTGTATAACTTCCTTTGCACACATGTTTACTGCCTGTTTCCCAGCTTTAGCGGGTCTGATCTGCAGGAATCCTGCACCTCTAAGCAGTTGTGGCACTCACTGAGAGTCAGAGGCAGGGAGTTGATGTCCGACTACCTTCTCCCCCTTAGCTGCAATAGCATTATCTAAACGTGTCCTTGTGCTGCCACTGCTGGCGGATTAACTTGGCCGGGGCGATGGTGAATCAATTAAGAGTGCTAAAAGATGGCTCAGAGGTTAAGAGCACTGGTTTGCTCTTCCAGAGGTCCTGAGTTCAATTCCCAGCAACCACATGGTGGCTCACGGCCATCTATAATGAGATCTGGTGTCCTCTTCTGACATGCAGACATACATGGAGGCAGGATGTCGTATTCATAATAAATAAGTCTTTAAAAAAAAAGAAAGAGTGCTTACTGCCCTTGCAGAGGACCAGTGTGTTTGCTTCCCGGTGTCCACACAACTGCCTCTAACTCCAGTACCAGGGGATCAGATGCCTTCCAGACCCCAAGGGCACTGCACACAGACAGCACATATAAACACACAAAGGCACAGACACATACATGTAAATAAAAAATAAACATTTTTAAAAAAGCAAAATAGATAGATAAGAACAGGATGCTCACTTGGTAGCTTCATCCTCATAGCTTCTCTGTTAGACTTGACATGACTGTGGCACACACCAACTCACAGCTGTCGTGGCTACCTGCATAAGACCCGTACAAAGTCAAGCCAGTTAAAATCCCAGCATGGAAGGAGGGCTCCTGAGGGAATACCCTTATCAGAGGGGCCTATTGGCAATTGATGGCCGCCATGGAAGGGGGACTCACTCTCCTCTGGGGATGTGGCTGCTGGGAGGTGGCCCCACACCCATGCACATAAGGGCAGGGCTAATTGGACCCAGGGAGTTATTTCTAACAATTTAAATAAAAAGACATGAAATTGGAAGGGTAGAGGTCCTAGGGGAGATGGAGGGAGGTAATGATGGAAGGCTGTGATCAGAACACACTGTATAGGGGCTGTACGGATGATTCAGCATCTAAGGCTTCCTGCTGCTCTTGCAGACAGAGGACTTGAGTTCAGTTCCCAGCATTAGTGTTGCACAGCCACAAGTGCTTACAATTCTAGCTTCAGGGGCTCTGACACCCTCTTCTGGACTCTGTGAGTACTGCACTCATGTGTGCAAACTCACACATGGGCCAAAGTACAAAAAATACTTTGAATAAATTATAACATTTCAAAAATAAAACACTATTTATAAAAAGAATAACAGCTTTTCCAAAGTTGCTCTTTCTTAAACAAACATATAAGCAAAGAGCCCTGTCTTAATTTCTAAGACTTTTTTTGGAGTATACCGGGTTCCCTTGTGTGATACCTAATATTGACTGTCAGCTTGACAGGATCTAGGCATATCTGTGAGAGGCTGTCTTAATTAGGTTAAGTGAGGTAGGGAAACCCAGATTAACTGAGGGAAGCCCCATTCCTTGGACTCGAGTCTCAGTGCATGGAGCGGGGTAAGTGAGTTGAGCCTTCATTGCTCTCTGCTTCCTGACGGCAGATTCAATGTGACCAGTCGCCTCATACTCCTGCCATCTTGACATCTGGGCCACGAGAGACTGTCCCCTTCCAACTGTGAGCCAAAATAACCCTTCCTTCCTTACATTGTTTTGGTCAGGTATTTTTTATCACAGTGATGACAAAAGTGGCTAATATAGTTGAGAAAGGAGAATAAAAGGTGTAAATCTGTTCACCACTGGGGGCGGTGTTCTGAGGGGATCATCCAGGGCATGATGGCTGAGATGGATGGCTGACTTGTCTGAACCTTTAGGCATGTCTTCGCAGGATTAGCTCAGGTTGGTTAGAGTCTGGTATGGAAGTGAGGGATTATCTAGACTATGTTAGTTGAGGTGAGAACACCTGTGTTGGTCATTTTTCCATTGACTTGATGAAATACTGTGACCAAAGGCAACATAAGGAAGTAAGTATTTATTCTGGCTTATGGTTCCAGAGCAATTGAATCCTTCCTGGCTGGGAAGGCATAGCAGTAAGAAAAGGAAACTTACTGGCTGATCACATTTCATCTACACACAGAACTCAGAGAGAAAGAGAGAGAGAGAGAGAGAGAGAGAGAGAGACAGAGAGAGAGAGAGACACAGAGAGAGAGAGAGAGAGAGAGAGAGAGAGAGAGAGAGAGAGAGAGAGAGAGAGAGATTAAGAAGCAGACTGAGGCTTTAAACACTCAATGCCCTACTCCAGTGATGTACCACTTCCAGCAAGTCTCTACCACCTAAGGGTTCCATAACCTCCCAAAACAGTGCCTTCAGTTGGGGACTAAGTGTCCAATACATGGCCTATGGGTACATTTCTCATTCAAACCACAACACAGCTCAGCCAAGCAGAAAGGAGAAAGGGAGCTGAGCAGTAGCATCCGTCTGTCTCTTCTATCTCCTGAAAGTTGATGCAATGTGCCCAGCTGCCTCCCTTACCTGACACAGCTCCTGCCGTGTTTTCCCTTCACAACAGAACGGTCCCTTCCAACTGAGAGCCAGGATAAAATCCTTCCTCCCTTAAGTTGCTTTTGTCACAGCATCACAACAAGACAGGAGTTTTCGATGTGGGAGGTGCAGGCAGGCAGTGGAAAGCCAAGTGTTAGCGAAGGAAGAAGATTCAGTAAGATGTTGCAGGTTTTGAGTATGGAGAGCTGATCCACAAGCCAAGGGAAAGAGTCGAGGCCCTCATGCATGATCAAAGTTGTTTAGAGCTCTTTGGAGTTCACAGAAAAGTTGGTTAGAAATGACACCAAGTTCTTTCTGCCTATCTTCCTTCCTTTCTCTCCTCTCTTATCTTTATTTTAAAACATTTGTTTACTTTGTTATTTTTATGGGTGTATTTTTGGGCCTGTGTGACTTTATGTGACTGCAGAGGCCAGAAAGCACATTGTATCCGTTGGAACTGGAGTTATGGGTGGTTGTGAGCCAGTCAATGTGGATTCTGGGAACTAAACCCAGGTTCTATGCAGAAACGTAACCATGAAGTCATCTTTTTACCTCCTTGTTTTTTTTTTCCTTTTAAAAATCGTTATTGTTATTTTGAGGCTGGTTCTCACTATGTGGCCCCAGATGTCCGGGAATTCCATATATGAACCAGGCTGGCCTTGAACTCCCAGAGACTTGCCTGCCTCTACCTCCTGAGTGTTGGGATCAAAGGCGTGTGCCATCATGGTAGGCTCAACTGTACACATATTACTGTGTGTATGCATCATGTACATGTGAAGACAAGTGTTAAAGAACATGTGTGGAGGTCAGAGGAAAACTTGGTAGAGTTGGTTCTTTCCTTCCACTTTGTGTCCTGGGAACTGAACTCAGGTCACCAGGACTGCAGGGCAAGTGTTTTACTAGCTGAGTCACCTCACTGACACTCTTCCCTTTCCCCCACTTTAACACTTGGTAGCAGGTGACATTGTTACACTTAGGAGCAGGTGACATTATTACACTTAGGAGCAGGTGACATTGTTACACTTAGGAGCAGGTGACATTGTTACATTTAGGAGCAGGTGACATTGTTACACTTAGGAGCAGGTGACATTGTTACACTCAATGCACCCTGAACCATTATTACTAACTAAAACCCCTAATAGCTCCCACCTGGGTTAATCATCTGCTTTTTCACTCTGTGGATTCTTTGAAAAAGACTTATTCATTTGCATGTGTGTGTGCCTGTATTATTTTATGTGCACCACAAGAATGGGGGTGCCCACAGGGGGCAGGCGAGGGTGTCAAATCCCTTGGAACTGGAATGGCAGGCGGTTGTGAACCACCTGTTGTGGGTGCTGGGAACCAAACTCAGGTCCTCTACAGGAGTAGAAAGTGCTGTAAACCACTGAGCCATCTCTACAGGCTCAGTACTTTAATTTTTTAAAAGACATAGTCTTAGTAGCTCAGGCTGGCCTCAACCTCACTGTGTAGCCCAGGATGGCTTTGAATTTTCCTGCTCTTCCTTCCTCCACTTCATGGATCCTGGAATATTCTGTATGGTTCAGACAATGATCCACAGTAGCTGTGCTTTAGGTTTTATGTGAGTATATAACAAACGATGTAAAAGGAAAAATAGCAAGCAGCAGATAGACAGAAGAACACATAGATAACAGATCCTCAAACTAGGCTCTCACAACCTCCAGCAGAAACCGACTGAGGAAGTCGAGGCCGTCATCTGGAGTTCCTGACTGAGCTGTCTGTCCATAGCTAAGTTTCCCAGGCCTGAACGCCCAGCCTCTCTCCCACTGTAGGCATTTTTGTAGCATCTGATAAACACTAGTGACCCCTGTGGGAAATAGTTCACCTTCCAGATGTTCTCAAGGACACGGCGATTTTACTCTTGGGATGTTTTGCTGAGTTAGGGTCTCAATCCACCTTCAGTGAGGAAGCTTAGAGGATAGTCTCAGTCAGGGTGCTTGGGTCTGAGTGGGATAGGGGCACCATGCTTCCGGAGCCATCATCTCAGAAAGCTCAAATAATGTATGACAGTTTACCAATATGGCATTCATCCCATGGGATTGTAAATGCATCTACCGTACTCAGCTTACTATGCATTTTGATAATGCATAGTGACATGCAACCACTGTGAATCCACAAAGAATATAATTTTCCTGTTCTAATATTCCCACATGTGGTAAGGATATGATGGTTGTGTGGTGAATGCCTTCAGCATCTGCACCCAGGAGGCTGAAGCAGGAGGACCACAGACTTGAGGCCAGTCTTGCTACAGAATGGAACCTTGTACCAGAAAAGCAGACCAAATAAAAGCATGGCTGGGGGAGATAGTCCAGTTAGTTCAATATCCAGAACATATGTAAAAAAGCCAGCACCTGTAATCCCAGACCTGGAGAGGCAGAGGCAGGATCCCTGCGGATCAGTAGCATGCAGCGTAGCCTGTGTGGTGAGCTCCAGACCATTGAGCGACCCTGTCTCAAAAAGTAGAAGTGGGGTTCTGGGGAGGGGGCTCAGTGGGTAAAGGTGCTCGCTGCTCTTGTGGGAGACCTGAGTTTATTTCCAAGCCCTCATTGAACGTTTGGGAGATTACAAAGCAATTTTGACGAGCAATTTTAATTTGTTGTCCCTTTAACAACTGAGCTCATGCTTATCATGACAGCACTTGGGAGTCTAAGGTATGAGGACCAGAAGTTCAAAGCTAGACTCAGCTGCATAACTGGTTGGAAGACAAGTTGGATTATGTAATATCTGTTTTTAAACAAATGAAACAAACAATATCATCAAGAACAACAAAAAACCCTTAAAACCAAAAGTTAAAATGCAAGCATAGCTAGTTTTTTAAATTCATTTTTTTGAGATTATAATATAATTAATTCTATTTTCCCCTTTCCTTTCCTCCCTCCAAATCCTCCCATATATCCCCCTTTCTACTCTCCTTTAAATTCATGGTCTGTTTTTTCAGTTATTACATGCATGTATGTACATGTGTACACATATGTATTCCTAAATATAGCCAGTTGCACATGTATAATGCGCGTGTTTTCAGGGCTGACCGCTTGATACTGAATAACTGATTGCTGTGCTCTTCCCTGGGGAGGACCACCTTCTCCTGCTCCCAGCTTTCCTTGGTTGCCTGTAGGCTTTTGTGTAGGACTGAAGCCTCATGTTGTTTTCCTGTCCAGTTCAAACGTAGCTAGTTTTACAATCACAGGGCACCTTGTAGAGCTCTTCCCATGCTGGCACGTTTGTAACTGGATTAAGAAGTGGAAGAGGGGTGGGGTCAGTACTGGGAAGTCCAGGTCGCTGTCCCAGTGAGGGATATCAGTGTTGTCAATGTCCTGTGACCAACGGGGAAGGAGAGGAGGAGGAAGGGAAAGGAGAGGAGAAAGACAAGCAGGCTGATGTCTCAGGCCTCACTTACTTGGAGGTGTGTGTTTGCTTGGACTTACCAACCAGGGCTCCAAGAGCATGTCCAAGATTGCTGTGGCTTTGAGGGATCCAGTGTGGCTCCAGCCCCTTGACCTTGTCTGGTGGCTTTGTCCCGGGGCCTGTGCATCTGTACTTGACTCCTGGCTTCCAGGGATTTTCCAGCCTTTCGTCTGAGTCCAAGGTTGTACCTTTGGCATATTTCCTGTGTGCTGGGCCCTCAGTTTTGCTCATGGTTCCTCTAAGTGTGGTCCCATTTTCAGACAAGGTCACTGGAAGGGAGGTGTGGGTCAGGACAGTGAAAGGTCCCTAACTCCCCACTTGTCAGAAACCACAGAGCAGGGGTGGAAATGAGGGAGGAGGAGGAGACTGCTTCTCACTGGGTAACAGGAATAGAGAAGCAGAGAGACAACCTGTACTTAGTGTCATCTTGCCTGGCTGTGGGCCCAAGCCTGACTGGTTCCCTGTTCTGTAGGACTCTTTCTTTTCTTCTTCATAGCTGCATAGTGCTCCCTGGCCTATAAGCATCTTGGCCTTTGTGTCAGCTTCCTGGTGAGGGATGGTGAAGCCTCTTTCCAGCCATACTTCCCGACAATTTCAGATGCACTGGATTGTGGGACACCTTTGTAGAAGGTAGGAGGGGTGATGATGGGATGGTGTGTGGCCAAGTGCCAGCCACGTGGCCCTTATCTTGGCCATGGCAGAAGTTCATGGCTAGGCTTCGAACAGCTCAGAATTCTTCCTCAATGTGACCCTGTCCCATGTCAGTGTGGCAGTGCTTTGTCTATCCTATGCTCAGATCCTCCCAGCTCCTCCCACAGTCAGAGCAACACAAGGTCCATGGAAGCCCACACGGCTCTGACACCTACCTGCTTACCTTTCCTCTGCCCTCACCTTGCTCACCCCTCACCCATGGGTCCTGGCTGCCTGTGGGACTGTCTAGCTCATCTTCATCCAAATGTTTTGTATTGTATATATGTACAGTACATTCTTACACATGCATATCTCTCTCTGTGAGTGTGTGTGTGTGTGTGTGTGTGTGTGTGTGTGTGTGTGTGTGTGTGTATACAGAGGCCAGAGGAGATGCTGGGTGCCCTGTCCGTTTCTTACTTATTCCCCTGAGACAGGTCTCTCATTGATCCTGGAGCTGGGCTGACAGCCGAGCGCAGTGAGTGCCACAGTGTACTCATGGAGGCCGGAGGAGATCTTTCAGGCATTGATTCTCCTCCTGCCGTGTGGGCCCCTGGGCACAAAGTCAGGTCGTTGGAGTTGGTGGCAATTGCCCTAACCACTGAGCTATCTCACCAGTCTGGTTTCCTGGAATTGCTTTGATAAAGCACACCACAATGTGAGTTCTCACACAGCTTTGTTTTCTCTTGGAAACAGCTCCTTGGTCCACTTTGCTCATTATCTGGAGGCACTTCCCCTTATCAACTTGGGAACACTTCACATTGCACAGGTCTGAATTTCCTTTGCAGCAGGCTTAATGAACGCTCTCTGCCTAGGGCCCTGATTGGCTTTTTTTTTTTAATGGTGGCAATTTTCTTTTCTCCCCCCCTTCTTCCTCTCTCTCCTAACAAACCAAACCTAAAAACATTACAGGAAGCAATATTTGAGCTGAATGAGCATAGCAAAGAGAGTGAGGAAAGAAATACAAAGCCATAATTATTAAAGCACAAAGTGCCAGTGAGAACACACGCGAAAACAGCAACATGGTGACAACTGACACATGCACTTCATTAACAACTTTAAATATCAAAGGTCTCAATACTCCAGTTAAAAGATGCCTGGATCCAGAAACAAAACCCATTCATCTGCTGTCTACAAGAAACACATCTTAGCTTTGAAGACCAGCACTGCCTTGAAGTAAGAGGATGGACAAAAACACTCCATCCAAATAGGACCCAGAAGCGAGCAGGCATTGCTATCCTAATATCTGACAAAACAGACTCCAAGCTAAAACTTGTCAGAAGAGCTGAAGAGGGTCACTTCATTCTAACCAAGGGGACAGTTAACCCAGAAGATATTACTGTCCTAAACATATATGCACCAAACTCTAGAATGCCCAAATTCATTTTCAAAAAGTATCATTTTTATTCTGCAGTAACTGCAGAAAACAGGAAATAAAACAGAACCACTCTTAGGATTGGGGTTTGGGAGCAAAAAGGGGGGGATAGCAGAGTACAGGTGATCTGATAGGAGAAATGGGAAAAGGGGGTTCCTTGGGGAGGTAAATACAGAAGAGGGCAAAGGAATGGTAGGACACACGTGATCTGATAGGGGAAGTAGGAAAAGGGGGGCCTCTTCAGTGAGGCCAGAGGGAGGTCAATGTAGAAGGAGGGAGAAATATAAAATAACAGTAAATATGTCTGAAAGAGTGATAAGGAATCATAACATTAACTCTACTTAATGAAAACCATATAATACACACAATCCTGTGTATAAATATACACCTATAGTTTAGATGACATTTTTCCTGTCAACTGACAGTGCTCCCTCCAAGCCCTAAAACCCCAGCTAGCAGAAAGTCCAGTACCAAGCATGAGAAGACCTCTTTGAGATTTTTGATCAGAGCTGTGCAAGAGACTCCCAAACCATTCAACCTATTGCAGATTACCCTTGGTTGCTCCCTAGAGTTAGAAGATAAATCCCTGTTGCTGAAGAGACCGTGCACTTCAGATACAGAGTCCAGAGGCCTCTGAGCTGGAACTGTCCTGAATGCCTTCTCCCCAAGGACTAGTTTTCATGGTATCAGAAGGCACAGTGCGAACTCCAAAGAGAAGAGGCCATCAACAGTCCCATCCAGCTATGGAGCCTGTGAACCACAGCAACCAGCATGGCAGGATAGACTTAAAAGTGCGGTAGTGGCACACATACCTTGGTGGCAACCAACAGCTCTCTTATTGGACTTAAGTCTTGCTTAACAAGAGGGAGACTGTGCTGGAAACCTACCCAACTACTCAGTACTGGTGAATTCATGGTTACAGGAAGAGACTCTGCAACCATTACTTTACTAAACCAACATAATCCCTAACAACAATCTACAAGCATTTGTCATTGTAAGTGTCATCTTCAACCCTTACCAAGGAGACTTCTTTTTGCAACAGATAGAAACCATTACAGAAAACCACAACCAATCAAAATGCAGAGTTGAGGCGTCCAGTCACAATGGATGCATCTACAAGGTACCCAAGGCTCAGGGGATATTGTGGAAAGGGATAGGGGAAGATTGTAAGAGTCAGATCAGGGAGTTTGTGGTGATATTGTGCCTCCTGGGAATGTCAGAGGCTGCACCTATAAAGTCTCACCAACACGACTGCATAAATGTGAGCAGAACAGACAATAGACATGCCACATGGATGGGGTGGAGTCCTCAAGGCCCCAACACTCCCCAAAAGAACTATAGGCAACTTAGGAATGCCAGCGTGGGAGAAATTGTCTTCTCCAGGGTTATTCCTGAGAATAAGCATGTGAATAGCACTGTTCAGGCTGAGTGGGTTATGTTTGTGAACTGATGTGTATATGCATATATGAGTATGCATATATATGTCGATGTGTATGCATATATAGATGCATGTAGCAACAATTAAAAGCAACAGAGGCAATGAATTTGGAAGAGAGCAAGGAGGGGTTCATAGGAGTGCTTGGAGGTAGTAGATAGAGGGGAGAAATGCTGTGATTGTATTATACTCTCAAAAGTGAAAACATACACATAAGAAAGATATAGAGACAACATGAAGTTGGTGGTGTAGAGGTTTGGATGAGAATGTCCCTCTCCCCTACCCCCAAGGCTAATATGTTTTTGCTTGTTCTTCAGTCAGTGGAACTGTTTGGAAAGGATTAGAAGGTTTGGCCTTATTGAGGTGTGCCATTGGAGTAGGCTTAGGGGTTTAAAAGGCCCCATTCATCTCTGCTTTGTGGTTATTGTCTCAACATGTATGCTTCCAGCTAAAACACCAGACACCCAGTTATTCAGGAGACCAAGGTAAAAGGACCACAAATTCAAAGCTAGCCTGGCTACAGAGTGAGTTCAAGGCCAGCCTGAGTAACTTAGTGAGGTCCTCATTAAAAAAAAAGATGGCAGACTACTTGCCCACCATGTACAAGGTACTGTGTTCAATGTGCAAAAACAAACAAGCAAAACCACAAATATATGAATAAATAAATAAAAATAAAAGTAGATATATTGAGTGAACTATGAAAATGTACTTATACATCCCACCCAGAAGTATGGACAAGGAATCTACATCAATTAAGATAAAAATTAAAATGCCACTTAACTGATGAAAGCACATGCCACTCACACCCAGTGACCTGAGTTGGATCCCGGAATCCATTTCAAGGTGGAGGGAGAGAACTGACCCCACAATATTGCCCTCAGACCACTGCATGCATGATGTGTGACACACACACACACACACACACACACACACACACACACACACACACACATCCCACTTACAATAACGTTTATAAAACAAACCTTCCCAAGGATCCAAAATGAAAATTTAAAGCTAAGAATGCTGGGCCGACACACCATGCACACACACCAACAATGATAATAGTAAAAAATAAGGAACGCTGTGTCTGAACTGGGGACATGGCTTAGTCAGCAAAACGTTTTCCTTGCAAGAATGAGGACCTGAGTGCAATCCCCAGGACCCGCTGCACAGGTGTAGTGGCATTTGCTTCTGACTCCATGGGTTAGGAGGTGGAGACAGGAGGATCTTTGGGGTTTGCTGGCCAGCCAGCCTAGCTGTCTGGACAAATTCCAAGCCAAGTGAAAAATCCTGCCTCAGAAAACAGAAGAGTTGATGGTTTTTAAGGAATGAATGACACCTAAGGTTAACTTCTGGCCCCACATGCATGTTCACAAAATTGTGCACACCAGGAATAATACACACACACAAGGAGATAGCTCTCAAATGGCACCAAGGATGTTTGATAAATTCTCAAGAAATCGTATTATTTTATGTGTACACATATATGTAAATATATATACTGATACAGCACACACAGGCACACACAGATACACACTCAAGAGGCAGAGACCATGTAACAACAATCCTGGTAGCAGGCACTAGAAACCTCCATTTGAGTTGTTAGTCAGGGGAGTCTAAGTAATTCCCCCAAACAGTATGTGTTATTGCTGTTGCCCTTGGTTACCTCAGAGAGATTGAAGCCAAGTCTCTCTTACTGAAAGCACTGCCTACTTAGGACACAAGACTTGGAAAATTCAAGCTTGATTTGACCTGCAAGTCTTCTTCCTGCAGTCTAGGTTTCATCATACCCAAAGGTGTTATGGAAGCTGCTAAGAAGCAGGGGCAACCAATAGTCCTATCCAACTGTGAAATCAATGAATTACAACAGGCATGGTGAGCTACCCCTAAATGTGCAACAGTGGCATTCATGTCTTGACAGTAACCAGCAGTTGTCTGATTAGAAGTAAGGACAGAAGTCATGCCTGGTGCTGGAAACACTCAGTCAACTATTTGGGGCTAGTGCGGTACGGATCTAAGAAGGGAGTCTATTATCAGGACTTTGCTAGACAAGTATAATTCCTAAGCACACTATAAGACTTACCCCACTAGTAAGTGTAACGTTCACCCTTCATCGAAGAAGCGTGTCTTCACGGTAAACAGAGAGCATTACAGAAAACCAAATGAAGCTGTAATACACAAACAGAATTGTGTGGGGCTCAGCCCTAACGGATACACGTACAACACAAACCCTGTGCCTAAGGCTCAGGGATGATCAAGAAAGAAAGAGTAGAAAGACTGTAAAAGCCAGAAGACCAGGAAGTCTGCTGTGAGACTGTATCTTCAAGAGGTGCCAAGTAAGTCGCATACCCTTGATACTTCAGCAATACGACTGCCCAAACAAGACCCGAACCAGGAGTTACCAATAGACATGCTAACTTGAAAGGGGCAAGCTCATGGTAAACCCCCAGACAAAGCACCATAGACAACTGATGACTGCTGAGAGCGGGAGGCTGGCCCTTCCTCAGGGATGAGTCCCCTAATGGGTTACCCAGTCTGAAAGCACACCCACTCAAGCCACACTAAATGGGCACAGTGGGTCATACGCATGCATGCATGCATGTATGTATGTATGTATGTATGTATGTATGTATGTAACAATAATTAAAAGGTCATCAATTCCAGGGGAAGGTGCTGGGCATGGGATGGGTTTGAGGAAGGGGACATGGGAGAAGATTGGGGTGAGAGAGAGAGAGAGAGAGAGAGAGAGAGAGAGAGAGAGAGAGAGAGAGAGAGAGAGAGAGCTCCTAGGGATCAGAACAGACTAATTACAAAGCATTCCCTTCTTTACAGGAATTTCACACCCTGACTGTATTTCCCCAAAGCTTCAAATAAAACCCATGGGAAAAACAGGAGAAAATCACATATTTTCCCACCAAGTTGTAGTTGGAAGTTACTCATGAAAGGTGTTGGAAGATCTAGAGAGACAGAACAAAGGGAATAAAAATCTGCGAATATGCAGTGATGTAAGTTATTTGTAGAAAGTGATTATCAAATCCCATTGCGGCCCCCCTCCCGCAACATCACACTCCAGCCTGGAGACTTACCACAAGAACCACCCTGAGGAAGAATTCGATGAGGAAAATGTGATTTTAACGCTGGTCCCAGTGACCGAGGAGCCCATCTCAGAACATCCTATGGAATCAAAGTTTTCTTTAGCTGAAGACCCCAATCACCGGTTCCTCCTCCGGAGACTTCTGAGCAAATCAAAGCCCCGGGGATATCCTGAGGGCTGTCCGTCCCTGAACACTCTTTGGGACTGGTGTGTTATCATGACTTGAACACGGATGACAAGAAAACTGAGGTTTATTTGAGACTCCAGAAACATTTGCCTTCTAAACAAAAATGTCATATTCCTAACACATCTTTTGGGGCCAGAATGAATCCGGTTCCGAAGAAACCCAAGATTGTTGGTCACCAAGGACCCAGGCCTCAAGAAAACCACAAAAGTAGGAAGGGAGAGAAGAGTGGGAGAGTGGTATAATTGTAGTTGTAACTTCAGCCCTGGATCCACGTTTGCAGCCTGGGGAAGAATTGCTAAGAGAGCCGTTCAGCCTGGGGCTGTGAACCGCTATCCTCCGGATGCAGGTGGTGCGCCCTCCACAGCGGGCTGCTCCCTGCAGATAGGGCAGACTGGGTCCCCTGCAATTTCAGATGGGTCAGGCCAAGGTTCCAGACACTCCCGGAAGGATGGTTTCCCTCTTCTGGGTGCCAGCCTGTGTTTTCCCATCCCCAGGAGTGGAAGATAAGATGCTGTGTCCTGAATGTGTTCCAAATGACTTGAAGATCATGAGAAACTTTACAAGAGAGAGAAGCTGTGCCGGGAAACTACAATATGCTACCCAAGTTTTTATTCTGACCCGAAGAGAGTGGAAGAAGCAAAGAGAAAATTTCTATGTTCCCTATAATGTCTAAAACAGACAAACAAACAAAAAACCAGGACATCAATCTTCAGAAATCCCTCCTCCTGTCTCTACAAGGATGTGGAGTCTACAGGCAAGTCAGCATCCAGCTATCTCAGAACATCCCGCTGAATCCTAATGTCTTTGGCATCCCGATGACTGGTGGCCTTGCATTGGACATCATGTTACAAAACCAAACCAAAACAATAACGTGGGAATGGATCAGATATTTCTGTGGCGTGTGTATGTGTGTGGGTAAATATGCGTAAGTGTGTGTAGGTTGTGTGTGTTTGTCTTGAAGGCCAAATAGCAATCTTAGGTGTCATACCTCAGAAGCTGATCCCCTTATTTTGGTTTTTAGTATTTGTTTTTCTTCACGTGTGTGTGCATGTCTGTGTACAGATGGGTGCAGCGCCTTCTGAGGCCTGAAGAGGGAGATGGATATCATGGAACAGTTACTGATGGCTGTGAGCGGCTTGGCATGGGTACTCGTCTCTCCAGCTCTCCCCTCCCCCATTAATTTTTGAGACAAGATCTCTCACTGGGGCCTGGTCCTTGCCTACTTGACTAGGCTGACTGGCCAGTGAGCCATAGAGACCTCCTGTGTTTGCCCCCAGCTCTGCGATTGCAAGTACACACTGCCATGCATAGATTTTCTTTCTTTTTTTCTTTTTTCTGTATGTGGGTTCTGGGACTCAAACTCAGTTCCTCAGGCTTGCATGGCAAACACTTTACCAACCGGGTCAACCCCAGCCCTGTGGACCAGGTTATTTGAGGACACTGTACATTTCTTGGGGGAAAGGAAGTGTTTAGATTATTTGTGGTGTTTGCTCCATTAAATTATCCATGTGAATCCTTGTAAACCCTCTCCCCTCCGGGAACAGGTCTGTGCAGTACAGTAAAATCTTGAAGTGATAGCAGTGGATGAAGGAATTAATGATATCTATTTGTTGAAAGTAGTTATCAAGTCACCCCCAGTGATTGGACCTATATGCTTGCTTGTTTGTTTATTTGCCAAGACAGGGTCTCATGTAGCCTGTGCTGGCTTCAAATTCAGTATGTTGTGTTACATTTCTGGTCCTCCTGCCTCTACTTCCCGAATGCACCCAGTTGTGCGCTGCTGAGGTTGGAACCCAGGGCTATGTGGATGCCAGGCAAGCATGTGCCGTTCTGCGTCTCTAGCTCCTGACTAAGCTGATGTAAAGCAGGACTGTGGGAGACTGCCCTCCACATACCTTTGCGCTGTGCCCCCTGTACTTGGAATTGCTGGTTCACGCCTTTAATCCTAGCAGTCAGAAGGCAGAGGCCAGGCGGATCCTTGTGGATCTGAGATCAGCCTACTTCACATCGTGCGTTTCAGGCCAGGCAGGGCTGTATATTGGAACCCTGTCTCAAAACCAAAACAAGCTTTTCAAAATTATGTGTCTACTATTTCTGAGTGAGTGCAGTGCTTTCAGAAGCCAGAGGGGGCGCCAGACCTACGTGGAGCTGCAGTTTCAGGCCGCTGTGAGTCTCCTGATTTGAAAGCTAGGAACTGAGCAGAGGTCTCCTGGAAGAGGACTCTTAGAAGCTGAGGCATCATCTCTCCAGCTCTGAGGGTTTTAATTTTTGAGTCCTTCCTAAAAAAAAATCTTCATTTTCTGATATGTGGGGTGTAATTGCATGTGTTTGTGTACATGGAGCCCAGAGGAAGACACCAGGAGCCTTCCTTGATTACTCTCTGCTTACTGAGGTAGCTTCTCTTGGTGAACCCAAGTTTATGGATTCTGACTAGTTTAGATGACCAGTTTGCCTCATGAATGTTGGGACTACAGGTGGTTGTCACTCTTTCCTGCCTTGGGTGCTAGGGATCCAAACTCTGATTCTCACACTTTAATGGTCACCATTCCTCTACTGAGCTGTCTCCTATAATCTTAATGTTCCTATGGCCATATATATTATTTTACACTGTGTTTTTGAGCCAGGACCTTATTGTGTAGCCCAGGCTAGCCTTGAACCCTGGATCCCCCTGCCACAGCGGATAATACTAACATTATGGGTATGCACCACACACCTAGTTACTTTTAAACCGAGGACTCATGTCTTGGTTAAACAAGCCTTCTGTTCATACACAATAAAATTTTATTCTGCCATATTAACAAAAAACAATAAAAAAACCAGTCCTGAATTTGGTGACATTTGCATGGAAATAGATCGAATTGTAAATCATTATGTTAAATGAAATAAGCCAGACTCAGAAAGACAAATGAGCCCGATAAGAGTACAGACCAGCCTTGGATCTACCTTTCTCCCTCACCCAACCCATGCTGGGGTGACAGCAGCATGCTGTCATGCTTGGATTTTGTGAGGGTGACCTGAACTTTGCTTGACTTTGGGTGACCCGAACTTTGCTTGACTTTGGGTGACCCTAGCTCAGCAAGTGCTTCACTCAGTGAGGCTCCTTTTTTTTTTTTTGAAAATGTTTTCTGTTGTGCCTGTTTACTGTTCAACACAGTGTTGCATTGGTAGACAGTGTTTGGTGTAGAGTGTTTTGAAGTTTGTAGCCTAGCAATGACAGGCTGCACCACACAGCCCAGGCTATCTGGGCTTACGCAAACACACTCTGTGACATTTGCACAAGGACAAAAATCTCCCAATGATGCAGCTCTCAGCCCAAAGCCAGGTCATTGATTGCATCTTGCAGACAGAGAGGTTCAAGGATGACGCTTTCGTCCTGTTAGCCCTCACAGACAGCTCTTGCCTGAGTCAGTCACCAATGAGGAGATTACAAGATGCTAATGCTCTCCTTCCATCTCGGTGACTGACCCAAGGGTTAGAAGACTGTCTAACCACTGAGCCACACTCCCAGCTCTCTTTTCACTTTTTCTTTTCAGACAGGTCTTCACTAAGTTACCCATGTTGGCTTTGCATTTGCTCCGAAGCCCAGGTAGTCCCTGAGCTTCAATCCTCCTGCCTCGGTTTCCTCAGTAGCTGGGAAGACAAGTCAAGCATGCTCAGCTCTGTTGCTGTTGTTATTTTGAGAGTCTGGCCTCAGACTGGCTGTTTAGTGAAGGGTAACCTTGAACTCCTGATCCTGCTGCTGCTCCTTCCTCAGTACTGATATCAGCAGTGTGCACCCAACCACCTGGGGTAGAGTTGCTAGGGTAGGATCCAGGGTTTCCTGCATGCTCCACAGTCACTCTGCCACCTGAGCTCTAGTTCTGGCCCAAAGTAATGACTCTGAAAGTAAATAAGGAAATAGTTTGTTATGAACCACAGAAGAGTGGCCAAATGTGCCACTGTACATATGTGGAGGTCAGAGGACAACCTCTGGTATTGATCCTCACCTCCTCCCACCGTATTTGAGACTAAATTTCTTGTTTGCCGCTGAAGGTGCCAGGTCAGCTGTCCTTTGCCTTTCTGAGTGATTTTCAGCCCCCATTTCTCATCTCCTTGTAGAAATGTTAGGATAATAGATGGGCACTCTGCTGGACAGTAGATGGTCACTTCCTCCGTATTTATGTAGGTTCTAGGGATCCAAACTCAGGTCCACATGTTTGTTCAGTGAGCCTTTACCAACTGAGCCATCTCTGTGGCTGTGTATGAACTTTGATGCAGGCACAGAGAGAAACAAGCTGCCAGTTACTGTGTGTGCCAATTCCATAAGTGGTAACTTTAGATAATAAGGCCCCAATAACAGCATGAAATATCTTTGGGTGTGAGAGTCTAGAGTATTCTTGTCTTAGGGTGGGTGGAAGACAAAGATGTGCTAATAATGGCTTATTCTTTAAAGTTTATCTGTTACTTGGGTCAGGGACAGAAGTTAAGTTAGATGATTATTCAGGGTGTAAGACCGTCAAAGATCCATATGGCTCACGATCTGTGACATTCCAATACCACAGTGTCCTCACTGGCTAATGTCAAGCCATCCACAGTCTGTTGTCTCTCTGGAAAGCATTGGCTCATACTCCTAGTGTACTGCTTTCAGTATTTGGTGCCTGCTGGTGTTAGTGTTAATTAGTGAATGTGTGTGTGTGTGTGTGTGTGTGTATGGTATGCGTGTGTACGTGTATTTTGGTCAGAGGACAACTTGTGGGAGTCAACTCTCTTTTCACTATGTGGGTCCTGAGGACTGAGTTCAAGCTGTCCATCTTGGTGGTAAATGCCTCTAATCACTGAGCCATCTTCTTGATTTCTGACTCCAGGGGACACAATTCCCATCTGCTCTTGCTCTTTCCTAACTCTGCAGATATAGTTAAGGTTGGACATTGAGGTGCACACCTTTAGTCATAACTCCTAGGAGGCAGAGACAGGTGGATCTCTGTGAGTTCAATGACAACCTAGGCTACACAGTGAGACTCTGTCTCAAAAACAAATAAAAAGAAAAGAAAACAACAAAAGTGGGCTCTGAGGAAATGGTTCAGTTGCATAGTACTTGCCTTCCAAGAGTGAAGACCTGGGTTCAGACCTCCAGAACTCATATAGAAAGCTGGTGCATGGGCTGTGGCCCAAACCAGCGATCCCAGAGCTTGGAAGCAGAGATGGAAATGTCCTTGGACTCACTGGCTCACGGGTGAATTTCAGGCTCATTGAGAGACCCTGTCTCAAAAAATAGGTTGTAGCCTGATCTAGGGAGATACCTGGTTCTGACCTGTGACCTCTGCAAGCACAGGTGTACTTGCACATGCATTCCCACACATGCTACCTTCACAGATGCACACATGCATATGTGAACACACAAGCCAAGCACCTTCTCGTTCCCGCCCATGGCATCAGGTTCTCCTCCTCCCTCTCTGTACCCACAGCACCTGAAAACCTCAGGGCCACTGCACAAGCCCTCCACTCCATGGGGACATTTTTTCTCCCAGCTTCTCTTGGCTGGGAGCTCTCAGCTTCCAATGATTTCCTTCACAGATGCTTCTCTATCTACTCCCTCCCTTAACGCATAACACAGGATGACACACATGCCCACTCTACAAGGAAACACACCACTGTGGTGATCTTGGGTACTGGGAGTCTCTTATTACAAGTGGCATGCTGATTCTTCCACTGAACAAATATTTATTAGCCAATAGATATGTCAAGCATGGGATGGGGGTGGGTTGACTTACAAACAATGACAAGCAAGATAGTAAATAAAAGTTTCAGGGAGGGATACACACATGCTGGAAAGGACTGGGGAAGGGAACATTGGGACTGAAGGGGGTTTGCAGACTGTGGACAGGGTGGGAAGCTCATTGGGGCAAAGACTCAGTGAGGAGGAGTGACAGTGGGATCAAGACTGTGGTAAGGCTGCTTTAAGGCAGGAGAGCATTTGCACAATGTAAGAACATTAGTTCCAGCACCTCCAGCCTCATGGGTCTCATGGGTACTGGGTGAGTGCTCTACCAAAGAGCCACAGTCCTAGGCCACTACTTAAAAGTAATTTTGAAAATGCTTGCGTTTGTTTATTTAGTGTGTGTGTGTGTGTGTGCATACTACTGTGGGACCTTAGGATTGAACTCAGGTCTTCTGGCTTGGCAACAAGTGCCTTTATCTGCTGAGCCATCTTGTCAGTGCCACTGTTTTGTTTGTTTGTTTATTTATTTATTTATTTTACGACATGTGTTCAGGCTAAATTCAAACTCCTGATCTTCCTGCCTCTACCTTCTGAGATTAAAGACCTGCCTTCATAGGGTTGTCTCTGCTTTTAGGGCTCTCTCTCTCTCTCTCTCTCTCTCTCTCTCTCTCTCTCTCTCTCTCTGTGTGTGTGTAGGCCAAAGGTTGATCGTGAGTGTCTTTTTCTATTGCTTGCTATTTTATATTTATTTTTACTTTTTACAGATATTGCCAAACCCATTGCATAGACCAGCAGCCACAGATATGGTGGTAATCTGTCTGAGCAGACACGGTAAGTGAAGGAGAGAGGACTCTGGACTGCACATATTTATAAGGTTCAGACAGGGCTAGCTCTTCCCCTTCCCTGAAGGTGGTTGAGCGGGGCTGTCAGTGAATGATTTTTTTTTAAGACATTTATACAGCTACCTACTGGTGTGTGTGCATTAAAAGTGGAACATGTCTACCTGGATCCTAAATGAAGTATCTAACGTTTTCCTAGAAGCCTTGTTAAGTTCTTCTAGGAGTCATTTCTTTGATTTCCCTTGCAATCCAGTGCTGCAGAGAGGGGCTCAGGCCAGGGAACACAGGCAGCCAGTATTGTGGACACGTGGCTGTGGCCTGGAAGCTGGTGTGGGCCATGCTGCTGGGCTGCTGGGCGGGATCTCACTGGAGAGGGAACTTGTGGGGCATCCACTAGCTCCTAGAGAGATCCCCGATTGGGGGAATCCATTAAGGCATTAGTCGTAGAGGCTGAAAAAAAAAGTCAAGAGTAAAGAATTAAAGACACTTACCCATAGGGGACAAAAATAGTAAAAAGTGTAAACACAGGGTCTGTTTGGTAGAGCATCTGGGGCTATTTTGGGGGTTCCCATGTTGCGATCCGAGTCTCAGGGCTATTTGGTGTTCTGACATTGGGGTCTTGGAGCTGTTTGGGGTGTTCGTGTCCGGAGGGACCTGGGGGCGTTTCCAGGCTTTTAAATTGTTATTTCGGGGCTGTTTGGGGTGTCCGAATCAGGTGGAGATCTGGAGAGCGCTCCAGACCTTTAAATTGGAACTTCGGTGTTATTTGGGTTTATTGCGGTCAGGCGGGGATCTGGGGAGTTCTTAGCTTTTAAATTGGAACCTCAGGCTTTCGAGTCAGGCGAGGATCTGGGGTGCCCCAGGTTTTTAAATTAGGACCTCGGGGCTATTTGGGGGCGTTCGAGTCAGGCGTGGAGCTGGGCAGCTCCCGAGATCTGTTGTGCGCGTCTCTGCGTTGGTTTGGGTGTTCATGTCAGACTGGTATCTGGGGACACTTCCAAACTTTTAAGTCGTAACCTTTTAAAATAGGTATTTTGGGGTGTCGGAGCTGGGAAAATCTGGGGTGCGCTGGGTCCTCCTTAGTTGGGGGCTCCACACGAGGAGGCCAGGAGGCGTGGCATCGCAAGCTCTGGCCACGCCTCCCGGCGCTCTGCTGTCTTGTCCCCTCCGCGGGCCTCACTTGAACGCACAGTCCCTTCCCAGCTTTAATCCGCGCCACCTTTTCCCTCGGCCCGCGCGGGGCCCAGCTGACGGGCCGCGTTGTTTACGGGCCGGAGCCGAGCCCTCGCTCCCGCCGCGGCCGCCGCCGCCGCCACCAGCCCAGGTGCCCGCCCGTTCGCGCGTCCCCTCTGTCTCAGACTCCACAGAACGCGACCCACCCCAGTGCTGCACCGGGCGGAAAAACAGGAGGCCTGGGAAGGGGGCGCACCGCCGTGAGCCCTGGACCTTGTGATTTTAGGCACGGGGCTGGGCCTGGGTGACCCGGGGCCGTAGTCTACGGGCCGCGCCACCGCGTTGGTTGAAGCCGAGGCCTCTGCATTCTTCCCGGGACTGCCCCCAGGTCCCTCTCGGTTGGAGAGCTGCGGGCCGCGAGCCACCGGCGTGGAAGAGAAGCACGCGCGGCCCCTAGTGCCTCTGCGGTGACCTCCTCGCGGGCTATGTCCCCAGCGGGCTGGCGAGGTGTTCTCTGATCGCCGGGGTCCCTGCGCTTCTACAGCTATGGGCTCCGGGAGACGACGTGAGACGACGGCCGCGCCGTTGCTGGTGGCCGTGGCCGCCTTGCTGGTGGGCGCAGCCGGCCACCTGTACCCCGGAGAGGGTAAGTCTGGAGTGCGGGGGAATCACCGTGTGGCGGGGACACTCCTCCCATCGCCCCAACCACTCTAGAGCCCCCATCCTAAGTAGTGAGGGACACCCCTCCCCACCGCCACAGCCAACATAGAGAACGCTCCTTTTTGACTGAGTGTTGGGGACACCCCTCCCATCGCCCCATGCAACTTAGAGTCACCTCCCACCCCAAGGATCCAGGGTTACAGACACCCATCTCACCATCCCAGCAATATAGTGTTCTCACTAAAGATTGAGGGTTGTGGATACCTCCCCCCCCTTTTTTTTTCTCTGCCAACCTAGAGCTTCCTCCCCAAGGACTGAGGGTTGAGGACACCCTTAGTCTATATAGAGTTCCCTCCGTCAAGTCTGATCGTCTTTCCCCTGGGGAAGGGGTAATAGTGGGTTTGGTGGCTCTGACCCTACACGAAGCCAGCTGACCTTGGCCTTTGCCCGCGGGACTTGTGGCTCTGCACCCCGCGTGTGCCCAGCTCGGGTCTGAGGAACCTTGCCCTAGTGCCCGCCCAGCCTTCGGGTGTCTGTCCCTATTTCGTCTCTCAACCGTATCTGTTCTTTTCTCTAAGCCCAAATCTGCCCCCCTCCCATGCTCTTTGGGGTCGCCTTAAGGGAGTAGGGTTACTGGGTTGCAATAGGTTCAGGCAGTCAAACTCCTGAAGAGTTTAAAGCCAAAGAACACTTGTTGGAGAATCGACCCCTGTGTGTAAGATCATGGCTGCTATGTTTATAATTCTCTGTTTCCAGATGTTTAGAGGCAAAGTCTACGTACCTTTGGCCCTGCAGCAATCATAGTCACAGTAGGGGCAGTTTTTGGAATGGTTATAATTAAAATAATTATGAGCCTCCAGGCTGGTTTAGCTTATTTCTCTAGAACCTCCCAGTGTCCCCTGGAGGCCAAAACTGTTCCAGACCCATTTCAGAGACAGCTAAAGCGAGGCATGTTTAGGTGTGTAACCTCACTTGTTCTGAGGCTGTCCTTATACTTTTCAGTGCCAGGTTATGACCAAGGCAGGGGGATGGTGAGTTTAAAGCTAGCCCAGATATTGAGTTTGAGGCCAGCCTGTGCTATGTTAGACCCTGTTTCAAAAACCATGCAATGAAAAACATGAGTTACTGGTTCAGATTTCATTGCAAAAGGAAATTAATTACAATAAGGAAGGGATCAAGGAAGGAAGAAACTGCAGTTCATTTGGGGTCAAGGAGGGAAGGAATTGCAGTTCACCTGTGAGTTAGGGAGGTGTGTGTGTGTGTGTGTGTGTGTGTGTGTGTGTGTGTGTGTGTGGTGTGTGCGCCTGTGTGTGTTTGCAGAGGCCCTAGGTTGACACCAGTTGCCTCTGCCACTCTCTGCCTGTTTTGAGACATGGTCTCTCAGTAAACCTAGAGTATGCTGAATTGAGACAGTGTCTCTCAGTAAACCTAGAGTATGCTGAATTGAGACAGTGTCTCTCAGTAAACCTAGAGTATGCTGATTTGAGACAGGGTCTCTCACTAAACCTAGAGTATGCTGATTTGAGACAGGGTCTCTCAGTAAACCTAGAGCATGCTGATTTGGTTCTTCTGACTAGCCAGTGAGCCTCAGGCTCCTCCTGTTTTCCCCTCTTATCACTAGGGTTACAGATGCGTACTGAAGCGCTGCTTTTCATGTAGGTGTTGGAGATTTGGACTCCAGTCCTTATGCTTGGACAGCGAGTGCTGTTGCCCACTGAGCCATCTCCCCAGCCCCAGAATTGTTAACACATGTGCTGCTCCCCGGGGCTCCTTGGGATCACCTTAAGGAAGTAGAATTACTTTGTGTGCATAGCTCTGCACTTGGGCACACAAGTGTGGTTCTCTGAAATCTGTTTTTGAATTTTTTGGTAATTAACTGTTCGTCTGTGTCTGGACATCCTGTGCTGAAGAAGTGGAGCTTCCGTGGTGTTGTACACGTAGTGCTCACAAGGACAGGGCCTTGTGTTTCTTCCTCACTGACGGTAGGACTTGAGCAGTGCCTAGTGCGTATTAGGTGCTTATAAATACTTGTCCCATAACGCATACAGGTAGCCAAGACACTGCAGTCTATGCGTGTAATGCTAAGGCACTCCCCGGCTGGGCGTGTGGCTCAGTTAGTTCAGCGCTTCCCAAGTATGCGTGAAATCCCTGGGTCTCATTCCTAGACGAGCATGAAGCAGGTGTGGGGTCGTACACCTGCCGTCACAGGACCCTGGAGGTGGAGGCAGGAGGACCCGGAGCTCAAAGTCATCCTGGGCTACACAGAGAGTTTGAGGCCAGGCTGGGCTCCAGGAGACCCGGTCTCAAACAACAAGAATAACAAAAATCCTAGTTTTCTGGAAAATCCCCACACTTTGGAAATATGATCTCATTGAGCCCTTGTCACATGCCTTCAAAGCAACAGTCACCTGCTCTGCCTGAGAAGAAAGGACAGGCCCCAAAAGGGCTGTGGACTGGCCACTTGGCTAGGATGGCAGTTCCCTGCCTGCCCCCTGGGTTTCTTTGTTTCCTTATTTTTTAGGTTAAATTAATTAATTATCTAATTAATTAATTGACTTGAGACAGGGTCTTAATATGTAGTCTTGAACTCCCTATGTAGACCAGGCTAACTCAGAGACCTTCCTGCATCTGTTCCAAAAGTCCTGAGATTAAAGTCACACACCATTAGGTCCAGCTCTTTTGGTTCCTTATTTTTGAAATTTAATTTTATTTATTATAATTGTGTGTGTGTGTGTGTGTGTGGAGGCAGCCTGCGTATGTCGTAGCTCGAGCGTGGGGGTCAGAGGACAGCTTTCAGGAGTTGGGCGTCTCTTTCCACTGTGGGTCCTGGAGATTGGACACAGGCCATGAGGCTTGGCAGTGAGCGCCGTTACCCATCTCGCTTGCCCTTGCACTGGATTTCTTAACACACACTTGCTCTTTTGGATTGGAAGCTCCCCACCCCTGCTTTGGGGTAATCGTTAACAACATTCTGTCAAATAAACGGGTTGTGATGCCTCTTAGCGGCTTGGTGTGGGGGCGGGGAACTTTCTAGAACGTGGATCTGTAAGGTTCATCAGCAGGGTGCTTTTGCTTGGGATGGAGGTGTGTGGAGGTCAGAGGACAACCTTGTGGAGTCAGTTCTTTCCTTACATGTGTCCCAGGGATCAAACCCTTGCATGGCATGTTTTTACCTGCTGAGCCACCTTGCCAGACGCCAAGCAAGCTTCAACACTTGAGGTAGGCTCATTCTGGATTGTAGGGCAGTTCTAACTCTGCTAAGGCATTTATGGCCTCTGCTAGCTTGATGCCAGCATCATCGGGCTGTATCTAAGTTGCAACAATAAAAAATAGCTCTAATCATGACATTCTCCTGCAGAGGCCTTGTTTTCTCTCTTCTTCTAGAATCTTCTGTCACCCTGTAGCCCTATAAACACTCAGTATACTCTAAACTCCATTTTTCACTTTTGACCTCCAATTCTGTTGTCCTCCCTCAGGGACATGCTGTCACACTCTTGCTGTCTTGTCTGTTGGCCTCCATAGGATGCCTGGTTTGTGTCTGAACACAGCCTGACTTTAGGGACCACTCTAGGTTTGAAACTCTGGGTCCTTGCCCATGGTAGGCATTTTTTACTTGTGGCTGACTTTCCTGTGTTCTGCACTCCTCCCCAGCAGGGGTAAGCTTGTTATTTTCCTGTGTGCTGTGCATAGACTGCCTGCCCTTCACGAATCTCCTGCCCCACACTGTCGGTTTCATCTAGTCCAAGTCTTTTTTTCTACAAACTGTGGTGCTTGTGCTAAATCCACTGGTTTTGTAAATGAAGTTTTACTGGCACAGGGCCACACACCTTTGTTTACACCTTCTTGACTACTTTCATGCACTATCTTAGGAAGTTAAGTACTAACAACAAAAAGATATTTATACTTTGGCCTTTCACCCAGAGTTTTGTGGATCATGCTTTTTGTTTTAGGTTCGGGCGTCAGACCAAAGGACTTGAACTAGGTACGCAAGTGCCCTGCCCCAGCCCTCCATACCACTGTCTTCCTCCATCTCCTTCCTTCCTTCCTTCCTTCCTTCCTTCCTTCCTTCCTTCCTTCCTTCCTTCCTGTTTTCTTCCCTCTCCTCCTCCTCTTTTTACTCCCATTTCCTTTCCACTTCCTCCTTCTCCTTCCCCTTCTGCTCTAACTCTAACTTCTTTATTTTCTTCATTTCCATTTTGGAGACAGGGTCACATGTGGCCTAGGCTGTCTTCACATTGGTTATGTAGCCAGAAGAACGTTGAACTCTCAATCCTCTTGCTTCTGCCTCCTGCATGCTGGGACGGCAGATGTGCACCAACACACCTGGTTAATGCAGAGCTGGGGCTGGAACCCAGGGCTTTGCTTTGCCAGGCAAGACCCCTACCAATTGAGCCACATCCCCAGCCTCCTATTAAATAAACTTGACGAACTGAAATTTATCCATCCTTCACCTGCCTGGTCTTAACTTGCCACCATGAGAACTCAAAGTCCTTTCCCCTAGTCATTAAAAGAACAAAACAAATAAAACAAAACACTGTCCTGGGGACTGGGTATGTGGTAAGGTGCTTAGGCATGGGTGTGTGTGAAGCCCTGGATTCTGTCCACAGTGCTGCTTAAGCCAGGCATGGTGGTAACCCCAGTAGGAGGTGCAGAAAGAAGGTTCTGGAGCTTAAGCCCACCCTCAGCTACACAGGGAGTCAAGACCAGCCTGGGCTATAGGAGGGTGAACCTGTCTGAAAACAGAGTGGGAGGAGGGGTGTGGAGAGATGGCTCAGTGGTTAAGGGCCCTGGTTGCTCCTCCCAAGGTCCTGAGTTTGGTTTCCATCACCCAAGTCTGTAACTGTCTGTAACTCCAGCTCCAGGGAGTCACTGAAGGGAATGCACAGACAGACAGACAGACAGACAGACAGACAGACAGATGCACACACACCTAAAACAACAACCACTGGCTGTTGCATGCTTGCCTTTAACCTCAGCAATTCAGGAGGCAGAGGCAGGGAAGATCTCTGTGAGTACAAGGTTAGTCTGGTGTACATAGTTCCTGGTTAGCCAGAGTTATATAGTGAGACCCTATCTAAAAAAGCAAACAACCAAAATCCAAAAGACTAACCCTCCCCAAAACAACAAAAGACAAGCAACCCCCCCAAACCAACCAAACAAAACTTTAAATAAATGCTATTTAAAAAGAAATTGCTGTTGCTGTTTGACGACTCTGTGTGAGTTGGAGTGCTGTCCCCTTCTGAGACTTACCTCTCTCTGGGTAGAGCCTAGTCGTGCACAGCTGGGCACTTTCCCAAACACTCACCCCTTTCCCTCTCAGTCCTGTGATTCCAAAATTCCATTCCAGCTAAAAAGGAAAGGGTAGAAAGAAAACGACTTCTCTTTTTCTACACTGTGTTCTCTTTCATCACTTCCCCACTGTTCAGTTGGTTTATGCCAACTGCAAAACCTGCGTTCTCTGTATTTTACCTTCTTTTATTTTTTTTAAGATCTTGTTTTGATTTATGTGTCTGTGTCTGTGTGGGTTTGTGCATGTGAGTGCAGTACCTGTGGAGACCAGTAGAGGGTGCCTGGTCTCCCTGGAGCTGGAGTTCCTGGCAGTTCTGAGCAGCTCCATGTGAGTGCTGGATTTGAACCATGGTTGTCTTAACCACAGAGCCATCCCTCCAGTCTCAGTTTTGGATTATAAACAATCACTATAGTGTGTGTAGTCTAACACTCAGACTCAGAACAGTTCCATCATAGCCAGACTTCCTCATACCATGTCTTTGCTGTTTTTATTTTTAATTAATTTATTAATCAAAAACATTCTCAGGCTGCCCTGGAGCTTGTGGTGATTGTTCTGCCTCTGCCTCCTGCATGCTGGGACTGCAGGTGTGTGTCCCCTCCTGATAGCTTAACTCCGTTCTTGTGATCTATTTTTTTTCCAGAATGAACGAAAAAGTCCTATAACTAGATTAATAAATTCTTAAAAGTGAAAGTTTTGGTCCTCTTATCCCCAGGCCCTGGGATTTATAAAGCTGATTGGTTGCTGAAATTTACGTGCAACCCCTAGATTAATTCTTGTGACACACTTGCGGTTATTTGAGGACACTAAAAAGATTGGAGCTTTGAATTTGCAGGCCAGCAAAGTGACATCGCAACTTCAACGATAAGTTGTTCAGTTCATTCCGTGTTCATATCTGGAGACCATTGTAAGCGTGTTCTTACTTTTTATTTCCCCTCCTCCCTTTGAGGCAGTGTCTCGTGTAGGTCAGGCTGGCCTCAAATTCACCATGTAGCTAAGGCTGATCTTGAACTCCTGATCCTTCTGCCTCCACCTTCCGAGTGCTGGGATTACAGACACACATTCCCACACCGGTATGTGTTGGGGATGGAACCCAGGGCTTTGTGCGTGCTAGCCAGTGCTTTTCCCAGCAGGAGCGGTGGACTGTACAGCTGGTATTTTGTGTGACATGTTTGGCTTCCCGTTTGCTCACTTTTGTGTCTTTTGTTGGTAACCTGCCTGTTTAACATGACCCGTCTGCATATTCTGAAGGTGTCATCATTTATCCCTGAGGCATGAAACCTGCATCCTCTCTTTGAAAGTCTGTGTGCTCAGAGGCACTCGGCCATTTGTGTTCCGTTCCAGCACTGTACAGAAGAACCAGCCTAGATCCCATCGACAGATTGTAATAGACAAAGAAAATGTGGTCCAGAAAGTGGACTTTTATGCAGCCATGTAGAAAAGCGTTATCAGACATTTTCAGGAAGATGGCAATAACTCGAGATCGTTACGTTAAAGGAGATCAGAAAGAAGACCACCACCTATCTCATGTTCTCTCTGATGTATGGAACGTAGATTTAAAAGTATGTGGGATGTGTGTGTATGGTGTGTATGTTATGTATCTGTGTGTAGCATGTGTCTGTGTGTGTGGTGTGTGTATGTGTGGTATGTATCTGTGTGTAGTGTGCATCTGTGTGGTGTATGTGTGTGCATGTGGTGTGTGTGTAGTGCATTTGTATGGTGTGGGTAGTATGGTATGCATCTGTGTGTAATGTGAGTATATGTGTGTGTGGTGTATTTGTATGGTGTGTGTCTCTGTGTGTCAGTGTATGTGTGGTGCGTGTGGTGTATTTGTATGGTATGTGTAGTGTGTGTGTGTCTGTGTGTGTGGTATATTTGTATGGTGTGTGTAGTGTGTGTGTGTCTGTGTGTGTGGTGTATTTGTATGGTGTGTAGTGTGTGTGTCTGTGTGTGTAGTGTGTGTGGTGTATTTGTATGGTGTGTGTAGTGTGTGTCTCTGTGTGTGTCAGTGTGTGTGGTGTATTTGTATGGTGTGTGTAGTGTGTGTGTCTGTGTGTGTGTGGTGTGTGTGGTGTATTTGTATGGTGTGTGTGTCTGTGTGTGTGTGGTGTGTGTGTGTGGTGTGTGTGGTGTATTTGTATGGTGTGTGTAGTGTGTGTGTCTGTGTGTGTGTGGTGTGTGTGGTGTGTGTGGTGTATTTGTATGGTGTGTGTAGTGTGTGTGTCTGTGTGTGTGTGGTGTGTGTGTGGTTGTGTGGTGTATTTGTATGGTGTGTGTAGTGTGTGTGTCTGTGTGTGTGTGGTGTGTGTGTGGTTGTGTGGTGTATTTGTATGGTGTGTGTAGTGTGTGTGTCTGTGTGTGTGTGTGTGTCTGTGTGTGTGTGGTGTGTGTGTGGTGTGTATGTGGTGTGTGTATGGTGTATTTGTATGGTGTGTGTGGTGTGTCTCTGTGAGTGTGTGTGTTTATATAGGGGATTGTGGGGAGGAGGAGATCTTAAGGGAGGTGGGAAGTCAGTTGATTGAACGCATATGACAGAGTCAAAGACGAGCTGGGGCTGTGCTCAGTGGGAGGGTGCTTGCCTAGCATGCCTTCGGGTTCCACCCCCAGCGCCATATGAGCAAGACCCTCACCTGCTGTCCCAGCACTCAGGAGGTGGAGGCAGGAGGATTGGAAGGATCTGTTGTCCTTGGCTACATGGTGAGTTTTAGGCCAGCTTTGGCTACATGAGCCCTTATCTCAAAAGCAAATAAATAAATGATCGTGGGCAGAACCCAGCCTGTTATCAGACAGTTTTGGGTGTTTCACAGAACAGAACTAACGTAAGCAACTGGCATAGGTGTTCCCCATGACTGTGGTGTGACAGTGTGGCTGGTCTATTTCTGATCTAGAGTTCTTTGGAATGTAAACAATAGCTTTTGCTAATATTTTCATCCTTATGCAAATCCTTGGTTATACCTTCTGGAAAATTCACTCAGTGGCTCAGGTCTCCCCTGGCTTGAGTTCCATTGAACAGGTTGGACCCGGCTAGGGAGTACTTCACTTACTTTGAGTTTAACAAACTAGTTTAAAAACACTGAAACATTTATTATTTATTTTGTGCATATGGGTGCTTGTGGAGGTCAAAGGACAGCTTGGAGGAGTTGGCTCTTTCCTTCCACCATGTGGGTCCTGGAGTTGAAAACAAGGGCGCCATGCTTGGCAGCAAGCACCCTTACTCCCTGAGCCATCTCTCCAGCCCACATTTCTGAGTGTGTAGAGACCTGTTTTGTTTCCCGTGGGGGAGATTTTCTGGTTTGCCTGCTGAAGGGTGCAGCTTGGCTTCCAGCTCCATTGCCGAGCAAAGAAGACTCAAGTCTTCTCTTTTGCTTTGTGGGAGTGTGGAATGTGTAGGTGCTTTTTATAGGTTGTGTTGGCCCAGAGTAGGGAAAGGTGACACAGGGGCAGGAAGGAACATACAACTCCAATACCGGGCCTGTTTGAAGTGTGTGTGTGTGTGTGTGTGTGTGTGTGTGTGTGTGTGTGTGTGGCTTTCTGTGGGTCGCTCCTGTGATCCCCTTGGAGCTCTGAGATGGCAGGAGGCTGCTTTGCCCAGCCACAACTTAAATAGCTGCTGTGGGTCTGAACCCTGGTCTTCACAGCTCAGGGAAAGTGCTTTACTGGTTGTGACAGCTTTCATTGTCAACTTGACACACCTTGGAGTCCCCTGGGAAGAGCCTCAGTAAGGGACTGTCTACACTGACTTGGCCTGTGAGCCTGCCTGTGGAGGGTTGATTTATTAATTGATATGAGGAGACCCATCTACTGTGGGTGACACCATTCCCTAGCAGGAGTCCTGAACCTCGTAAGAGAGGTGACATGTGTGAGCTGTTAAAGTTCCTGCCATGACCTCCTTCCTGCAACGATGACCTGTAACCTGGAGTTGTGAGCTAAAATAAAACCTTTCTGTGCCCTAAGTTGCCCTTTCCAAGATCTTTTATAATATCATCAGGAATGAAAGTAAGACACCTGCTGACCCCCCTCCCGCCATGCACCTCCAGGAGAAATTCTGAGGAACACCCTTGGAGCCTTATGTTGGCTTGAGCTTCTGTGTCTCTTGCCGGCTCTTGTTTGATTTGAGAGGGCCTTTGGGTGCGCTGACCCGCATGCACAACAGCTGTGTGAGAAATCTGCAGAAGGGTGATGGTCTGGGTGGGGAAGGCCTGTCACCACTCTGACACCGTATGCTCACTCCTTGTTGCTTTTCCTTGTGGCTGCTGATAATAGAAGAAGGGCCCTCCATCTGTCCTGTGTCAGTCACTTGTCTCATTGCTGTGATGAGTCATTTGATGAAAGTGACCTAAGGAAGGATGGGGGCAGGGGCATTTTGGCTCCCAGTCCATCGCAGTGGGGAAGGCGTGGCAGCAGGAGCCCAAGGTAGCTGTCACATTGCATCCACAGCCGGAGAGTAGAGAGATAGATGCCAGAGCTCAGCTGCTCCCCTCATTCAGCCCAGGATACAGCCCCTGGGATGCTGCTGCTCACATCAGGGTGGGTCTCCACACCTCAGTTGACCCAGTGTAGACACTCCCTCACAGATGCGCCTAGACATTTCTTTCTGTGGTGATTCTAAGTAAAGCCCATCCAGTTAACAGTGAAATCGACCATCTCAGGGCTGGGAAGATGGCTCCCTGCTTAAAACACCTATGAGAGCAAACATGAAGACCAGATAATCAGATCCCCAGAAGGCTCAGAAATTCAGTAATTCTAGTAATTCCAGTCTGGGAAGGCAGAGAGAAGGCAGCCAAGACATGCAGCCTGGGTTTGATTGACAGACCCTGCCTCAATGGGTAAGATATGATTCCTGATATCAGCCTAGGCTTCCACATGTACATGTAACCCCTCACGCACAAACACGCATGCACATACACATGCATACTGTAAACAGACACACATGAAAATGGAAAAACAAAAAGATTAGCCATCATACTTTGCATTCAGGTGGTATCATCTTCTTTCCTGGGCTCATGACTCATGAGTTGCTTGGAAGAGGAAATAGGGGTAGAGAGGGTCAAGGCTTGCCTATGGCCACAGAGCTGGGAAAAAGCAGAGCTGGGAGTGGAACACAGGGTTAGTTCCTTTGGTCTCCGTGTGAAAGGTGACATGGAAACATGGTGAACTCATACAGCCCAGAGCCCAAACTCACAAGTTTGAAGAGTTTTCGTAGTGAAAGCTTTCCCAGGCTGGGTGGTGGCTGTTGGTAAGACAATTTGCTATGCAAGCAACAGCAGCAGAGTTCAGATCCCCAATATCTGTGTAAAACAAAACAAAACAAAACCAAAACCAAACAAGAGGCAGGGTGCATCTGCATCCCCATCATTGGAGGATGGAGACTGGAGCACTGGCTAGTTTTCTAGGGGATACTCTTAGCACATACAAGTGATGCTGGATCACTTGTACCTTGCTCTGACTGACACATCTTAGAGATCTTTCTCTGTCATTAGTGGAGGTTCTTGGTATGTTTTTATAGTACTCTGTTACATCTGCTCACACAGATCCTGTTTTGGTGTCATCTTCAGCCTGCAAGGTGTGAGGGACCATTTCCAAGTGGTTGAACAAAACCTCAGATTTCTCTTTCATAACCCATGAAACATGTAGTTTGAAAGGCAATATTTATCTCTCTTTAAATTTTTTTTGTCTTTTGTGTTTATTTATTTATTTATTTTTATTCTTTTTTTTTAAAATTTAGATAAGAAACAAGGTTGCTTCACAAGTCAGTTCCAGGTCCCTCTCCCTTTCCCTCCCCTCTTCCCGTGCCCTCCCCCATCCCCCCCCGTTATCCCCTCGTTCCCCCAGGGAGGGTGAGGCCCTCCATGGGGGTGTCCATAGTCTGTCATTTCATATAGGGCAGGGCCTAGACCCTTCCCCAAGAGTTCAGGGTGAGAGTGCACCTCACATTGTTCTATGGGAGTCCAAAGTCCGTGTGTATACTTGGGATGGGTACTGATCTGCTGCCCAGGGCTCAATAGATTACCTAGGCCTCCTCACTGACACCCAGATTCAGGGGGTCTTGATCAGTTCCATGCTGGATTCCCAGGCTGATGCCTGGGATTCAAGAGTTAACCTTTGTCTGGTCAGCTGTTTCTGGGGGTTAAACCAGCCCAGTCTTAATCCCTTTGATCATCAGTCCTCCCTCTCTGATACTGGCTTTCTTGAGTTCAGCTCAGTACTTAACCAGCCACTAAATGTAGTTTCTGTTTCCCAGACTGTCTGGCCATAGGATTGTAGGCTGGCACTCCCCAGATCTATGTCTAAAATCCATATATGAGAGAGTACATGCCATGTTTCTCTTTTTGTGACTGGGTTACCTCACTCAGGATGGTTTCTTCTAGTGTCATCCATTTGCCTGCGAATCTCATGATTCCATTATTTTTTTCTGCTGAATAGTACTCCATTGTGTAGATGTACCACATTTTCTCTATCCACTCTTCGGGTGAGGGACATCTAGGTTGCTTCCAAGTAATTTTTAATTACATGTATTTATATAGTGTGAATGAGCGTGCACGCATACAACACACATGAGAGTGTGCATGCTGGCTCAAATACGTGCATACTTGCAGTGAGGTACACAGGTGGAGGGCTGAGGGCAGCTTGTGAGAGCTGGTTCCTACTTCCATTATGCCTGGCTCGGGGGTTGAATTCAGGTTATCAGTTGTGGTGACAAGCTCTTGTACTCATTAAACCATCTTGCTGGCTTAGGAGAAAGTGGTTTTATTTTTATTTATTTTTTATTTTTTGGTTTTTTGAGACAGGGTTTCTCTGTGGCTTTGGAGGCTGTCCTGGAACTAGCTCCTGTAGACCAGGCTGGTCTCGAACTCACAGAGATCTGCCTGCCTCTGCCTCCTGAGTGCTGGGACTAAAGGCGTGCGCCACCACTGCCCGGCTGAGAAAGTGGTTTTAATACTAAGAAGAATTCAGAAAGGAACAGCCAGGGCCACAGAATAGGGGACCAGGGATGTTCTGAAGACAGCTGTGACTAAGGGACGGGGATGCTGATGGCTGTAGCAGAGACACTCAGATTCCAGTATAGGACAAGACTTTCAGAGTCTGCTTGCTGGCCACTGTCCTCCTCGCTCCTGCCAGCACACCTCCTCACTGTTGTCACGGTGGAGAGAAGGCCACAGAAGGAAACACTTCCAGTATGACTCTGCCTCCAGTTTTTGTCCTCGTAGAACTCTTAGACTCCTAGAAACCAGGCATCAGTTCTTTCCAATGAAACATTCCTCGTGAGGGCTGGGTTAATGGCTTGGTGGACGAGAGCTTGCTGTGAAACTTGGAAGGTCCTAGTTCAAATCTCCAGTATCCAGGCAAGGGAGGGCATGGTAGAGCCTGTTGGGTCCTGGGAGCTCACTGGCCTTGCTGAAGTAGAGCGCCTCACTCTCACTGGAGATGCTGTCTCAAGGTGCGGAGTGAAGACACCTGAAGTAAGGCCTGCCCCGTGTGCTTGCATGCGTGTTTTCATCTTCGGCTCAGTCTAATATGGCAGCCCGTATCCACGCTCTTGGGTACTTGGAACTGGCCAGGGACAGAGTTTTTAGATTATAATTTTGTAATTGTGGTTTAACATTTATTTACTTCTGGATGTATATGTATATGCTCATGTGAAAGTCAGGGGACACTTGGAGGCATCAGTTCTTCCACCATGGGATCCTGGGGATGGAACTCTGGTCATCAGGCTTGGCAGCAATCACCTTTACACTCAGCCATATTTTTAACTAAAAAATTAAATTATGCACATCGTGTCCATAGAAACTCCATTTCTCCAAGTTCTGGTGACTAGGAAAAGCCAGCATTCCTTAGGACTTTATGAAGTGGTCCACCCCTACCGAAAGGAGCCATTTCCCTTTATCACTGGCACAGGGACAAATGACTATCTGTGGCGCCTGTTAGCATACGACTGTGCATGCTGGCCTCCAGCTCCTTCAGTATCACACGACCTAGCTCTTCTCACCGCCCTCCAAACCTCTGCAGCTCCTGAGCTTCGGCCTCCCAGCTACTCATCCCCCTTATGACCCTGCTGCCTCACTGTGTCCTTGCTCTATAACCCTGAGATCTCACTGTGTCCTTGCTCTATAACCCTGAGATCTCACTGTGTCCTTGCTCTATAACCCTGCTGCCTCACTCTGCCCTGGGTCTTCTCTTTTGCCCTCTTCTGGTCTCTCTGTTTGGACTTCTCCTTTGCCCACATCTTCCATCCCCCTACACTCTCCTTCTCTCTATGCCTGCTGCTCACCCCCCTCCACCCTCCCCCTCCACCCTCCTCCTCCACCCTCCTCCAGCTTCTCTCATGGCCAGGTCCGCTGCTTTCTTCTGTGTTCTGGAGTCTTCCAGACACCTCTGGCTCTTCTCTCTCTTATCTGCAGTAAAACCTTTCCCTCAGCCATGATACAGATGATCATGTCATCAGTTTATACAGCGTGTTTGCTTTTGGACATGTGACCGTGTATGTAGGTACCCTGGGAGGTTAGAGGTGTTGAACTCTCCCTAGGAGCTAGAGTTAGAGATGACTGTGAGCCACCCAACAAGGGTGCTAGGAATCAAACTTAGGTCATCTGCAGGACCACATTGTCTCTTCAGCTTTAAAAAAATGTGTTGTGTATGTGTGGGCCGATGTGTGCGTGTGGAGGCCAGAGGCTGACATCAGAATGTCTTCTCTATAATCACTTTCCGCCTTATTTGTTGAGATGAGGTAAGAGCTAACTGTTTGGTTTGACTGCGCAGTGACCCCTGTGACCTGCTTCTCTGTCTTCCCAGTGCCTGACCACAGGCATGTGCTGCCATGCCTAGCTTTTATGCGGGTATGGGCTACTCATGCCTGTGCTGTGGGCGCTTTACATGCTGAGCCTTTCCCTAGTCCATAGGTGTGTGTTTATTTGCTTAATTTTTGATATTGGGTCTTATGTAGCTCAGGCTTGTCTGGATCTCATTGTGCAGCAGGAACTCTGAGTGCTTGCATCCGTGTCCCTCCTGCCCCCACCTCCTGAGTGCTGGGATTACCTGCATGCACCACTATGCCACTATGCCCATTTAATGTGGTGCTAGGGATGGCCCTCAACACATCTCTGTATGCTAGGATCAGGAGTTCAAGGTCATATTTGGCTTTGTAGAAAGTTGGAGGCCAGCCTGGGCTTCATGGGACTCTGTCTCAGTATTATCATTATCAATAACAGAAACAGTAAAATTAAGAAGGAAGAACTGGGTGGAATGTGACACCATAACTGTCACCCTAGTTCTGAGGAGGCTGAGCTAGGAGAATCTTGGGTTCAAGGCTAGCCTGGGCTGCATAACAAGCTCAAAGAACTGATTGCAAAGGAAAAGCAGAATCAACAAAACAGCCAGGGGGTGAGAGGTTACCATGAACAAGTGATAGGCCAAAGACTGGGAGAATTTTAGCTGCCAACTGGACCTTCCTACCTCCTGCCTTCTGCACCTCCTTGTGAATCACTTACAGCTTATGTAGATTTGATTTATGTTACTTTATGTTCATGAGTATTTTCCCTGTGTGTTTGTCTGTACACCACGTGTGTGTCTAGTGCCTGTGGAGGTCAGAAGAGGGCGTTGGATCCTCTGGGGCTGGAGTTACAGAGCTGCCATGTGGGTACAGGGGGGAATCAAACCAAGTTCTCCCCCTGCAAGTGTTCTTCACTTCTGAGTCTTTTCCAGGCCCCTTATTAAACGGTGAAGTAGCCCTCATTCCCACCCACAGGGGCAGAGCTGGGGCTGAAGCTGCTGGAATTCTTAAAGAATTTCTGGTGTCAATTCTGACATCTTCTGGATATTTTTTTATTCCAACAGTAAATTACTCCATTGTTTTCAACTCACAGGGACACATTAGACTTTAATGAGTTCAGAGTTAGATTTACAGCGAGATTTTAAAAAGTGCAGTGCTTCTTTATTGCCCTTGCAATTAGACCCTTTTAATCCTTATTTATAGTAAGGCAAGTGAGACTGTTTACATGCTATAGTTCTTCCAGCTCAAGCATGGAATTTGGTGGTTTTGAGTGTATTCGCAGGATTGTGCAACAGTCACTGCACTCAGTGTTAGAGCCATTTCATTATCCTTCAAAGAATTGCTGGCCTCTGGGCCACCTCCATGGCTCCCAGCAACCACTAGTCTACGTCCTGATTCTCTGGGATTTGCCTCTTCTGGATACTTTATATCAATGGAGCCTCACACTTATGGACTTTAGGGCCCAGGTCTTACAGCAAATGTATGATATTT